>NC_133510.1:67042500-67660714 GCF_049354715.1 Callithrix jacchus | reverse complement strand
CAATGTCTGCATACAGTAAGGTGCAAAACAGAGAAGAGGAGTGGGGGCAGGTGGGTCTGGACCTCCAAGAGCAGAGAGGCTTGTGGTCACTGGACTCTGGGGCAGTGCCTGAGAGCCCCCACCTCCAGGCACACTCACATTTGTGTCCTTTTCTGTTTTGCAGGGTCTCGCTGGTGCTCACCCTGCCTCCTGTAAGTGTGCAGTGAGCCACAGCAGGGAGCCTGGGTGCACCACTGCCCTTGTGCTCTTGGGCATGCTTAAAAACTTGCCTAGCGTATTCAAGGACCTAGCAGTTGTGGGTCCACATCTCTCATGGGCATCTCTACAGAGCTTTTTCAGCAAGTGTTCCTTCCTAGATTGTTCAGTCTCCCAGGTTATGATGAGCTGTCACAGATAGTGTTAGGGGACTGATGGATGGGGCGATGGTAGACAAAGGACACCACGTGACCTGAAATACTGGAACTAGCTGTCTCCACACCCTGCCCTCTGCCCACTTTATCTCCCCTGAGAATGGAATACAAGTATAACCCTAGCTCTATTCAATAAGGGCTGCTGCAGGTTCTGGATGCCCCCGCCTCTTCAGCAACCCTGACTTCCTCCATGCAATCATTTCTTCACTCATTTAACAAACATGTGAGCTCTTCCTTGCCCCGCTATTTTGTGGCTCTGGGGATACAATAAGTCTGCCCCAGTGCTGAGTGTCAGAGCTCAGAACGGCAGGAGGGCCCCTTACCCAGGACTTCTCTCCCCCACCCCACCCTCAGTGCCCGTTCCTGTAGGCACTGACTGTGTCACAGCGAGTCACAGGAGTCCTTGTTCCTGAGGACATTAGGAACACCCCACCCAGGACACCAGCAGAGCTGGGTGCCCAAACATCTTCCAGAGGGCTCCCACATTCCACTGCCCCCAAGAAATTTTCTGCAAACCACATGTCATCACTTTAATACTGTGTAATACTTTTTTTTAAAATACAGTCTCTTCTGAGGTAGACCACAACTGCAGAGCATCGTCAGACAGGAGATAAATACGTCCATGTACAACACGCAGCAAAATGAGGTAGAAATGGTTACAGTGGGAGGAGAGGATCCCAGCCCCAGTCTGGGTAGAAGAAGGGGAGTGGCCAGCTTGGAAGCTGCCCTCCCCACTTCCTGCCCCTGGATTCTTTGGTATGCCCCCCCAACATTGCCAGAACTGGACCGGCCCTTCCCCTACCTGCCTGCCCCAGTGCCCATGAGGTAGGTGCCACTAGGCCGGGGGGGGGGGGGCGGGGGGTGTCCTTGTGCAAAGCTCCCCAAGCCTGGGGAACAGGAGGAGCCTAGTAGAGGAAGTGGTGGGGACTCCACCTCCCAGAGCTGCCTGCCTCTTGAAGGGAAGGCTGGGATCCCCTCCCCAACTTCCCTGACACCCTCCACCCCCCACCCCCCAAACATACACACCTGAGAGAGAACCCCTCACTCCATGCTCCCTCCGAGGGTCTTTTGCAGCCTGCAGCTGTGATCCTGCAGCCCACTGCTTCTGAGGCACCAAAGCCCTGCAGTCGGCTGGCTCCAAAGAGAGAGGGAAGGGAAGCGGGGAAAGCAGAGCAGCCTTCCAGTCAGCACTCCTTGGCCAGCACAGGCCCGGGGTGCCAGGGTCCCTGAAAGGTCACCCACAGACACCCTCCCAGCCAGGAGGAGAGGCAGTGGACTCTGTAGGAAACCTACGGGCAGGCAGGGAACTGGAAGGGAGGCTGAGGTGGGAGAGAGAAAAAGAGGCGGGGAGGGCTTGTTCCCCACTTTGGACCAAAGATCAGAGTTGTGAAATGGGCTGGGGTGGGGTGGGGGAGCAAACTGCTAAAGCCTCATCAAGGGAAAATTGGTGGGAAGGAGAGGAATGTGGTTCTCAGAGAGAAGGGCTCCAAGCCTGGTGGAATGTTCAGGCAGGACTGAGACCTCCCCCCAGGTCAAAGGAAACGCCCTGTCCATCTCCCTCCCCTCTCCCATCTCTGGTGCTCCAGACCTAGGACTCCAGGGGAATGGGGGAGGCATGTTTCCTCACAGAGCCCCCTCAGTAAGGGATGCTCATCCCTCCCCAGAGCTTCCCAGCAGAAGCGGCTAAGGTCCAGTAGCTGATTTTGTGTCCAGACTGTTTACCCAGATGGAATTCTCCTAGTATAAGTCATTGGGGACCTCTGCCAAGGCGGGGCCAGGTGACGGGACCTCTCTGGAGACTTTCTGCTTAGGCCACCCTCACATTTGGGCCCTCCCAGCCTACTTTCTGGGTCTCAGGAAGTAAACTGGGCAAAGGCATCCTAACTCTGGATAGCCCTTCACAGAAAACATTCAGCGGAGGGGTGGGAGTGGGGGAGGGGACGGGGAGCAGCAGGAGGGGAATAAGGCCTCCCCTCTCTCAAACCCCACAGCCCACTCCCCACACTCATGCCTAGGCCTTGGCCCTGGGGAGGAAGCCCTTAGGAATACATTCTGCTTCTGCCCAGGAATAGCTAGGGTTTCACTGAGGCCTCTGGTCTTCCTCTCCCCTTCCCCATAAGTCCCATTTCTTTTGAGTGTCTGGGAGAATTTGCTCCCCTGAATGGAGTGGGGGGAGGGGCGAGGGCAGGAGTAGGGGGGCACACAGGAGAGCAGCCAAAGTCTAACATTCTTTCGGAGGTCAGTTTCTTCCTGAGTTGTCAAAATAAAAAGAAAAACAGCATATTCTACACATCTTACAAAAATAAAAAGCCTAAAATATGAAACAAGCTACATTTCTGGGATCTCGCCTCAAAAACAAAAAACTCCCCTTCCTTGGGGAATTTTTTCCTTGATCCCTAGACCCTAGGTTTCAGATGGGTGAGAGGTAACCCTCCTCCCCTCCTCCTCAGTCCCTGGGCCTCCAGAGCTCCTGCAAAGGGCCACTGCAGTCCAAATGAGAACAGAAGGCAGAAAGAGGCATTAAAGCTCAGGGACCAAGAAGCCCAGGGATGCTGGAGAGCCAGGGATGGAGAATGATGTACAGAGGGTGAGGGATGGAGAGCTGGGGAGGGAGGGGCAGGAGAGAAACAGGGCCAGCATGGGGGGGCGGGGGTGTCAGTGACAAAGCAAAGGAGAGAGAAAACCAAGCGAATGCAGAGAAAGGGGTGGAGAGAATAAGGGAGAAGGAGGGTGCCATTCGGATAGCGAGGAGACAAAAGCCTTGTGGCAAGAGAGCAGGAGTTCCTAAGGCCCCGGGTGCCAGCCCATGCCGGATCTGCCCGGTCTGCCGGGCGGAGATGGCGAGCTTCCAGTCCACAATAAATAGGAAAAACCTGAGTACACGGCGCATATGGCATCTATCTGCCTGGCAGAAGCATTTCCTTCCCACGGAAAAAAAAAAAATGCACCGGCAGAGCCCTCCTGTCCCCCACCCCACATTCACCATTCCGGCCCCTGTCAGTCGGGTTTAGTCAGTGACAACCCTCCCACGAGGAGGCGGTGGGGACGGAGGAGCAGCGGCTCCCGCGGCCTCCCCGCGCGCCGTCAGTGTCCGGAGCCGTACATTTTGTCCCATTCCACGAACGTGTCCAGTTCTTTGGCGGAGGTCCTAGGGCCCACCTTGGACAGCGCCGCCTCCAGGTCCTTGTAGGAGAGCGGGCGCTGAAGCCCCGGGAGGCCCGCCCCGGCCGCGGCCTGCTGGCACAGATGCTCCAGCTCGCCCCCAGAGAAGCCCTGCGTGCCCTGCACCAGCGCTGCCAGCTCCCGCTCACTGAGCGCGCAGCCCTGCTGGGCCAGCGCCCGCTGCAGGATCTGCCCGCGGGCCGGGCTGTCGGGCAGCGCCACGTAGAAGCGGAGAGCGAAGCGCCGGCGGGTCGCCTCGTCCAGAGCCGCGGGCCGCCAGGTGGTGCCTACGACCAGCACGCCTTCGGCCCCCGTGCCGCAGCTGCCATCCAGGCAGGCCAGTAGCGGCACCTGCAGCGCGCCCCCTGCCGCCGCGCCGTCGTCCCGGGAGGGGAGCAGCGCGTCCAGCTCACTGATAAGGAGCACTGAGGGCGGGCGGCAGCGTGCGGCCGCAAAGGCGGCCTGGAGGAGGCGCGCGCCCTCAGCGGAGCCGGGCGCAGCCAGTGTCGCACCGCGCAGGCGCAGCAGCGTGGCGCCCAGTTGCGTGGCGAGGCAGCGGCCCAGCAGCGCTTTGCCCCCGCCCCGCGGCCCAAAGAGCAGGACGGTCCGCGGCGGGCGCAGGCTGCCTGGGTAGGCGAGCGGCCTGAGCAGGGGCCACACCAGCTCCTCTTCCAGCGCCGCCTTGAGCGCGCTCTGGCCCGCCACATCCGCCCACTGCACTGGGGGCCCGCAGTCCACCATCTTGCTCGTCACCAGCTCCAGGGCCCCAGGGTCCACACCTTTGGGAGGCTCCCCCGACGGCACGGCGAACCCCCCACGGGGAGCCGAGGCCCGCTCCGGGAACTTTTCAAAGGGCTCGAGTTGCGGGCCGTACACGGCGGAGCCCAGGACCTTGAGGGGGACGCCGCCACCGTACTTGCCCGACGCCTCCTCCGCGGCTCCCGGCGGCTTGGCCCGGAACCCGTTGCCCGGACACTCGCCGTTGTCGGCGGCTGGGTAGGAGGCGCCGTCGGCCGCGGGGGCCTTGGCTGGCTCGTACACGTACTTGCGGTAGCGGCCCTCGGCGCCCTCGTCCGCGGCCTTGCGCTTCAGCGACAGTCCGGCCTCGGCGCCCGACGCGGCCGTGGGGAAGCCATAGGCGGCGGGTGGCGCGGGTGCTGGCAGAGGCGTGGGCGCGGGCAGGCCTGGGGTCAGGTAGGGGGTCGGGGGCGGCCCCGGGGGCGGCGGGAGCGCGCCATAGCCGGGCTGCACCGCATAGCCCCCAGCGGGGTAGTTGTACAGCGGCGCTGAGGGCCCGTACCCGGGCGGCGGCGGGGGCTGCAGGAGCGCGGCCGGGGGCGGCGCGGGTAGCGCCGCGCCGCTCTGAGCACAGTAGCCCGGCGCCAGGTACCCCCCGCCGTAACCCGACGCGTACTCCGACGCCGCCGACGGGCCCCCGCACGCATTGCCGGCGTACAGGGATTCAGGGACGTTCCCGGCTAAAACTGGGGAGCTCCCTAGGGCCCCGGAACCGCCCCCACCACCCGACTTGGTTCCTGGGAGGCCTTCGTGGAGTGAGGCCAAGGGGTAGGGTGGCTCCGGCCCTGACCAGGGCTCGGGGTCCCCTTTGGCGCCGTTGAGGAAGGCGGCGTCGCTGTAGCCGCCCAGAGCGGGACGCTCGTAGGGAGAGTCCAGGACCCCCGAGTACTTCTCTGCGTAGCGCTTTAGGAGGTTGGAGGCAGTGAGGGCGGATATGTCGTCGTGTGCCCAAGCGTAGTGGCAGCGTTGGCGACCGCCAGGGGGCAACTCCAACTTGTGGGCGGGCGACGGGGTGGTGGAGGAGACGTCCAGGTGCTGCTCTGGCCACTGGTTGAGGGGCTGGGCGTGTTCCGGTGTCCAGTGCATCTTCAACAGAGCTGCGGGCAAGAGACGAGAGGGCTGGTGACATCGAGATGCTGAGGACCCAGCGGGCCACTGCTAACCATAGGCCATTCCGCCTAGACGGTGGCTTGTGACAGGCTGGGCTTCCGGCCTCCACCACCTACCGCCCCACTCTCCTGGGGCCCTCCCTCCAGGGACCAAATACCCCTTATGTCCTATGATTAAAGTTGAGACTATTTTCTCAGCGCGCAATTGGGTCTGGAAGCGATGTGGTTGACCCTAACTTGACTTTGTAAGCAATGGTTATTATTTTTGTCCTGGCCACTCCAGCCATGTCCTCTGTAGGACACGTGATCCTTATTTTCGGACCTTACTTTCTAGTGAAGGATTGGACAATGGGTGAGACACCTCAGCCCTGGGAATAGTCAGACTCAAGTGAAGCTCAGCAACAGATGTTTGTCACCCACCTACTGTGTGCTGGCCACTACAGAGGCACCAGGGTTATGTAAAGAGATGTATGAGGCTTGCCAGAATCGGCCTAGTGACCCAGAAGTCTGTTATTCCTAAATGCTCTGTTCACCTCAGCCTTTCCTGAGATTCCAAAGCCCCCTCTGGGCCTGAGATCAGAGATGCTGGTGTGTGGCACTACCTTATCCATGGAAAACCTCAGTGGCTGACCAGGAGCATGCATTTCCTTCCCACTGGTTTTAGCTTCTGCCTGATGAAGTCAGAGCACCTGGATTCCAGACCCAGCTGCGTGTAATAGCTGTGTGCCTGCGGCAGGTACTACCACCTGCTTCATTCCCAATAGGGCTCACCACAATACAAAAATATGTAGAACGGATAGGTCATATGCTGGAGAAGAGGGGGGAACGTTGATACACAACAATGCACATCATAGGATATGGACCACAAATTTGTCTCTAAGCTTCTCAGTAGCCAATAAAGAGGGAGAGGTAGTCAGACTCACTTTGCAAAGTAAAAAACACTGTACTTAAAAGCAAAAGTGTTCCTGTCTTAGAGATCATAGAACTCTTTTTCGTGGTCCTTAGGAAGCAGACCTGTGAGACGTAATAACCTCCTTCTTGCCCTCCATGCTGTGAACACAGCAGAGATGTTCCGTGGCTGTTCCTGATAACTATCCCTTAGCCCCACGTAGCATGAGCCAAACAATCTGGTAAAGGGGATCCTGGGCTTGGGGAATGGCTCTGCCTAGGCACATAGCTCCTGTGGGCCAGCCTGATAAAATATCTCAAAGGCTAAGAGGCCCATGGCACACCAGAGACAGCTGATGCTGATGATGGTTTCTCAAAGCTCAGGTTTTGATAAGACAAGTTTCTTAAGAGGTTCACATATTCTCATAGATTCAGTATTATTTTTTCAACAGATTTTTATGGAGCAAATCCCAAGTGTTTTGCTAGGCATGGGGAAAGATTGAAAGGTGAATAGGATGGTTCAACCAGGTAGAGTAGACAGACAATGGCCTCTGTGAAGTGAGAAAATGGAGGTATATATACCAAGGGCACTGGGGCTCAGGGGAACATCCCAAGGAGGTGGTGCCTTTGCTGGACCATGAAAGGTGAGGGATCAGGTCGACCAGACAAAGTGAGTAGGGCATCCCAGATCACTATGCAGGGCACAGTGCCTTCAGAAAGCCAGGGCTGTGCTAGTTCCCATGCCATATTCCCTTCCTCAAGGCACTTTACCGCCACCTTCTGGAAAACTGCTGTAAATCTAGTGTCTGCTCCCCTGGAATTGTGATTTGTGCCCTGTTAGTAGTAGAGCTGTTGTTCACAACCAACATAACCATACACTTCGAGTCCGTAGAGAACATCAAGAAATATTGGGTCACCAGAGCTTTGACAGTGGGTGTTTATAGACGAAGAGGCTGAAGGTAACCCAGTCTCTGCTCAGTTCTCCACAGCTGGCCTTCCTAGCAGCAGCTTGTTGACAGCATCCCCACCCCTGTTGATGGCTCTCTACTTCGTGTGGCTGTGACCTGATATCAGTGGGAGAAGACAGTCTTTGAAAGTAATTTACTCTCATCCCCACTCCCCTAGGGAAGGCATGAGCCATAGATACAAAGCTTAAAAAGGAAGGGACGTGAGTTCTCAAGGTTGTCCCGCCCCCATGTGAGAGGTGATGCTGGCCACCAGGCAAGAGGGAGAACAGAGACTAACAGAGCTGAGTGCGATGTCCTTGGGGACAGATGTGCAGCCCTCCAGCTCTTGCTGAGAAGGATCTCCAAAGATCAGAGACATTACCTGCTGTGAAAGAGGGTAATTTCCTGGAACATCAAAAATCATAAGTGGTTCTGGCTGCAGAGACTTAGGAGGTAACATCAAAGTTATTGGCCTGGTGGCTCACATCTGTAATCCTAGCACTTTGGGAGGCTGAGGCTGGCAGATCACCTGAGGTGAGGAATTCAAGACCAACCTGGCCAACATGGCAAAACCCTGTCTCTACTAAAAATACAATAATTAGCTGGGCATAGTGGTGGGCACTTGTAATCCCAGCTACTCGGGAGGCTGAGGCAAGAATCACCTGAACCTGGGAGGTGGAGGTTGCAGTAAGCTGAGATGGCACCACTGCACTCCAGCCTGAGCAATGAGAGTGAGACTCCATCTCAAAACAAACAAAAAAAGTTACACAAATGCAAGTATTGTATTACTACCCAAACCACAAATCTGTTTTTTTTTTTTTTCTATTCACTATTTTCTGTGCTTTGTTTCCTTACTTAACATGGAAAAAAGATATTTGACCTTGATGATGGCATTTACCCTGAGCATATTACACTGGACAAGCTGGGGAAAGGGCACAAACAGTAAATGAAGAAGGCTCAAATCTGGACTTGTCCATACACATCTCCTTCCCCCTGCCAGCCCCTGTGCTCCTAATGCTGTCAGTGATGTCATCCCTCCCTCATCCCCCAGACTTTTGAGCCAGGCTCCCTCTCCCCAGCTCCTGGCCTGTCCTTCAGTAATCCTCACTCAAACCTCCACCCGCCATTGAAGATCCTCTGACCCTGGCCATCACTGAGAACTGCTCTACCTCGGAGACTATGGACTCCAGTAAGCCACCTCCAATCCTCCACCCCAGCTTCATACCTGCAATATCTCTGTACTCCACGGCTCAGCCCCTCTCTGTAGCCCTTCCAGAGAGGGGACTTTGTCTATGACACTCCATCTAGACCACTTGATCTTGATCCTCAGTCTTTAGATACCGGCCCTTCCACTCCAGGTAAATTTCCTCCCATTTTAGCCAGGGCCAAAAAAAAAGGAAGGCATTGGGTAAATCTCTCTTACCTCTGGCCCTCTTTTTACTTTTACATCTGTATCCCTCTTGCACCCGGAAGCCCTCAGGTTCCATCCATCCCAGCCCTTGGCTCCATCTAGGTACTGGGTCCCTCCCCACAATTAGCTTAATTCAGTCCCATCTTCAAAATGACCCCACTTGACCCTGGGTTCCCCACTAGCTACCAGCTCATTCCTTTTTCCTTCTTCATCCTTTTTTAAGGTATCATTGTCTAGATGCAGGGACATGGCATCTGCTAGAGATCCTTTCAATAGTCTAACCGGGAAGCAGGACACCAGGTCAGCATCTTCTACTAAACTAAGTTCCATAGCACTACATTTTCTTCTAATGCCTTCCAAGAGAAAGAACTTAGCCACCCAAGGACCAGTCTCAACCTAAGGGCAGGAAGAGGGCAGAAGTTTGAGAAGAGTGGGCGAGGTTGCCTTACCTGCACACAGAATACTGTCTCACATGAGTCTGAGTACACACCCAACATGCACATGCACACCAGGGATGTGCATAGGCGTGCACAGTTGCAGGCACAGGTGCTTGTGTTCATGCATGTGCCTGGCACGCACACATTTAAAGTGTGATCTCACTTGGGTGCTTCTTGAGAGACCCAGGCCTGCCAGGCCTTCCTCCCCTTGCCCACCATAGATGGAAAATGCTGTCTTCCCTCCCCCACCCCCAGGTCAGTTACAGCCCTCTTGCTTTCACACAGAGACCTTGGGCCTGCTGCCACTTTGCCTCCCACAGGGGTCTCAGGAAGGATCTCCCCAGGATGGGGACCCCCTGCTTCCTGTCCAAGTTCACAAGTCACACTCCAATGATCAGTGATGCTGGAGGTGAGGAAAGGCCCCAAGGACATGGAGGAAAGTGTAGGCTTTGAATCCTCGAGACCTAATTTGAATCCAGGCCCAGACACATGCTGTGTGATCCTGGGCAGGTTGCCTGACCTCGCTCTTGCTGAACCTCAATTTCCCCATTTGTACTTTTTTTTTTTTTTTAAGTAGAGACAGGGTTTTGCCATGTTTGCCAGGCTAGTCTTGAACTCCTGGCTTCAAGTGATCCAACTGCCTCAGCCTCCCAAAGTGCTGGGATTACAGGCATGAGCCACTGTGCCCAGCCAATTTTTCCATTTGTTAAAGGGCATAACATAGGTCATGCTGAGTGGCTGTGAGGATTTAAAGATAATGTATGTAATGGACACAGTCCAATGTGGGGCACAAATTACAAATTAACCCAAGCAGTGCCCCAACCTTGCTGAGTGATGCTAAACAAGTTATTTCCCCTTAGGGTTGGGGGAAACTTGGTGAATGTTCTGTGAAAAGAGGTTCCTTTCAGTTCTAATGTGACGGGCCAGTACTCACAACATTTCCCCAAAACTCAAGCACTGGGGGCAGAACCAGTGCCTGTTCTGTTTTTACATCTCTAATGTAGCCCTTGGGACAGCTCTGGGATCAGTACTGTTACTGTCATCCCCAGTCTACAGATGAGGAGACTGAGAGACAGAGATGAACACATCTTCAGGGTCACATGACTGTGACAGAGTGGAGACAGGACTCAAAGCCCAGGCCTGGAACCACTTGCCTGCAGGGGCTCTGTGGCCCAGGCTTTTGTTCTTACAGCCAGAGAGGAGCCTGAGGCCATTCCACACTGCACACCTACACTCCCCAACACTCACTTCCTGGGCCTGTGGAAGCAGTGGCTGTGCCCCAGGTGCTATGTTTTTAACCTTCAGACCAGGCAGGAGAATGTGTGACCTTGCCCAGTAAAACACCCCAGTAGAGCTGTCTCTCCCTGTGAAGGTCATCAGATAACCAGACACATCCTAGGCTGGGCACGCAGTTCCTTATTTTGGGTTTTGTGGCTTTCCCAGATGGTACCTGGGTCTCTATGGAGAAAACGCTCTCTCTCTGAAACTGCCCAGTTTGGGGAGCAAGGTCCTGTTCCTGAAGCAGCTCTTTCTCTGCAGACCTTGGGGTGAAGTGCTGCTGTACACATAGGAAGCTGGAACCCGCTTGATTCTACCCACAGGACACAGCCCTTCAAACTCACAGTCAATCAATAAATAGTTACAGAAAGAACTATTGGATAGAAAAGTAAAGTGGCTCAAGCCTGTAATCCCAGCACTTTGGGAGGCTGAGGCGGGTGGATCATGTGGTCAAGAGATTGAGACCATCTTGGTCAACATGGTGAAACCCCGTCTCTACTAAAAATACAAAAAATTAGCTGGGCATGGTGGCACGTGCCTGTAATCCCAGCTACTCAGGAGGCTGAGGCAGGAGAATTGCCTGAACCCAGGACGTGGAGGTTGCTGTGAGCCGAGATCACACCATTGCACTCCAGCCCAGGTAACAAGAGCGAAACTCCATCTCAAAAAAAAAAAAAAGAAAAGTAAAGTCATTCCTAAAACCCCTCCCCTCTTTTTAGGAAGTCTTTCAAGATCCATGGGGTATGATTCAGCCTTCACAGCTGGTCAGAACACTGAAGCGTGATTTCCCCCGTAGTCCTGCTGCCCACGGGTCCTGCAGGTGCCTCTCCCATCCCTGTGGATCACAGGCTTTCCATGCACAGGGCCCAGTGCAGGCCATAGGTATCCCCCCCAGCCCACCGTGGCTTCCTGCAGCAGCAAATGCCCTGAGCTGTCACTCTGTGACCATGGCCAGAACACTTAACCTCACTAAGCTCCACTTCCTTCATCTGCCCATTGAGACCATTGATTTAGATTGGTAGATTTCCAACCTTCCTTTCTCATTAGAAACACTGAAATAAATTTGTACAGGGTGAGGAAGGAAGAAACCCCAACCACACAGCATAACACCCACTTCCAACCCCTGGAGACCCCTAAGGTCCCTTCCAGATCTTCCAGAAATGCTCTGATTCTGGATTCCGTCACCCATGCGGGAGGGAAGGGATTGGGCCAAACTGGGCTGGGGGCAGGGTAGGCAAGGAGGGGCAGCTGTGAGCCGGCTCCAGGCCCTCCTGGAGAAGGGGCCATGCCTCTGGGCAAGCCTCCTCCAAGCTCCATTATCTCAGCCTGGAACAAAGAGGCTGGAAGGGAGAATCCCATTGTCGGCCTCCCTTATGGAAATCTCATTAATCTATTCACCAAGGCTCCCACAGGCCTTTTGTCCCAGGCTTTTTGTCTACTGCTTACAACGGGTGCCCCAGGGGGTCTCTGGCTGCCTGGCAGAGCTTGTACCCCCTCCTCTAGGCCCTCCCCCTCATGCCAACACCCCCCCCCCCAACCCATCACTGCAAGAAGAGAGGAGAGGGAGGGGTAACAAGGGAGGACTGGTCACCTGACAGCCCTGGCACCTACTACACAGGAACCTCTTCCCCCAGTTCTGGGCCAGAGAATAGCCCCCAGCACACCTGGGCCCCCAGAACCTGCCTAGGGGATGCTCTGGAGCCAGCACAGGGTCTAGCATGAGTAGGGTTCAATGCTGGGGGCGGCGGGGTGGCTGCATGACTCTTCCTTTCCAAGGCCGCAGCCCATGTTCGGCAAGTACGCTGCCTTGCTGCCTTCCAGCTGTTAGACACTTCTGTGATACTTTCAGTGTGCCAGCCACCGTGTGCCAGGTATGACTCCCAGCTTGAGAGGCAAACCGGACCACACTGGGACCCATGCTGGCAGACTTGATCACCTAACAGGGAAGAGAAGATAAAGTGGTTCCTCAGAAAGGAGGGAGAGAAGGAAGGGAAGAGAGGAAAAAAAGGAGGAAGGAAGGAAGGGGGGAAGAGGAAGGGGGAAGGAGAGAGGGAGGAGGAGGGAGGGAAAAAAGAAAGGAATGAAAGAGTGGGATAGAGGAAGAAGGAAAAAGAGGTTTGAGGTAAAGGTGGTCAAAAGACAAAATTTCAGTTAGGAGGAATAAGTTCCAGAGATCTGTTGTTCAACATGGTGACTAGAGCTAATACAAGTGTATTATATACCTGAGGATTACGGAGAGTAGGCCTTTTGTTACGGCTCGTGCCTGCAATCCTGGCACTTTGAAAGGCCGAGGCAGGCAAATCACCTGAGGTCAGGAGTTCAAGACCAGCATGGCCAATATGGTGAAACTCTGTCTCTACTAAAAATACAAAAATTAGCCGGGTGTGGTGACACACACCTGTACTCCCAGCTACTTGGGAGGTTGAGGCAGAAGAATTGCTTGAACCCGGAAGGTGGAAGTTGCAGTGAGCTGAAATCACATCACTGCATTTCAGCTTGGGCAAATGAGCCAGACTGCGTCTCAAAAAAAAAAAAAGAGAGAAAAAATTACTGAGAGTAGATTTCAGGTGTGCTCACCACAAATAAGTATGTGAGGTAATGCATATGTTAATTTGCTCAATTCAGCCATTCCACAATGTATACATATTTCAAAACATCATTTTGAATACCGTAAGTATACCCGTTTTTATTTTAAAACACTTTTTATTAAAAATACTGTATTACCCTGTTTTTTCTGAGTCAGAGTCTCACTCTATTGCCCAGGCTGGAATGTGGTGGCAGGATCTTGGCTCACCACGGTCTCAACTTCCCAGGGTCAAGCCATCCTCACACATCAGCCTCCTTAGTAGCTGGGACCACAGGTACCAGCAACACATCACTAAGCCTGGCTAATGTGTTTGTTTGTTTGTTTTTGTAGAGATGGAGTTCCACCATGTTGTTCAGGTTGGCCTCAAATGCTGGGGCTCAGGCAGTCCACCTACCTTGGCCTCCCAAAGTGCTGGGATTAGAGGTGTGAGCACCGAACTCAGCCTGTATTACCCTTCAAACAGAGATAACTGTTGATTTTCTGTGCAAATGAAGAATTACAGGAATAAATGTATTTGATAGATTTTTTAAAAAGTAAGGTCCTATAGCTAAAAAAGAAAAAAAGAGGAAAAGAAAGAATGCTGGAGGTTCAGAGATAGCTGGGGAGTCAGGAATTCATTTTGCAGCTGGCACTGGGGAATGTGGGGGACAGTAGGTCTCAGCTCGGAGGCTCCAGGAGAAAAGAAAAAAGGAGCAGAGCTGAGCAGGGAGTGCTGGCCCCCACTCCCCACAGCACTCCAGTTAAGCAGGTATTGTTTGCAGATAAAACAGTGCCAGGCTGGGCGCTGTGGCTCACACCTGTAATGGCAACACTTTGGGAGACCAAGGGGGACAGATCACCTGAGGTCAGAGTTCGAGACCAGCCTGGCTAACATGGTGAAACCCTGTCTCTACTAAAAAATGCAAAAAATTAGCTGGGCGTGGTGGCAGGCACCTGTAATCCCAGCTACTCAGGAGGCTGAGGCAGGAGAATTGCTTGAACCTGGGAGGCGGAGGTTGCAATGAGCTGAGATCACGCCATTGCACTCCAGCCTGGTGACAGAGTGAGACTCCATCTCAAAACAAAAGTGCCAGATAGAAGTGGCTGGCCCCATATCACACAACCTTCTGGAGGCCAAGCTGGGACCTGAAAGCAGATCTCCTCCCACTTCTGCAGACTGTGGAAAGGCAAGTATACAAGGCGGGGAGTACACCCCTGAGAAGGGCATGAGATCCGAACACTTTCCTTCCCTGCCCCTAAGCGCACTCCTTGGCCAGAGAGGGGATAACAGAAGGGCATGGGAAAATGAGCTCGAGGACCGGGAATGGATGGTCAGGACGCATGGCCAATGTGGGAGTGAATCTCTGCGTGTCCTCTGCTGTCTGTGAACATCACAGGCCTCTCTGGCCCTTTAGAGCCAACAATGCAATGTACACCAGCCTTCCTTCCCCTAAGGGACTAAAGGAACCCTCCCCCCACCCACAGCAAAACCAAAAAAGTATTCCTGCCCATTCAGGCCTTGCTTGTATAGCCCACCCGTCTGAGGTGGCCTTGCCTTGCCAACTCTCCCATCCTTCAAGGCCGGCAGCCAGGCCTGCCTCCTTCCCGAATCTTCTGTGGCCACTCCAGCTATAGCTGACCCCCAGCCTTCCTGGGGACGCTAGAGAAAGTCCGGCTTGGCAATAAGACTAGAGGATGTGTGAGCTGTGTGCTGTCTCCTTCTTATGCACCTATCACACTCTCTTTCAACAGACATTGTTCCCTCAGCTCTGCCTTCTGCATGCTCCATTCCCTCTCTGCTGGATCATTCTCATCAGCTCACAAATATGCTGTTATATTTTCTGTTTTAGGGAAAAAAAGCCCAGAATATATATACATTTTTGAGACAAGGTCTTGCTCTGTTGCCCAGGCTACAGTGCAGTGGTGTGCCCATAGCTCACTGCAGCCTCCACCTCCCAGGCTCAGGCATCCCTCCCACCCCAGCCTCTTGAGCAGCTGGGGACCACAGGCACATGCCACCACACCTGGCTCATTTTATTTTATTTTATTTATTTATTTTGAGACAGAGTCTTGCTCTGACACCCAGGTTGAAGTGCAGTGTCAAGATCTCAGCTCACTGCAATCTCCACCTCCTGAATTAAAGCGATTCTCATGCCAACCTGCCACCACACCCAGCTAATTTTGGGATTTTTAGTAGAGACAGGGTTTCTTCTTGTTGGCCAGGCTGATCTTGAACTCCTGACCTGAGGTGATTTACCCGCTTCAGCCTCACAAAGTCCTGGGATGACAGGCGTGAGCCACTGTGCCTGGACCCAGAATAATTTCTTAAACCCCCTCCAGCTACCTTCTCTCTCCCTCTGCTTGCTTTTACCTTGTCTATGCTACTGTTTCTGATTCCTGTCCTTCCATTCCCTCTTGAACCCCTTCCCAGCAGGCATTTACCCCCAACATCCCACTACCTTTACCTCATAACCACACAGCTGCATCTCATGCTTAGCCCTCCTCTTGTAAAACCAGGGCCCTGCACTCTCCTGGCCCTGCTGCCTGCCCCTCCTCCCAAAGCCTCTCGGCTGCCCTCCATCACCCACTCCCCTCTAAACCCTGCGGACCTAGGGCTCAGTCCCACAGCTTTCTCTTCCCTCTTCATGGTAATTCCATGCATGATCCCATCCCATCTCCTGGCTTTTACCATCACCTGTATTGATGTTTCCTGAACATGGTTCTCTAGCTGAGAGTTCTGCCCTGCACTGCGCACTTTATTCAACCTTCTTCCTGATACCGCCACTGAAATATTTAATTGGCATAATTAACATGTCCAAAAATGAAGTTTCTGGCTCCCACACCCGCAACCTAGCCCTCCCTCAGTCTTCCCCATTGCAGGAAATGGCAGCTGCATCCTTTCTAGTGGCTCCGCCTGAAACCCTGTGGTCATCTTTAGCTTCTCTTTCACTCATCAGAACAGCAAATCAGGTTTTTGGTCCTAGCTTCAAAATCTACCCCAAATGCCATCACTTCTCACCACCTCCAGGGATGCTCTCACCTGGACGACAACAGCAGCCCCTCTCTCTCTCTTTTGTTTGGTGTTTTTGAGACAGGGTCTCACTTTGCTGCTCATACTGGAGTGCAGTGGTGTGATCACAGCTCACTACAGCCCCGACCTCCTGGGCTCAAACAGTCTTCCTACCTCAGCCTCCCAAGTAGTTGGGACCACAGGTGTGGTGGGCCACCATATTCAGCTAATTTTTTAAAAATTTTTGTAGAGTTGGGGTCTACCTGTGTTGCCCAGGCTGATCTTGAGCTCCTGGGCTCAAGCAGTCCTCCCTCCTTGACCTCCCAAAGTGCTGGGATTCCAGTCATGAGCCCCCATGCCTGGCCTCAATTCCATCTCGCCTCCCTCTTTCTATACTGTCCTCGTTTCTTAACACAGCTGCCAGTGTAACTCTTGAAAACGTGTCCCATAAGTCGTTCTTCACCAGAAGCTCCCAGTGTTCCCATCTCACTCAGAATAAAAGCCAATGTCCTCTCATTCACCTACAGGGTCCTCCTGGTCGGCTTCCATTACGCCTCAGCCTCACCTGCTGCCACTGCCTCTCCTCCCTCCCACACCTTGGCCTCCGCAGCTCCTCCCACCAAGCTGCCTCCCACCTCAGCGCCCCTGCCTTTGTCCTTCCTGGAACACACCTTCCCTGGGCTCACACACTTCCTAGCTTCAGGTCTCTGCTCAGCTGCTGCCTCAGCAGACACTGTCCCCTTCAACCTGATGTTCTCTGTAGCACTCATCCATCAAATTATGGAAGAACATGTTGAAGGGGACAATTCTATTTGTTGCTTTATTGTCTGTGTACACACTAAAAAGTTCCATGAGAGCAGGGACTTTGCTTTGTTCACTGTTATATTCCAAGCACCTAGGGCAGTGCCTGGGACAGAGTAAGTTCTCAATAGACTACAGGATGGATGGACGCATGGATGGATAGACAGATGGATGGATGGACAGATGGACGGATGCATGGACAGATGGATGGACGGACGGACGGATGGATGGATGGATGGATGGATGGATGGATGGATGAGCCCAGAGGCTTAAAATGGCCTCTGTGTTAACATAAAGAAAACAATCAGGGTGACAGAATTTGAGTCTACATGTGATGGTGAGGGTGACAAGGGGTGAAGCCAGAGAATCACTTCAGAAATGGCTAGGGGAGGTCCAGAAGGGGAGTTTGTATCTATGAACACCAGAGGAGTGTCCAGCCCCGAAAGGCACCCATCTCAGCCCCCTAGAGACTCCACATAGCCTCCTTCTATTTAAATCTCTCTCTTTCTGTTACCCCCAACACATCAGGCCTCTGTTGGAGAGGACAAAAGGGGCGCTGGAATTCCCATCAAAGGCCGCTGGACACATGGTAAAGAGATCAGGGCCCTCGGGATCCTGCTTCCTGGAGGTGCTGAGGCTGCCCCGCCAGTCTGGCTCCTCTCTGGGGTGGGAGGTGTGGTGAGGGGTGTGCTCTGGCCCTGGCCTCCTCATATGTCAAATGCCAAACAGCAGGAGGTCAGCCTGGGAGAAGCTGGCCAAGCAGCCCCCATCTGGGCCATGTGTGTGTGCGCACACGCTGGCGGAAGGGACAGCACAGAACTCCCTGCCTGTGTCTGCGGTCAGGGCCACAGCCAAGCTGTGACCATCTGTTGTCATTCTGAGAGGCCAAGCCAGGGGCCCAGCACCCTTGAGGAATAAACCTTCCCTTTCTTTCAGCCTTCTAGTGTTTGCCAAGAACTTTCATAGCCATCCATGGGTTTTGTCCTCACAATGTCCCTGCCAAATGGGCATTATTCTCCCCATTTTATAGAAGAGGAAATGGAGACTCAAGTGTGGGAAGAGACTCTCCCAAGGTCATACGAGCTGTAAGAGGGGAAGTGGAACTTAGCCCATATGTCTGTGCCTGCCTACCCCAGCCTAGAGGCAGTGAGGCTGTCCAAGGTAACTGGTGCCAAGCACAGGGCCCTTACTGCAGACTCAAGCAGATCTCCAGGGCCAGGCTCTCAGGCACAGCCTTCCACCCATCCCCTGGTTCAGCTCTACCCTCCCCCACCGCCCCCTCTTCCAGGAAGCCTTCTTGGGCTGACATCCCCAAGTAAGTTCCTTAGATGCCTCAAAGTCTAGAGCTCCCTACAACCACTTCTTTCCTACTGTGGCTGTCACGCTGTCCACGGATATTCATCTCCTCTGTGGTCCACGACCTCTTGAGGGCAGCCCAGTCACCTAAAGGAACAGATGACTCCCTAACTGCAGATGGCCCACACCTCATTTCCCTTCCAGGCAGCCCAGCAACCTGGGAAAGGAACACAGTGTAGCAGGAAGAGTCCTGCCCCAAGGCCACCAGCCAAAAAGGGGCAGAATTGGCACTTGCGTCAGCCCCGAACATAGCCACTCATCCTGCACTGTCCAATGCCAGTCGCTAGCTCCATGTAACTATTTAAATTTACAGTCATTAAAATTTAATAAAATAAACACTTTACTTCCTCAGTGGTACTAGCCACATTCCACAAGTTCAACAGCTACATGAGGTAGTGGCCACCACAGTAGACATCACAGACACAGAACCTTTCCATCACCACAGAGAGCTCTATCGGACAGAGCTGCTCTAATCCCAGCTGGGGCTTGGGTCCACAGCCAGGTGCTTCCTGACACCTCATCTAGCAAAACTGGAGCTTTCTCTTGAAAGAGACTCTTTCCATAGAGTCTCACTACTTTTTTTTGAGACGGAGTTTTGCTCTTGTTACCCAGGCTGGAGTGCACAGGCGCGATCTTGGCTCACCGCAACCTCCACCTCCTGGGTTCAAGCAATTCTCCTGCCTCAGCCTCCTGAGTAGCTGGGATTACAGGCATGCGCCACCATGCCCAGCTAATTTTTTTGTATTTTTAGTAGAGACGGGGTTTCACCATGTTGACCAGATGGTCTCGATCTCTTGACCTCGTGATCCACCTGCCTCAGCCTCCCAAAGTGCTGGGATTACAGGCTTGAGCCACCACACCTGGCCGGAGTCTCACTTCTTGAGGTCTTCAGGTAGACTTCCTTCGGATTTAGACTTCTTTTTATTTTTTTTGAGACAGAGTTTCATTCTGGTCACCCAGGCTGGAGTGCATGATCTCCACTCACCACAACCTCTGCCTCCTGGGTTCAAGTGATTGATTCTCCTGCCTCAGCCTCCTGAGTAGCTGGGATTACAGACATATGCCATCATACCCAGCTAATTTTTGTATTTTTAGTAGAAACAGGGTTTTACCATGTTGGCCAGGCTGGACTCGAACTCCTGACCTCAGGTGATCCACGTGCCTCAGCCTCCCAAAGTGCTGGGATTACAGGCATGAGCCACTGCACCCTGCAGACTTCTTTCCTTAGGATTCCCAGGCAGTGTACAGCTACCCTGGACCAGGGGAAGGAGGATGGGCTAGCTAAGCCGACTCCCTTCACCCCAGCACCGCCTGTCTGGCCTGCCTCAGGAGAGGAGGAACAGGCTGAAGAGGAGGAGAGGAAAGCAGGACAAGGCACTTTGTCATCTGGCCTTTGGGCCGCGCTGCCCTCCCCCATCAGCTGCTCAACAGCCCTCCCCCACCCCGCCCACCATCCTCATCTTCATCCAATCCCAAGGACAGATGGGGGCCGGCAGAGGGAGAAACGTGACCACAGTGAAAGCACTCTCAAGTGGTAACACAGTCCGGGGGTCACAGCTGTGTCCCCCGAGGCCTGGCCAGTCTCTCATGTCCGGCCTTGATGTCTGGTAGGGGGCAGATACTTAGGAATCCTGAGGGGAGATGGAGGAATCTGTTGGTGCTGGATTATTCCAGCAGACACACCCCAGTTAGAAATGCAGTCACTCTGGTGGTCACTCATCCATCCATCCATTCAACACACACTGAATAAGCCCCCACCATGTCACAATGTAACAGGAGGATGCAGAGGTGGGCAGTGGACTCCCTAACCAGCTTGACCAGGTAGGGGCATGGCTGGTGGGCCTAATCCTCATCCCAGGCTAGATGAAGGTCCTTTGTCTCTGCCCAGTGGTCTGAGCAGGGTGGACACCTCCAGCCCCCTCCACACACAGGCGCACATGCTGGCGGGTGGGTGCGCAGACACACGCACTCCCAGCTGCTGCCAGAAACCCCCCTCCTGTGGTCTCTCTGGCCAATCACAGCACTGAGGAATAAGTCCCACTGTCCAGTGGCCCCCAGGGAGTGTATTAGCACATTTGAACCGCTCAACCTGCAACTGACAAAGCCTGGGGCCTTGGGAGGAGACACAGCAGGAGGGGTGGGGGGCTGTGGGGAGCTCTCCTCCCCTCTGCCTCTCAGGGGGAAGCTCAGAATTAGATTAAGCATTCTGGGGCACAGAGGAATTTGGGGGCCCCAGCTCCAGCCGTGAATAAGCGATCCATAAAATCCCAATTTACACACTCACTGATCAAACAGCCCATCTACTACCCCAGGAGGTTGGGGGTGGCTCCTGGGCCTCCCCTCTCAAAGAAGGTCCGGGGGAGCTAGGAACTGGACACAGGACGCAGGCTCCTGATGTTTTCTCTGCAGACTCAGTCCCATTCCCAACTCCCATGAGGGGTGCCCAAGCCAAGGGCATGGGACCAGCTGGTACCCCCTGCAATGTGGCTGCCTTGGGATGGGCTGGGGGCTCCCTCGGTCAGGCAGCCATCTTTGTCCACCCTCTGTGAAAAACAGCTCCTTTTTTCTCTGGTATTGCCCTGGGGCCGCCAGGCTTGACTCCAACCTCATCAGAGCTGCTAATCACTTCTCCAGCTCTCCTCTCCTTCCCGTCCATCCGGCCCCCTTCTTCCCCACAGCCCTCCACGTTTTCTCTGGACCCTTCCCTGGAGCTGCCCTGGGATGTTCAGAGCACCTTCCTTCCATTGTCTTGTCTCACCCCAAAGCTAGGCAATATCCAGGAACACAGGGTGGCTCTGGGCTGGTTCTCTGTCCCCAGCCCATCTTCTGGGAGACAGGCAGTAGACAGAAAATTACCTTTGTCCCTGCAGCCGAAGAAAACAGTGTGCCTCCCCCTTGCCTGGGTGTTGTTTGCTCCCCTTGGTTAGGCTGCCTGCCATTTCAGCCAGAGAAAATCATTTTGGTTAACAAGGATTCTCTTTTAAACCAAATAGAACCTCTGGGAGGCTCCAGGCTGTCAGCCAGTCACACCTTCCTGGAGTATTAGCAAGGCTGATTTTCCTTCTCCCTCCCACCTACTTGAGGTGAGCTGCAGGAGCCACTAGAAGTGTTCATGGGGACCAGGCTCACACCTGTAATCCCAGCACTTTGGGAGGCCGAGGTGGGTGGATCATGAGGTCAAGAGATCAAGACTATCCTGGCCAACATGGTGAAACTCCATCTCTACTAAAAATACAAAAATTAGCCGGGCGTGATGGTGCATGTCTGTAATCCCAGCTACTCAGGAGGCTGAGGCAGGAGAATTGCTTGAACCCAGAAGGCGGAGGCTGCAGTGAGTGGAGATCGTGCCACGGCACTCCAGCCTGGGCAACAAGAATGAAACTCTGTCTCAAAAAAAAGAAGAAGAAGAAGTGTTCATGGAGGCCAGGGAAAGCAAGTCTTTGGGGCTGGGAATTGGCCACCGCGCTGCACCCTGCTTCTCACTGCACGCAAGCTACGTTGGAGCAGGTCAGAGACAGAGTCAGCTCTTGCGCCCTAGGGGTAGAAAGGAGTAAGGGCTGCCTGTCTGTGCTTCCCAGAGGCTACTGAGCACTGGGCTGGGAGCTGGGCCTCCATTGTCTCATTCAGCTCCCACAGCAGGCTGCTGAGGGGATTGTGGTGTGAGCCTGTTCTACAGTGAGACACACTCCTCCCCTTCTCTCCTTCCTCCCTTTCACTGGCTGCTCCAGGTACCCCACCCCCAGAGAACCTGGACCCACTGGTAACCTGGGTAACCTGGGTAAGGCAAGTGTCTGAAGGGCAACCTGAAAGGCTGACCCAGGGCTGGGGGGTCTCCGAGCCCACTCTAGCAAGCCCTCCCTCCCTCCCTCCCTCCCGTGACACAGGCATTGCAGGAGTGAACACTGGCCTGAGTCAGCCTCTGAGATGTGGGACAATGTCTCAATCTGTTTCCTCCATTGTGAAATGGGGGGGGGGGGGGGGTGGAGAGGCAGCATCCCCCTCACAGGCTGGCCTGAGGGCAGTGAAGGAGAGGTGGAATTTTCATGACTAGCTGGAGGGGCCACCCCTGCAGGACCCAGGGCAGGCCCCAACTCGATCCTAGAGACTGGCCAGGTGTGGCGACCTAGGAAAGAGGAGGGGGCTGCTCTCCAGGCCCAGAAGGACCCCGATGGTTTGACAGAGGACTCCAAAGAGAGAACACAACCCAGGAGCTGCCTGCAGGGCCCCAGAAGAGCGCTGCCCTGCAGGAGTGAGTTTCCTGTCCTACTCTGACCAGCTGACCATCGCTGAAAATGCCTTCCTGGCCAGGGAGGTGGCTCACACCTGTAATCCCAGCACTTTGGGAGGCTGAGGTGGGCAGATCACCTGATATCAGGAGTTCGAGACCAGCCTGACTAACATGGAGAAACCCCATCTCTACTAAAAATACAAAATTAACTGGGCATGGTGGTGCATGCCTGTAATTCCAGATACTCGGGAAGCTGAGGCAGGAGAATCACTTGAACCCAGGAGGCAAAGATTGTGGTGAGCCAAGATAGAGCCACTGCACTCCAGCCTGGGCAACAAGAGTGAAACTCCATCTCAAAAGAAAAAAGAAAATGCAGTCCCAAACCACAGCTCCCCAGGATGTCCTCGCCTGACCCCTGGCTGCTCTGACTTGTGCCCTGGGACATCTGTCACCAACTTCTCCTCTCTGCTAATGGAGGAGCCCCAGGGCCCTGCTCTGACTGCCCCCCAGCTCACCCTCTGCCACTTAGAAACTGGCAGGCAAGGTCCCATGCCCCTGCTTCAGGTCCCTCTTGACAGCCCACTGTGCCCAGACACAACTTCATCTGAGCCACATTCTTCACTGTCCCTGAGAATCTTAAGAGGAGATGTAGGAATGCAGGCGAGAATCTTAGGTCCCTCTAGGAGGGGCCACAGAGACCAAGGAAAACATCTCCACTGTCTCTCTCCAGATTCCATCTGTTCAGCACGGCTGGAACCCTTGGGCACCCAGTGTCTCAGTCTCTCCAGCCTCCATTCATCCAGCTGGTCATCACGGCAGGCACACTCTCTCTAAAATAACCCACAGCTCTCATGTCCCCCACTACAGCTGGCCCCACATCTGAACTCTACCTCTGTTCTCTGCTCTCATCTTTCTTCTGTATGGCTGCCAGGGTTGTCTTTCTTCTAAAACAGAATCAGCTTCCTACCAAGCACAGAGAGGATGTGAAACCCTTCAGCCTGGCACCAGAGGTAAATGGGTCTGTCCTTCCTTCCAGCTCCTCCAGTCACATCAGCCCATTCTCTCTGAGGATGTTGCTGTCTCCCTCTTTGGTGCCAAGCATGTCCCGGGAACCTCTGCCTTGCCACTCCAATGCCTGATTTAGAGGTGACATCACTTGTTAACTTCACTCCCATTCCCTCTTCTGTTTAAGCCAGCCCCTGCCAGTGAGCCCTGGTGCAAGCAGCTCTCTAGCCCTCTCTGCTGCTCTCTCTCTTCCCTGACCTGCTCCTTTCCAAAGTCTCTTTCCTCAGAAAACATTCCCTGACACACAGTGGTAGAAAGAGCAGGGCCACTGGAGAGAGGATGACCTGGACTTTTTAATGATATTCATGACTTTTTATCAGCAATTATTTTTTTAAAATATGACTTGCATTTCTTTTCTTTCTTTCCTTTTTTTTTTTTTTTTTGGAGACGGAATCTTGCTCTGTTGCCCAGGCTGGAGTGCAGTGGCATGATCTTGGCTCACCGCAACCTCTACCTCCTGGGTTCAAGCGATTTTCCTGCCTCAGCCTCCTGAGTAGCTGGGATTACAGATGCCTGCTACCACGCCCAGCTAATTTTTGTATTTTTAGTAGAAACAGGGTTTTGCCATGTTGGCCAGGCTGGTCTCAAACTCCTGACCTTGTGATCTTCCAGCCTTGGCCTCCCAAAGTGATGGGATTACAGGCGTGAGCCACGGTGCCTGGCCGGCTGATGACTTGCTTTTTCACTGAGGAACAGGGATTTGCATTTGATTCTGCCCTTTGCACCCGCCCACCCCTGAGTCAATCCCCCACCAACCCCTGCCTCGAGGCTGTCTCTAGTACCGAAGGCAGCCTTGCACCCGTGCACTCAGTGAGCGGGCACTGGGGGAGGATGTGGGTGCTCAGTTGAGGTCTCTGTGGGCTGTCCTCTGTCTGCTTGGCGCGCCCCTGTGATCTGGGGCTGGTGAGGTCCGTCCAGTGCCTGTCCCCTCTTGGGTCTGCATCTGAGGCTCCTCTTTGCTTGGGACTTGGCTCTGCATGGGCGTGAGAATGGAGGATGAGGCCAGGGCTCTTTACCACTTTCAGCCTTAGGCCCGTTTTGCAGTCTGGAAAACCTGAGGCCTATTCTCAAAAATACTTTCTCAATGTATAAAAAAAACGGCATGGGACTACAAAAGGAATTCATGGCATTGGAATACAGTTCTCTGCAGGAGCTCCTCAGGGGCCATGGACCACAGGGCTCAACTCAAGAGCCTAGAATCTCCTGAAGGGCCCCACCCTTCCTCTCCCCGTAGCCAGGTTTAGGCTCCAAGGTTGACTTGAGTCTGTCTGGGTGGCATGTGGCCTCCAAAAGGCTTTAGCGTTAAAGTCTGGGTGATCCTGTGTGCCCTGGCCCTAAATATAGCCCCTTCCGATGCATGGGGATGGGAGAAAGGCATGTGCCCACAGGGCCAGGCCTGACCAAAGGTGAGGAAACAGGCCCAGGCAGCCCACCCAGGTGCCCCCAGCAGCTGCCTCAGCCCCTCCTGCCCTCTCCCAGCCCTGGGGGTGCTGAGCCAAGTAACTCCAGCTATGCAGCCTGGCCGGTCCACCTGGGTGTGAGGGGGCAGGGCTGCCTCAAGGGGATGGCCCCCCACACCTGCAGGGCCACAGGGACACAGGAAGAAAGAGACACTGGGGGGAGGGTGCAAGGAAAAGACGGAATGACCACAGCAGCTCCAGCCTGCCTGCTCCCTGATGGGATTCTCAACACAAGCCAAGTCCTGCCCTGAGTGCGTCACACACATCAGTTCATTTAATCCAAGTGAGGATGTTCTTCCCATGTTGCAGATGAGGAAAGTGGGGCACGGTTAACTTGTCTACGTCACCAAGCTAGGACAGACGCCACCTCAGCAGTCTTGCTCCAGATGCCCCTCTGCTTGCCACATCAGCAGCAAGTGGTGGTGTTCCCATCCAACAGCTGAGAACACCGAGGGAGCAGTCAATCCCACCCTCTTCCTCAACCTCCCTGCCCCCAGCCCTCCTTCTTAGAACCCCCTCCCACACTTAGCCACCAACCCTAGAGCGTAGCAGATCTCAAACTTGTTCTCATGGGACCAAATAAGTCCTTGCCCAGGTCTGAGAGGCACTGGCCTCCAGGCTAGGATGTGGGACTCTGGTTAGGGTCTCAGCTGCATTCTGTGGAGAGTGATCAGAAAGGGTGGCAAGCCTGAGACTGTGCTCAGAGGAGTGGGGACGAGAAAGGCTCCCAAGGACCGGATCTCCACACGACTGTGGCGGCCAGTGCAGCTCTGCAGAGCCCCCCCTCCCCTTTTCCTCAAAAGCAGCAAATCCTCGGCTGGGCCTTACACCTGTTATCCCAGCACTTTGGGAGGCCGAGGCAGGCAGATCATGAGGTCAGGAGATCAAGACCATCTTACCCAACATGGTGAAGCCCTGTCTCTACTAAAAATACAAAAATTAGCCGGGCATGGTGGTGCACCTGTAGGCCCAGCTACTAGGGAGGCTGAGGCAGGAGAATTGCTTGAACTGGGGAGGCAGAGATTGCAGTGAACCAAGATCATGCCACTGCACTCCAGCCTGGTGACAGAGTGAGACTCGGTCTCCAAAAAACAAACAAACAAAAAGGCAGCAAATCCTCCATGGAAGACATTTGGCTTCACAGAAGGACTTGGCCCCATCTGAGAACACGTGGGCCATCTCTGGAAGTGCAGAGTCCCCATCAGGGGAGGCACTCAGCACCAGAGAATGTCTTTCTTGGCACTCCCAGGCAGGTGGAAGGGCTCTCTTCTCCTCTCCACAGTTCTCTGATATCTACACACTACAAACTCAACAAGTCCCAGACTAAACTGACCTCCTCCTACCTCAACCTCCCAGCTGCCTTCCCCACTTTTAGGCAGCTCCATCTTTCTCAACAAGGGGCTCAGTCCTCAAAACTCAGGCCTGAAGAGGGCTACAATGTGGAAGAGGATGATGGTACAAGAGTGGTCAGCTCATGCAGGACTCCGTGTGCCTGGAAAGAAGCCCCTTCCTAGAGGAGTGAGGACCCGACCGCTGATGAAATGCTGTTTCTCCAGAGAGCAGAGAGAGGGGTAAGCCACAGCTTCTCCTAGTGTCCACAGAGTTCCCAGGGAGCCCCTCTGCTCCAGCAGAAGGCAACAGACAGGCTGGGTGGGGAGGGAGCCGCATGATACAAGGGCTGGGGAGGCGGGATCCTTTTTCAGGTATAACCTAAATCCTACCAGTTTTCTTTCCCCACTGGCCTGAAAAGAACAAACACCTCCAGATCCTTAAGCATCCAAGGGTCAAATAGGGCAATCAGCTGCAGGTGGACTCCCCCATGCAGTGGCTCTTGCCTCCGTTTGCTTCTAATGCCCACCGACATAGCCTCCCCCAGGAAAAGGCAATCTGCTCGGGAATCCACTGATGCAAGCCCCTGCTGTCAGATGCTGGTCCTCCCCATCACAGCCTCCGGAACCTGTCCTGTACCCTTGCCAGAGCCCAGAAGCTGCCATTCCCCAGCTCACACACCCTCTGAGGCTTCCTTCTGCTTAGAGAATGGAGGGACAGTGGTCCTAAAAGCATAGTCTGTCCCTTTGCCTCTTCACTGGTCCCCAACATCTTGTGAGCTCCTTGAAGGTAGCATCACATCAGAAAATAATTGTTGCTTGATGAATAGCTACTTGGATAAAATATTCAAGGCCTCACAGCCATGATACGTGCTAGGTGCTTATGGCAAAGCAACACCAAAGCTGGGGCCACCCTTGGGCTCTCCCTGGCCATGTGGGGGGCTGCAGGTGGTTAAGGAAGACCCAAAGCATAAAAGCCCCAGCTCAGGGCCTGGTCCATAGGTGTCCACTGCATGTGTGGGGAGTCTCAGGAAGGCCAGTCCTGGCTGGGCACCCATGGGAGCAGCGGAGATTCACCCAGAGCCTTGCACAGTCCTAGGCACAGGGCATAGGTACTCAACACAGGTTTGTTAATAGTAAATGAAGTTTTGTGGCTCATGTCTGTAATCCCAACACTTTGGGAAGCTGAGGTGGGTGGATCACTTGAGGCCAGGAGTTTGAGACCAGCCTGGCCAACATGGCAAAATCCCATCTCTATTAAAAATACAAAAAAAGACCAAAAAAATTAGCTGGGTGCAGTGGCATGCACCTGTAGTCCCAGCTACTCAGGAGGCTGAGGCATGAGAATTGCTTGAACCCAGGAGGTGAAGGTTGCAGTGAGGGAAGATCGTGCCACTGCACTGCAGCCTGGGTGACAGAGAAGACTCTGTCTCAAAAAAAAAAACCAGAGTCAGTGCAGCCTCTTTGTCACATCTTCCCATCCATCCCGGATTAATCACAACACTGGGCTGGGGACCATGAGTCCTGAGTCTGCCCGGGCAGTGAGAGGGGACAGAGGGAGGTATGCTGCTACCTTCCAGATTCCTGCAGGCATCCATGCTGCTGCTCCTCCCATCCACCTCCCCATCCCCCATCCACCTGGTTGAATCCCACTCTCTGCCCTGACTCTGTGTTGGAGAGGGCTTCAAAAATGGCCTGGCAGGCTGGTTGCAATGGCTCACACCTGTAATCCCAGTACTTTGGGAGGTCAAGGTGGGAGGATTGCTTGAAGCCAGGAGTTCAAGATTAGCCTGGGTAACCCCCAACTCTATAATTGTTTATTTTTAAAGATGACCTGGGCAAGCACTGCTATGGGCCAGAACTTTCACACATACATGTCCTTTTCCCACCCTCACTCCTATGCCACAAGGTCATTCTCTGGAGTCCCTGGGCCCTGCATCACTGAGCAGGTCACTAAGGTGGGCTTCAGAATCAAAGGCGCAGACTATATGAAACCAGGAGTACATCACCATCATGTGAGCTTCTTATCCCTATTTTAGAAATGAGGAAATTGAAACCCAAACGGATGAAGTTACTTGTCTGCAGTTACATCTGACTATCAGCAGGGGGTCACTGAAGCTCAAGGCTTGGTGTCTAGGGTAGGGGTCATGACTGGTCATCATAAAATGACGTTGGGGCCATGGAGGCAGGCCATGGACTCTGCCCAGCTCTCCCACTCACCGAGAACTCCCCACTCAGCCTCCAGCCCTAAAGATGAATTCCAAAGGCTGACACTGCCCATACCTCCACACTAAAGGAAAAGCCAGAAGGCACTCAGGGGATTCACACTGCAGTCCCCTTTCCTTAGCTGAGCAAACTGGGGAAATGGCCTCAACAGTGACCACAGCCCTGAGCACCTGCACCTAGAGTCATTCAAGCGTAGGACTCAGGTCTCCCAGATCCTGCCTCCTTTCATCCTGGCCATACCCTGCTTAGGAGGCAGACACCATTCTTCACTCTATTTTCCCACTTCATGGATGAGACACAGAGTGTTTAACAAGTGTGTGGAAGTGTTAACTGATTCATCAAGATGCTTATGAAACTGCTCGGAGAAGAGCAATTGCCACTTCTTCCTTTAGGCAAGTGGACCCTAAAACGAAAAGATGCCTGGACAGCCTCTCTCTAGGCCATATAGTCAGAGATGAGACAACCAGCCCAGACCCCGACCCAGGCAGTGTGAACTCTTCCCACTTAAAGGCTGGCCTAGCACCCAGATCTCGTATCCCTGGTCCCCTGGTTCTGGCGGTCCCACTGCTAGTAATAAGGAGGCAGTGGATCAAACACTGAGTGGGGAGGTCAGGAAATCCAGGCTGCAGGCCTGACTCTGTGGTTACCACATCGGAGAGGGCTGGATTGCGGTGAGGGGTTTTTTTTTTTTTTTTGAGACGGAGTCTCGCTCAGTCACCCAGGCTGTAGTGCAGTGGCACGATCTCAGCTCACTGCGACCTCTGCCACCTGGGTTCTCCTGCCTCAGCCTCCCAGTAGCTGGGATTACAGGCACCCATGACCATGCCTGGCTAATTTTTTTGAATTTTTAGCAGAGATGGGTTTTCACTATGTTGGCCAGGCTGGTCTCAAACCCCTAACCTCAAGTGATTTGCCTGCCTCAGCCTCCCAAAGTGCTGGGATTACAATTGTGAGCCACTGTGCCTGGCCTGAGGGTTTCTTGACGGAAGGTCCCCATGGGCTTCAGGGGATCCGGGAACCCTCTGAAGCTGAATGCAAAGTCTGGTGTCCATTAATGGAAGCGCGTTTTTCCAGGGATGGCTTTCACCGGTCCCTCTAAGGGCTCTGTAAATCAAAAAGTTGTGGACCCCCAGAATGGGTAATCTTGGAGGTTCCTTCTATTCCCTGTGAAAGTATTCTTGGGATACATATGGGTTTAAACAGGAACGACACTCCCCATCCTTCAAGGCCAATTCAGCAGCTGCTCTGGGAAGCTCTAGCAGATTTCTTGCTTTGACTACAGGGGAAGGCTGGGAACCCAATGCCACAGAGCCTGGCAGGGTCCCTCTGCCCTGATCTCCCTCACTAGACAGCCAGCTCCCAAAAGGGGACAAGACCAGCCCAAGGCTAAGGCGGCAGATGCCAGCACCCCATGCTTGGCCTCATGTGCCCCACCCCCACCCACAGTCTCTGTCCCCTGGAGAGCAAGGGTTCTCAGGGCTGCAGAGCACAGGGGCACCGAGGCCTGGAGTCCACATCTCCCAGCCGCAGCCCTGGAACTTCACTGAGCCTACTCCTTCCAGGAACCTGGTTTTCATTAAATCAGGTAAAGGAGTCGTTAACTGCCAAGTCCAGAAGAGGCAAAGTTCTGCTAGGAGGCACAGGGAAGGTGAGGGAGACCAGCCTGTCCCTTGCCCTCCCTAGCTGACCAACAGTCGGGGGAGGGGGAGGCAGGGCTCCTAAGGGTCCAGTGAGGGGCAGCAGTTGGAGCTGGGGTTGGGGGGAGAGTCGGGGGAGTCCTGCCCCAGATAATAAGCAATTGTTAATGTGGTCCATATGGGATCCTGACTGGCCTCTCTGTTTAACAGGATGATAATGGCAGGGAAAGAATGCTGGTCTGTGGAGAAGGGAAGGGGCAAAGTCCTCCCTGGACTTGGGAGGGGGGTTGGGTCATGGGGAAGAGGAGGAGGAGAAGAAGGGAAAGGGAGAGGAGGAGCACCAATCCAAGGGTCTCTACCACCCAAGAGCACAGAGCTGTTTACCTGAAAGTGGCCAGATTCCATCTATTCAAACTCTGGCTAAAAGCCCTTACAAAACCCCTTTTATTCAGCCAACATTTATGGGGCACCCACAAGGTGCCAAGCCCTGTGACAAGCCAGTGGTGGCAGGACCGGGGAGTCCATGCTCACTTCGGTCAAAATCCAGTGTGGACCCCTGCCACAAAGGCGGAAAGGAGCACAGGTGCAGGCCACGAGGGAGAAGGAAGTGACAGGAGCTTGGGGCTGGGGAGGTGATGCAGAGGAGGCGCATCTGAGTTGGGCTCGGAAGAATAAGGAGGTTGTGGAAAGACAGGCACAATAGGGAAGGCATTTGGCTGGAGGAACAGCGGGAGCAAAGGCAGAGAGGCGTGAAATTGCGTGGAGAGAGCCCTAGCTCTGGCAATAAAGCTGCGGCCCAGGCAGGGCAGGGAGGGGAACACTGATCCATAAAAAGCTGTGCCCATGGGTGAGCAGAAAGACAGGAAAGGGCTCTGCTGCACCACACTCAGACTGGGTGGCTCTCCCTTGCCTTCCGCCAGGCTGGTACTGGAACTGACAGTCACAGGATCCTCAGCCCAGCCCTCAGCCACACCAAAGCCAGAGAACCGGCCAGGGCCTCCGAAGCCGAACTCATTTCTGTGTTTCTCAGCCCCTTCTTCTCCTAGGGCGGGGGAAGGGGCAGGAGAAATCCAACCCCCCCCCAGGAATGCGGGTCATCTAGGCCTCCCCAGGAGCAACTCCTCTGCCCCACACAGCCTAATTCCCTTTGGCCCAAGAGGGCTTCGCCCAGAAGATATTACAGCAAGGGCACGAGGGTCGCACCCGTCTGCCATGGACGCCAATGGAATCAAGTGGAAAGAATGGTGTTAAACATGGGAAAGGGGATTTACGAGGCCTGTCACCCGTCCAGCCCAGCCACCCCAGCAAGCCCCGCCCCTTTCCTCGCCCACCCCAGGAAGTCTCGCCCCGCCCCCTGCCCGCAGCTCGCACGGCCACCGAGTACCCGCGTCCCCACGGCTGGGTGGCGGCGGCACCGCAGCACCCGGCTGCCCGGCGCGCCCGTCCTTGGCGGGGGCTAAGGCACTGCGGGGAACGGCGTCGGCTCCGGACTGAGAGGCTCGGGGAGGGAGCCGCTTTAGGAGGAGGCTGTGGGATTTCGGAGTAGGCTCCGGGTGGGTCTGGGAGTCCCTTGCAGGGTCAGAGGGCTTCGCACCTTGGCATCTGCCGTCCCAGCCCACTCCAGAGACTGGGCAGCTCCACTGAGGAGGCCCCACGCCCCAGGAACCGGGAAGCCCCCCTGCGCCGTAAGACCAGAGCTGGGCTGGAACCGGCTCCCCACTCCTCTTTGCGCCGCCGAGAGCTACAGCCCGCTCCGCCGCTGCAGCCCATGCGGACGACAACACAAACATTCTTCCGTCCTCTATTCTCCTCCAAATTAGGTATCCATGGAGACAGGGCCGGCAGCCTGACAGCCCTACGGCCTAATCCTGATTTAGTGACCGTCCCTTTAACAGCCCACCCACCCATCCACCCACCCCTGCGCTCCCGGCCGCCGCTGGGCGCAGGATCCAGGCCGCGCGCTCTCTGCCCCGCGCCTACCCCTTTCCAGGCCTCCTCCTCTGGCGGGGGCAGGGGGACCAGCGGGGCTGGGATAGGGGACCAGCATTTGCTGATCACCTCCTGGGTGCTTAACACTCTGCGAAGGACGCTCTGAGGAGGGGGTTGCTAGCATGCAAATCTCTGTGTAGACCAGGAGAGGGCCCTTGCGGCAGGGAACTTTGAGGGGCCCTCTCTGGAGACCTGGGAGCTCCGAGGGTCCCCCTTGTAGCCTGTATCCCCCAGGGTGAAGGTGAGTAGAACGCCCTGACTCTGAGATTGGGGCTGTGTTATCCCGGGCTAGAGGAGACGACTTGAAGAGGGTGGGCGTTAGAAGCGCGGGGACCCTAAGTAGCCTCAGTCTCCTGTCACTGCCCCGTCACCGTGCTGGGGAATCTCCGGGCCAGTAACCCAGCCCCCACCCCTCCCACACACACAGGGGCCGCTGGACAAAGACCTGACGGAGTGGGAGGGGCCTACTGGCCGGCCCTCGGGTTCCGGACGCTGGATCCTTCTGGGACCTGAACCCGCAAACCCCAGCTCCCCACCCCCAGGCCCGTAGACGCCCCCCGAGCCTGCTGTTCGCTTTCGCTCAAGCCTCCGCACCAGAAGGGGCTGCGAGGAGGGTGCCCGTCGGCGGCCGGGCGGAGATCCCCGGCTCTGCCCGCCCCCTCCCCTCGGGAAGTGACCCTCGCCTTCCACGTACCCGCTAGGGTCTCCCGCCGGCCCTGCCCTCCGACCCCCGCCGAGGTGAAACCCGCGACCCGCAGCCCCCGCCCTCTCCGGCCCTCCCCGGCCCCTCACTGGCGGACAAAGCTCCGGACACCCGGACCGAACGGTCACCTCCCCCAACCCTGGACCCGGGCCGGTCCGCGGCCCCGTACCTCGGCATCCCGGCCGGGTCCTAGGTGAGTGTGCGCTGCCTGGGGGCGCGTCCGGCCCGGGGACCTGGGCGGGGGCGCGGGCCAGGGGCGACAGGCCTGGGCTGGGGGGCAGCGGCGCTCACCATCCTGGAGCCGCTGCTGCTGCGGCTGCTGCGGCCGCCGCGGGCGGGAGCGGGACTGGGCAGTGGGGGTGGCCGGACAAGGGGCGGCCCCGGCTCCCCCCGCAGGCAAGACCCCCACCCCCACCCCCGCCTCCCCTCGCCCGCCCCCAGCGCCCTCCCTCGCAGGCCCTGGCTCCCCTCCCCTTTCCCTGCTCCTCCCTCTCCTAGTGCCCCTCTCTTCCCCCAACTCCCGCCCCTTCTCTGGCCCCTCCACCCCTGGCTTCTTCCGCGCCCTCCCCCACCTCGCCCCCGCCCCGCCCCCACCTCCCCTGGGCTCGCCCAGCCCCTCCTCGCCACCCTCCCGTCTGGCCCCGCCCCCTCCCGCCCCTGGCTCTAAAATAAATTAGCCACAGAGGGGGAAAAAAGAGCAAATGACCCTCGGTGTGGAGAGTGTCCTTCGCCACTCTCAGACCGGCCCGCCCCGCCTCTCCCGGCCGTCGGAGCGGGAAGTTGGGGTAGGGGTGGGGGTCGGGCCAGGGGGTAGGGGTCGGGGACGGCCCAGGGACGGGACCGAGGCCTGGACTGAGCAGCCCAGCCCGTCGAGCGTGTCCGCTGGATGTGGGCGGCTTCCTGGGTCGAAGGGCAAAGGGGAAGGCAGCCGGCCTGGGCCCGCCCAGTCCGCGGGCCGCCAGAGAACCCCACTCCCAGAACTGCCTTGGCCCCCTGGCCACAACCTGGTGAACACTTGCTCACTTCCTCAGCCCCCAGGTGAGCTGAGCACCCAATGCGTGAGGGACTCTGCTGCCCCTGTCCTACCGGGGTGCAGAGGGCAGGACGCGCTGCCAGGCGAGGCCGCTGCTCTACAATGATGCCACTCTGGGCCCGGTGGGTGCTGGCAGGAGGGCAAGCACTGGACGGGGGCAGCGGACTGTGGGGTGTGAAATCTAAACAGGGCTCACTGGAGGGCTTCCCCAGAAGGCCACAGTCACACTGGGCCAAACAGGGTGACTGACATGAAGGATGAGTCCCAGACCTCTAGTCCACTTAGAGGTGTCCAAAGACACCTCTATGTAATCAACAGATACATACTGTGTTAACTTTGTGCCAAACATTGGACTGGGCACCAGGGATACCCAAGAGAGTCCAAGAGGCACAGCCCTGTCTTCCTGGAGCTCCCAGTGGAAGGGTACACAGAATTCTGCCTGGCACACATTCTCTCTCTCTCTCTCTCTCTCTCTCTCTCTCTCTCTCTCTCTCTCTCTCTCTCTCTCAAGGCTTCATCAGGGATAAAGGCCAGGAACCCACTTTGCCCCAGGAGAAGGTAGGAGGGGGCTGTGCTGATGATGGAGGGTCTGGAGAACCTTCCTGTTGTGGAGCCTCCAGATGTCCCAAGGCTATGGTGTTTCCACCCAAGGGCAGTGCTTAAGGGTGGAAAAAGAGGGCTTTTTTTTTCCTTTTGAATGGCTCCCTAGCCTGAGTGTCAGTGGGGCAAGATTGGCACTCACCCCTTAGCCTGCAGATCAGGGCTCTGTCCCCTTTTGCAGGACTCCAAAACACTACCCCTTCTCCTCCTGTGGATTCCCCTGCAGGCTCTGGGGTCCTTTAGGTGCCACTCAGGGAAAGGGAAGGGCCTCAGTAGCTCCCACTTCTTTCCCAGCCCATGTATGGAAGCAACCAGCACCCAGGCAGGTTCTGGTACTTGCCAAGGTCACTGTCTCTTCCACCTTCAGAATTCTCTTTTCCTTTTCCTTTCCACTCCACACCCCCCAGGACCCTACTGTGGCCAGGAGGAGGGATGTGTCATGGCTCAGAGTGCTAGAGTAGCCCCTGGCTTCAGAATTAGAAAGGCACGATGAAGGGAGCCACCATGCTAAAAGAGTGGAACCCTTGTTAGAGGGACAATCCCAGGCTGCCAGCTGGGAGGAACTCCTTGAATATTTCCTCATTATTGGAGTATCAGAGGCCCAGAGAGGAGAAGTGACACACTTGGGGTCACACAGCAAAGCTGGATCTAGAACCCACTGCACTCTTGTTACTCGTACCTGTCAGGTTCCCCAAGAGCCAGAGACAGGAACTAAGGGAAAGACTAATGTCCACGGGAGCTAGGTGCCTCAGCAGGATCAGTGCCAGGAAGCCTGGGGATTGCCATCGGGGATCCTGACATTAGGCTCCAGGGTAGGGGGGATGACAGGAGTGGGGTTGGACTGAGGGGCCCAGCATGAAGGAAGGAATTGATCATACCCTCCCCTGGAGTTCTCCTGCATCTTCCAGGGGTCCAGGAGTAAAGAAAGGGACAAGCTGAAAGCTAAGAAAAGCCTTGCTAGTGAGATGGCAAAAGGCATCAGCAGGCTAGAGAAGGCCTTTGCTGGACGCCAGGGGCAAGGCCAGCAGCTTGGCAGTACTGAGTTTCCAATGTGCAGTCTGCCTTAATGGGTCACATTAAGAGGCTTAGTTAGCAGATGGGGGTGAGGTTGATCACTCCACCCCTCCATCTCCCACCCTGCACCAGTGCTCAGGCAATGAAGTGTGGCTCCCCCTCCCAGAGCTCATTCAAGTCCTCTTAATACATCATCCAGGCTCCTGGGCTGACAAATACTTAGTCCTGGCAAAAAGCTGTTCATCACATCTCTACCTCCTGCCCTCCTGGGCAAGGCCCTCAGGGACCGATCTCCGAGGACTCTGGGCTGACCCCATTCCTGGCTGTCCCCAGTCAAAGGATCTGTGCCCTGAGAGCCCCTGCTGAGATGGTTGTGATCACCCCCAGGCAGGTCAAGTGCCTGGCAATGGATTGGATAATGATAGTGGTAATGATGGCGGTAATGTGTGACTTCTGCCGAGGGCCCTCCATTCCTTCCTGGCCCCTTTGCTGGTATCACATCCAAGGTGGAGGATCCCATCCCCATCCCACCCCCAGGGGAAACAGGTGCTATGCATGGCTGCATGGCTGAGTGCAGGCACCTGCTGCGGGCTCATGCCTCTGGGTGTGCAGCACAAGTGTGGGAGTGTGTGACCTTCCTGGTCCAGAGACCTGCAACAAGGGCTTTCTAAAAGCGTTAAGAAGAAAAATAACTCCGTGGGTCTAGGGAGAATCAGCACTAAGGATTTTGGAGGGAGGAGGGAGAGTTAGAGAGAGGAAGTAAAAGCCAGAGAAAGAGGGTGGGAGGAGCAAGTGGGGTGAAAAGGAAGGAAAGAAAAGGGGCCTGGGTGGGGGGAAGGATGAGGTGGGGGGAGGAAGGGAGAAAGAAACGGAAGAGAGGAAGAGGAAAGGGCGGGGAGGCTTCTTTGTGGTCCTCTGGACTGGCCACTCAGAAGTCATTATGAGCAGGAAAGGAAGGAAATGTGTCCCGGCTTGGGGATTGGGGTGCGTGCCCAGAGGACACCACACCCAGCTGGGCTTCCCCAGCACCACACTTGCCTGGGGCTCAGACTGCTCTCCCCACAAATGGAAGCTCTAGCCGGTCTAATTCTTGCTGTTTGGCCACCAAGGCTCAGTTTCCAGTGCCTCCCAAACCCTGCTCAAACCACCCCCGAACTCTTATTCTTCATGAATGTATACCAGCTTTGCCTTCCCACTGTGCAACAAGCTATGTCTGGATCAGATCCCCATCCCACACCCAGCCTAGGAGTCCTTGAGAACCTCTGGGCGAACTAGAAAACATGCTCCTCCCTCTGGGCAGATGCAGCTCAGACTTGGGAGGAGAAGCTGGGTGGCTATCAGACCCCACTCGCTCCCTGGGGCCCAACACTTGGGGACCCTGATACCCCACCTGCAAAATCCTTACCCCACACGTGGCCCTGCTGTTTCTTCTGTGAGCAGAAGCACATCCATCCCCACCATCCTGAACATAGTGTAGCATAGCTCTTCAGCCAGTACTCCAAACTGATCCCACCATGTACCTTATAATCACACAGAAACTCTCACTACACTAAACAGTCATACCTTTTTTTTTTTTGAGATGGAGTCTCGCCCTGTCGCCAGGCGGGAGTGCAGTGACAGGATCTCAACTGACTGCAACCTCCACCTCCCAGGTTCAAGCAATTCTTCTGCCTCAGCCTCCCAAGTAGCTGGGACAGGTGTCTGACATTATGCCCAGCTAATTTTTGTATTTTTAGTAGAGACGGGGGTTTCGCCATGTTGGTCAGGCTGGTCTCGAACTCCTGACCTCATGATCCGCCCACCTCAGCCTCCCAAAGCTTTGGAATTACAGGCATGAGCCACTGTGCTCGGCCCACATTCATACCTTTTTAATACCTTAGAATCTTTCTGCCTAGACTCTCATTTTCCTATTCTGCCTGGTGAGATCCTATTCATCCTTCAGAACCTAACTGAGGTATGCCCTCCTCTGTAAAGTCTTCCCTATTTGTCCTGCATCCTAGCAGAGCTAGTAGCTCTACTCCCAGAGAATTTCCAGCCTTCTTTTTCCCCGTAGGTTCTCGGGGTTGAGCCCACTCCACCCTGTCCAAATGCAGAAGCCTCCCCCAAGTCCTGCATGATCCACCCTCTATCATGCTAGCCCATCTGGAACCTTGGGACCCTACCAGGCTTCTTCCCTCCCTAAAGTTTACAGACCCAGGGCAAAATGGGGAACTGAAAATCAAAGTGGCCCAGAGATCTCTCCACCCCCACTCTGCCTTCCCTGGGCCTGGGCCTGACAGATTCCCAGCACATCTGGTTGTACTTAAATCATCCAGGACTACAGGAGCAGGTTCCCTGCTTCTCTTCCTTCAGCCCGGCCTCCTCCCCTTCCTAAACCAGCCTTCCAGGTCTACTCCAGGATGCCTTCCCTGACTGGCCCCGCCCCTGGAACCTCCACACCTTTGGGTCTTCTACACTCAACAAGACTCAGTGTGTAGAATCTCATCTTTCCCGAGCATTGGTCAGAGATAGAAACCCTCCCTTCAGGTAGGGAAGGGGCCAGCCAAGAGCCTCCCCTCTGCTCCCTTGGCCTCAGGGGTGGCTGTCTCCAGTTATGGGTGTGCGTAGTGGGGAAGAACCAGTTCAGATCCAGGCAGAGCCATTCCTGTGGCAACTCTTGCTGTCAGCCATCTTCCAAAGAGCTTTGCAAAATATTAAAGGACAAAAGAGAAATAAATATAGAGACTATAGCAAGTATAAGAATGCACAGTCTAGGCTGGGCATGGTGGCTCACGCCTATAATCCCAGTACTTTGGGAGGCTGAGGCAGGCAAATCACCCAAGGTCAGGAATTTGAAACCAACCTGGCCAAGATGGTGAAACCCCATCTCTACTAAAAATACAAAAGTTAGCTGGGTGGTGGGCGCCTGTAGACAGCTATTCAGGAGGCTGTGGCAGGAGAATCACTTGAACCCAGGAAGTGGAGGCTATAGGGAGCTGAGATCAGGCTACTGCACTCCAGCCTGGGCGACAGTGAGATTCTATCTCAAAAAAAAAAAGGATGCAGGGACTCTAAAGAACAAGTTTGTATTCTACCATGACCTGCTCCACCGGGTTCCAGGTTTGAATGTTCATTCTTTTTTTTTTTTTTGAGACGGAGTTTCGCTTTTGTAACCCAGACTCGAGTGCAATGGCACGATCTCGGCTCACTGTAACCTCCACCTTCTGGGTTCAGGCAATTCTCCTGCCTCAGCCTCCCGAGTAGCTGGGATTACAGGCGCGCACCACCATGCCCAGCTAATTTTTGTATTTTTAGTAGAGACAGGGTTTCACCTTGTTGACCAGAATGGTCTCGATCTCTTGACCTTGTGATCCACCTGCCTCAGTCTCCCAAAGTGCTGGGATTATAGGCGTGAGCCACAGCGCTCCAGCCTGAATGTTCATTCTTTCATTCAATAGCATGTACCGATGCCTGAGTGTACTAAGTTCTGGGAATGGTGACTCAAGTAAGACCCCAGCGCTTCCTACAGAAACCAGGGTCAGTGGGGGACAGGGACATGTGGATGAACAAATGCTAGATGCTGTCATGGACTTGAGTCAGGGAGGCAGTGGGCTGCCGAGGTTGAAGGTCAGAGGCTGTGGACTAACCTCCGTCACTTCCTGCACTGTCCCCGGGGAGCCACTTAACCATGGGGAGCCTGTCTTCTCACCTGGAAAAGGGCAATGATGTGACCTCACAGGGTCGTGGTGGGATTCCAATGAGATAATGTGTGTGGAAACCCCTTGCCAAGTGTTGAGTGAGCTGTTGCTGTTCTGATTAGGCTCAGAGGCTGCCTACCTGACGCTCATTTTTTTGATGCCTCAACAGCTGCCTCTCTTACCCTCTGAGGTGAGGAGCCACATTGGAGAAACTTCTGAGGGCAAAGAACGCCCAGCCTAGAGCATTGGGCAGTTAAGCTGCGCGCACAAACACACACACACTTTAGTTATACAAGCAGAACAGCTTTGTACAAAAATTAGAATGGCATCATGTGCCCATAGCCCCTGTTACTCAGGAGGCTGAGGCAAGAGGATTCCATGAGTCCTGGGAAACATAGTGAAACCCATCTCTATTATTAAAAAACAATAATAAGAAAAAACAGCCAGGCGTGGTGGTGGGCGCCTGTGATCCCAGCTACGTGGGAGGCTGAGGCAGGAGAATCACAATTACTTGAACCCAGGAGGCAGAGGTTATAGTGAGCGGAGATCCAGCTACTGCACTCCAGCCTGGGCAATAAGAACGAAACTCCATCTAAAAAAAAAAAAAGAAAAAAATAGATAAGCAGAAAACAGAAAATTTAAAAATCCAACACCTTTAATCCCACCGTCCAGAGATGACCACTGGCAACATTTTGGGGTCAGTCAGCCTGACACAGTGGCTGGGCGCCTGTGGCCCCAGCTACTCGGGAAGCTGAGGTGGGAGGATTGCTTAAGCTGGGAAGATTGAGGCCATCATCGCGCCAGTGCACTCCAGCCTGGGCAACAGTGCAAGACTCCGTTTCAAAACAAGCAAACAAAAACCACTTTGGAGTCAGCCAGATATTATTCTATTAATCTCTCTACATATATGTACATATAGAGAGAGGTCTTCACAGTGTTTTATAATACACTTTTCTTAATAGGCAGATTTTTTTTTTTTTGAGAGGGAGTCTTGTTCTGTTTCCCAGGCCGGAGTGCAGTGGTTCTATCATGGCTCACTGCAACCTCCACCTCCCAGGTGCAAATGATTCTCCTGCCATAGCCTCCCAAGTAGCTGGGATTACAGGCATGCACCACCACACCTGGCTAATTTTGTCATTTTTAGTAGAGACGGGGTTTCACCATGTTGGCTGGTCTCAAACTCGGGCCACTGCGCCCCGCCAATAGGCAAATATTTTAAACATCTTTTTCTTCTATAATACGTTTAAACTACACAATTATTAATGAAAGCTTAATATTCCATCAAGTGGACATGCCCTAATTAATTTAAGAAGTTTTCTAGCTGGGCTCAGTGGCTCAAGCCTGTAATCCCAGCACTTTGGGAGGCCAATGAGGGCTGATCACTTGAGGTCAGGAGATGGAGACCAGCCTGGCCAAAAAGGTGAAACCCCGTCTCTCCTCAAAATACAAATATTAGCTGGGTGTGGTGGTGCATGCCTGTAGTCCCAGCTACTAGGGAGGCAGAGACAGGAGAACAGTTTGCACCTGGGAGGTGGAGGAGTAAGCTGAGATCATGCCACTACACTTCAGCCTGGGCAACAGAGTGAGACTCTGTCTCAAAAAAAAGAAGAAGTTTTCTTTGTTGTTGATTTTTTTTCTGGAAATAAAAGCTTAATGAACAAGGCTGCAACTCTAACCGTTGTGCACGTGTCCAATTATTGCCTTAGGATAAAGTTCTAGTAACCAGAGGCTAAGAATGCATATTTTTAGCTCCAAGGAGCCAGGAGCCCAGGCCTCTGGGCGGTGCTCTCACCTCTCCTCCAGGCAGCCCTCCCAGACTGGCCTTCCAGGGTTGAGTACATCTCCCACGGTCCCTTCCTCTCTTAGAGACCTGCCCTGAGAGCCCTGAAAAATGCTAGGAAGGCCTGGCTGGTGATGGCCAGGAGGGGCCGGGGTGGAGAGCACAAAGCAGGCTTGTCTGGGGCACAGGAAGAGGCCCCGCCCTCCGTGCTGCTGGCCCTACATTCCTCCTGGACAATGGCTGCCTTGGGAATCCCGGGAATGAAGGAGGCGGGCGGCTTCCCCAACCTGCGCCCTCCTCCCCCACCAAGTTGTGCCCTTTCCCCAGATGGAAAGCAGGGGGACTTTGCATTGTGGCAAGGTGGGGAGGGCCAGCTAACATCCATGCCTAGAGCCCCCACCCCTCCTTTCACCAGCACTGATCCACAGAGCCCCGCAGCAGCCAAGACCTGCCCAGCCACCCTATCCCCGTGGACCTTGGGCAAGTCCTGCTCCCTCAACTGGAAAATAAGGGGCTTGGATTCAGTGGTTGCAAAACTCCCCACAGATCTCAAAGGCCGAAATGTGTGACTAAGACATGCACAGGCTTTGAGTCAGATTGCCTGAGTTTAAATCCTGGGCTGCCCTTTACCCTGGGAACTTAAGCCCCTGGGTTGCCCACTTCCCTCTCAGCAAAGGATATTTGTTGATAGAGTTCCACTCCCTCCCGATGGGTAGGCAAACTCCTCAGTCTGTGAATCTCGATTTATGCTCCATAACTCTGTTCAAAATACTAACCAGATCTCCAACCCCAGACCCTCTCATGCCCTGTGCGGATTGTGGCCCCTGGACATTTGCCCAGCAATTGGCCACACTCTGGGAGCTGCAAGGGGCACCTGACGCCCCTGATGAAGCATCCCTCCGCAGCATGTTTCCATCTTCTTTTGCATCAGGCATAAGGCCATAAAGCTGTAAATGGTAAAGGCTTAATGGGCCAAGAAAATTTTTTTTAATATAGGAAAACTCTTATTTATTGCTATTTATTTATTATTTTGGAGTCTTGCACTGTCGCCCAGACTGGAATGCAATGGCATGATCTCGGTTCACTGCAACCTCCGCCTCAGGTTCAAGCAATTCTCCTGCCTCATTCTCCCAAGTAGTTGGGATTACAGGTGCCTGCCAACATGCCCAGCTAATTTTTTTTTTCTTTCTTTTTTTAGTAAAGACAGGGTTTCACTATGTTGGCCAGGCTGGTCTGGAACTTCTGACCTCATGATCCACCCGCCTCGGCCTCCTTCAAAGTGCTGGGATTACGTGATTTGAGCCACCCCACCCGGCTATTTATTTATTTTTTGAGACAGAGTTTTGCTGTTGTTACCCAGACTGGAGTGCAATGGCACAATCTCGGCTCACTGCAGCCTGAGCCTTCTGGGTTCAAGCAATTCTCCTGCCTCAGCCTCCCGAGTAGCTGGGACTACAGGCGTGCACCACCATGCCCAGCTAATTTTTTTGTATTTTAAGTAGAGATGGGGTCTCACCTTGTTGACCAGGATGGTCTCAATCTCTTGACCTCGTGATCCACCCGCCTTGGCCTCCCAAAGTGCTGGGATTAGAGGCGTGAGCCACCGCGCCCAGCCTTATTTATTTATTTTGAGATGGAATCTCACTCTGTCACTCAAGCTGGAGTGCGGTGGTGTGATCTTGGCTCACTACAACTTCCACTTCCACCTCCCAGGTTCAAGCAATTTTCCTGCCTCAGCCTCCTGAGTAGCTGCTGGGATTACAGGTGAGTACCATCATGCTCAACTGATTTTTGTGGGGTTTTTTTTTTCAGTAGGACAAGTTTTTGACATATTGACCAGGCTGGTCTTGAACTCCCTTCCTCAAGTGATCCTTCCGCCTTGGCCTCCCAAAGTGCTGGGATTACGGGCATAAGCCACTGCACCAGCTGGAAAACTCTTACATTAGGTCGCATGTCCTTATTTTTGCTTGGGAACTGCAGTCATTTCCAATGCCACCAGCAGCTGCCAGGCATCATGGTGGCATAGACTCCAGGCTGTTACTAACCCATTGGAAGATTAGGACAAACACACGTCAACAGGGACCCATTCCCAAAGCTACTCCTGTAAATATATCTGAGCTATTTGCCACAAATCCCTGCCCACTCTCCCTCATAGACTTGTTCCCTCCTTCCCCTTATTCACCTCCTCCTCGGTCCTAGTCCTCTACTCCCCTGAATTCAGATCCTCTGCCTCAATAGCCAGAAAACTCCCCTCATAACAGCTTGTACAATAAGGAAAATACATGATTGTATGTCATCCAGTTTAGACACCACTGATGTTAAGAAGCACTGATGCTTCATGTACTTTATGTATGTATGTATGTATGTCTTTGTTTGTTTGTTTGTTTTCAGAAACAGCATCTTGCTATGTTGCCCAGGCCGGTCTTGAACTCCTGGGCTCAAGCCACCCTCCTGCCTCGGCCTCTCAAAGTGCTGGGATTGCAGGCATAAACCACCATACTTCATATACTTTAGAAAGAAAAAAACACTATAACATTGTTAATTAAAGTGACAATGACTTATCACTTATAATTTTTACTTTATACTTACTGAAAAGGCTCTCTTAGACTTACTGTTCTTGTACTTACTTAATAAGAAAAACATGGGTGAAATAAATTTGTTAAGGTTTTCTTAAAACATTACCCCAATCAGAGTCCAATTCTTGGATCACTTTTCAGCTCCCACTTGTCAATGTCTGTCTTTCCACACAGAATCACCATCTGGGCCATCTTACAAGTACTGGTGATACAGAACATTTCTTAAAAGTGCTCTGTCTCGCTGGGTGTGGTAGCTCACACCTGTAATTCCAGCACTTTGGGAGGCCAAGGCAGGTGGATCATCTGAGGGCAGGAGTTCAAGACCAGCCTGGCCAACATGATGAGATCCCATCTCTAGTGAAAATACAAAAATTAGCCCGGCGTCGTGGTGTGCGCTTGTAATCCCAGATACTTGGGAGGCTGAGGCAGGGGAATTGCTTTAGCCTGGGAGGCAGAGGTTACAGTGAGCTGAGATCCCACCATTGCACTCCAGCCTGGGCAACAAGAGCGAAACTCTGTTTCAAAAAAAAAAGGAAAAAAAGCTCTATGGAATTATCTATTGCTGCATGAAAGATTACCCCAGATCTTAGCTGCTTTAAGCAATCAATATTTTATATTGTACTTTCTGTGCGTATGACTTAACTGGGTGGTTCTGGCTCCTGGTCTCTTATGAGGCTGCACTCAAGCTGTCTCCGGGTCTGTAGGCATGTGGGCTGGAGAGCTCACTTCCAAGTTCACTCACATGGCTGTGCACAGACCTCAGGTCCTAGCTGGCTGCTGGCTGGAAACCACCTCAGGGCCTCACCACATGAGCTCTCTAGAGGTCACCTGACTGTCTTTATGACATGGCCCTGGCTTCCCGCCCCCAGCAAATGGTCCAAGAGAAAGCACAAGTCAGCATGCAAGACAGAAGGCACTATCTTTTTTTCTTTTTTTTGAGATGGAGTCTTGCTCTGTCACCCAGGCTGGAGTACAACCACTTTATCTTGGCTCACTGCAACCTCCGCCTCCCAGGATCAAGGGATTCTCCCACCTCTCCCACCTCAGCCTCCTGAGTAGTTGACATTACAGGCACCCACCACCATGCCCATCTAATTTTTGTATTTTTGTAGAGATGGGGTTTCACCATGTTGGCCAGGCTGGTCTTGAACTCCTGACCTCAGGTAATCCACTCTCCTCCCAAAATGCTGGGATTACAGGTGTCAGCCACTGGGCCCAGCCACATATCATGATTTCTCCTCTATGCCTATTGATCACACAGACCAACCCTGGAACAATGTGGTAAGGGGCCACACAAGGGTGTGAATAGCAGGAAGCTGGGACCACTGGGGGCCATTTTGCAGGCTGTCTATCATATCCACTTTTTTTTTTTTTGAGACCAAGTTTCTCTCTTGTCACCCAGGCTGGAGTGTGTTGGCGCTATCTTGGTTTCCTGCAACCTCCACCTCCTGGGTTCAAGTGATTCTCCTGCCTCAGCCTCTCGAGTAGCTGGGATTACAGGCACATGCCACCATGTCCGGCTAATTTTGTATTTTTAGTAGAGATGGGGTTTCGTTGGCCAGGCTAGTTTTGAACTCCTGACTTCAGGTGATCCACCCACCTCGGCTTCCCAAGGTGTTGGGATTACAGGCATGAGCCAACACACCAGGCCCACATCCACTATTATCTCTGGGATTGCACTGTAAACTTTGCCAGACAATCAAAAGCTTCTAACTATCAGCCAGGACTCAAATTTTCTTTACATGGCTTGTGGACCAAAACATCCAGGGTTTATAGTTGTCCTGTCATGACATTAGGAAAGCCACCAAGTTCACACATGCAGGACAGCTGAGCCAAAGCTACTGTCTTGCTGACACAGATTTGAGATGCCACTGGCTGTAACATGTATGCTGATTTCAAACATGTTAGAATGTGACCAAATACGCACTTTAGAATTGATAAAATACATCGTGTTACAATGAGAAGTCTTGAGAAATGGTAGCTCCAGAGTGAATTGGTTCAGAGGCTCTGCACCATCTTCAGGGGCCTGAGTTCCCTCCATCTTTGTACTCTAACACCCTCAGTGTATGCACGGTGTCCCTGGACGGTTCCCCTTAAGGTTAAAAATGGCAAAAATGCAATTCTAAGCATCCTGTATGGGCCAACAATTCCTCTCAAATGCCTCCTTTTAAGAGTAATGAAATATTTTCCAGACACATCCAGATCTTCCCTTTCATATCATTGACTGGAAACCGCGTTACTGTCTGTGTTCTATTAGGTTCAGTTGCATATATTACTAAATTCAGAATGATTCAAATAAAATTGGAGATTACTTTTTCTACATAAAAAAGACTGGAGGGTGGTGCTCCACAGTGTCAGTGTCACCAGGGACCCAGTCACCACCCATCTCACGTGATTTCATTCCCAAATCCACCTCATATTTCAAAACGGCTGCTGAAGTTTCAGCCATCATATTCATGTTGTAGACCAAAAGCGGAAGGGCAAACGTTGTTCCTCAGCAGAGTCAGCTCCTCTAAGCAACCTTCTCAGATGCCCCACAGAACATTTCTATTTACATCTTTTTGATCAGAACTTGATCACTGGCCATTCCTATGTGTAAGAAATCATAGAGGCATATTTTTTTGATAGGTACTTTGTCACCTAAATAAAATTTGATCCTTTTACTAAGGAAGAAGAGAGGAAAATGAACGTTAGTTGGCCATAAGCAGTGTCTTCCGCTGTCCACACACTTAAACCAATCCCTGGTTAGAGGGACAGAATGACTGGGCTTGATCTAGATGCATCATGATTTACTCCTGAGTTGGACACAGATGACGTTCCTCTAGGGATGGATCTTTGCACAAAATCTGAATTCTATTAGTGAGGAAGAAGCAGATGGAGCAGTCACTGCTGGTTCTTTACCAATAACCATTGCCCTCCTGTCTTGCTAGCAGAACCTTGCGTTTGCTCAGGAACCAGTCTGCCAAATTCTTCAGGGAGGCTAAGCCCCCTCCCCTGGGATTGGGGGTGAATCCTAATTAGTCTGAGCACCACCAGCAATTCTAGTCTCTCTGCCAGTGTTTGATCTGAGAATGGACATGTGGCATGATTTGGCCTATGAGACATAAGGGGATTTTTTGGAGGGGCTTCTAAAAAAGATCTCACAGAGGCCAAAAGAGAAACAGAATTTCTTGGCCTCTGAATGTCATTGTCTGCCTGTTGTGTCTGAAACTGCAGCATCTGCCTTGTGACTTTGAGAGAAGTCAGGGTACAAGGACAAAAATCAACAGGATAAGGATGGCAGAAAAAAGAGAAAGAACTGTGGTGAAATATTTAGAGTGGAAACCTATTCAGCAACAAAAATGAACTGGGCATGGTGGCTCACGCCTGTAATCCTAACACTTTGAGAGGCCGAGGCAGGTGGATGGCTTGAGCCCAAGAGTTTGAGAACAAACTGGGCAACATAGCAAGACCCTGTATCTAAAAAAAAAAATAAAGAACTATTGATACAACAGTGTAGGTGAAACTCAAAACCATTGTCTGAAGTCAAAGAGCCAGACACAGAAGAGTACATACAATATGATCCAATTCATAGAAAGGCCTGGAATATACAAAACTGATCTATAGATAAACACCAGATTACCTGGAGCAGGAGGTGGTGGGGGTGGGGGTGGGGGGGACTGACTGCCTATGGACACGACGGAATTTGCTGCATGATGTCAATATCCCACAGCTTGATTGGAATGAAGGTGACCAGGTCAACACTTGTTAAAAGTCATCAAACTGTAGTTTTAAAATCTGTGCATCCTGGCTGGGCATAGTGGCTCACGCCCCATGATTCCAGCACTTTGGGAGGCCAAAGCAGATGGATTTCTTGAGTCCAGGAGTTCGAGACCAACCTGGACAAAATAGCGACACCCAAACTCTACAAAGAACATGAACATTAGCCAGGCATGATGGTACATGCCTGTAGTCCCAGCTAATCAGGAGGCTGAGGTGGGAGGATCACCTGAGCCCGAGGAGGTCAATTCTGCAGTAAGCTGTGATCACGTTACTGCACTCCAGCCTGAGTGACAGAGTGAGACACTGTTTCAAAAAATAATAATAAGAAGAAATAATAAACGAAATCAAATCTGTACATCCTACTGCATATAAATCATATTTCAATAAAGAAGGAAAAGAAAACAAGCAAGAAATAAAGAAGTGCAGAAGTAACGTGTGTCCTTGATAACACTGTTGAGCCACTAACTTCACCAACAGCCTTGGGACTCTTGTTTTGTGACATTATCAACACTGTATAAGCCATTTTTAAGTTGGGTCTTTCATAGCTGGAAGCCCAAAACACCTTTATGTCAAGTGGGAGGAGAGGCATCCAGACCCAGCCTGGGGAAGTGGGTTTTGAGGAGCAGCTGAGAAGGCAAGAGACTCTGAAGCTCTGCTTGATCTGGTGGGGTCTGCTCGCTGCTCCACAATCAGGCCCAGTACAGCTGGGGATTTCTTCCCACAGTTCCCCAACCTTCTCCAGCCCATCTGTGAAATGGAGCCCTGGTAATCAAAGGACCTGGTCTCAGGCTTCTGGAGAGGACTGTTGCAGACAAAGCCTAAGAGCTCTTAGCACAGAGCCTGGCACAGAGGAAGGGTTCAATGTGGTGCCTGTGTTACCTCCCCTGGCCCTGGTGAAGATGACCTGGGCCTGAACCAAGCAGGGGCAGAGAGAGAGGAGGGAACAGAACTTAGAAACCTTTGGGACTGTAAATGTTTGATGACACCAAGCACTTGGGCATGGGAGACAATGTGGGCAGGATCACTTCTCAGGCTTTTGGCATAGATTACATGTAGTATCTGTTTCTATTAACAGGTGGGTGCTGGTAAAGGAAGAGAAGAGATACAGGAGGAGAAACAGGTTTATGAGGTGAAAAAAAAAGTTTAAGTTGAGTTCGAGGTATTTGTGAACGGTACGGAGTGATGGGTAGGGGCAAGGGCTCTGCCACCCACTAGCTATGTGATCTGTGTCAAGTTACCACCTTTCGCGGAGCCTCGGTATCCTCATCTGGAAAATGGGAATTCTAAGAATACTTAGCTCATTGGGTTGCTATAAAGATTAGATAAAACATAACTAAAAGGAAAACAAAAAGAAAAAAACGAGAGTAGATGAAGCAATATATTGGCAGTGTTTAGCATAGTGCCTGGCAGATAGCAGGCACTTCTCAAACGGTGATAATAATGTCATCATCCTTTCAACCCTTCACAGCCTGCATCCTCGGGTTAGGAGGGCAGCCTTGGCTGAGCCTGTGCACTGGAATACCAAACTTAGCCTGGAGTTTTTTGGGCTTTCGGCTTACCCTCCTTTGCCTCAAACAGGATGATCCCCTGCGGAAGATTTCTTCTTTCCTTTTTCCTTGCCCTCTTCCCTCCCTTCCTTCCAGTCTCTACTCTGCCCTGCATCTAACAGGAAGCCTTCTTTGACTAATGACTCCATTCTCTGCCAACCTCCCTACTGCCTCCGTGTAGGTTCTGGCCTCCCAGACCAGAGCTCTATCCAGCCCACTCCATTGCCCACACCCCAATACAAACCGCAGGCTTTCTCCTTGCCAGTTCAAGGGAGGTCTGAACCCATGGGGATGCCTGCCTGTGAAGGGAAGAATGCCGCCTTGCACCGCAGCTCTACCACAGCACGGTGGACCCTCTGGGAAAGGGGTGGGGCTGTCGAGGAGGAGGCCACCTGCCAGAGTGGCAGCAGACAGGCCAGCTAAATCCTTGACCTATGATTTAAGGGGTCGGGCATAGTTCAATAGAGCACTCCAGGCTGAGTTCCAGCTCATTCACACAGGTCAGAGGGATGAGGGGCGACGCGGGGAGAAGGGCCATCTCCTCCAAGGGCCCTTGGCTTCCTCCCTAGCCTTCTGGGGCATAATCCAGCCTGAAAAACACGAAATCCCTGAAAACCAGAAAATCCCTGAAAAACATTAGTTCCATTCTCATCAGCGTAGATGCCCCCTCTGACAGGCCAAAGGAGGAGGGCGGGGCGGGGAGAGGGGAGGACAGCAGGGCAGGAGGGTGGAGATCTAGGTAGGCACAGGGCCTGGCACACAGCAAGGGCGGGAAAGGCTCCTCCCTCTGCTAACCGCGGAGCCCTTTGTTAGGTCCCGAGATGCGGCGGCTCTGCCCGGCTTCCCAGGTCGGCCCTGGTCTCTGTTCCCCTCCTTTGCCTTTGGAATTTGCCCTCAGACCTGAACCTTACCAGGGAACAGCGGGATCATCTGATGGAATTCTACGTGCAAACCGAGAGAGGTTTTGCCATAAATTCTAGTCCGGCCCCGGGACGAGGGCCACGCCTGGGTCTCTCTCCAGGCCACCCGCCCGCGTCCCCGACCCCCGGGACAGGGCCTCCCCGTGCTGCTCCCAGGGCTGCCCCGAGGAGCGCTATGCAAATGAGATGCAAACTAGGCCAAGGCACCCTCGGGGATTGGCTGCCGCGGGAGACTCAGTCCGCCCAATCCGCGGCCGCCCGCCAGCCTGGGCGCCCCCGACCCGGGGCCGGGTCCCGCCCGTAAATCAGCCCCGTCAGCGTTAATGGCTCCTGACTAATTGCCTGGACTTGGGCTCCGGGCTCGGGTCGCCAGCATTAAAATTCAATCAGGCCTAGCTCTGAGCTATTAAATATTCATTGAGAGAGCTTCCCGAAATCGGGCTGGGGGATGGGGACGGACTGGGTTGGAGGGACTACCCGAATCCCCAGCTCCCGAGGAGGTGCCACTCCTTCCCAGCGCGCTCTCAGCTTCTGCAGCGGCTGCCGGGCTTCCATTCTGCAGGGCCTGATTTCTCTCTGGAGACTTTAGGGAGACTGAGCCGCCCTGTAGAAGGAATGTTCAGTTATGCCAAGGGGGCTGTCTCCTCCACGCCCGGTCACCCCACCGCACGACTCTTCACCCAGTGACCACCATGAGCTCCTTTGCAAGCTGGAACCTTAGGTCCCATCGGGAGTGGAATAGCTCCAGGGCACAGAAGGCTTAATCTTTAGGAGGGCCCCAACTTCCCCGGCGCTGCTGCTGGGGCTTTATGGAGCTACACTGGCCATCCTCAGCATGGCTAAAGAGAGCATCAGTCTGGGAAGCACCAGGTCTGTGCTGGAAGGGAGGAGTGGGCTTTGTACAGGCCTCCCCTCCTCTTCCCTGCCCCCAGGAATGCAGCCTGTCCAAGCTCCTGGGCCCCTGGTCTGATGCTGAGCAGGCTGCCTGGAAGTTCTCAAGGAGGGTACCAAGGGGGAGGGAGTTGGGCCTGAGGGGGCCCTTGGGAGTGTCAGGGACTTAAGCAGAAAGTGCACCCTCCACCCACACACACTCCACAATAAGAGGGTTGTGAAGACGGCTTAGCATATGGGATGACAGCCAAGGCCCAAAGACTGGGTGAGCCACTCAAATAAAGAGCAAGAGTTTTTCTAGCCCCTCTATGATATATTGCCACATCTCTTCATGCTGCAGCGCTAGTCCCGAGGCAAGGAGATGTTTGGGTTGAGAGGAAGAGAAAGTCTCGGGAAGTGTGCTAGGAGAGACTCATTTTCCTCCACTGGTTTTTCAGGGATTCCGCAGGAGCAAACCACCTGTTCACAGGGCTTGTCCCCTGCCCTTTGGACTGCTCCCTCCTCCTGGTGCCTGAGGATGGTGGAAGGCATGAACCTTGTGGGGCCTGGGTGGAGGCTCCAACTGTCGGAGCCACAGAGCACCCGCAGATGCTGCAGGGGAGGGGTGGAGGCTGAGGGTGCGGGTCTCTACAAGGCCAGCAGCCATCAGGACTCCAAGAGGGTTGTAAATTCAGGGAACACTGTTTTGGTGGATGCTGGATGAAACTTCTTGGTCTGCTATCTCTGAGGATATCAACTCTTGGCCCCGAAGGAAGCCTGGAATTCTTGCCTGAGAACCTCTGCTCCCCCAGGGCTTAGATGATGATCTTGCAACAAGTGGGGTCCAAGAAGCACCCTCTCTTCAGAAACCAGGCAGGCCCCAGGGCTGGGTGCAGGGCAGAATGTGTCTGGCAGCGATTAGGAGGGGAGCTGGGGCTGGGAGGCCTCAGGCTTCAGCAGGTCAGGAGTGACCCCAGCCAAGTGTCCGATTCCAAAGCCAAACGTCACAGGCAATCCAGGATTCCAAACTCACCCCACGTGTGGTTCCTATTAGGGCTGGCTGGGGTCTTCCTGAAGGCCAGGCCAGATTCCTGTGCCCCTCCCCCAGCACAGCCCCTCCCTCTCCAGGCAATTTGGAATGTCTTACTAGCCCCATGGGGTGGCCTGCCAGCACCCACCCTTGGGGATTTCCAGGGGTATCCAACTCTAAATACGCCTCTCCACCAACTAGAGGACGATTTTTTGCAACCCCTCAGAGGGGACAAAAGGATAGGGGACTTTAAATCTTTAGCTCCCCAGGGTGGGCTAATTCCTGAAGCTCTCTGCACTGTGCCTGGGGAATCTTCCCCATCTCCAGGTCAGCCACTTTTGTTCAGGCCTCAGCCCCTTGGCCTGGACAAATGCAACTGCCCCCATTGACCTTCTGCTACCAGTCCATTCCTCCACACTGCCCCTGAGCCAGTGCCCAAAACTCAGGCCTGTTATTCAGATTCTTTTCCTCCTTGCAAAACTTTCAATAGCTCCCCAGCAACTCTGAAGCCATTGAAGACTGGTGGCCAGTGGGCCACATCTGGTTCCATCATGCTTGTATCCTGTGTAGTTAGAGCAGTCACAGAATTAATTTTTTTTTTTTTTTTTTGAGATGGAGTCTCACTCTGTCACCCAGGCTGGAATACAGTGGCATGATCTTGGCTCACTGCAACCTCCGCCTCCCAAGTTCAAGCCATTCTCCAGCCTTAGCCTCCCGAGTAGCAGGGACTACAGGTGTGTGCCACCACACCTGGCTAATTTTCATATATTTAGTAGAGACAGGGTTTCATCATATTGGTCAGGCTGGTCTTGAACTCCTGGCCTCGTGATCTGCCCGCCTCGGCTTCCTAAAGTTCTGGGATTACAGGCATGAGCCACTGTGCCTAGCCAAAACTTTTTTTTAAAATAGTTGCCAACATTTAAAAGCCAGGAGGCAACACATACATCTACATTTATTTTAAAAAATATTTTTTTGGCTGAGCATAGTGACTCACGCCTGCAATCCAAGCGCTTCGGGAAGCCAAAGTGGGCAGATCACTACTTGAGTCCAGACTTTGAGACCAGCCTGAGTAACATGGTGAAATCCCATCTCTACCAAAAAAAAAAATTAGCCAGATGTGGTGGCTCGCACTTGTAGTCCCAGCTACTCAGGAGGCTGAGGTGGGAGGATCGCTTGAGCCCGGTGGCAGAGGCTGCAGTGAGTCTCATGAGTGGCATCTTTGTACTCTAGCCTGAGTGACAAAGTAAAACCCTGTCTCCAAAAAAAAAAAATTTTAAAGGCAGAGTCTTACTTTGTCCCTGAGGCTGGAGTGCAGTGGTGCAATCATAGCTCACCGCAGCCTTAAGTCCTGGGGCCAAGTGATCCTCCTGCTTCAGGCTCCTGAGTAGCTGAGATTACAGGCTCCAGCCACTGCACATGACTCTGTTTTTAAATTTTCTTGAAAACACTGGCAACATGTTTGCATTCCTGGATGGCAACAACTAGCTGGGGCTGAGAAAGGATAGTGGCCTTCGGAAGCGATCCCTGGGGCTTACCTATGCACCATTGTGAGAACTCTGGAATTCTCACCAATCCCTATCTTTCCCAGGTCTGAGGCCCAGATGAGTGTACAGCCTTTTTATCGCTAGGCTGGCACTGGCCTTTTATTTTACTTCTTGTCAGTTTTATGTCTTTAGTCATTTATGTTCCTATCTGCCCCTTCCTGCAGATACTTCAATTTGTTACAACAAACTCAAGTCAAAATTCCTTGATCTGGTATTTGTGTCCCTTCAGACTCCCTTCACAGATGGGTCCCGTCCTTATCCCAGTCAACTCCTCCCCTCCAATGCTCTTCTTGCAGGTACATCAAATTTGCCATGTTTCCCTGGGCTGCCATATTTGCACACACTGCTCCTTCTTCCTGGAGCACCACTTCTCTCCTCTTCCTTCTCTGGTGAACTTTTAAACTTTTTTAGAGATGGAGTCTCAGTCTGTCACCCAGGTTGGAGTGCAGTGGCACAATCATAGCTTACTGCAGCCTCCAACTCCTGGGCTCGAGCAATCCTCCTGCCTCAGTCTCCAGAGTAGGTGGGACTGCAGACACAGTTGGCTAATTTTTTTCTTTTTAGAGATGGATGGTATCTCACTATGTTGCCTGGGCTGGTCCAGAATGTCAGGCTTCAAACAATCCTCCCTGGGGTGGGACAGCTGTCTGTGTCACCAGGGGACGGGATCGAGTCGCTTCCTGTACCAGGGCTGTCTGATACCCTGTGAGTGAAGTGAGCAGAAATGCAGAAGAAAAAGAAAAGGAGCAAAACATCAGAACTCAGGGTGCTGGGCAAAAGTGTTCTGATGAGAAAAATATGCCAGATTATTTGTGACTCTGATAGCTCTGGGGGTGGGTCCACAAACATTCCCCGAGTTCCTCCAATGGCCCAGCACTGTCTCAGACATCTTCACCCACTGAAGCCCACGTTGCGGAGTCCCCAGGAAATGGCCTTGATACCAGCCTCCCATCCCTGGCAGTCCCTGACTCCTCAGGGTTCCCAGCTCTGTCACAGCACCTTCCCAAGGCCAGGGCCAGGCCTGATGCCCCTGGTCTCCCCAGGCCTAACTACTCGCCCACCCGCAGGTGTTGCTTCCCAGACTGTGAAATCAAATCCTCTGGACACACCCAGGAAGCAGGTACTGGGTCCCCATTTTACGGATGGGATGAGGACACAGCTCTGAGCGCTGCCCAAGGTTCCCCAGCAAGCGAGAACTTCAGCCCGCCAGGCCCGTCTCCTGCCCACCGGCTTCAGGCTCGGGCCTCGGCTTCTTTGCCTTCCTCCCACACAGCCCGGACCCGTCCGTCCAGTTCCGAGATCCAGATCCACGCGTCCGTATCCCGAGGCGGGCTTAACTATCCACCCGTGTGCTCGTCGGCGGAGCGAGTGACCGAGGGACAGTCCCCGTGCTTCCCACGGCCTGGTTCCACGAGGAGCAGACCCGGAACGGTGGGATTCTGTCTCGCAACGCGGTGTGGCTCCGACTGGGGCCCGCCCCCCACCAAAGAAATGCCGGTGGGTGCTCTCGGTTCACCCCGCGCTCGCCCCAGGGGGGCTCGCGGGCCACCTGAAGCTCCTGCCCCTTGGTGGCCAGTCCTGCGCGTACAAAGGGGGCGTTCGTATGCGGGGGCGCGGGGCCGGCGCGCGAGCCTCGGAGCCTCCCCCACTCTGGGGGGGAGGAGGAGGGAGGAGGGAGGAGGGAGCAGATGGCAGCAATTACGGCGCGGACCCTCCCCCGCCGTAGCCCGGGGCCGGAAGATCAGCTCAGCAGCTCGCTCCAGCGGGCGCGAGGGGCGGCGGCCTCCCCAGCCGGAACCGGCGGGGCGGGGGTCCAGAAGGGGCGGCTCCGGCCGCGGGGGCGCGGACCACTTCTAGGGGAGAGTGGTGTGAGGGCGCGGTGGAGACAGCTCCTTCTCCTGGGACCCGGGCTGAGAGATTACCTTCGGAAAGGCCGAGTCTCCTGCCGCCCCCACCCCCAGAGTTGTTTCGGGCCAGGGCCTCAGCCAGCCCCGGACGTGCAGGTACTCAAAGTTACAAAGATTTTCAGGTTGAGCTGATGGCCCAGGCTAGGGAGAGGGGAGCTATACAGTTGTGCAGGTTGTGATCTATACAAGGTGGGAGGCGTGGTTGTGGGGAATGGGATTATAAACTGGGCCTTGGCAGGTGCTGACTCGTTCTGAAGGAGGGCAGGGGGCACCATTTCTCACAAAGGCCTTGGTTGAGCCAGCCTGGCCTGCCCTTGACTTAGGGCTGCTGAGTATAGACACATGGGAGAGCAAATGGCTAGGGTTGGCCCCTGTGGATCAGGGCCAGGGCCAAGGAGGGCAGGGAAACTCTCCTGGCCCAGGGTAGAAACAACTGGATCAGGTGGGCTCCCTGGGCCTTTCTTCCTTCTTCAATTCCTCTCCCACCCTCACCGAGCCTTGTTCCTCTTTCTCTAATATAGTTCTTAAAACAGCCCCTGCCCCTCCCTCACTCCTCAACTACCCAAGCTCCTGTTACTTCTCTGCACAATCAAAAAGGCTCCTGTCTGCTCTCTCAGGGTCCCCAGCTATCAGTTCACACCACAGGGAAAGAGACCTTTAGAAATACAAATCAGGAAAGCACCAGGACATGTCACTTCCCGATTAACATGGCTGCCCTGGGAAGGAAGCGCCAGCCTTTCCCCCCGGTGCCTACCTACACAGACGTCTCTTCCTGTCCTCCGCACTGCCCAGACATTGCTCACACTGGCTGCCTTTCTGTTCCTTGAACTTGACAAGCTTTCCCCCACTTCTGGCCTTGGCCTTGCTGTTGCTTTTCCTGGATCGCTCTGGCCCAGATTCTTCCCAGGAACGTCACCTTCCCATCATCCCTGACCACAATAATAAAGCAGCCCCAACTGCCCAATCCAGTCTGTCACTTAACCTTGTATATTTCTTTCACAGGACTCACCACATTCTGTAATTATCTTTCTTATTTACTTGGTCTGTGGTCTGTTTCACTTACCAGAATGTTAGCTTCACGAACGCCGGGGCCTTGTCTTTCTTGTTCTGTAGCACAATGCCTGGTGCAAACCAAGAAGCACTCAATACATGCTCCATACATTTCAGGAAAGGGGTCCTTGGGACCAAATTGGATGCTAGTTCATCTGGTCACCTCCAAGAGGGCTTCTCCCTGGGTGGGGCCTGCTATAAACACCTGTACTCACCTGGTACACATCTAGATCCCTTGCACACATGGGCAGACCCATGGCTTACTATAACAATAATCTTGGCTGACAGCTAATCAGCTGACACTTGAGTGCTTCCTGTGTGCCAGACATAATTCTAAGTGCTTTACATAGTTTAATCCATTCAATCCTCCTGTGAAGTAGACACTAATACCCTTAGTTTACAAGCAGCCATACCACACACACAGATCCACACCATGACACACAGGCAGCATAAGCACTGAATTCATTATTACCATCCAGCAGATAGATGAGCGGGGTAAAGAGATCAGGGTGAACCCGGGACATTTAAGAACTAGTGCAGGAAGATGGAAGGAACACCAGGGAAGGCTCAGCATGGGGGTCAGCACAGGGCCAGCTGGGCAGGGTGGTACAAGAGGAAGTTGAGCCTCAGCCCACACCTGTATTCTAGGTCCCCATAGCACTTGGAGCAGTGCAGAGGAAAGAGACTGTTTCCTGGTTCAGTTCTGCCACCCACCAGAGGGGTGATCTTGGGCAACCATGTACCCTCTTAAGGCCATATTAGCAAAATGATGGGGGAGGTGTACATAATACCTGTCTCCCAGGGCCCCCACCAGGATCGGACTCTGAAATGCTCATGAAAGCCATGTAGGGCTTGCTGATGAAAGGGTACAGGTTGCCAGCCTGGAAAACTGGGGCTGTAGCTATGCTTTGGCTCTTCTGGAATCACAGCTCACTGCTGTATGGCCCTCCAGGGTTGGGGGTTGGCGGGGGTGGCTGAGTCTCACCAACATTGCCTGCTCTGTAGCTGGCCTGGTGCACAGATAGAATTCCATAGGTGTTTGTGGAGTGAAAGACTGGGTGAGGGAATGACCAGGGCATAGGTAAGAGGAGGAGAATGAATACGAGTGAGAGGCAGAGTGAATGAAGCGGGAACTGGAGACCGCCCTCTGCCTCTGAGCCTCAGTTTCTTCATCTGTGAAAACCAGTGATGGGGTTTGGCCCACTTCCATCTCTGGGCTCTGGTATGGATCAGAAGAGATGGGGCCACTCCATGGAAGCCCCTCCTTGCTATCTATGCAGGGCCCCCAGCGTGGATGGGGGAGCTGAAGTTACCAGCGTTCCTCCCTTCCCCCCATTCCTGTCCCCCGGAATTTATAGATTCCTCATTGTCTGGCACAAAGGCCTTCTTGAGGAGAATTAGAAAGGCAGAGGCTGAGCAACAGCCAGCCACACCCAAAGCCCCATAAATCTGCCCAGGCCCCTGTAAGATGGACTTGCTTTGCTGCACTTGAAGCGGCCTGCAGAGCTTCTGCCTTTGGGATCAGCTCACCTTCCTCACAGCTCTGGAGCCTCACCAAGGTGGGGGGTGGAGGTTTGGGGGCATGAAGACAAGACCCGGTGGCCAGGGAGGGGTGACTCGCATTGCTTTATCCCTCTGACCTCAGAAAGCCCTTGGTCTTGTTCTTGTCCTGTCCCCTGTAATTCTAGTCCACTGCTGTTAGCTCTGAGCTGAAAAATGAGCTTTCTGTGGGTAGTCTGAGTCTCTTCGTGGGAGGGGGTCTGGAAGCCCAGACTCTAAAATGGCCTCTTCCCCAACTCTGGCCTCTGGGTAGCGGGTGGGAGGCTGAGGGAGGAATTGACAGATGGCTCAGTGTTAACAGATGACTGGAAACAAAATTACTCAGCTGCGTGTCTCCATCTTCCCCATGGAAGGGGATGGCCTTCACACTGGAAACAGACAATGACCTCGATCCGGAGGGTCTCAGAGGGCAGGGAAAGAGAGAAGTGATGGGGAATTAGGGCACCGCGAACAGGTGTACAAAAGACCTGACTCGGAATCCCATCTCTGCCACACACCAGCTGGGTGATCTCAAGCAGATCTCACAGAGTCTCTGTTTTCTCATCTGTAAGATGGGTCGATGAAAAACTTGTCTTATCTTCCTCACTGTCTTTTATGAAGATGATATGGATTCTGTGTTTGGAAAATGGGCTTTAAACACTTGTGAAGGTGTAAGAATTTAAGAGGTTATTTACTAGAAACTGTAAGAACAGCGCCAGCCCACTAGCTGTTCACAGAATCATTTTAAAAACTTGTTTTTCCTTACAACAAAATACAATAGAGTAGAAATCATCACAGTGCTTTACAGAGTTTTATGAAACAGTTACATGTGCATTCATATGTCCTGGGTCCAGATGTTAAATGTATTTACTATGGATGATGGTCAAGAAAGTGAAATACTCAGAGTAGAGAATATTCTTTAGTGATATCTCCAGAAGAGAATGGTGGATGAATGGAAACTGGCAACATGAAATATACCAGGTTAAACATAAATGTAAAAATTTTGCAAACAAAAATGCACACCAGGTCTGAGCAGCTCTGTGTAACAGGTTGGTGGTGATGGGTGGAAGGACTTACTTAGGACTTACCTGACTGCCCTTTTGGTGGACAGTGAAGCTCTCTCTGCTTGCTTTGGAAGGTGCCTTGAGCCTGAATCCTGAGGATGCTGTCCCTGAAGGCCCACTAGGCAATGACTGTGACTCCCTTACCAGGGCCCTGAGCTGTGCCAGAGAGAATGGGTTATTCAGTGAGAACCTTGAACTCATGTGCCTGGACCCCCCCTCCAATCCACTAGGAGTGCGGAAGAATCTGCAACAGGTATGCTGTAGTGGTGGTCATGACACCCCTGCCTGAACTTCACCCATGACCCTCGTTCTCACCCCCACCCCAGGGGTCATAGTTTAGTGAGGGTGAGCTGGTCAGAGCAGACCCTAAATCAATCCCAGACCTTCCTGGCCAGCACTGAGTTATGAGCTGTGGTTTTTGTGATGTAGATCATGGCTGGGGAGTAGGGGGCATGACCTATGGCAGATCACACAGGACCCCTAGAAGGGGCCAGAGCTGGGGTCAGAGGCCACCTCCACCATTCTCTGCTCTGCTCTGCTGGGTCCTATCCTGCATCTCATCCTTCAGCTGGGCTGGGCCATTTCCCCACTGACTGCCAGCTCTGCTGTAACTGCCACCAAGCCTGGAGGCTGGGAGGAAAGGGGCTTCTGCTGGAGAAAGATCCAAGAAGAAAGGAAAAGGATGAGATGACACAATATTTGGTTTCCTAAAGGTGGCTGGTCCATGCTCCAAACCAGACTCAAAAGTTTCCGGACCCCCTTCTCCGTAGATTTGCCCCTGCACCCCCGCCCCCACCGGCCTACCACCAACCTTCTCTTCTAATTGAATTCTTCAAGTCAAGACTCAGCGAAAACCCAGCCCAAAGGATTAGATGGCTGGAGATTAGGCATGGCAGTCAGAGAGCAAAGTAGGCAGAACCGAGCTGTGTTCCAGACAGTGTATGTTATCAGGGCTTAAGAGAGAGCGTCAGAGGGAGAGAGAGATGGAAAGAGCCAGACGGTGAGATGGAGAAGATCAAGCTGAAGAAAAGGGGAAGACAGACAGACAGAGGAGTACCAGCAGAAGACACTGAAGACAGTGATAGAGAAATTGGGGCGGCAGGCAAAGGAACATCCTTGTGAACTCCCATCAGACCCCGAGGCTAAGAGGTCCAAAGGAGGGTAATCCATAAAGTGCCTTTGCTTTTAATCCTCAAGACCACCAGCCTGAGATTGTATCTGTATTATCCAGGATGCTATCCATTATTTTACACATTAACCAACAACCTCCATGTCCCACTACCACAGTCATCTCTATCAGCAAAGGCATACACAAAGTCAAGACCCAGCCTGGGGAACTTGGCAGGGGCTGGGAAGGGATCCCTATGGGGTCCTCTTGAGGAGGAAGGCCTGGACAGGGCACTTCAGGACAGGGCATCGATGCAGGTAGAAGGTAAAAGAATCCTCACAGTTGGCCAGGCATGGTGGCTCACACCTGTAATCCCAGCACTGTGGGAGGCTGAGGTGGGCAGATCACCTGAAGTCAGAGTTCAAGACCAGCCTGGCCAACATGGTGAAACCCCATCTCTACTAAAAATACAAAAATTAACCAGGTTTGGTGGCTATAATCCCAGCAGCTCCGGAGGCTGAGACAGGAGAATTGCTTGAACCTCGGAGGCAGAAGTTTCAGTGAACCAAGATGGCGTCACTGCACTCCAGCCTGGGCTACAAGAGTGAAACTCTGTCTCAAAAAAGAAAAAAAAAAACAAAAGTTAGCTGGGTGTGGTGGGTCACGCCTGTAATCCCAGCTACTCGGGAGGCTGAGGCAGGAGAACTGCTTGAATCTGGGAGGCAGAGGGTTGCAGTGAGCAGAGATCTTGCCATGGTACTCCAGCCTGGGCAACAGAACAAGACTTGTCTGAAAAAAAAAAAAAAGAAAAGAAATTCTCACACTCTGGGTACCCATCCAGGTTGGCTAAAGCTGATCTACAGAAATAACTCCCTTTCCTTTGGGCCAGAAACAGAACCCCAGCACCCTCCTGTGTGTCTGCCCTGCCAAGACCGTGACACTGCACCTGATCCTGGAACCCTCAGCTATAGCCTCAAGCCTGTGGGGTGGGGACGCTCTTCCAATTCCTGCCCACGCCTGCCACCTGCTGGCTGACAGTGGCCTCGCAGTAACAGGAGCCTTGCTGAGACTGGGGTTAATCGTGCTCGAAGTAGCTTCTCTGGGCTTCCGGGAAAGCGGATTTGAAAAGCAAAATGTGAAATCCTTTTTCACCTATCTAGGTGTTCTTATGGCCTCTCGGCACAGGTTAAAGACTCCCTGTCCCTGACCATCACTCCTGCTTGATGCTGGGGCTGCTCTTCAGGCCAGAGGAGACACTGGCGGGGAACTTACTTTTACTGAATGGCTGACAAGGTACTAGATGCAGGAGATACAGAGATGACCCAAGTGAGAACAGCCAAGAACGAGATTAATGATAACTAGTGTGAAAAACGCAAGCGCTGAACTGTGTGCCTGACGCAGAGTAGTTTTTTTTGGTTTGTTTTTGTTTGTTTGTTTTGCTTTTGTTTTTGAGACAGTTTTGCTCTTGTTGCCCAGGCTGGAGTGCAATGGCATCAGCTCAACCTCCGCCTCCCGGATTCAAGCGGTTCTACTGCCTCAGCCTCTCGAATAGCTGGGATTACAAGCATGCGCCATCACGCCCAGCTAATTTTGTATTTTTTAGTAGAGACGGGGTTTCTCTATGTTGGTCAGGCTAGTCTGGAACTCCCAACCTCAGGTGATCCGCCTGCCTTGGCCTCCCAAAGTGCTGGGTTTACAGGCGGGAGCCACCATGTCCGGCGAGTAGTTTTCAACTAATAGGGAAACATTTCCGATTCTTTTATATTTTTTTTCTATCATTACCAAGTAGTTATCTAGGTGGAAGATTCAAACATTATGCAACTTTAAAAAGCAAACCCCTTTCTTCACCTTTCTCTTTAAGTTAAACACGTTTTAAAGAGCATCGTTGTGTCTAGAGGTTCTCCATCGAGGCTGTACATTAGAATCGCATGGGGAGATTTAAAAAATCCTGTTGCCCAGGTTGCACCCCAGACCAATTATCTCAGAATCCCTGGAGTGGGCTCCAGGCAGCACTATTTCTAAAAAGTCCTTAAGTGATTACATTGCGCAGCCAATGTTAAGAATGACCATTCTGGCAGGGCACGGTGGCTCATGCCTGTAATCCCAGCACTTTAGGAGACCAAGGTGGGTGGATCGCTTGAGCCCAGGAGTTACCAGCCTGCACGACAAAGCAAGACTCCATCTCTTCAAAAAACACAAAAATTTGCTGGGCGTGCTAGTGCATGCCTGTTGTCCCAGCTACTCGGGAGGCTGAATTGGGGGGACTGCTTGATCCCAGGGAGGTCAAGGCTGCAGTGAGCCATGATTGTACCACTGTGCTCCAGCCTGGGTGACAGAATGAGATCCTGTCTCAAAAAAAAAAGGGCCATTCCAGCATTTACAAAAAATGTAAATAGCCAGCCTCTCTCTGTCTCCATCTCTGTCTCTCTCTCCTCTCTCTCTGTCTCTGTCCTGTCTCTCTCTCACACACACACACACACACACACACACACACACACACAGTAGAGATGGGGGTTTCACTATGTTGCCCAGGCTGGTCTTGAACTCCTGGCCTCAAGTGTACATATATATGTGTGTGTGTGTGTGTGTATATATATACATATTTATATGTGTGTGTATATGTATATAATATACGTGTGTGTTTGTGTGTGTGTGTGTCATTACATTTGGCTTTTTTTTCCAACCATGAACAACATGGCTCAGAGAGATTTTCAGGGCAACCCATGTAGAGATTTATCTTATTCTCCTTGAATGGAGGCGTAATCTACACGTGCAGTACTTCCTCTAACCCTTCCTCTATTGATGAACATTTAAATTGCTTCTAAATTTTTTTTTTTACTGTTACAAACAATGCTTCAAGGTATATTCAGTATATCTTTGTTTCCTTGATTTTTTTTTTTTTTAAGATTGTGTCTCGCGCTTATTGCCCAGGCTGCAGTGCAGTGGCGCGATCTTGGCTCCCTGCAACCTCTGCCTCCTGGGTTTAAGTGATTATCCTGCCACAGCTTCCTGAGTAGCTGGGATTACAGGCATGCACCACCATGCCCAGCCAATTTTTGTATTTTTAGTTGATATGGGTTTTCTCCATGTTGGTCAGTTTGGTCTCGAACTCTTGACCTCAGGTGATCTGCCAGCCTCTGCCTCCCAAAGTACTGCGATTATAGGCTTAAGCCACTGCACCTCACCATTTAAAATTTTTATTTCATTATTTATTTGTATTTATTTATTTTGTAGAGATGGGGTCTCACTGTGTTGCCCAGGTTGCCCAGGCTGGTCTTGAACTCCTGGCCTCAAGCAATCCTCTTGCCTCAGCCTCCCAAAGTGCTAGGATTACAGGCATGAGCCACTGTGCCAGGCCTACTTCGTCTGTCTTTGCTCACATATACAAGCACTGTGTTGAAAAATATTTCTAAAAGCAGAATTTCTGGGTCAATGTGTATGTACATTTGTTATTTTGATAGATACTGTCAAAATGCCTTCCAAAAATACTTCACTAATTTACATTCCTCCCACAGTGTAAGCACTTAATATTATTAATGTTTAATTTTTGCTAAACTGATGGGCCCAAAGCAATATTACATTGTTATTTTAATCTGCCTTTTCCTGCCCATTTGTGAGGTTAAGCATCTTTTCATATATTTACTGGCTGTTTGTATTTCTTCTATGAATTAATTGCCCATGCAATTTGCCTATTACCTATTGTGCTTTTTTTGTTTTGTTTTAAGATGGGGTCTTGCTCCGTTACCCAGGCTGGAGTGCAGTGGTACAATCTTAGCTCACTGCAACTTCCATCTTCCAGGCTTAAGCCAACTTCTCAGCCTCCTGAGTAGCTGGGACTACAGGCACGGGCCACCATGCCTGGCTAATTTTTTTTTTTTAATTTTTGGTAGAGACAGGGTTTTGCCATGTTGCCCAGGCTGGTCTCTAACTCCTGGCCTCAAGTGATCTGCCTGCCTTGGCCTCCCAGAGGGCTGGGATTACAGGTGTGAGCCGCCTGCATCTGTTCTCGATTAGGCTTTTTTGTAATTAATTAGGAATAGAGGAAATTCTATTTGCAATAATGTGACTGGCTGGATTCTAGACTGATCTTTCTGCATGAAACAAGTAAAAATGCTGGTTAAGATATGCAAATTATTTTACAAGCATAGATGAGCTGGCCAGATAGCAAAGAAGTATTATGTTAAATTCTAAGGGAAGACAGGAACTCAGGGGAACAGACAAAAAAATCCTTTAGTGTGAGGATATTTGTCAAATCAGGCAAATTCGAACTTCAACTTTCACAGTCTCTATTTGTTGTTGTTGTTGTTTATTTTTGAGACGGAGTTTCGCTCTTGTTACCCAGGCTGGAGTACAATGGTACAATCTTGGCTCACCACAACCTCTGCCTCCTGGGTTCAAGTGATTTTCCTGCCTCAGCCTCCTGAGTAGCTGGGATTACAGGCACGCGCCACCATGCCTGGCTAATTTTTGTATTTTTGGTAGAGACAGGGTTTCACCATATTAACCAGGCTGGTCTCGAACTCCTGACCTCAAGATCTGCCTGCCTTGGCCTCCCAAAATGCTGGGATTACAGGCATGAGCCACCGTGCTCGGCCAACACAGTCTCTGTTTTTGATGGAATCAAGGTAAGCAATCTAATAGGAGATTCTCTAAAAAGCGTGACTCCAAAGGGTTCATCCTTCATGTAAAGTTGAACCAGAAATAAATCCGTCCCACTGTCACATCCAGAGGATTTTAACGAAAGCTGCCTCTGTGCTGAGCTGATAGTGAAGCTGTGTCCCTGAGTTTTAACCACAGTTGACCTTTGTGCTGATTTGTAGCCCTGGATGATCCAAAACTATACAAGTTAGGTATTTCATTTGAAGTGGGTCAGGACTGGTTAGCACCTCTACATGCCTGGAAGGAAAAAAAAAACATATACTCTGAAGGAAACCTGGGTCCTCAGCCTTAAGAAATTTCCAACATAGTTTTCTAGGGAACCTAATAAATAGGTCACAGGGGAAAAAAGTCTCTAGGCTGGGCGTGGTGGCTCATACCTGTAATCCCAGCACTTTGGGAGGCCGAGGCAAGAAGATCACTGGAGCCCAAAAGTTCAAGACCAGCCTGGGCAACATAGTGAGATCTCCTATCTACAGAAATGAAAAAAAAAAAAAAATTAGCTGGGTGTAGTAGCAGGTGCCTGTAGTCTCAACTACTCCGGAGGGTGAGGTAAAAGGATCACCTGAGCCCAGGAGGTTGAGGCTGCAGTGAGCCGTGATTGCACTTCTCTCTGCACTCCAGCCTGGAGATAGAGTGAGACCTTGCCTCAAAAAAAAAAAAAAAAAGAAAAGAAAAAAGATAAATCATAAGAAATCCATACCTAAGCATTGAAGTAAAACTTAAGAACACCAAAGACCAGGAGAAGATCCTAAAGACATTAGAAAAGAAGGCCGGGTACCGTGGCTCATGCCTGTAATCTCAGCACTTTGGGAGGCCAAGGCGGGCGGATCACCTGAGGCCAGGAATTCAAGACTAGCCTGGCCAATATGGTGAAACCCTGCCTCTAGTAAAAATACAAAAAATTAGCCAGATGTGGTGGCACATGCCTATAATTCTAGCACTTTGGGAGGCCAGGGCGGGCAGATCACGAGATCAGGAGATCAAGACCATCCTGGCTAACACGGTGAAACCCTGTCTGTACTTAAAATACAAAAAATTAGCCAGGCATGGTGGCACGTGCCTGTAGTCCCAGCTACTTGGGAGGTTGAGGCAGAGAATCGCTTGAACCTGGAGGCAGAGGTTGCAGTGAGCTGAGATTGTGCCGCTGTACTCCAGCCTGGGTGACAAAGTGAGACTCCGTTGCAAAAAAAAAAACTACAAAAATTAGCCGGGCATGGTGGTGTGCACCCGTAATCCTAGCTACTCAGGAGGCTGAGGCTGGAGAATCACTTGGACCCAGGAGGTGGAGGTTGCAGTGAGCCGAGATTGAGCCTTCATGCTGCAGCCTGGGCAACAAGAGTGAAACTCTGTCTCAAATAATAATAATAATAATAATAATAATACATTTAAAATTTTTAATTTTTTTTGAAAAGAAACAATCTTTTAAGGAGACACATTGACCTCTCAATAAGACAATGAAAGCTAGAAACCAGTGAAATACTTTCCACGTATCACGGCACTCAACAACGGAAAAATACACAATCTTTAAGCACACACTTGGCAAAATCTGATCATATACTAGATCATAAAGAAAGTCTCAATTGATTTTAAAGGTTTGACCACAGTGCTAGAAATAAGTAAAAAATAATTTCCATATGTTTGAAAGTTATTAAAGACATTTCTAAATAATTCATTGGTCAAAGAGGAAATAATAACGGAACAACTAAAGTAGTATTTAACAGGAAATGTGAAGTCGAAAAGGCTTATATTCAAAGACTGGAAGAAAGGATGAAAATTAACAAGCTACACACATATCTCAAGAAATCAGAAAATAGGAGTAAGTCCACTCCTATATACACTCAATAATACTTTGTTTTTTTAAAAGACGAAGTCTCAATCCAGCTGCCCAGGCTGTAGTGTAGTCACGTGATCTTGGCTTACTGTAGCCTCAACCTCCCAGACTCGGGTGATCCTCCCACCTCAGCCTCACAAGTAGCTGGGACTATAGGCAGGTGCCACCAAGCCTGGCTGATTTTTTCATTTTTACTAGAGACACGGCTTGGCCATGTTGGCCAGTCTGGTCTCAAACTCCTGGGCTCCAGTGATATGCCAGCCTTGGCCTCCCAAAGTGCTGAGATGACAGGCATGAGCCACTGTGCCTGGACTCAAGGAATACTTTTTTCTTTTTTGAGACCGAGTTTCACTCCTGTCACCCAGGCTGGAGTGCAGTTTCACTGTCTCAGCTCACTGCAACCTCTGCCTCTTGGGTTCAAGCATTTCTCCTGCCTCAGCCTCCCGAATAGCTGGGATTAGAGGCATGTGCCCGGCTAATTTGGTATTTTTAGTAGAGACAGGGTTTTACCATGTTGGCCAGGTTGGTCCATCTGCCTCAGTCTCCTGAAGTGCTGGGATTACAGGCATGAGCCATCGCGCCTGGCCATCAAGGAAAACTTTTTCAGAAACAACCATGCAAGAGTGTCCATAGTGGGCTGGGCGTGGTGGCTCACGCCTATAATCCCAGCACTTCAGGAGGCCGAGGCGGGCGGATCACGAGGTCAGGAGTTCATAGACCAGCCTGTCCAATACAGTGAATCCCTATTTCTACTTAAAAAAATACAAAAATTGGCACGGAGCATTGGGGCTTTCCAGCTTTCACAGAACCTTCAGCATCCCCAGCTGCCGGTCTTGGGATCTTCGAAGTAAGGAGAGTTTTAGATGCTTCTGGATGTTCAATGCTAGCACCTTTACGACTGGAGCAGCTCGATTTTCTTCATATTTACTTTCAAGAGCAAGAAAAGTGCTGGGCTCGCACTTATATTCTCCCTGTGGTATTCCGGAGTTCTGTTCCATATCCACCAGAAAGCTGGCAGCCCACGGCTTTGGCGCATCCATGGCGGCAATGGTGTCCTTCCCTCCCCAGAGGTATCACTACTTTTTAGTGCTGGATTTTGAGCCCACATGCGACAAGCCACAGATTCATCCTCAGGAAATCACTGAGTTCCCCATCCTGAAGCTAAATGGCCGGACCATGGAGATTGAGTCTACCCTTCACATGTATGTCCAGCCTGTAGTCCATCCACAGCTTACCCCTTCTGTACAGAGCTCACCGGGATTATTCAAGCTATGGTGGATGGTTAGCCAAGCCTGCAGCAAGTGCTGGAGAGAGTCAATGAGTGGATGGCGAAGGAAGGCCTCTTAGATCCACACATCAAGTCAATTTTTGTCACCTGTGGAGCCTGGGACTTAAAAGTCATGCTCCCGGGCCAGTGCCGGTATTTGGGCTTACCAGTGGCGGATTGCTTCAAGCAGTGGATTAATCTGAAAAAGGCTTACAGCTTCGCCATGAGCTGCTGGCCCAAGAATGGACTTCTAGACATGAATAAGGGCCTCAGCCTGCAACACACAGGCCAGCCCCACAGCGGCATTGACGACTGCAAGAACATTGCCAACATCATGGAGACACTCGCCTACCGAGGCTTCATCTTCAAGCAGACATCGAAACCATTCTGATCGGCCAACGAAAGGATGGGGCACGAGAGGGTAGTTGTTTGGCCCAGCCCAGAATCATCCTCTCCCTCACCAGAGGGGAAGAGAGAGAGTGGCATAGCTCTGCATCCAGCGTGTTCCCCAGCTGTCCTGTGACCTTGTGCCCTTGGCAAGGGCTTGGCCACTTGGCCCTTCTGGAGCACTTTGTGACCCCCATCCCCACCCCTTGATCTCAGCCCAGTATCAGACCCTCCCGTTGTGGGCCTGGGCTAGGGGGACCCAGGCATTCACGGCCTCCTTCCTGGTACACAGGCTTCTGTGGGGCCACCAAGTCCCCCCATGCCCCCTCCCATCCCTAGTGCATGGTGTGTGGTGCCCCCAGGGTTCCAGGACAGATCAGGCCCCACCTTGTGTCTACCCTGAACCCGCTGTGAACGTGCCACTGAATAAAGTCAGGGAAACGAGGCAAAAAAAAAAAAAAGTTAATCAGGTGTGGTGCACATGCCTGTAGTCCCAGCTACTCAGGAGGCTGAGGCAGGAGAATCGCTTGAACCAGGGAGGCAGAGGTTGCAGTGAGCCGAGATTGTGCCACTGCACCCCAGCCTAGATGACAGAGTGAGACTCCATCTCAAAAAAAAAAAAAAAAAGCATTCATTTTATAATAGCAGAAACTTGGATACATCCCAAATACTCATTCATGAGACAGTGCATAATAACCATGGTACATCAATGCAAGAGTCTTATACAGCAATCAAAATGAATAGACCATAGTAACACACAACAGTGTGAGTGAATCTTAGCAATATGATATTAAATGATAAAAGTAGACAGCAAATACTACATAAAGCATTATATGCTTTTAAATAAAATAGCTAAAGTTGTGCATGTATATATGCATAACACATATACTCTGAAGAAATACATGAAGAGGCAATAAAACTATATGTAAAGGAGAGCAAAAGAATAATGGACATGAGACTAGGATTATAGCTGCCTTGGAGGAGGAGAGGCAGGAGCTGTATCAGGAAAATCATGCTAAACTATAGAGTATTATCAACTTTTAGGCCAGGCATGGTGGCTCATGCCTGTAATCCCAGAATTTGGGTGGGATTGACTCACAGTTCTGTAGGGTTGGGGAGGCCTCAGGAAATTTACAATCACAGCAGAAGAGGAAGCAATCACATCCTCTTTCACAGGGCAGCAGGAAGGAGAAGTGCCATGTGAAAGGAGAAAAGCCCCTTATAAAACCATCAGATTGCCAGGCATGGTGGCTCACACCGATAATTCCAGCACTTTGGGAGGCCGAGGTGGGCGGATCACCTGTGGTCAGGAGTTCAAGACCAATCTGGCCAACATGGTGAAATTCTGTCTCTACTAATAATACCAAAAAAAACCAAAAACAAAAACAGTGGGGTGTGGTGGCACATACCTGTAATCCCAGTTACCTGGGAGGCTGAGGCAGGAGAATTGCTAGAACCCAGGAGGCAGAGGTTGCAGTGAGCCAAGATTGCACCATTGCACTCCAGCCTGAATGACGAGCGAAACTCCATCTCAAAAAACAAACAAACAAACAAAAAAACCATCAGATCTTGTGAGAACTTACTCACTATCACAAGTACAGTATGGGAGTGACTGCCCATGATTCAGTTACCTCCCATTGGGTCTCTCCCATGACAGGTGGGAATTATGGGAACTATAATTTGAGATGAGATTTGAGTGGGGACACAGCCCAACCGTGTCAGTCCTCATATGGTTGAAGGGGTGAGGCAGCTCTCTGGGGTCTTTTTTATAAAGGCACTAATCACTCCCTAAAAAGTCCCACCTCCTAATACCATCACCTTGGGGGTTTAGGATTTCAACATATGAATTCTGGGGGAAGCAAACACTCAGACCATAGCATATCCCATGTTCAGGGAGGAGAGAAGATCTAACATTATGAGGCAGTCAATTTTCTCCAAATTCATCTATAAATTCAAATAAATTCCTATCAAAACGCTAGCAAAGATTTTAAAAGAACCCAACAATCTCATTTGCAATTTGATATGAGAGAATAAAAATCATTTTTGAAAAAGAAAATCAGATATGGAGCACTCATTCTATCAGGTAGTCAGAGAGGCTACAAGGCTACAGTAATGAAGTCAGTGCCACACTGGCATGGGAATGGCCTACTAAGATTCTGTAGGAGAACTGAAATGTAGCATAAAACATAAAAGAACTCAACATTTATATGTGATAAAAATGACACCACAAATCAAGGCAGAGAGAATTGTTTAACAGATGGAGTTATCTTGGTAAATGGAGAAAAAATAAGGTTGGATCCTTTATTGGTCTGCTCAGGTTGCCTTAACAAATTAAACAGGCTGGATGGCTTACACAACAGAAATGTATTTTCTCACGGTTCTGGAGGCTAGGAAGCCAACATCAAGGTGTCAGCAGGGTGGGTCTCCAGAGAAGCCTCTCTCCCTGGCTTGCAGATGGTACCTTCTGACTATGTCCTCACGTGGCCCTTAATTTTATTTTGTTTTTTTTGAGATGAAGTCTCACACTGTCACCCAGGCTGTAGTGCAGTGGCATGATCTCAGCTTACTGCAATCTCCGCCTCCTGGATTCAAGCAATTCTCCTGCCTCAGCCTCCCGAGCAGCTGGGACTACAGGCGTGCGCCCTACGCCTAGCTAATTTTTTTGTATTTTTAGTAGAGACAGAGTTTCACCATGTTGGCCAGGATGGTCTCGATCTCCTGACCTTGTGATCCGCCAGCCTCAGCCTCCCAAAGTGCTGGGATTACAGGTGTAAGTCACCGCGCCCAGCCCTCACATGGCCTTTTCCTGTGCAAGCACAAACAGAGAGCGTTCTCTCTGTGATGTCTCTTCCTCTTCTTATAAAGACAACAGTTCTATTGGATTAGGGCCCTACCCTGCCCTAATAACCTCATTTAAACTTAATTACCTCCTTAAAGGCCCTATCTCCAAACACAGTCATTTTTGGAGTTAGGGCTTCAATATATATGAATTGGAGTTGGTTGGGGGAGACATAATTTAGTCTATAACCGATTATATCTTCAATATTACAAAAGTGAATTCCAGATGAGTTAAAAACTAAATATTCAAAACAAAACTGCAAGAGTAATAAAAGAAATGAAGATCTCTTTGTGATCTTAGAGTAGAAAACTCTTATTAAACCAGACCTTAAAGCACAAAGTATAAGGAGAAATTGTGCTGAATTTAACCATATTGAAATTCAGGAGTTATTTCAATGAAGGCCACTGTAGATAAAGCTAACAGAAAGGTTTGTATAATACAGTTGCCTCATCTATAACCCATCTGACAATGAGTTTATTATCTAGAGTAGTAAAAGGACTTTCTGAAAAATCAATAAGAAAAGTATAGGAAAATTCAATAGAATACTGGGCAAAGGCCGTGAATGGGCAATTCACAGGAGGGAAAACTCAGTTGAGCAGGGCATGTGGAGAGATGCTCACCTTGTTCATAATCAGAAAAATCCAATGTAAAATAGTGATATCACTTTATAGTTCTGTTCTATCAGATTGGCAAACATTAGAAGGCTGAATAATGACAAGTGTTGTCTAAAACATAGGGAGACTCTTACGCACTGCTGGTGGGCACACATGGCAATACAGAGAGCAATCTGAGAGTATCCACTCAATAAGTGTGTATGTGCCTGTGACCTCATAATCTCAGAGAGCCCAATGGGTCCACAGCTAGATTCATATGAGAGTGTTCACTTTGGCATTATTTATAGTGACAGGAAGTGAGAAGCAACCTAGGCATTTATCTCAGGAAGAAGGGATAGGTTAAATGAGGTAGATGTACACTATGGAATTCTATAAGCAGGAAGAAGAGGGAAGAAAGAAGTAAAATGGTGCACTCCACATCTTTTATCAAGATAGTGTGAGCTTTTTCTAGAATCCCTACTCATTAGAATTCTGTTTGCATTTTATATTTATTTATTTATTTATTTTGAGACAGCATCTCACACTGTCACCTAGGCTGGAGTGCAATGGCATGATCTCGACTTACTGCAGCCTCTGCCTCCTGGGTTCAAGTGATTCTCCTGCCTCAGCCTTCCGAGTAGCTGGGATTACAGGTGTCTGCCACTGTGCCTGGCTAATTTTTTGTATTTGTAGTAGAGACAGTGTTTCACTATGTTGACCAGACAGGTCTTGAACTCCTGACCTCAGGTGATCTGCCCACCTTGGCCTCCCAAAGTGCTGAGGTTGTAGGCATGAACCACCACACCTGGCCCCGTTTGCATTTTATTGGCCAAAATTGCATTACATGGTTACACCTAACTTAAAGGTGATTAGCTAACAGGAACTGTGTTAGATAATCAGAGATGTCTGGCTTACCATCTGTTAGATTTTTTTCTAACTGCTGCATAGAATTCCATAGTGTGCATCTACCACATTTTGCTGTGATGGCTAGAGGTTTAGCAGCCATCTTGTGCCTAGGAGGAAAAGTCAAGAGAATCCCAGAGAAGGCCCTGACATCATCAAGTTTCTTAACCAACACCAACTGTTTTCTATTCCTGAACCTCTTATGTATAAAATAATAAGCCTCTCTTTGTCTAAGCTACATGTGTCAGCCTTCAATTGCTGACAACAAAAATAAATCTGATTAGTTTAAACAGAAAGGGATGGAGAAGCAGGCTTAGGTCCAGGAACAATCCCCCTACCCCACCCAGCTTCAAGAGTCACATGACTTCTGCCTGTGATTGAGAAAACAACGGTCACTACTACAGGAAGCTGATGAATCAGGAAACTGCGAACCAGAGCCTCACTGCTGCTGCCATGACCTGTGACAGCAAAACGGATGTCCCATGCTATGTAGCTCTGTTCCAAATTTATATCTTGCACAAGAGCAGAACCCAAACCACAGAGGCATACATAGCTCAAGGGAATCTGGGAAGTGTTGTTTTAACTTTCCAGCTTCTGCAGCTCAGAAGAAACACTGAAAGGAATTTTAGGTTAATGTTGAGCAGACCATCTATTACAGACTACACACCACTGAGGTCAGCTTTCGATTACTTACAACCAAACGTATACTCAACTGATACACTACACATAAAGCAACAAGGATGGATCTTAAAAACACACTATTTTGAACTCAAATGTTCTGGAAAAAAAAAAACAAACAGTATTGGCCAGGCGCAGTGCCTCACGCCTGTAATCCTAGCATTTTGGGAGGCTGAGGGGGTGGATCACCTTAGGTCAGGAGTTCAAGACCAGCCTGGCCAACATGGCGAAACCTGGTCTCTACTAAATATACAAAAAAAAGTTAGCCAGGCGTGGTGGTGCATGCCTGTAATCCCAGCTACTCGGGAGGCTGAGAAGGAGAGTTGTTTGAATCCAGTAAGTGGAAGTTGCAGTGAGCCGAAAACCCCCCGCTGTATTCCAGCCTGCACGATGGGAACGAGACACCATCTCAAAAACAAACAACAAACAAAAAACGGTATTTAGTGAAAAAGAAAACACTAACAGAGTAAGTTCTGTAGCACAATTCATAACATGTTAGTTAAAAACATAACACATACAAGCAGGGCATGCTGGCTCATGCTTGCAATCCCAGCAATTTGGGAGGCCAAGGCAGGAGGATCATTTAATGACAGGAGTTCAAGACCAGCCTGGGCAGCAAAATGAGACAACATAAAAAAATTAGGCAGGCGTGGTGGCACACCACTACGAGCTTCTCGGGAGGCTGAGATGGGAGAATCGCTTAAGCCCAGGAGTTTGAGGCTGCAATAAGCTATGATCATGCCACTCCACTCCAGCCCAGGTGACAGAGTAAGACCCTGCCTCTAAAAAGAAAAACAGAAAAAACACATACACAAATCAATACTATATTTCAATGAAATGTATTTTCAAGGATGTACAAGAGCCAGTTGGTAAAGGGTGGAGGAGAATGGGATGTGGGGATTAAGGGTGAAAGAGAGAAACTAAATAAAGTGAAACAAAACAAGGGAGAGGTCTTGTACAGTCTGATGATGGAAGTGATGCCAATGGAGGAATATCACTGGCTCAGTTTCCTACATCTGAGGTCTAACCAATCCATCAAGCTTAGTATGTAACATAAATATTAAAGAATATTTTGATAACAATTTATCATTATATTAATAAATCATTTAATTCAAATATTTCATTTAAATTACATTTAAACATGAAACTAATCTATTAAATTTAATGTTATAATTTGGTGCCAATCCCTCCCTCACTATTGCCTGCTGCACTCTGTGCCCTGACTGCTACCTTGCACTAGACACATAATGTCTGTACTCACAATTTTGTTTGTTTTGTTTTTTCAGATGGAGTTTTGCTCTTGTCACCCTGGCTGGAGTGCAATGGGCGATCTCTGCTCACTGCAGCCTCTGCCTCCCGTGTTCAAGTGATTCTCCTGCCTCAGCCTCCCAAGTAGCTAGAATTACAGTTGCCTGCCACCACGCCCAGTTAATTTTTGTATTTTTAGTAGAGACAGGGGTTAGCCATGTTAAGCAGGCTGGTCTTGAACTCCTGACCTCAGGTGATCCACCCTTCTTGGAATCTCAAAGGGCTGAGATTACAGGCATGAGCCACCTCGCCCAGCCACAAGTTTTTTTTTGTTTGTTTGTTTGTTTTTTTTAAAGGGGGTCTCGCCCTGTTGCCCAGGGTGGAATGCAGTGGTCTGACCTCGGCTCACTGCAGCCTCAACTCTCCCGGCTCAAGCGATCCTTCCACCTCAGCCTCCTGAGTTGCTGGGACAACAGGCGTGAGCCACTGCACCCAGCTCTGCACTCATAATTTGACAATTATGTTTCTATTTCCCCAGAACCTCAAGAAAATAGGTTCAAGTGACTCCTGGAGACCCCCACCCCCGAGTTATTCTGAGAGTACCAACCCTATTGAATGAGACACCTGCATTCATTCGCTCACACCCTCTCCCTCCACCACCCCTCCTTTCATCAAGTGGCTCTCCACCCAGTGAGGAGGGGCTTTAGGCTGGGTCTAAAGAGTTGGGTCGAGACCCGACAGGCTGTATGTATCCCCGCCATTGTCCCCAAGGCTGAGGGTGGGCACTGCGGTCCGGAGGAGTCGTCTTTGGGAGCCCGCCCCGGCGGGGAGGAGCCGCCCGGTTCAGGCCCTGCCCGCGCGGAGGCTCTTGGGGCTGGTCTGGGTCCCCTCCTGAGACGTGAGCACCCAACCCGTCCGGCCCCCAAATCCCTTCCTACCGCGGCTTGATCCGGCTCAGCTCTGAGGTGTTTGCAGCAGCTCTTTCTGAAAGTCCAGCCATCTGTTACCTGCATGGCGTCCTGGGGAGGGATAGTCCACTTCGGGGCACTGGGAGATCCGGTGAGTGTGCTCCGCGGGGCCTGGGGGATGTTGTTGGCCCCGAGCTGTGTCCCCGGTTGACTGCCTCATAGAGACCCTCTGAAACCCTCCAAAGAAAAAACGACGACCCTCTCTCCGTGAGTCTCAGTGGGGTGCTGACCAAAGTGATCTAAGCCCTGCGTGCCTCGGGCTGCTGGCCCAGCGCTTGTCCTCTCTCAGGGTGGATGGAGCCAGACCCCCGCCGGTGTAAATGTTTTCCCTGGGGCAAGGGCTGCGCACTTTGCAGCTGCTGGCTCCCCTCCCTAGCACCCAGGGAGACACTACTCCTGTTCATTCTGTGTTTTACATGCCAGCTGCGTGAGAGGAGGGACTCACCTTCTTGTCTGGAAGAGGAAGAGCTGGCATTGAGCTGGAGAGGTTGGACATGTCTGAGGAACTGCCCTGCCCTGGCAAAGAGACTCCTGCCCCCGGCTGCAGACTGGGGGCCCTGTACTGGGCCTGTGTGCGCAATGATCCCACCCAGCTCCAAGCCATACTGGATAGCGGCGTCTCCCCAGAGGAGGCCACCCAGGTGGACAGCAATGGAAGGGTAAGTTGTCCCAGGACAGCTGTGGGCATCTCTGCATGCCCACCACACCATCCTGGCCTGGCTCCCTGAGAGGGCTCAGGGGCAATACCTCCCACCCCGCAGTCTTTAGGAGGAAGGGAATGGTTGCTGGTGGGTCTTCACAGGGGTTGGGGCAGGCTATGGGACAGATGTGGGCTTAGAGGGCATGAGGGGCCCCGGGAAGCCCCTGGAGGAAAGCAGGGGATCTGAGCTGCCCCTCCCTCAGACAGGCCTCATGGTTGCATGCTACCATGGCTTCCAGAGTGTGGTGGCCCTGCTCAGCCACTGTCCTTTCCTCGATGTGAACCAGCAGGACAAAGGAGGGGACACGGCCCTCATGTTGGCTGCCCAAGCAGGTGCGAGGCTGCTGCACCCCACTTCCGACAGCCCCCCTTTTGAGGCAGACAGGGCCTCAGCCCCACCCTTGCTCTACGCCAGGCTCTGTCGTGCTGGGTGGAGGGCGGGTTGGGAGCTTCATCACCTCCTTTCCCAGGACCAAGCTTACCCTTGATGCCCTGTGCAGGTCATACACCTCTGGTGAGTCTCCTGCTCAACTACTACGCGGGCCTGGACCTGGAATGCCGGGACCAGCGGGGGCTCACAGCGTTAATGAAGGCTGCCATGCGGAACCGCTGTGAATGTGTGGCCGCCCTCCTCATGGCAGGTGTGTGGGGCCTGGGCCAGGCTGTGTGGCCTCCAGTCCCTCCTCCAACCCTGCCATTATTGTTTGCAGAGAGGAGAGAGGTGGAGATGGATGATCAATCTAGTTCAATTCCTGGAGGTGGAGAGCATGCTTTGGGCTTCATACAGTCAACTAAGTTTAGATACTGATAGCTCAGAAATTGAGAGTGGAAGTCCCAGGAAGGAAAGCGTGGGAGGGGAACCTAGCCCAGTTGGAAAACCTAACACGACAAAAGGCTGGCATCTGGAACCAGCCCAGGCTCCTGAGTGGCTCTCCTCTCTGGGCCTCACCAGTATTGTGAGGGTGTTAGCTTTCCCTGGGATGACCTCCAACTGTGACAAGCCAGGCTTCCAGGGGACCCAGGGAAGTGCCATTGAGGCCTGTGGCTCTGTGGGGTTGTTCAGGGGGAGGTGGGGGAGGTGGGGTGAAGTCCACATTGTCCATGGGGATGTTTGGGGGCCCTCCTTCCCTGCAGTGGGGCTGCCCTCTGCTGGTCACTCTGGGGGACCCCCGCCTCCACTTTTTCCTTCCCTGCCCCACCCCACTGGGTTTGGAGTGAAAAAGGAGTGAATGAAAAAGGAGGGCGCTCTACACCCCTTCGTCTCAGGATGAATGCTCCTCTCATGTCCCCAAGATGAGTGAGGGAGATGGTGAGAAGAGAAGAACCAGGAGCGGGAACTAGCAGACCACCCCCACCCGCCTGCCCCACAGGGTGCAGCTCAGGCCTCCCCTGTCCTGGGCAGCCTCCACTGCTCTGCTCAGCTCTTTGGATTCAGGAGATCCCTGTTCTGCCACAGCTGGAGCCCCACAATAGGTCTCTCTGGAGTCTTTTCCCCGCTCTGGACCTAAGTGTCTTCATCTCTCTTAAACAGCAGGTTGCAGTACTGGCCTCCCAGATTCCACCTTCAACAGGATGGGACTCTGTGGCTTTGAATGTAACCCACACCAGTCTCGCAGCTAAAGGATCTGTCCTTCCTATCCCACCCATGTCACCCCCATGCCTCCTCCCAGGTGCTGACCTGACAGCGGTGGACCCTGTTCGGGGCAAGACGGCTCTGGAATGGGCGGTGCTGACCGACAGCTTTGACACGGTGTGGAGGATTCGGCAGCTGCAGCGGCGGCCTCAAGTGGAGCAGCTTAGCCAGCACTACCAGCCCGAGTGGCCCGCCTTGCCCAGGCTCGTGGCCCAGGCCCAGGCCCAGGCCCAGGTTGCCCCTTCACTCCTAGAGCGGCTGCAGGCTACCTTGAGCCTCCCCTTTGCCCTGTCCCCTCAGGACGGGGGTGTTCTGGACCACCTTGTGACTGCCACGACCAGCCTGGCCAGTCCTTTCCTCACCACTGCCTGCCACACTCTGTGCCCTGACCACCCACCTTCCCTGGGCACCCGAAGCAAGTCTGTGCCAGAGCTGCTAGGTACTGCCCCACCCCCTCCCCTGGTCCCCAAGTCCCCTCCAGGGAGTCCCCACAGGTCCCCCTGGGTCTTCGTTCCCTACCAGAGCCCTCAGGGCATATTGAGCAAGTGCCCTCAGTGGCTAAAGCCCAGGGATAGCACCAGCCCCAGGCCCCAAGTCCCCAAGATCCTCCTCTCCAAGGCTTCCTCATCCCCCAACCAGTGCCAGCCGAAGCCCAGTCCTGCACGACATCAAAGCCTGGCCCTTCCTCTCTGGCAGTACCAGGAGCTCAGGATGGAGAGGAGGAAGCAGGAGGAAGAGGACAGAATGGCCCAGAAGTAGGAGAAGATGGGCTAGGACAGGCTGGGAACAGGTCATCAGGCCCCTCCCCAGGCTTCTTTCCCCTCTGGAGCCCCTCCTGCCTCCCCATACACCTCTGCCTAAGTAAATCTGCTCTCCACCCATATACAAGGCCATTCATTCCAGCATTGTTTGCAGGAGTGAAAGAGTGGAAACAAGCAAACTGTCCATCAATAAGGGACTGGCTAGATGGATTATGGATGTAATTGCTGTACACCCATACAGTGCATGCTCTACAGCGCATTCTAAAATAAGACTAAGGAAGCTGTTTATATTCTTATATGAAACTGCCCTCAAGATGTATAAGGTAAAAGTAACTGAGGAGTGGAACAGCGTGTATGGCGTATTATTGTTTCTCCAAGTAAAAGATTTTCACAAAGATAAACATGACTAAGACAAATATATAGTGAGTACCAAGATTGGTTTAACTATTTAATAAGTGAACCAGCAGGACGGATCAAAAAATGAAATGAAATGCCATTATTGGCAGTCAGTGAGAAAATGAATGCTAGAATAAGATTGCAAAGCTAGACACAAAAAAGTTCATTCACACCTGGAAATAAAACCATAACCATTTTTTTTCTTTTTTGAGATTGAGTCTCACTCTGTTGCCAGGCTGGAGTGCAGTGGCGTGATCTCGGCTCACTGCAACCTCTACCTCCTGGGTTCCAAGTGATTCTCCTGCCTCAACCCCCCAAATAGCTGGATTACAGGCACACGCCACCACGCCCAGCAAAGTTTTTTGTATTTTTAGTAGAGACAGGGTTTCCCCATGTTGGCCAGATGGTCTCGATCTCTTGACCTTGTGATCTGCCTGCCTCAGCCTCCTAAAGTGCTGGGATTACAAGCGTGAGCCACCTAGCCTGGCCCCATTTTTTTCTACTAGACCAAAATAATTTGCCACTTATCAATCTTTAGCAGGGTAATTTGTTCTTTTAGAGAGCCTGGGTCCTCACTGATAGTAAATATTAACAGCATGTCAAACAAAGTTAACTTCCCCTAGATGACCCACAGGTGGGCCAATCATCTAAAATGTCTTTGAAAGGGCACTAACTTTTTTTTTTTTTTTTGCCTTATTTACAGGTTTTGGATATTTTTCTCAACACATTTGTTGTGTAAATATATTAGTTTGTATGTTCATAATAATGATAGCAACCACTTATAAGGTGCTTACTATTTATAGTAATACATGTAACCCTCCCAGTAATTCTGAGGGTTTTATCTTTGAGGACAGGAGGCACAGAGATGCTAAGGGATTACCTAGGTCCCACAACTAGACACTGGCAGAGCTGAAGATTGAGATCTAGCCATCCAGTGTGGCCTCCAGGCTTTTAACACTAGCCCCCACACCCCATCTGCACTGGAGCATCCCTGGGAAGAACACAGTAGCGTTCTCCAGAAAAGGACTGAACAGATTTATTCAGATTTCCTTACATTTTTTTTTTTTTTTTTGCTCTGTTGCCCAGGCTGTAGTGCAGTGGCATAAACTCAGCTCCCTGCAACCTCTGCCATGTTCAAGCTATTCAACCTTACCGGGTTCAAGCGATTGTCCTGCCTCAGCCTCCCAGGTAGCTGGGATTGCAGGCATGTACCACCATGCCTGGCCAATTTTTGTACTTTTAGTAGAGACGGAGTTTCACCGTGTTGGCCAGGCTAGTCTCCAACTTCTGACCTCACATGATCCACTCGCCTCGGCCTCCCAAAGTGCTGGGATTACAGGCATGAGCCACTCTGCGCCCAGCCCAGATTTTCTTAAGTTTTATCTAATGTCCCTTTTCTTTCGGTCTTTTTTTTTAAGATGATGTCTCTCTCTGTCACCCAGGCTGGAGTGCAGTGGCGTGATCTCGGCTCACTGCAACCTTCACTTTCTGGACTCAAGCGATTCTCCTGCCTCAGCCTCCCGAGTAACTGGGACTACAGACATGTGCCACCATGCCTGGTCAATTTGTGTTTTTAGTAGAGATGAGGTTTCACCAGGTTGACCAGACTGGTCTTGAACTCGTGACCTCAAGCGATCTGTGTGCCACCACATGAGCCACTATGCCTGGCCCATTTTCTTTTCTTCTTTTTTTTTTTTTTTTGAGATGGAGTCTGGTCTCTGTCATCCAGGCTGGAGTGCAGTGGCTTGATCTCAGCTCACTGTAACCTCCGCCTCCCGCGTAGCTGGGATTACAGGTATGTGCCACTATGCCTGGCTAATTTTTGTATTTTTAGTAGAGAGGAGGTTTTACCATGTTGGCCGGGCTGGTCTCAAACTCCTGACCTCAGGTGATCCGCCCGCCTCAGCCTCCCAAAGTGCTGGGATTACAGGCATAAGTCACCCAGCCTCGCCTCCATTTTCTTATTTAATCTGCTCAGCTTTCCTATTTTGCAGTTGAGGAAATTGAGGCTATGAAGGTTAGGCAACTTGCTCAGTGTCACCAGTTGGTAAGCGGCAAAGCAGTGCTTGGAGCTCATCTGTGAGATTCCAAAGCCTGTGCTCATTCCACTGCAGCATGTGGCATCTGCCTACAGTCAGGGCTCCTCGGATTCTTTGAGCATCTCCCTCTACCTCCAACCTGCTCAGGGGCGACCACTGTACCTCCAAGGCCAGGGAACTAGTCCTCTGTGGTTCACTTCGCCCCTCTGTTCTGGCTGGGTGGATCTAGTGGAACCCATGGTAATTCTTGGATTCCAGGTTGGAGCATGTTTTCCAGCAGAGGGAGCCTCTCTGCCTGGAGAAGACCCACCCCTCCAATCCCCGGCCCTCTCCAGGGCAGCTAGGGTCCCCGGACTTCACTCCGGCAACTCCCCCTCCCAGGCTGAGCCACTTCTTTCTAATCCTCTAATAGGTCCTGACAGTAGCCTTGCCTCCTCCTCCCAAGACATCTTTAGGCTCGTCAGAGGAAGAGAGGCCTCCAGGCCTGGAGTTGCTCTGCCTGTGTCTCCCAAAGTCACCCTCTCCTCTAACATCCCAGCCTCCTCCTCCCTCATCACAGCTCCTGAGGCTTCCAAACTCAGTCCCTGTCAGCAGAGGCCAAGAAACCCATGGTGAAGCCACTGTCCATGCAGAAAGTGGGCCATGGCAAAGCCTTTGGAGTTGGGCCCACCTGGGTTTCAGTCCTGTCTCTGCCTCTCCCACCCTGAGTCACCTCATGTGCGACATCAGATGATGAGACCACAATCGCTGCCGCCCAGGGCTGTCTGTAGCCGGAGCAGTGAGGGGTGTGAGAGGCACTGGGCATCACCTGGCACGTTGCGGCAACAGCAGCCTGGGATTGTACCTGAGCAGCAGCAGGTGAGGAAACAGCCCAGGGTGCAGCTCCGTGGAGGAGGCTGGTGGATGTGTCCTTGGGGCCCCATGGCCTCCCCTGTGTTTCTAGGATGCTATTCTGGTGGCCCAGGAAATGAAAACACACATCTCTGCCTCCCCCACCCTAGGCCCACTCCCAGCCCACCTCATCACTGCAGTGCTGGCGGATGGAGGAGCTGCTCCTGGAGTGTGCATGTGTCCACCCCCCACCTGGCAGGCAGGGTGCTCTCCACCTGGGACTGCAGGGTTGGCTGTCCTGACACATACTGGGATGTCAGCCAGGCTTGTGGGGACTCCAGGGGAACCCTACTCACTCCTGTGTGGGCAGGGACCATGTCTGTGTTCCTAGCCCCTGGCTCAGCATGGGGCCCATTGCAGGCTCAAAACATGTGCACAGGGAATAACCTTGTTCAGGCTCCTCTAAGGTCCCGGATGCTCAGGGGGACTTTATCATCTCCTTCCTTCTCTCAGGGGCTGCTCTTATCCATGGACTGGCAGTGGGCATTCCAGGGCATGCCCCAGGAAACCCCTTGCCAGGAGAAGGCAAGGGAATACATATATATGGGAGGACAGAGGACAGGTGGGGACTCACTGGTCTGTGTCCTCTTTTCTCCATACTGGGGAACCTGGACAGGATGCTCCTCTCCAGCAGACACACTTTCCAAATGGTTGGGACCACACAGCGTCTTCCACCACACCACTAGGCCAGCACACCCTTACCCTGGCCTGTCTGGACCTTCCACCTATCAGATCTCAGCTGGTCACACCCAGAGAGACCCATGTGCCCACAGCTCATACAGAAGTTTCCACCTGCTCTCCTCTCTCCTTTCCCTCAGGGAGACCTTGGCTTTCCATTGCTAAGGAAAATATCCAGATCTGAAGAAGAGGGCTTGAGGACAAGGCTTAGGCTCTCCTCAACACCCCCGCTCCTGCCAACTTCTACTCCAGATGGTTAGACAGACACATGCAGACAAGCTGTCAGCGAAGGGCTCACGGGCACAGACATCTATGCAGCCCCACTGGCCCACAAACACCCAGTTGCACGTAGCGAGGCCTCACATGCAGGCACACATATATACACTTGGTCACACAGGTGCACAAACATTCACTGACCAGAAAGTGAAAACAAGGCCCCTCTTTCCTAGATTCCTGGCCCATGCCCTGCTCTGCCCCTCTGCCCCGAAACACTGCATCCAATTGCCCCAGCCATCCAGCTCCAAAAATTGCCTGTGTGACCATGGTTAGAGTTTCAGGGTCCATCTATCTGAGCAGGAGTTGGGGTGCTGAGGGGGGCCCAGGTCCTGCCCTGAAGTCCTCCCTGCAGAGCTGGGTGTCCTCCTTAACTGCAAAGAGCCACCATCCCTCCAAGGGAAAGGAGAGCAGTGAACTGGTCTAAATCTCACTCTTTCTTTATTCCTGCTTGCTCCAGACCTGCCTTGGATACCCCTGACCCCTATTTCCTACATCCATGCCAGTGCCCTGCTTTTGGGGGGACAAGGGGCAGAGGCCTGTGGATTTGGGGGTCCTGGAGATAAGCACTCAGCTGAGGGCTCTCAGTCCCAGGCCCTCTGGGAAGGGCAGAGCCTGGGCACGGATGCTGGAGGGGTGGGAACGGGGCAGGATCTATGGCATTTCCCCTCCAGCTGGAAACAAAGGCATATTCCTCTGTCCAGAACGAGCAATCCGGTCCCACCCACTGGAGTGGCTGGAACTGAAGGAAATCCCGCTGGCTCTGACCTCGCCCAGACATGCAGCCCCCTCTTCCAAACATTCTTTCCCAGCTAAGGCCATTACCTACTCTCAGATGCGGGGGACCTTTTCTGGTCCAAATACCAAGCCCTTCACACTAGGGAATGGTCACCTTAACCCCTCAAACACTCTCTCCAGGCAGTAAGGGTTCCCTCCATACCACGAAAGGCCTGCCAGGCTCCCACCCCCTGGCCAGTCAACTCTGCCCTTCCTCATCCAAGTAAACTCAAACGCAGGCCTTTCTGTTCATTAGAGTGGGGAAAACTTGATGCCTCCAGGAACTCCTATGCCATCTGGAATGCTCAGCATGGCCCTCAGAGCATCTCTGCCATCAGGAGTTTCAACTGAACACCCCCATAACAAGACCGTTCATCTCAGGTAATTGACATGTCTTCCCTCATTGCAGCTCAGGGAAGGGCAGGGTTCTCCTATCCTCAATCAGTAGAGTCAAGAGATACTTTCTGCCGGGCACGGGGGTTCACGCCTATAATCCCAGCACTTTGGGAGGCCGAGGCAGGTGGATCATGAGGTCAGGAGATCAAGACCATCCTGGCCAACCTGGTGAAACCTCATCTCTACTAAAAATACAAAAATTAGCTGAGCATGGTGGTGCGTGCCTGCAGTCCCAGCTACTTGGGAGGCTGAGGCAAGAGAATCACTTGAACCAAGAAGTCAGAGGTTGCAGTGAGCCAAGATTGTGCCACTGCACTCCACCGTGGCGACAGAGCAAGATTCCATCTCAAAAAAAAAAAAAAAGAGAGAGAGAGAGAGATAATTTGTAATATTATATAGATAGGAACTGGAGGTTGGGGTATATTACTTAAATTATTTATTTATTTATTTATTTAGAGACAGAGTCTCACTCTGTCTCCCAGGCTGGAGGTCAAAGGCACAATCTCTGCCTCCCAGGTTCAAGTGATTCCCCTTCCTCAGCCTCCTGAGTAGCTGGGATTACAGGCACCTGCCACCACACCCAGCCAATTTTTGTATTTTTAGTAGAGACAGGGTTTCACTGTGTTGGCCAGGCTGGCCTCGAACTTCTGACCTTGTGATCCACCCACCTCGGCCTCCCAGAGTGCTGGGATTACAAGCCTGAGCCATCACACCTGGTGGCTATAATCAGCAATTATATTATTATCGGGCGAGGAGGCCAAGGTGGAAAGATCACTTAAGCCCAGGAGTTCAAGGCCAGCTGGGCAACAAAGCAAGACCTCATCTCCACAAATAATTAAAAAATTAGCTGGGCATGGTGGTGCATGGCTGTAGTCCCAGCTACTTGGGAGGCTGAAGTGGGAGGATCACTTGAGCCAGAGAGTTTGAGGCTGCCGTGAGCCATGACCTCGCCACTGCACTCCATTCTGGGTGGCAGAGTGAGACCCCAAATCAAAGAAAAAAAAATAGAGGGAGAGAATCGAAATGATCTAAATCCTGAAATTTTTAAATCTAGAAACAGCAGTGCACACATACATATTACCGAGGGTTTGCTGAAGTAAATGTCAGAAAAACTACTATCTGGAGCTTTGAGACAAGGGTTGGCCCCAGCAATGAGGTCTGGGGATGCGTGCAGTTGCTTCTCATTATAAACTCTTCTGCAAGCAGTGGCTCACGCCTGTAATCTCAGCACTTTGGGATGCTTGAGGTGGGCGAATCACCTGAGGTCGGGGGTTCAAGATCAGCCTTACCAACATGGAGAAACCTTGTTTCTACTAAAAATACAAAATTAGCTGGGTGTGGTGGCATATGCTTATAATCCCAGCTACTCGGGAGGCTGAAGCAGGAGAATCGCTTGAATCTGGGAGGTGGAGGTTGCAGTAAGCTGAGATCACACTATTGTACTCCAGCCTGGGCAACAAGAGCAAAACTCTGTCTCAAAAAAATAAATAAATAAACTCTTCTGCAAAGTTGTATTTATTTTACTCTGAACTTTTTGGGATTCTTTTAATTTTTTTTTCTTTTTTTTTTCAAGATTTTTTTTCTTACCCCTCACCTCCCTCTTTTAATTTTTTTTCAAAATGGCTGCCTCCTCCCTTGCAGCCTCTTCAGGGGCTGTATCCATCTGTGTCGTAACCCCTCATGTAGCCAGTAGTAGAAAGGGCAATATGTATTACTCATCTTTAAGCAGACAAGGAAATAGAGGCTACTCCACTGTCAAGCCTCAAGTCCCCTGACTCCTGGTTCAGTGCCCTTCCTCCTATTCCACACCTCTGCCCCCTCCCTCCACATCAAACAGTGTCCCTGTGGATTTTACAGCTGGCTGGTCGAGGGCTTTTGCACATAGTTTGCTTAGCTTGAGAATCTGGCAGAGAAGGAATTATCAACCCTTTCCTACAGGTATGAAAACTGAGGCTCACACACAGGTGTTCCAAGTCTGAGCTCTTTCCACTAACTCTCCTCTTCCTCAATGCTGAGGCCAGTTTGGAGGGTGGCAGCTAGAGCCTCTCGGAAGCCTGCAGGGAGGGGCAATGCGGAGCTCACTGCATTGTGCTGAAACAGCTTCTCCACAGAGACCAGGCTTCAGGCCTCCCATCTCCATGCCATTGTCTGGGTCCCATCCAACCCCAAGACTCTCCTGCCCTGACATGCCATCCCTTCAAGGGGCTCCATCCTGAGAATGGTCATCCTGGGGGCTTGGGGTGGGCGAGGAGTGGACAAGTCCATCTGGAGGAGATCTGGAGAGCCGGAGAGGAAGAGGAAGACAACGTGGCGGCTCAAAGTCTGGGAATCTGCCAGCCTCTTCCTGAGTTGTCAGGCAGAGCGCTGGCTGCCCCCATCCTCCCCAAAACCAGGCAGCAGCCAAACTGTCTTTTTACTTGAGTTCTTCCAGTGACCATGTCTGGGACCAGGTAGTATTCCCGAATCTTAGAGCCAAAAGAGAGTATATAAGGCAGGCAAGGACCTTCAAGACTGCCTGATCTAAACCCTTCAGTTTAGGAGGAAGAGTAAGAAACTGAAGCCCAGAGAAATGATTAGGGCCTGGAACCCAGGCCCCATGTCCCACGGCTTACGCTATTTCAGGGCATCATGTTGTTTTCTGCCCTGAGCTGAAGAAGACCCTGGGTCATCTCTTCTGCCTTTTCCTCCAGGCAAACCCAGACTCCATTCTACCTACAAAACAGATCATCTCCCCTATGTGTTGGAATACATGGAATTTACAGACGTCTGTCCCTCTTCTCCACTAAAGGAGACCCACAGTTCTTCCTCCTTGGGTACCCTGTTCTACTGTTCTCACGTTTCCTGTGTTTAAAAAATCCCTAGGTCGTCGATCAAATTCTCCCATCCTGCAGTTTCAGTGGAACAAAGCCCATCTCACGCCCTGCTAGTTTTCCTCCCTTGCTGTTTCTCCTTACTCTCACTGGTGCAGAACTAGCTACATAATTTGTGAGGCCCCATGCTGAATGAAAATGCAGAGCCCTTTGTTCAAACACCATTAAGAATATTATTAAGAGTTTTAAGATGACAACAACAGAACATTAAACCAAGCATGGGGCCCTATTCGTCTGCACAGGTCACACCCCATGAAGCTAGCCCCACCCTAGTAACAAGAGTGATGCTTAAGGCTGGGCACAGTGGCTGGTATCTGCAATCCCAGAACTTTGGGAGGCTGGGGTGGGTGGATCACCTGAGGTCAGGAGTTCGAGACCAGCCTGTACAACATGGTGAAACCCCGTCTCTACTAAAAATACAAAAATTAGCCAGGCGTGGTGGTATGCACCTGTAATCCCAGCTACTTGGGAGGCTGAGGCAGACAAATTGCTTGAACCCGGGAGGCAGACCTGAGAGCCTGTTAGAAGCAAATTTTCTGGTGCCGCAAAAGAAATAGCACTTGAATATAAATTTCCTCAGCAAGGCATTTTACTTCTATAGAAGGGTGCATCTTGCTGATAGAGCAACAGCAAGAGCACACCTGAACAAGGGAGGGAAAGGGGTTCTTATCCCTGATGCAGGTAGCCCCTACTGCTTTGTCATTCCCCTATTGGCTAGGGTTAGACCACACGGTCTAAGCTAATTCCAACTGGTTATTTTAAAGAGAGCAGGGGTACAAGCCAGAGTGGCGGAGTGAGCAGTTTCAGCAGGTAAGAAGGTTACTGAATAGGTGACTAAAGGTGACTCAGGTCACAGCAAGTGACCAAGGTGACTCAGGACAGAGCAGGTGACCAGGGTGACTCAGGACAGAGCAGGTGACCAGGGGAACAGATGTCAACTACTGATTGGAACTGATAGAAAAGTTGTTTACTGAAACTAGGGGCAAGGGGATGAGGAGAATGAGGAAGTTAAACTTTCAAATGGAGAACAAAGAACTGAACATACTGACACACTGATTCTTTGAAGAGAAATTTAGAACTCACTGTATTTAACACACCACTGCACTCCAGCCTGGGTGAAACTGTGAGATTTTGTCTCAAAAAAAAAAAAAAAAAAAGAATGATCCTTGAACGTAATACTCATAGCTGGTCCTGAAAGGTCAAGGTGTCCATTGCCCTGCCTTCCTGACAGATTCATGTCACCCGCCTTCCACTGATGAGAATCTTCTGAAGTTTCACCCCACACAGAATCTCCAGGCCTCTGCTTCCGGCACTGTTGGGAAATCCTTCTGAGTATCTAAATCTAAATCTTCGTCCTTTGGGCCTGTTTCCTCTTGTTCTGTCCTCATTGAATATGGGGAACAGCTGGTCCCTCTGAGTCATTAATTCTTGTAGACTTGGACACACTCCGTAATTCCTTTTCCCTTTTCTCATTGGGATGATTCTCCAGCGCTTTCTCCAACTCTGAGTCTCTAACTCTGACACTTCCCCCAGGATCTCTGTGTGCTTTAGAAGCCATGGGGTTCACAAGAGCCTCAAAGAGCACCAGTCAGGGTCCAGAGGCCTTAGTGCTCCGGGGAGGTGGGGGAGACTCCAGCACTGATGAACAGTCCCCAGCCCCCCAGGTCCTCTCTTCCAGCTCCCAAAATGTACTCTATTTTTATCTATTTCACAAACTCTGTCCAGATAGTCTTCCATCCCGCACTGACTGTCAGAAGTGACTCTCAGCTGTTGTCCATCTTGAAGTTTCTGTGCTCAGTGTGCCTCTCAGACTGAAAACTTCCCTCTGGAAGCCCCCACTCTCGCTTCCCAGGACAGAGATTCACCAGCTGGGAGAGGAAAAGGTTGACCAGAAGCCATAGCAGAGCAGGGGGAGGGAGGGAGTGTGAAAGACAGACCTGCAGCCAGGCTCCCAGTTCTCCAGCTCATAGAGATCCCAAGTGGCCACTATAATCTGAAAGAGCAGATATCGTAATCCCATAGTACTTCCTATTGGCCTCAGGACACAGTTCTGTCCTGACACTGAAATTTGGGTGTGTCAGGGTTCTGGGAATTCACAACTTGTGAAGCAGCTGCAGGGTGGGGGGTGGGGCTTCAGCAGAGGAAGTGAGGTCAGTCAATAATTGATGCCTGCCTGAGCCTTTAGCCATTATCTCCCCCAGCCTCTATTCCTGTCAAAAGTCGGTGGGGGAGGGGTCCCTGGCTCATCTTGCAGAATCCCCATATTAGAGCAAGACACCTTAGAGGTCCACCTACTCCTGCTTCTAATACCCACATCTTTCTAAGTATCTTTGAGGCCACCCCCTCCCCAGCCTTTTCATTTATTCATTTAATTAACAAATGCCTTCATTGAGGGCCTCCTCTGAGTCAGGCTCAGCCAGCCAGCATCTTTGCCATGAGCTGAGATAAGCATCATTTCCTTCTATTCTCACAACCACCCTATGAGGCTGGCACCGTTTACTATGCCTATTTAGCAGATGGGGGACTGAAGCATGGAGAGGTGTCACTAGCTCACTAGCCTACGGTAACACAACCAGCCTGGATTCCTAGTAGGTAGTTTGACTTCAGAGTCCCTGTGGATAACCAGGAGGCTAGGACTAAGGTCAGGGTCCTGCAGGTGCTCAGACGGTTGCAGCAAAGCAAGGCAGTAAGGACAGTGCTCCCAGCCGGTGCAGGGGCACCAGGAGGAAGAGTCTGTGTCCCCCTCCCCTGCCAGTGTGAAGCCATTCTGCTTCCCTCCCCAGCTGCCTTGTGTCAGCAGTATTCCAGAGAGGCCCAGTTCCCCACCTCTATCTAAAGTTCCATTTGCTGGGGTGGGGGCCCCGCCTGGAAGGGGAAGGTCCAAGGCAGCTCCCAACGTGTTTCTCCATTCTGACTGTCCGTGGGGGAGCAGGGGTGTCTTTGTCACCCAGCTGCACAGCAGCAAGGAAGGGCACCAACCATCCTCAGGGCTAACCCCAGGCCTTCCCTCTGGGCCTGTATACCCCTGTGCTGAGCACCAATGGGGAGAGGCTGCTGAAGAGAGGAGGGGACAAATGGGGGATGAAGGGGCCTGAGGGAGGAGACTGAAGGATTTGGGCCAAATAGGGAGTTCTCGAGAGCGGAGCCAAAATTTATCTGAACTTTTGCTAGCTCCAAACTCTACGCTCACTGCTCCGAGCCTCCTAGACCGAGGACCCCGGACTGAGGGTGGGGTAAGGACAGGTAGTGTCCCTCCCTGTCCCACCCCGGCCTCTCCCTTCCTTGGTGGCCCCTTCCCCGCGCCCCGATTCCAGGCAGCCCCTTGGCTACTGTGAGCCGACCGCCCTTTACCCCCACCCACTACTCCCGCCGCCAGACGTTGCCTACAGTCTTGGCTCTAGCTCCCACAGCTGTGGGCGCAGACCCCACGGGACCCCCACGGGACCCTCACGGACCGAGTCCAAGGCCCGCCCCCTCGGGGAGGCGGATGTGGGAGGCTTGGCTCCCGGCGCGGGTCAGCGGATCCAGGAGCTGCGGGCGGCTGGGAGGGGCGGCCGCGCCGGGGGGCTGGGAGCGGCGCGGGGGAGGGTCTTGGTCCTGCAGCCCCAGCGAGGGGCGAGCGGCGGCCAGTCAGCGAGTTGGGCAATAAGGAAACGGTTTATTAAGAGGGAGTGGTGGAGCCGGGCCAGGCAGGAAGACGCTGGAATAAGAAATATTTTTGCTCCAGCCCCCTTTCCAGTCCCGGGAGGCCGCAGGGCCAGCGGCGCCGAGCCAGCCCCTCCCCGGTTCCAGCCGCGCCCGGACCCGGCCCGCCGTCCAGCTTTCGCCGTGCACCCGTGGCCGCGCGGTGGAGGGGAGGTGGCCCCGGCCGGCAGGCTCGCGCCCCGCCACCAGCAGAGCGGGCCCAGAGGTGAGTCGAGGTCCGCGGGCGGGACCGGGTGGCGGGCGGCCTCACCCCCGCTTCCGTGGGCCCTTCCTTCGGGCGGACCCGAGTCCCCGCAGAGTGGTCGCAGTAGGATCAGTCCCAGGTCATCAGGAACGCAAGCTGCCCCTGGCTGACTGCGCACAGCTGCCGGTGACCCTACCTGAGACTTGGAGGGAGCTGGACGAGACCGGACTGGAAATCAGAAACTTGGCTCTAGTCGGGTGACCTGGCTTCAGTCACATCACTTCTCTATTCTCCTACCCTCTCCATAAAATGCGCAGAGGGATTCATGTCTTGCTCTACTCACATAGAAGGGATCACACGTTCTGCCAGGCCTCTGGGTGGACCTGGAGTGAATGCCCGCGTCCACAGCTGGTGAGCCTCCCCGCAGAGCTCACCTTTCCCAGACCAGCCCTTGCAGCTGTTTGCTTCAGGAATCTGACACTATCACTACAATCCACGAGCCTCACCCCAGCCCTGCATCCTCAGGTCATCTCCATGCCACGGCCTTCCTTCAGGATCCCAGCCAAAGGCGATCCCAGTCTCCCTCCAGGCTGGGACCCCAGATTTCCCACCTGTCCTGGAGGCCAGTGCGGCGAAACCCATGGCTGGTCTGGCTGCCCCAGCTCCTCTTTCCTTCTCCAAGGATGGGGGCATCATGGACAATTGCTCTCACCCTCTCTATTGATGGGCACCTGCTGGCTGAGTCAGGGTCTGTCCTAATACCTGTCCATTCGCCTGTCCTCCCATTTCATTGGTTTGTTAGAAATAGCTATCATTGATTGATTACTTACTAGTAAACACTTAGATATGTTTTTTCTCATGTAATCCTGGCCACAACCTAGTGGAAAAGGGGTTACTATGCCCATCCTACAGAAAGGAAACAGACTTGAATAACTTCTCCGAAGCTCCTTGGATAGTGGGGTAAATGGCATGGTTGGGGTCTTGATAACATTTAAGTGCTTACTGTGTACTACTTAGTACTCTGCTAAATAATCTTACTACATTTTACCTATGAGATAACACTGTTATTATTCCCATTTTACATATGATGGGAAGCCTTAGCCTCAGAAAGTTTAAGTAACTTGTCTCAAATCTCATACCTCTAAGTGGCAAAGGCAGGACTTGAACCTAAGCCTCCATGGTCCAAAGCCTACACCTTAACCTCTGTGCTATACTGTGCTGCCCCTGTGGTCTGCCTGAGACCTGAAACTCCAGCCTTGTTCTGCTGCATCACCCTGCTGTGAGGGGCTAATAAATCACATGGATGAATTGTGAGGGAAACCCAATATGAACAGCTGGGTCTGGTCCTCTGCTGTTGGGATAAGGTCTACTGAAGTGCAGAGTGAGCCCAGAAGCTTGTGCTTGACATGGTGCTTCTCCAGCCCTGTGACAATCACTGCTGTGCTGAGCCACTGCCACTGATGGGAGTGGGTCCTTCAGGTGTGCTGCGGAGAAAAAGGTGGATAAGCAACTTTAAGGCATGCCACTACTCTGGCTCCCCCCACCTGAGGCTCAAACTTTGACGAAGCCTATGGCAATCAGATGATTTCTAGGCAGCAACCCATCTTTGTTGCCTGGGGCAACATAGTGAGACCCTGTCTCTACCAAAAAGTAAAAGATTAACTGGGCATGGTGCTGCACCCCTGTAGTCCTAGCTACTTGGGAGGCTGAGGTGGGAGGCTCACTTGAGCCCAGGAGTTCAAGGCTGCAGTGAGCTATGACTATACCATTGTAGTCCAGCTTGGGTGACTGAGCAAGACCCTGTCTCAAGAAAAATTAAAAACAAACAAAAACACTGTCTGCATTTAAACAAATCTAAGTAGGGCATCTGTTAATAACAGCAGCGGACAATTTGTTTGTGTCCACCAAAACCCACGTCTTTTTCTTCCTTCGAGGGATTCATCTAAACAATTGGAGGAATAACAACAACCAAGGAAGGATTTATCAGCAATTTAACTTTATTAAGACACGCTTGGTGACTATAGGCAAGAGACTTAACATCTTCGAGCCTCAGTTTCCCCCATTGGATTGTTGCAATGATCAAATCAGATAAACCATTAAAGTTCAGTACTTAGCACATAATTAGTACTCAGAGAAGGTTAACTGTTATTATTTCATGGTGTTTAGCTAATGTTTGAAATTAGTTTAACGTTTGTAATTTCTGGCCAACAACAGTGATGCTTCTGTCAGCAGGCGATTTTTCTCAAAGTTTTGCTCAGAAGTGAAAGGATCCCGCCAGACCCCAGGAGTCTGTTTGTGCTACGGTCAGGTTTCAGGGCAAATTGCACAGGGTCAGCTCTGAGTTTGGACTGGTCAGGACTCAGCACCCTCCCGTACTTGACCTCACACTGGGCCCAGTTAAACATTGGGCTGTTCCAATTTGACTCCATCATATTCCCAGGATGAGACCATTGATGGGTCTGCAGACGCAGCCAAGCCTTGCTCCACAGCGCCACCAAGTCCCGGCTTTGGTGTTAGCCCCGGCTGTCCCTTCTCCTCTAGGAGATGGGGAGGTTCCTGGGTGGGAGTGAGTGTCCCCTCCCTCTGCATCCCACTCCCACTACCCAGCAGGGCCCTGCAGAGCAAAATGAAAGCAGAGGAACCAGACTTCACGTTGTGCAGGATCTGTTTCTCAAAGAGTGGTGCCCACACAAATGGAGCAGAACTCCCTGGGGAACTTCTAAAAAAGTGTGTGTTTCTTGCTGGTTCCAGGACTGAATCAGAATCTGGAGTGAGGTTGAGACCAGTGAATGTGCTTTTCTAATTGAGAACTTCAGGTGATTCTGATGTGTGATAACGTAGAAGGAGGGTGGACAGGGCCATGGTCATCAGAGAAGCAGAGGTACGGACAGAGGGTCCTAGAGGGATGCTGGATGTGAGCCTTATTGTTAGTCACTTTTTTCTTCTCACCTCAAACCCTCTCCTTTGCAGCTTCCTGGGCTAGCACAGGCTGCCAAGGATGGCTTGCTGCTAGTACCCCAGTGAGCAGACTCAGCTCCTCTGGGGCGCTCTCTCCATCCCATCCCACCTCCAGTCCGCCGCACAGTGCTCACCAGAGTCCTCACTGGCTGCGGGAGGGGCAAGAGGCAGGAGGTCAGGCAGAGTCTGGGGACACAGCTGCAGCAGCCCAGGGCTCTGTTTCCTTTCCCAGCCTGGGCCTCTGGGGCAGAGGAAGCCCAGGCAGGAAGGCCAGAGCTGCCACCAGCTAGAGAGCCCCAAGAAGCCCCCACCACCTACCCCCAGCCATACTGCCCTCGGCGCCTCAGCGTCTTGGGTTTTCATTTGGCACCATTCGTAAACTATAGGCCTTCTGAAGCTTCTGTGGCCATATGCCCAGCCCTACCAGCCTCACCACGTCATGCCAAAGGACAGTCTTCCTCCCTTGTGCCTGAGGATCCAGTCCCCAGACACACACACCTGCACATGTGCCACCATTCAGAAAGTTCTTGCTGCTGTCTGACCAGGGTCCTTCTTGCTGCAGCTTTAACCCATATCTTCTGGTTTTAAACCTCGGAGAAATGAAGACTGGGTGGCTTCAGAAGCACTAGTTGGTGTGGGACCTGGATTGGGGATGATCCTAGACCAGAATTATTCCAGGCAACAATCTCCACCAAACTTCTGGAAAATTCAACCCTAGTCAGCCATAGAAGGTCAAACATTCAGTGTCTAAGTGTGTTTCACTTCCCCTGCCACATCACTGGGCCTCCCCCACCCTTTCCTAGATGGCAAGGAGAGAGAAGGGGGCCAGGGAACGGCTCAGAGAGCTTATGCTCCTGTGAGGCTGCAGAGAGGTTCCTCTGCACGTGGCGTGACCCTGCGCCGTCCAAGCTTTGCGCGGTCGTCACAACCCTGAGGGCTCAGACATGGGCTGCCAGCACTGGGTAGGGATGGGACTAGGAGTCTGGAAACCTGGGTTGTACTCCTGCTGGTGCCAGTGAGTCCTGTCTGACCCCAGACAAGTCTTCTTCCCTGTATGGGCCTTAATCCTCTCTTCTGTGAAAACAAGGAGCTGGAATTTGTGATTCACAAGATGTCCACCTAGAATTCTGTCATGTGGGTGTCCCAGGCACAAGCAACTAAGGGAAGCAGGGAACTAAGTATTTAAGTAGCCCCTCCAGACCTTGTGGCTGCTGCAGCCTGCCCCGAAAATATGCCCTCAGTTCACGGCTGTGCGTGACTCCTGTCTGGTCTATCCAGACCCCAATCTAAACAATCTTGATTCCTGTTCCTGACTTGGCAGGACCCTGAATGGCAGGAAGTGAAGACAGGAGCCTGTTTATGTGTGAGGCAGCCAGGGCTGGGGGGGCACTGGGAAAGGGTAGGCAGGGGTGGAGGCTGTGAGGGGGTGGGCAAGGGACACAGAACAGAAGGGGAGCTGCTGGAGAGATGCTCCTTCTACCCCAACTGGTTACTCCCTGCGGCCCTCCCAACCTGCCTCCAGTCTGAGCTCCGCAGCAGGGGTGCAGAGCTGGGGTTCCCCCAAGCTCTCAGTCACTTAAACATGGCTCTCCACCCTTCACCTCTAACAGGATGGTTTCCATGGGGAAGTGAACCAGGACTTCCCCTGCAGGCCCCGCCCCAAAGCCAGGCGTCAGGGAGTAGGGAGGCGGCCTCCCTGCCTCCCCTCCAAAAAAAACTCTCTGTGATTTCCTCTGGGTGGGAGGGAGCCACGGCTGGCGGCTGTCACATTTTGCAGCTCTTACTCCACTTCTCTTGCTCCTCTCTGCAGGGACCATGACCTTGGGCTCCCCAAGGAGATACCTTCTGATGCTGCTGATGGCCTTGGTGGCCCAGGGTGAGTACTGGGGGAGCAGTTAGAAAACAGGAACCTGGATAGAGAAAGGGCTATCTGGGCCCAGATCAGCTCTGGCTGGGGCTGAACTTGAGAAGCTGGGGAGAACTTAGGAGCTTGACTGGAGGGTGGGGGACAGTGAGGCTCCATTAGACTCAGCCCCCAGCTACCCCAGCCCTCCTTTGCTCTTCTCTTGGTCCAGACCTGCAGGCTGGGCTCTGTCAGGCTAGGCAGGGAGTCTATATGTGGGGTGGAGGGAGATTGGGTGTTGGCAGGCCACGGTTGGGAGAGCTCCCAGGGCTGGGACTGGGGGCCCAGCGCAGCCTAGAACTGGGAGGGGAGGACCTAGGAGCCAGGAGGGGACAGAAGCCTGTTTCCAGAGTGTCAGCTGCCCTGGGGGTAGGGCTCTGAGGGAAGGATGACTGAGGATGGAAGCAAGGGACCAAAGTTTTTTTGAGGGGTTTGTCCAAGGGGTCAGATGAGAGGGCCAGTGGGACAGAAATGGATGTGGGGCTCAGCCTGGGAGAGCTAGGCCCAGAGTGCCTGAGCTTCCAGTGTGTCTTCCAGGCAACCCTGTGAAGCCCTCTCGGGACCCGCTGGTGACCTGCACGTGTAAGAACCCACATTGCAGGGGGCCTACCTGCCAGGGGGCCTGGTGCACAGTGGTGCTGGTGCGGGAGGAGGGCAGGCACCCCCAGGAACATCGGGGCTGCGGGAACTTGCACAGGGAGCTCTGCTGGGGGCGCCCCACTGAGTTCGTCAGCCACTACTGCTGCGACAGCCACCTCTGCAACCACAACGTGTCCCTGGTGCTGGAGGGTACGTCCAGCTGCTCCAGCACTCCTTCCCCGTCTTCTCGGCCCCTGCCCTTCCTGCCCTTCTTTCCTCTCATGCTCTGGCCAATAAAGGGGCAGGGGGTGGGGGACAGAACTCTGGGATCTAACTGGCAGAGTGCTCTGGCCCAAGGTGGGGGGAACTGACCTAGTGGAAGCTGAGCCTCAGTGTCCCCCTCCCCTAGCCACCCAAACTCCTTCAGAGCAGCCAGGAACAGATGGCCAGCTGCCCCTGATCCTGGGTCCCGTGCTGGCCTTGCTGGTCCTGGTGGCCCTGGGTGTCCTGGGCCTGTGGCATGTCCGGCGGAGGCAGGAGAAGCAACGCTGCCTGCACAGCGAGCTGGGAGAGTCCAGTCTCATCCTGAAAGCGTCTGAGCAGGAGGACAGCATGCTGGGGGTATGGCCCTGGGACCTGGGACACAGGGTGGAGAGGGGCAGATAGGAACTGCAGAATCAGAACAGTCACCCAGAGATTAGAGCCAGTGGGGAGCTGGGTAAGTGAGGAGCTTGCAGTGACCCAGCAGCAGCTCCCAGGTCAAGGATGGAGAATGGGGCTGCGGCTGGTGGGGGCAGCCTCTCAATGGCCTCTCCATACCCCCAGGACCTCCTGGACAGTGACTGTACCACAGGGAGTGGCTCGGGGCTCCCCTTCCTGGTGCAGAGGACAGTGGCACGGCAGGTTGCCCTGGTGGAGTGTGTGGGTGAGCAGTGGGTGAGCCTGGTGGATGAGGACCAAGGGCTCCCATGAGCCTGGAGGGGTGAGGGAGCTCTTGCTTCTGGAATCACAGGCAGTGCCAGGCCTGGGTCAGAATTGGAATTCTGCTGGGCAGGGAGTGGGCTGGAGATGGGCCAGGGAGACGTTCTTCTTTCTGCAGGAGCCAGGGTGGAACAAGAGGCAGCAGGGGATGGCCTGCCCCGGGTCTGGATTAAGTTAAACCCAAGGGTCGGGGTTTCGGTGGGTGGGGTGGGGGAGGGAAGCAGTACAGCGTTAAGATGGGTGGCTCTTCCAGGACTCTGTGTGCCCAGTGTGTGACCCTCGCCTTCCCCTCTGGCCACCAGGAAAAGGCCGCTATGGTGAGGTGTGGCGGGGCTTGTGGCATGGTGAGAGTGTGGCCGTCAAGATCTTCTCCTCGAGGGATGAACAGTCCTGGTTCCGGGAGACCGAGATCTACAACACAGTGCTGCTCAGACATGACAACATCCTAGGCAAGGGAAGAGCCAGCTGTGCAAGGCCCGGGGCTTCATTCTCCCGAGCTGGAGTTCCCAGACCTCCAGACATCAACAGAACCCTAAAGGACTCCTAGCCCACCTGCAGCCCCAACCTCTTTTTTTTTTTTTTGAGATGGAGTCTTGCTCTGTTGCCTGGCTGGAGTGTAGTGGCATGATCTCGGCTCACTGCAACCTCCACCTCCCAGGTTCAATCGATTCTCCTGCCTCAGCCTCCCAAGTAGCTGAGACTATAGGCACTCACCACCACACCCAGCTACGTTTTGTATTTTTAGTAGAGACATGGTTTCACCCTCTTAGCCAGGAAGGTCTTGATTTCTTGACCTTGTGATCTGCCCGTCTCAACTTCCCAAAGTGTTGCTATTACAGGCGTGAGCCACTGCAATCAGCCTTTTTTTTAAAAAAATTTTTTTCAGACAGGGTCTTGCTCTGTCACCCAGGCTGGAATGCAGTGGCTCAGTCTCACTGCAGCCTCAATCTTTTGAGCTCAAGCAATCCTCCCACTTCAGCCTCCCGAGTAGCTGGGACCACAGGCATGTGCCATCACGCCCAGCTAACTTTTTTTTTTTTGTAAAGATGAGGTCTTCCGATGTTGTCCAAGCTGGTCTCAAATTCCTGGGCTCAAGCAATCCTCCTGCCTTGGCCTCCCAAAGTGTCGGGATTACAGGTGTAAGCCACTGTGCCAGGTCCAGACCCAACTTCTGACTCCAGCTCTGTCTCTGACCTAAGCCACATCAATCCCCCACCCCACCTAGCTTAGCAGTGACCCAGCCAATTCCCTCTCCCCCAACCCTACCCTGACCCTGACAGCTCCAGCCTCCCTCTGCCCCAGCCCCTTGGCTGAGTCACCCGACCCTTCTGCGCACAGGCTTCATCGCCTCGGACATGACCTCCCGCAACTCGAGCACGCAGCTGTGGCTCATCACTCACTACCACGAGCACGGCTCTCTCTACGACTTTCTGCAGAGACAGACGCTGGAGCCCCATCTGGCTCTGAGACTAGCTACGTCCGCCGCCTGCGGCCTGGCGCACCTGCACGTGGAGATCTTTGGTACACAGGGCAAACCGGCCATCGCCCACCGCGACTTCAAGAGCCGCAACGTGCTGGTCAAGAGCAACCTGCAGTGTTGCATCGCCGACCTGGGTGAGCCGGGCGGGGCAGGGGCGGGTCCTTCGCAGGTGGGCGGGGCTCGCGCGCTCTCCTCTCCTTTGCCTGAGACCATGGCGGTGACCATGATTGGCGCTTGAAATCTTAGAGGTGCGTGTTGTCTCAGTTCTCCTCTACAAGACCCCACGAGTTGTCTGAACACCCTTTTCAAACCCAGACTCCTTCCACCATACCGTCCTGGCTCCAGGAGTTGGGAGAAAGGAGGCAGGAGCCGGGAACCGGGGTTCTCTTCCCAGCTTTGCCAACTACATCTCTCCCCATTATCGGCCTCCGGGTCTGCTCTGTGAAGTGGGTATCATAACGCCTGCCTTACCCATTCACATCTCGCTGGGTTCTTGGGAACCTAGAGAGTGCTATACAAGCAAAGAGTACCTGGGGCGGTGGTTCTCTCTGTGGCCACTGTCTTCCAGCCCATCTCCCTGCAGGTCTCCATATGCCTGCCCCTCGCTGTCCCACTGTTTCTCCCAGTCCCCACCTTGCCTGCCCCCTGGACTCAAGGCTCAGGAGAGGGGCAGGAGTGACAGGCCTCATCCCCACAGGCCTGGCCGTGATGCACTCGCAGGGCAGCGATTATCTGGACATCGGCAACAACCCGAGAGTGGGCACCAAGCGGTACATGGCGCCCGAGGTGCTAGACGAGAGGATCCGCACGGACTGCTTTGAGTCCTACAAGTGGACTGACATCTGGGCCTTTGGCCTGGTGCTGTGGGAGATCACCCGCCGGACCATCGTGAATGGTGAGGGCCCACCCTGCACAGGGTAGGAAAAGGGCAATTGGCTGCCTGCTATGGCCAGTGCCCATGGCCTGGGATGTTTACATCCAGACCTCCTGGCACCCCTTCCATGCTGCTCACCAGCTAGTTCAGCAGAGTGACCTCTTTAAGGTATAATCCTTAAAAACAGATAATGGAATCTGTGAGTCTGGCTGTGAAATCTTGAGTATGTGACAATAACAGAAATATTAATAGCAGCTAATATTGATTGAGCTTAAATATGTGCCAGATGCCATTCTGTATACTTTACGTGTATTATCTTATTTAATTCTTTTTTTCTGAGAAGGAGTCTCACTTTGTCACTGAAGCTGGAATGCAATGGCACCATGTCTGCTCACTGCAACCTGTCTCCTGGGTTCAAGCAATTCTCCTGCCTCAGCCTCCTGAGTAGCTAGGATTGCAGGCACCCACCACCATGCCCGGATAATTTTTTTACATTTTTAGTAGAGCCAGGGTTTCACCATGTTGACCAGGCTGGTCTCGAGCTCCTGACCTCAGGTGATCTGCCCTCCTCAGCCTCCCAAAGTGCTAAGATAACAGGTGTGAGCCACGGTGCCTGGCTTATTTAATTCTTTGGTATGGGCAAGGCAGTGGTATTGCTTACTGGCTAAGAGCATAGGCTTGGAATCAGACTTCCTGGATTCTATTCCTGAATTTGCCATGTCCATGGACAGGTTACTTGACCTCTCTGTGCCTCAGTTTCCTCACTTGTAAAATGAGAATAAGGCCAGGTGTGGTGGCTACACCTGTAATCCCAGGACTTTCGGAGGCCGAAGTGGGCAGGTCACCTGAGGTCAGGAGTTTGACACCAGCCTGGCCAACGTGGTGAAACCCCATCTGTACTAAAAATACAAAAATTAGCTGGGCATGGTGGTGCATGCCTGTAATCCCAGCTACTCAGGAGGCTGAGGCAGGAGAATCACTGGAACCCCAGAGACAGAGGTTGCAGTGAGCCGGGATCACACCATTGCACTCCAGTCTGGGTGACAGAGTGAGACCCTGTCTCAAAAATAAATAAATAAATAGACCGGGCGTGGTGGCTCACGCCTATAATCCCAGCACTTTGGGAGGCTGGGGCGGGTGGATCACGAGGTCAAGAGAACGAGACCATCCTGGTCAACAAGGTGGAACCCCGTCTCTACTAAAAATATAAAAATTAACTGGGCATGGTGGTGCACGCCTGTAGTCCCAGCTACTCGGGAGGCTGAGGCAGGAGAATTGCTTGAACCCAGAAGGCAGAGGTTGCGGTGAGCTGAGATCGCGCCATTGCACTCCAGTCTGGGTAACAACAGCGACTCCGCCTCAAAAATAAATAAATACATAAATAAATAAAATGAGAATAAAAATAACTTCCAGTTGTTGAGATAATCCAAGTATTAAGAACAATATCTAGAGCGAAATATTCGTGTCTGTTATTGTTGTAGATGGAATAAGTGTCTGACATTGTATTGTCCCCATTTTACAGTTGAGTGGTGGGGGCACAGAATGACAGCTGGCTTGAGGCAGCAGCAGGAGCAGTCTGCCCTGGGCCAGTGGTCATCCTCACTGTGTGCATTTACCCTCTCTGGCCCTTGATTTCCTCAGGCACACAATGCATGGACTTGAGTGCCTGCACTGCCTGCTGATTGCTGTCTCGCTGTGACTGTGGGTTGCCACAGGGGGCTCTGACTTAGAGGGTTTCGGCCAGCAGAGGGACCTGCCCTGGGCAGCCCTGTGGTTGGTGCTCTCTCAGCCCTGGGGTGGGTGGGAACTGCAGACTAGTGGGAGCATTGTCAACCTTTGAGGAGGCTGTCCATGGTAAGGGACTTTCAGGAGTCCTGACAGGTTGGGGACAATCCTCAGGATACGGCTGGAGCCCTGCTTCTTGGGGACAAGGATGTCCTCATTTCCTGAGCATCTACCAGGAGCCAGCTCCATGCCAGACTTTGTCCTCAGTGGTCATCAACTGAAAACAGAGGCTGTGGTGTCACCAGTCCCTGACTCACAAGGGGCTTAGATTCCTTTTTTTTTTTGAGGTGGAGTTTCACTTTTGTTGCCCAGGCTGAAGTGCAATGGCACGATCTTGGCTCACCACAACCTCCACCTCCCAGGTTCAAGCCATTCTCCTACCTCAGTCTCCCTAGTAGCTAGGATTATAGGCATGAGCCACCACACCTGGCTAATTTTGTATTTTTAGTAGAAACAGGGTTTCTCCACGTTGGTCAGGCTGGTGTTGAACTCCCAACCTCAGGTGATCCACCCGCCTCGGCCTCCCAAAGCGCTGGGATTATAGGCATGAGCCATCGCACCCAGCCTAGATTCCTTAAGACTCTGGGCATGAACTGCCAGAGTGGGCTCTAAGGAGGCTGGAGCCGGGGGAAAGGGGAACCTGGAAGAAGCCAAGGCCCCTTGGACCAGGCGGCAGGCCAGAAAGGAAAGGCTGGGAGGAGGCTGCCTGCAGGCTCCTGGGGCGGAGGGGGAAGCTCCGTGAGCCCCACACGGAATCGCCGCGCATTATAAACACTGTAATCTGGTGTCAACCCCGGCACTGATTAAAGGCCCATTAGACACACTCAGGCCTCTGTGCAGCACTGATTAGGGCGCGAGCGGCACAGGGGCCGGCCTGGAAGCTGGCCATGGGGAGAACAGCTGGCGAAGGCTCTATGGAGGTTGTAGCCTGTGTGGCCATGGCCTGCGGCCTCGGGCTGGGAAACAGGATGGGGCACGGGGCTGTCTGCCGTTCCACAGGCATTATTTTCAGAAAGCTCCTACTAACGACTGTGAACTTGGGAAACCAAGAGGAGGGGGCCAGTGCTGGCTGCAGGGGTCAGCAGAGGCCGTGGTGATGTTATGTGGCCCTGGGTAGTAAGCGCAGCTTGGAGGTCAAGAGCACATGCTTTGGTGTTAGACTTTCTGGGCTGAAGTCCTAGCCCTGTCACTTACTATCTGTTGGTCTTAAACAAGTTTCTTAAACTCTCTGGCCTTACTTTCTTGGCGTATAAAGTGGAGCTAATAGTATTACTTACCTCATAGGGCTGCTGTGAGGATTTCATGCAGAGCTCTTAGGACAGCACCTGGCACACAGTGCTCAGTAAACATTTGGTGTTATTATTATCAGGCATGTGTGATAGTTGGGGCCTGGGTGCAGTCCCGGGCACAGGGTGGAAGGCAGCTGAGGCAGGACTGGAACAAGACTGGCCTAGGAATCCCAGATGGGTTTGAGTTTCGCCTTTGCTGTGGGGCCTTGGGCCTACTTCTCTGAGCATCAGTTTCTTCATCTGTGAAATGGAGGTAATACAAGTAGCCACCCCACAGGGCTGTGGTGAGGACAAACGGGATAATGCATGTAAAGTGTTTACGGCATGATGCCTGGCACCTGCCAAGTGCAAAACAAATGGCAGTCATTAATATTAGTTAGAAATACATTCATGGCCAGGCACAGTGGCTCACACCTGTAATCCCTGCACTTTGGGAGGCTGAGGCGGGCAGATCACCTGAGGTTAGGAGTTTGAGACCAGCCTGGCTAACATGGTGAAACCCCGTTTCTACTAAAAATACAAAAAATTAGTCAGGCGTGGTGGTGCACACCTGTAATCCCAGCCACTCGGGAGGCTGAGGCAGGAGAATCGCCTGAACCCAGGAGGTGGAGGTTGCAGTGAGTTGAGATTGTGCCATTGTACTCTAGCTTGGGCAACAAGAGTAAAATTCTGTCTCAAAAAAAAAGAAACACATTTATTACATTATAGTGTCCCTCTCAGTGGTAGCATGCCCAGGCCACTGGTTTCTGGCCCTTGGGATGGAGGGTGGGCAAGGCTCTCCTCTGGGTGGTATTGTGCCTCCTTGGGGTTCCGAGTGATTGTCTCATCCATCCTTTATTTCCAGGCATCGTGGAGGACTATAGACCACCCTTCTATGATGTGGTGCCCAATGACCCCAGCTTTGAGGAAATGAAGAAGGTGGTGTGTGTGGATCAGCAGACTCCCACCATCCCTAACCGCCTGGCTGCAGACCCGGTGAGGCCTCTGCTGGGACTAGGATGGCGTGGGGTGGTGGCTCACAGCAGGGATTTCTGGGCCCAGGAAGCTGTGTCTGAGGCCTCTGCTTCATCTCAGATAGACACTGGGTGTCTGGTTAGGGCACTTCTCTCGGTACTCCCTCTTTCAACCCTGGCCTATGCTCCCCGCCCCCAGGGCCCTCTGGTCATTCTGGGATTTTAAGAACCTTCACCTTCCCTGTGAAAAGTCAGAGGCTCTCTGTGGCTGTGCGTGTGTGTGTTTTAGAGACAGTTTTGTTTGCTCTTGTCACCCAGGCTGGAGTGCACTGGGACAAGCACAGCTCACTGTAACCTCAAACTCCCGGGCTCAACCAGTCCTCCTGCCTCAGCCTCTCCAGTAGCCAGGTGTAGTGCATGCCACCACACCTGGCTAATTTTTACATTTTTTTGTAGAGACAAGGACTTTTATATTGCTCGACCTTATCTCAAACTCTTGGGCTCAAGTGATCCTCCTGCCTCAGCCTCCCAAAGTGTTGGGATTATAGGTGTGAGCCCCCACACCTGGCCACTGTGGTATTTTTGTTGCTGTTTTTTGTCTTTGTTTTTTTCTCAAAACACTTCACATGCTTTTATACAAAGACACACATACATCTATCAACACATACAAGCATACATATCCTTCTGAACATGCAGTCACAGATATATACACATGTGCATATATGCCAGACTGCTGGCCCCATGAGAACAAGGAACGTGTCTTTTGCTCACCCTTATATCCCTGTTACCTATCATAGTACCTGGCTCACAATGAGTGCTAATATTTATGGAAAAAATGAATATTTATATACATGATACATGTATGTATACATAGACATACATTTCTGTACAACACACATATCCACAAAAAGCCACATGTATGCATTCCTGTACACACACACATATACTCTTTCAGGAGCGGGAAGTGAGGCCGGCTCATCCTAGGCTCTGGAATGGGTTGATGAGCTTCCTGGGATGGGTTGCTCCCTGAACACATGGATTTTTAGGGCCATTCCCACTGCTCAAACTTCCACAGTCCACTGGGTCCGGCCATGGCTGGTGGAGGGGCTGGGAGACTGCCCTCTGCACTGGAGCCTTAGGCTGTGGAGGGGATGCGGGAGCCGCCAAGCTTACAGATTCTGCTCCTTTGCGTGAATCTTGGCAGAGGTAGGGGTGGAGGTAAGGTGTTTCACAGACACTGCCAAGGGGGCTTGAGTGCTCCCGAAGATCTGAGTTCTCTCTTTCTGTCCCACCTGCCTTTCTCCATTCCTTTCTCACACTCCTCCCTTCCTCTTCCATTTTTGATTTTTTGTCATCCTCTGTTCTCCCTCTTACTGCTTGTCTTTCCTCTTGCTCTCCTTTCTAATGCTCTCATCTCCCTCCTCTCATCCTTTCTCTCCTGCTTATTTATGTCTCCCCATTACTGGCCATCCTCCTCATCTCCTTCTTCCCATCTTCTCTGACCCATGTCCCTGCCTCCTCTCCTCTGTATCTCTCTCCTGACCCCCAGGTCCTCTCAGGCCTAGCTCAGATGATGCGGGAGTGCTGGTACCCAAACCCCTCTGCCCGACTCACTGCACTTCGGATCAAGAAGACACTACAGAAAATTAGCAACAGTCCAGAGAAGCCCAAAGTGATTCAGTAGCCCAGGAGCGCCTGACTCCTCTTGGCATGCAGCGGGGTGGGGGGTGGGGAGTGGATGGTGTCCTGTCTGGGTAGTGTGAAGTGGTGTGTGCTGGGGAGGGGGTGCCCCTCTCTGGGCAGCTGCGCCTGCCTGCTCGGGCCCCAGCCCACCCAGCCAAAAATACAGCTGGGCTGAAATCTGATCCCCTGCAGTCTGGCCTGCTCAAAGCAGCAGGCTCTCTGACGCCTGGCTCTCTCTCCCCACCCCCTACGGCCAGCAGGGTGCACCCCCTACCACTCCCAGGACAGGATGCAAAAGAGGCTCCAGAGTCAGATGCCAAGCTAGGGAATCCCAGTCCCAGACTCAGAGCTTGGGCCTGCACTTTGTCCCCTGCCCTTGGTCAACCCCACTGCTCCACCAGAGCTGCCAGGGTGGCACAGGGCCCCGTCCAGCCCTCGGCACACACTCTGCCCCCACTCTGCCCCGCCAGGCTTCAGCCTGTGTCACAAACTCCAGAGGGCCAGGGCCCATCCATTTCTCTCCATGGGTTTATATCTCAGCTCCATGATGCCTTGGGCTTTCTCTATCCTCAACAAGAACACAGCTTGCTGAATGTCAGCTGCCTGGGAGAGCTGGGGCCTGACTTATTAGGGCATTAAAACCTAAGAGGTCCTGCTGAGGGTGTGGCAGGATCACAGGCCAATGGAAAAAAAAACAAGTCAGATGGGTAAGGCCCAGGACTTTCAGAATAACTGAGAGGATGGTGAGGCCAAGTATGGCAAAGGGAAGGTCAGTGGATATCAAGAGACCCAGGTCTGATCCTCAGGCCTGTCTTAGTTCCTTTTCTTTTTTGACACAGAGTTTGGCTCTTGTTGCCCAGGCTAATGGTGAGATCTTGGCTCACCACAAGCTCCACCTCCTGGGTTCAAATGATTCTCCTGCCTCAGCCTCCCAAGTAGCTGGGATTACAGGCATGTGCCACCACGCCCAGCTAATTTTGTATTTTTTATAGAGATGGGGTTTCTCCATATTGGCCAGGCTAGTCTCGAACTCCCAACCTCAGGTGATCCACCTACCTCGGCCTCCCAGAGTGCTGGGATTACAGGCATGAGCCGTCGCACCCAGCCAGGACCTTTGTTTCTTATCTGCATATTGGAAGATTTGGTCCTGAAGTCCTTTGAGGCTTCTTTCGCTCCAGTTCTCAGGTTTCAGCCTATATCAGAGCTAACTTCCTCAGTCTCATCTATTTCTTATGCTCCAGCCCCTGGCAATTTGCCTCAAGATGTGGGTTTGAAAATAACTTTGACTCAGGGAGTGTCTGAAGCACCTCCGAGTCTAAGTCTGCAAGCCCCAGTTCTTGCTTAAAGCCATGCCAGTGGCCACCCTTGGGCTCAGACAGCTCTGGGCCTTTTGACCAACAAGTCAGCCCCTCACCCTCTCTGTGGCATAGTCTTCTCTGCCCCAGGACTGTGGGGCGGCTTCCTCTAGGGCTTCCAAGGCTCAAAAGAAATGCGGCTCCATCCAAAAAGCCTCCAGCTCCCTCACTGGTCCCTGGTTCAGGCCCACACCCCTGGTCAGGCCCAGAGAGTATGTCTCAGGAGAATTCAGTGGCTCTAGAGACACACATAGAAAGTTTGGCCTTTGGAAATGTCAAGGGTGTATGTTCATGTATGGAGCACGTTACCCTGGCCCCTGGGTGCAGGGAAGCGGGTTGGAGGGGAGCTTGAGGAATATAAGGAGCTGGGGTGGGGACTCAGGCTATGGCCAAGGACAGCCCCAAGATTGGGAAGACCTGGCCTGGCAGCCCTTAACCCAGAGGCAGGGCAGTGAAGAATGCTCTTTTGCTCCTGCTGTAATGACCCAGGGCAGCCTCCCCAGGCCGGCATCTTAAGTGTGTCTTCCACCATTCTCACGGTGGCACCTTTCCAGGCCTGTCTCCCAGCATTGTGCAAGGCTCGGGGAACCAGGAAGTGAAACTGGGTGAAAACAGAAAGCTAAACGGACAGGCTGGGTTCCCAGATCATTAGAACAGAGTTTGCACGTCCTCTGGTCACTGGAACCCATCCAGTCCACGAATCATCTCCCTCCTGAAGGATTTTATCAATACTGGGTTTTGGGAAAAACTCTTCCTGAGACCCCACAGCCAGAAACTGAAAGCCACAGCTCCCCAAACGCTGCAAAATCCCTAACAGAAGGCCTGGGGCAGGAAGTGGAGTGACGGGGACAGGTAGAGATAAGGGGGCCCAGTGGCCAAGGAGTGAAGGAGGTGGCATTGCTGAGAGCAGTCTGCACATGCTTCTGAATGCTGGAAGCTGTACCACGGTGGAAATTACATTTCTCTTACCTGGAGATACTGTTTGTGGGAGCACTGGGCCCGTACATGACACTCAGTAGGTCTGCAATAAACCATGGTTAAATCTTGAGCTACGGAGTCTTCCCAGATCGATGTCTCTGCAGTAGTCATCGCTGCAGAGGTCCAGATAGAACAAGAGGGGTCGGGGTTGGAGAGGGTCCGAGGATACATGCCCAGCTTTGCCTTTACACAGGTCACAGTTTCCTCACGTCCCTGCTCAGATCCCCGCCGGGGCCCAAATCTCAGTTCCGACCCCGAACTGGGAGCAGTCTACTAGCCGCGCTCGCCACGTCGCCCTCTGCTGGCCGCGGGCTGCCCAGCAGCCGCCTCCCGCCCCCACGCAGGGACCGCGGGCCTTTCCCGACAGGGTGGGGCAGCCTTCCCCGCCCCCGGGCGCCAGCGTGCGTGCGCTTGCCGACCTGCTGTTCTGTATGGACTGTCCCCGAACACCGCACCTAGCAAAGAGCTTTCTGCGTCCGAACCAGCGGCTTGGACCCACCCTCCTCAATTCCTTGTTCTCACTTCCCTTCTCAAATGGGGTCACCGTCTTGCCGGGAGTCAGTCCCCATTTCCAGCATGAGAAGATCCCCTTCCCTGGGGACCTACCCTGTCCTGGGCTCAGAAAGCACGTCACACACACACCCCATTCTCACCCTGGAAATTCGGGGCGGGGACATGCCATGGGGAAGGCAGGTACTAAAAGAAGCTGATCCCTGCCGGTGGGACTGACCAGCCTGGAAAATCTGTGCCTTTGTGCTAGACGCCCTCTTAGGGGAACACAAGGAGAGTACACCTTACACCACAAATGACCTTGCCGGCCCCTTGCACTCCCAAGGTGGGCTCATGCCTAGACCTCCTGTCCTGGGTTCATGGGTCCCCCACAACGCAGTGCCTTCCCAGAGGATTCCGCACCGGCCTCAGACCAGCTGTGGGAATATAGGAGCGTTGCTAGCATCCAGCAAAGGCAGCCTTTTCCTTCCGCCTGTGCCTGCCAGACTCTGTCCATGATGTCCATGCTATGGTTGGAGAGTGGGGAGAAGGGCGGTGGGGAAATTGCAGAGAAAGGGGTACCTGAATGCTAAGCAGGATCTGGGGCAAGACTGGCTCACTGCTCTCCAGTTCCTGCAAAGAGCCCTTGGGAAGTCACCCCATCCGAGCCCCTGCCTACAAGTAGACCTCAGGGAACATGCCTTCCTTTGGAGGAAAAAAACTCTACTGCTCACTTTGCTTCTCTGCAGCTTTGCCCTGACTTCCTAGGGGACCCCAGGCCCCAGTTTCCCATCTAGACCAAGAGGGAGAGGACCACCTGTGTAGTAAAGGCCCTCCCTGAGGGGTGATAGGTGTCATAACACGCCACAGTGGGGAAGAAGGTAGCTCCTGGAGCATGAACCTTGATGTGGAGGGCCACCCCTTCCTCTGCCAAGACCTCCCAACAGCTCTCTTCTCCATCCTCCAAGGTGCCATCCTCCCTCTGTCCTGCCTTGCACCAGCCTCCAAGGAGGGTGCTCTTTCCTCCATATCCTCACCAACATTAAGCTCAACAGCTCAAGAGATGGCCAAGTCCTCACACCTAGAAGTCCCTGTCCTGGGGGTGGAGCTGGGGGTGCACGTCCTGCATCCAGTCTCCCAGAGCTGGGACTGATGCTAGCTGTGCGATCGTCACTCTGGGTGGGCGACTCTTGGAATGAGCTGCTTCCACCAGGGCCACATTCAGTTTGCTAGAAATAGAGACAGAGGGCTTCTTGACTTTGCATATGATTTGCATAATGTCATAGACACACAGTCTATTTTCAGGCAGTTTTCAGGTTAAAGTGTTGTCACTGCTGCCCTGCAGGGTGTCGTGTCTGGATGAGTCTCTTCTCTGTTCTTTCTCACCCACCCACTCTTACTGACCTACATCCCCAGCTGCAGGAGCAAATGGTGAGGCAGGGGGAGAGCAGGGTTGTCCAGGGAGACACAGGGGCAGGGAAATAAAGGGGATTCCTTATTACCAGCATCACCAGAAACAGAATCTGGTTGCTCAAGGGCAGCTGACAGGCAGAGGGTAAGGAGCAGGAAGCCAGTTAACCCATCTTCCGTTCTGCACAAACCCTTCCCACCTCTCCTACCTGTTTCTCTATTCAGTCTCCTGCGGGTTTGAAGAAAGATTTAGATAGATAAACCTGTTTCTTTCAGCCACCCATAAAGCCTTGCTTGGCCCAGACATCCCTCATGGGCATTTATTTTCAGCACTTAACTCTGCACCTCGTGGGAAATCTGACCTGCATTCTGTTCCTCTCCTGGGAGGCTTATCTGAGAGATCAAGATCCTTGTCTCATGATCAATATTTTTGGAGCAGCTGGCACACAGTAGGTCAGTCTGTGCTGGAGTCTCCCTTCTCTTCTGCATCTGGAGGTCTGTACCAAGTACCTCGTTGTCCCAGGACCGGAGGCTCGACACACACACCAGCCTCTGAGGGCTCAGATGCAGAAACAGACTTACAAGGGCCAGTTGAGGTTACTAAGTTATCTGGGACCTTGGCCTGTCGCTCGGCCTCTTCACCTGGAAAGGAGGGGAACTGGTGGCGATTACGGGCAAAGACAATTCCCATTTTATAGCTTGAGCTGTTTGGCGACCTTCCTTGGTCACAGAGGGTCAGGGCTGGAGCCCCACCCAGGGCTCCCTCCTGTAGACCCTCCGGCCTTGGGGCATGTCTGGTGTGCTGTCTTCCTGTGTACATCAAAGGATCTACCAGATGCCAAGGCAAAGAGCCTGAGAATCTTACTGGGTCCTGGGAAAGGGGAGGCCACTTGGTCTGGCTGCCCAGCCTCGACGCGCTACCCAGAATTCCCTGTCCCGTCCCGTGTCCAGCCCCCAGGACCTGCTTCAGCCCCTCAGGCAGGCGTTTCCTGTTGATAAGAAGCTCAGTCACAAACACTGATAAAGAGATGAAAAAAGGAAATCGACAGGCTTGGGTATAATGGGCATTTTGTCTGCCTTTTTTACCCCTCTTCCTTCTCCCAGCTCTGCCCCCTCCCCACCCCTCCTCCAAGTACCACTTCCCAGAACTGAGGAGAAAACATGCTCCCGCCTCCACCGTGGGCCCTATTTCACAGTCTCCAGGAATTTGGCCTGAAGGCTTACATAGATCTCAGAAGTGGGGGCCAGCCCAGCCTGGGTCAGGACACGAGCCCTGAAGCAGGAAGCACTGGGTGCTGGGAGATTCCCAGCCCAGGGAAATGGGCAGCGTCGCCTAGAGGAAGGACAGTCCAGCGCAGGTCTCATTGAGGACCATCCTCTTCTCTCCCTCTCTCCTCCCAGAGGCCTGGATCCAAGTGGTGGTTAGGTGGCTGGTCTGTAATTAGTGCATTTTCCATAATTTTAGTGTCAAGCTCATTACTGGAAAATCTCATCAATTTTGATTCTGCTAATTTGGAATCTATGATCCTTCAGGCCAAGGGGTTGAACTGATGTTTAGAAAAATAAACAAAGCAAACAAGTTTTCTAGGCAGGCCCTGCCATCCTTCTTGGGTTTGGATTTGTCTGTTCAGCATGACAAAGGCAGTTGTCCTAAAGTGTGCCTGCAGTGAGAGAACCCGCCACCAGGTGGGTCATGAGGCTTTGCCTGTCACGGGTGCTTTAGGTAGTCATTGCTCATGGACAGATGTTTTAAAGATTTTATATTTGTCCAGGCATGGTGGCTCACCGCTGTAATCCCAGCACTTTGGGAGGCTGAGGTGGGCGGATCACCTGAGGTCAGGAGTTCAAGACCTGCCTGACCAACACAGAGAAACCCAGTCTCTACTAAAAACACAAAATTAGCCGGGCGTGGTGACGCATACCTGTAATCCCAGCTATTTGGGAGGCTGAGGCAGAAGAATCACTTGAACTTGGGAGGAGGAGGTTGTGGTGTCAGCTGAGATAGTGTCATTGCACTCCAGCCTGGGCAACAAGAGTGAAACTCCGTCTCAAAAAAAAAATTTATATTCAATGATTCTGTCCCATTCTTCTCCAGAGATATAATTCCTTAATAAAACAGTAAGGCAGGCCGGGCATGGTGGCTCAAGCCTGTAATCCCAGAACTTTGGGAGGCCGAGGCAGGTGGATCACGAGGTCAAGAGATCGAGACCATCCTGGTCAACATGGTGAAACCCCGTCTCTACTAAAAATACAAAAATTAGCTGGGCATGGTGGCGCATGTCTGTAATCCCAGCTACTCAGGAGGCTGAGGCAGGAGAATTGCCTGAACCCGGGAGGCGGAGGTTGCGGTGAGCCGAGATCGCGCCATTGCACTCCAGCCTGGGTAACAAGAGCGAAACTCTGTCTCAAAACAAACAAACAAACAAACAAAAGAAAAACAGTAAGGCAAATAGAAAAGTGGAATAGATGGTTCCAAATGGCCAGCGTTTAAAAGAAAACCTCTACGGCCAATTAAGCCACCGGGTTCCTTTCCTCAGGGGGGCCCAGTGTGAAATGGCTGCAAACAGCAGCCTCCTTGGTAGTGTAATGCAGCCTGTTTCTTGTATGGGTTGCTCTAAGAGACCTTGGAGATAGGCCTTTCAGATGTATGTTCCTGTCTCTGACCTTGCACTACCCCTATGTAGGCTCCATACAGGCATGTGAGGTTCCTTTGGAAAGCCCCAGGGCACTGTGGCCGGGATTCACATTGGCCAAGTGATCATGTCCATCCCCACCAAGCTGCAGAACAAAGAGCATGTGATTGAGGCCCTGCACAGGGCAAAGTTCAAGTTCCCTGGTCGCCAGAAGATCCGTATCTCAAAGAAGTGGGGCTTCACCAAGTTCAATGCCGGTGAATTTGAAGACATGGTGGCTGAGAAGCGGCTCATCCCAGATGGCCGTGGGGTTAAGTACATCCCCAATTGTGGCCCTCTGGACAAGTGGCTGGGCCTGTGTTCATGAGGGCTTCCACCATGCTGCCCCCTCTTCATATTCACCAATAAATTCTACTTCCTGCCCAAAAGAAAAAGAAGAAAGAGAGGGAGAGAAAGAAAGAAGAAAGAAAGAAAAAGAAAAAAAGAGAAAGAAAGAAAGAAAGAAGAAAGAAAGAAAGAAAGAAAGAAAGAAAGAAAGAAAGAAAGAAAGAAAGAAAGAAAGAAAGAAAGAGAGAAAGAAAACCAACAGCCAGAATATACAACTTGGAGACTTTCTTCTGAATTAACTGTTGTCCAGTCCTGGCTGCCACCCAGCCAGGCCCTTATTCTGGCTTCAGGCCCTCACATCTCTCATTGGATTTTTGAAACTTGATGGAAGGAGCAGGGGAGCCAAGAGCAAAGGGTTTTACCCAAGTCAAAATTCCAGCTGTTGTAGCCGGGTGCAGTGGCTCTCTCCTATAATCTCAGAACTTTGGGAGGCTGAGGTGGAGGCAGATCATTTGAGGCCAGGAGTTTGAGACCAGCCTGGCCAGCATGGTGAAACCTCTTCTCTACTAAAGATACAAAAAATTAGCCAGGCATGGTGGCAGACACTTGTAATCCCAGCTACTCGGGAGGCTGGGGCAAGAGAATCACTTGAACCTGGGAGGTGGAGGTTGCAGTGAACTGACAGAGTAAGACTCTGTCTCAAAAAACAAAACCAAAATTCCAGCTGTTTTGTTGGAGTTTATTTATTTATTTATTTTGAGGTGGGGTCTCGCTGTATCACCCAGTTTGGTTACTGACTCCTAGGCTCAAGCAATCCTGAGACAGCTTCCTGGGTAGCTGAGACTACAGGTGCATGTCACTATCCTGGCTAAATTTTTTTACTTTTACTTTTTTTTAGAGAAAGAGATTTTGCCTGGCACGGTGGCTCATGCCTGTAATCCCAGCACTCTGGGAGGCCAAGATGGGTGGATCACCTGAGGTCGGGAGTTCAAGACCAGCCTGACCAACATGGTGAAACCCTGTCTTTAAAAATAAAATGAAATACTTTGGGAGACCGAGGCGGGTTGATCACGAGGTCAATAGATCAAGACCATCCTGGTCAACATGGTGAAACCCTGTCTCTATTAAAAATACAAAAAATTAGCTGGGCATGGTGGTGTGTGCCTGTAATCCCAGCTACTCAGGAGGCTGAGGAGGGAGAATTGCCTGAACCCAGGAGGCGGAGGTTGCGGTGAGCTGAGATCGCACCATTGCACTCCAGCCTGGGTAACAAGAGCGAAACTCCACCTCAAAATAAATAAATAAATAAATAAGAATAAAATAAAATAAAAGAGAAAGAGATTTTACTTAGATGTTACTCAGACTGGCCTCGAACTCCCAGCCTCAAGTCATCCTCCCACCTGGGCCTCCAAGTAGCATAAGCTACCACACCTAGCCTACCTGTTGTTTTAGTAATTCAACACATTTATTCTTAATTTACATGGAAGAGGTTAAGTTCATGAATAGCTAAGCCAATTTCTTTAGGTTATTTTCTGAATATGTTATACATTCACATGAGTCAAAAGCCAATGCATCTACATTGAAGTAGTGTGGGAACGAAAAAAAAATAAAGAAATAGGCCGGGCGCAGTGGCTCATGCCTGTAATCCCAGCACTTTAAGAGGTGGGCAGATCATGAAGTCAGGAGTTCAGGACCAGCCTGGCCAACATGGCAAAACCCCGTCTCTAATAGAAATACAAAAATTAGCCGGGTGCGGTGGTGCGTGCCTATAATCCCAGCTACTCAGGAGGCTGAGGCAAAAGAATCACTTGAACCTGGGAGGCAGAGGCTGCAGCGAGTGGAGATTGTGTCATTGCACTCCAGCCTGGGTGACAAGAGCAAGACTCTTTCTCAAAAAATAAAATAAAATAAATAAATCACACTGAGTGTGGTGGCTCATGCCTGTAATCCCAGCCCTTTGGGAGGCCAAGGTGGGCAGATCACTTGACCCCAGGAGTTTGAGACCAACCTGGGCAACGAAGCAAGGATCAGTCTACAGATAATTAAAAGAGTGCAGTGCTCCACTCTTTGAATGTACCAGTTCCCGATTTTTGGAAGTTTTGTTTTTTTTTCCAGTTTGGGGTCATTATAACCAAGGCTGTAGTGAATAAATTTGTGTGTACATCACTTTGCTTATTTCAAATATTTCTGTGATATACCCTAAATACATTCTAAAATGTGGAATTCCTGGGTCAAATGATATGTGAATTTGGCCAAGTCAGTTGTGAAGAAGTGCAAAGGGGACGAAGTGCCCCAGAATAAAATAAGACAAGCCACAGAAAAATAGAATAGTACCAGACAAGTAGACAAATAGACAAATATGACATGATAAAGAACCCAGGAATACTCTGGGCACAGTGGCTCATGCCTGTAATCTTAGCACTTTGGCAGGCCAAAGAGGGTGGATCACCTGAGATCAGGAGTTCAAGACCAGCCTGGCCAACAGGGTGAAACCCTCTACTAAAAATACAAAAATTAGCCAGATATCATGGCACATGCCTGTAATCCTAGCTACTCAGGAGGATGAGGCACAAGAATTGCTTGAACCTGGGAAGCAGAGGCTGCAGTGAGCCAAGATCATACCACTGCACTTCAGTCTGGGTGATGGAGTGAGACCTCCTGTCTCAAAAAAAAAAAAAAAAAAGGTGAAGATGATAGCTAAAAAATACAGGGCTTTTTGAGGGGGTGATGAAAATGTTCTAAAATGGACTGTGATAATGGTTTTACAGTTCTGTGACTACACTGAAAGTCATTGAACTATGTGCTTTAAATGGATGAATTGTATGGTATGTGAATTATATCTCAATAAAGCTGTTAACATATGAGTGAAGAATGGCTAGATTGTTTAGATAGCATTGGAAATACTGGATCACTGTTCAAATAGAAAATGCAGTTGGGCCTCTCCCTTCATATACAAAGATGGACGCCACATGGATTAAGGACTAAAATGTAGAAGGCTACACAATAAGGCTAATAAAAGAAAATGTAAGAGAACATCCTTGTGACCCAGGGTTGGGGAAAGACTTAAAGAGCCTTGGCTGGCCGCAGTGGCTCACACCTGTAATCCCACCACTTTGGGAAGCCGAGATGGGTAGATCATGAGGTCAGGAGATCAAGACCATCCTGGCTAACACAGTAAGACCCTGTCTCTACTAAAAATACAAAAAATTAGCTAGGCGCAGTCGCACGCGCCTGTAGTCCCAGCTATTCAGGAGGCTGAGGCAGGAGAATCACTTGAACCTGGGAGGCAGAGGTTGCAGTGAGCTGAGATTGCGCCACAGCACTCCAGCCTGGGCAATAAGAGCGCAACTCCATCTCAAAAAAAGAAGACCCCTGAAGCACAAACTGTAAAACAAAATATAAATATATCAGTTCACTCTTCAATTATACCTTATAGCTATATTTAACATTGAAAAATTAATAAAACTCATAGATGGTAGAGTGGAAGGAGATATTTACAATCCTTAAAACTATTGAGACATTAATATCTACAATATATGAAAAAACTCCTGCAAATCAGTAAGACCCAAGAGAAAAACAGGCAAAAGACATGCAGAGTTAACTTACAAAAGAGGGATCCCAAATGGCTAAGAAGTATAGAATGGAATGCTCAAACTCCCTAGTAATCAGAGATATGTACAAATAAATGATATACCAACTAACATCCATCAAAATGGCAAAATTAGAAAAGTGGATAATGCTAAGAGTTGACAAGGGTGTGGGGGAATAAGAACTCTTGTATAGTTCCTGTGGAAGCATAAAGTGGCATAGACTTTTTAGCATTAGTGAAAGTGGGTATTCCTATGCCATTTGGCTTCATGATACCATTGCCGGGTGTACAGTTGAGTGTATACCTTTGAACAACACAAATTTGAACTACGTGGATCCACTTACATGCAGATTTCCTTCCTCTTCTGCCACTGTTGAGACAGCAAGACCAACCCCTTCTCATCCTCCTTCTTCTCAGCCTACTCAACATCAAAGACAAGGATGAAGACTTTGTGATAATCCACTTCCACATAATGGATAGTAAATATATTTTCTCTTCTTTATGATTTTCTTAACATTTTCTTTTCTCTAGCTTACTTTAAGAATATGATGCATAGTGTATATAACATACATATTTGTTAATTGACTGTTTGCTATCAGTAAGATGTCCAGTCAACAATGACTATTATTAGGTAAATTGTGGGGGAGTCAAAAGTCATACACAGATTTTTGATCATGTGGGAAGTCAGCACCCCAAACCTCACCTTGTTCAAGGGTCAGCCATATATCTCCTAGAAATTCTCATACAAGTCCACAAAGGAAGGCACATGAGGAAGTTTAACACTCTGTTGCTTGTGGTAGCAGGGAACTGGAACCAACCTTGGTGTCCATCCCCAAGGGAATAGATAAGCAAAATGTTGTGGATGAGTCTTTCAGAATACGATGTCATCCGTGGAAGCAATTGACCAGATACATATGCAGCAACATAGTGGACCTTAAAAATACAGAACTGATTGGCAAGTAAAGAGAATGAGGGTTATAACACAATGCCTTTTACATAAGTTTAGAATGCATACATATTCAAAACAACATTATATCCTTAGCAAGGATATGCATACATTTTAGGACATGGAGCAAGCTCACTAGAGTGCCTGGGGTGAGGGGAGCAAGAGAGATGGCGATTGAAAGAGGGATTGGAGAAGGAGCTGGAAAATAAAATCTAAGAGAGACCTTGCTACCTTGCACAGGATGAGGATGATAACATGTTACCCCATGATTAACCCGAGGACCACAGAGGGAGAAGGAAAAAAAAAAAATGAACAACTGCAGAGCCTGAGATCCTGGGCATGAAACAGAACAGAACCTCCGGGGACTCAGTTTCCTCCTATTCAAAATGGGGATGATATGTAAAGAGGCGGGTGTGAGGACTGTGATCCTGTTGGGCAACAGGCCTGGCCAGAATTGTTGTTCAACAATAAAAATAATGCTAACAATAATACACTATCCTTGCCGGTAGTGTTCGCAGCTTCAGTTCTGCAGAGCGGCAGGCCGGCTTAGTGTCAACACCTCCTGCTTTGCTCCCCAGGTCCTGGCTGTCTTATCTCCCTGGCCTCCTCATCTGGGCCGCAGCTAAATAGGGATTTGAAAGGCAAGGTGAAAAGGTGAAAACCTGGGATTATATATATGTATATTTCTATGTTTATATTTATTTATTTCAATTAGAAAAAGGCTCTTCATCCTGTATTCACTGGCTGCTCCCTTTGGATCAATACTTTAGTTAGGTCTTTAGAGAAATGAAATTTATATTCATGCCCGCTGTTCCCTTAGTAACAATCTCCAGCAATCAGATTTGCTCTCTGGTGGAAATGGCCTTTGGAAAGCGCTTGTGCAGTGTGCAGTTGCACAATCTTACCTTTGCCAGAAACTGTTTTCTGATGTAGCCGGTATCTTTTCCAGAAAAAAAAAAATTAACTACATTTAAGCAGACTTAACAAGGTCTTAAAATAGATATAAAGTGGTTTCACCCCACAAGGGGAATTCTTAAAATATGAAAGTACTGTTTTTAAGCATAGTCAAGTACTTCAGAAACACTCATTTACATTGCAAACAATTTCTATGCTAATTACAAATGATTCTCTCCCAACCACTAGGTAATATTTTGTGTTACTGTATGTACCTGAGATGAATAAAACTACTTCTCTTTTTTCTTCTTTTATTTTTTTGATCAATATTCATTATTCAAACTGGTCTTTCCACAATTCTTCCAGAGTTGTACTTTTATTGTATTTCAGGTATGAATTTGAAAATCCAATCCCATAGTATTGAGGTAAAACCACAAAAACAGATTTATCACAATCACTCCTCTAATAAAAGACTTATTGGAGGATCTGAGAGTCACAACCCTCTTTGTGGCTCTCAGATCCTCTAATAAGTCTCTTTCAAACATTTTATACTTCTCCAACAACTGAAATTCCCCACACTGACTTTGTTTCTTTGTAAAGAAAATGGAAGCCCTAGGCCGGGCACGGTGGCTCATACCTGTAATCCCAGCACTTTGGGAAGTTGAGGCAGGTGGATCACCTGAGGTCACGAGTTTGAGAACAGCCTGGCCAACATGGTGAAACTCTGTCTCTACTGAAAATACAAAAATTAGCCAGGCACGGTGGCAGGCGCCTGTAATCCCAGGTACTCGGAAGACTGAGACGTGAGAATCACTTGAATTTAGGAGGTGGAGGCTGCAGTGAGCTGAGATCACACCACTGTACTCCAGCCTGGGTGACAAAGTGAGACCCTGTCTCAAAAAAGAAAAAGAAAAAGAAAAAGAAAATGGAAGCCCTAAGATGCCCTCAATGGCAGACATCAACCAAACCTATGAACTCACCTGCGTCTCCATCGCTTCCTCCTCCTACCTTTCGGGCCCCCCTTTCTGGTTCCTCACTCATTTTTTTTGAGATGTTGTTTTGCTCCTGCTGCCCGGGCTGGAGTGCAAAGGCATGATCTTGGCTTACCACAACCTCCGCCTCTTGGGTTCAAGCGATTCTCCTGCCTCAGCCTCCTGAGTAGCTGGGATTACAGGCATGTGCCACCACGCCCGGCTAATTTTGTACTTTTAGTAGAGACAGGGTTTCTCCATGTTGGTCAGGCTGATCTCAAATTCCCAACCTCAGGTGATCTGCCCACCTCTGCCTCCCAAAGTGATGGAACTACAGGTGTGAGCCACCACACCTGGCCTCGGGTTCCTCAATCTTAATGACCTTTCACTCTTCTGAATGAATTCTCAACTTACTCTCCTCCATGAGGTCCTTCCCACAAGGCATCAACTGGCTGCCAACAGAAACCCTCAAGCCCACACGCCTCCAGCCACTCTGGTCTCCCTCCTCCTCCCCTTCTTGCTCACATTTATTGGAAAAGCCAGGCTTCTCACCTCCCACTCACTCCTCAGCCCACACCCTGTGACTTTGCCATGGAAACTGATCATTTGGAGGTCACCACTGGTCTTGTTGCTAAATAAGTGGACCCTCCCAGTCCTTATTTATTCCACTGACCACTCTGCCTCTTGGCTTTCCTACCCCACTGAGCTCATCTCCCTCCTACCTCTCTGCAGGGTTCTTCAGATTTCTTTGTAGGTTTCTCTGTGATTCTCCTTTAAATGCCGGTGTTCCTAGCACCCAGGTCCCCTGCTCCCTCTCCACAGATCTCCTGGGTGAGCACTTCATGCCTTGCCTTTAGTCCTCATTGATTACTTTGAGATCAGTGTTTCCAGCCCATGCTTCCCTCATGAGCTCCAGACCTCAGGCCCAGCTCCTTCTGGATGGCTCCTTGGATGGCTCCCAGGCCTCTAAACTCATCAAGTCCCAAACAGAACTCCCCAAACCTGCTCTGTCCTCAATATTCCAAGAATGGTATTACTAGCCAACAAGCACATGAGATTTGTTAGGACTTCCTTCTCCCTTATCACCAAAGGCCCCAACCCCAATCAATCAATGAACACTAGGTCTTGTCCATCCTACCTTCTATTATATCTCAACTCTTGTCTTCAACCTGTCTTCATCCCTACCCTGGTCCTAGCTACCATCATTCTCATCTAGGGTTGTGGGACCTCCTCCTGGTTTCCCAAATCCATCCTGACCCCTCTAGTCTGTCTTTCACACTGTAGCTGGAGAATTTCCTCCAAAATACACATTGTTGGCCTGGCACAGTGGCTTGCGCCTGTAATTCCAACATTTTAGGAGGCTGAGGCAGGTGGATTGCCTGAGCTCAGGAGTTTGAGATCAACTTGAGCAACATGATGAGACCCCATCTCCACTAAAATACAAAAAATTAGATGGGTATGGTGGCGCATACCTGTAGTCCTAGCTACTGGGGAGACTGAGGCATGAGAATTGCTTGAACTGGGGAGGAAGAGGTTGCAGTGAGCCAAGATCATGCCACTGCAATCCAGCCTGGATGACAGAGCAAGACTCTGTCTCCAAAATAAATAAATAACATAAAACACAAATTGTTATTCCATAATGCTCTCTGCTGAGTGTCACTGCCTTCAGGTTAAAGTCCAAATTCCTTATTAATAAGCCCTTATTGCTTAATCTGACCTGGCCTACAGCTCTGGCCATATCTCCCTCCACAGTCCTCCTCTCTCTTCGTGTTCTTTTCAGCTCCTTAGACCCACAGTTCCTTTTTGCCTCCAGGCCTCTACACATACTATCTACTCTTGGACACTCTTAGCCTGGCCAACTTGCATTTATCAGCACATGTGTGGGTGGTGTGATGGAGTGGACTTTGGAGAGATGCAGGCATGGGTTTGAATTCTAGCTCTGTTCTTTTCAAGCTATAAAAACTTAAGGATGTCAACCAATCTCTCTGAGCCTCAGAGTCCTCATCCTCAGAGACAAGCATCATGATAACTTATCATGTCTCCATATATTGATTTCCCTTTTCAATCACCTGACCCATCTCCACCCACCCACTCTCACCTGCCTTTTCTGGGAACTGACCCTTCTTCCCTATGCGCACAGAGACCATGGTGGTTTCTGGCCGCCATGTTAGCCCAACAGGACGCAGCCCGCTCTCCACAGATGATTGGGCCAGAGGTTGGCACCATCAGCTGCTATGTCCCCACTTAGGAACTGGATTCCAGAGAGAGTCATGCTGGATTCCTTTCCCATATGAATAGACTTGACTATAGACCCAATGGCTGTATATCAGTAGCCCTATGTTCCCTTATGGCTGGTAAGCAGAAAAAACTGGTTTGCATGAGTAGATGGAAGCTAATGTACAGAGGAAGCAAAGGACCAGAGAGGAGGAGAGGGTGGAAGCAGAGAAAGGGTCTTACACATTTAATGTCCTGGTTTCAGTGACTGATTGAGGCCAGCTGCACTGAGCCTGTGAGAAACCAGTACGCCTAAACAACAACAACAACAAATCTCCTTAAGGCCAGAGGCAGTGGCTCACTCCTGTAAACCCAGCACTTTGGGAGTTCAGAGGCTGACCAATTGCTTGAGCCCAGGGGTTCAAGACCAGCCTGGGCAACATGGGAAACCCTGTCTCTGCAAAAAATACAAAAAAATAATTAGCTGGGTGGGTGTGGTGGCGCATGCCTGTAGTCTCAGATAGTCTGGGACTGAGGTGGGAGCCCAGCAGTCGGAGGTTGCAGTGAGCCAAGATCAAACCACTGCACTCTGCATTCAGCATGGGTGACAGACATCCTGTATCAAAAAAAAAAAAAAAAAAAAAAAAATCCCCCTTAAATAGCTAGCATGAGTTTTTATCACACAAAACCAATGAAGTCCTAAGTAATTTACCTATTTCATGAAACAATATTGTGAAAATTAGAAATGAGATATGTACACATATAGTAGATATTCAATAAATAAAAATATTATTCTTAATATGTACTCAATGGATGAATGAGGCAAGGACTGAGGGAGGGATGCTGGAACTCTCCACTCCACTTCTTTATAATAGTTTCAGAAATAGGGCCCAGTGCTTAACTCTATATCATCCTGTGAGTTTTTGAGTTTCTTTTTTCTTACTTGAAAAGTATAATATTTTGGTAACTCTGAAAAGAGGAGAAAATTACACATAATTTCACCCCATCAAATTGAAGCAGATATTTTCTTTCTTTCTTTTTTTTTTTTTTTGAGATGGCCTCTCCCTCTGTTGCCCAGGCTGGAGTGCAGTGGTGCAATCTCAGCTCACTGCAATCTCTGCCTCCTGGGTTCAAGCGATTCTTCTGCCTCAGCCTCCCAAGTAGCTGGGACTACAGGTGCCCGCCCCCATGCCCAGCTGATTTTTGTATTTTTAGTAGAGACAGCGTTTCACCCTATTGGCTAGGCTGGTTTTGAACTTGGGATAATTTCTAGGAGTGGAATTACAAGGTCCAAGTTTATGGAATTCTTCAAGGCTCTTGCTGTATTAATGTTCAGCTCTTTAAAGAAATAAACAGTCTGCCTTAATTTCCAGGAGTGGAATTTTAGTGGGAGAGGAGAAGAGAGTGGCTTCTTGTCCTCTCAGAATCAACTCCCAAAGGAGGGACAGAAGGAATGCACCAGGTTATGGGGCCCAACTTGGTCCCCTTCCCACCCTCCCCCACACCACTTCAGGGCAAGCTTCTCTACAATCCCGGGCATTTGAGGGTAATGGCAAAGATCCAAAGACCTGGGTTCCAGGTCTCAGTTCCACACTTTCACCAGCTGAATGACTCAGGTAGTTACTTGGGTGCCTGAGGCCTCAGTTTTCCCATCTGTTAAATGAAGCATATTATCTCTACTCTGGAGATGTGCATTTGTCTTGAAGGTGAAGAGGAGCAGGAAAGCAATTCTAAAGCCCTATTCTTAGCCATGATGCTGTTTAGCCCTACAAGGAAACAATGGTGCTCAGTAATGGGCTCCATTTTTGAGAAGGTGCTAGAGGAATGGTGGCGGAGAGTATTGAATCACAGGGTCTTACCCACTCAGCTGCTGCTAAGTGATTAGGGGCCCATTCAACAGCAGATGAGGCCAGGGCAGGAGTGAGCCTCCAGATAAACTCCCCTTCTGCCCCGCCCCCGCCATCTGGCTGCATTCTGGGGGGCTAGAATGGTAGCTACCTCACTGTTGCAGGGGCTGCAATAGCAGTGGCAGGATTCTTTGGCTTTAATCCACAACCCCTTTCTCCCCCAAACCCAGGCGGCCTCTGTAGGTTCCCATGACAACAGCATGCCTGGGAAGGACCAGCTTGAGGAAAAAACAGATTTTACTGTAAAAAAAAAACTGGCCAGAAGCCACAGGCCGGGCAAGCTGGGACAGGAGCTCTGCAGTGGGGCTGGGACCTGGGACACGGACCACAGAGAGTGAGCACCAGCTCTGTGCTAGGTGCTGACACATTTCCAGCACTTACAATAGCCAGATACTATTAAATGTGCTGTCTATGTATTGGGTTATTTGATCCTCATGACAATGAGGTAGGTACCATTGTTATCCCTGTTTCACAGGTGAGGTGACAGGTGAGGTTCACACCTGGCAGTCTGACGTCAGTGCCTGCATTATGCACCCCTTGGAAGTCATAACTCTCATCTCTACAGCCTTTAGCAATTGACAAATGACAGTTTCATTCTATTCTCACAGCATTTTTCCAAGATTAAAGATTATTATTCCCATGTTACAGATGAGGAACTCAAAGGTCAGACAGGTTAAGCAATGTGCCTCAAATCACACAGCTAGCAAGTAATAGAGCTGGGATTTGAACTCACATGTGTCTGAACCCAAAGCCCACAGTTGTTACTAAGGTGCCAGGAAATATATCTGAGCCTTCCTATCCTCCAGTGGGTACCTTTGCCCACAAGCCCAGGAGAAGGGTCATGTAGCACAGGCTAGCTCTGGAGATGTGAGTGGGGCCCATTTCTGTGTGTTCAGAGCCATGCCAACCCTCTCCCAACACATACACATGAACACATGCACGCATGCATGGCGTGAACACAGGCCCTGGCAGGCAGACGCTGCCCTCCTCCCAGCCAGGAATGGGCCTGCCTACTCACAACAGGCTTCTCAGGCTGGTTAGCCTGCCCACACCTGATTGCCTCACCTGGGAGAGGCTGCTGGAAGTCATGGAAGGCGTATCTCCCCACCCCAACTCATTCTGTGTAACCAGGCTGGGGCTTCCCAAGGAAGGGAGAAAATTCCTGAGGTCTGTGAGACCCCTGGGACGTGCTGGGTTTTTTATTTCTAAACCAAATGGGAACCTAAACTTCAGAGCCTGGAGCCTAGGATGCTTCGAGTAGGGAAGGTTCTGTTATCCCTAAAGGACTCTTCCTATTGTTCTTCCAGTGTTTGTTTGTTTTTTCTTTCTTTTTTGAGGGGGAGAATCCCACTCGGTCACCCAAGGTGGAGTGCAGTGGCATGATCACAGCTCACTGCAGTATCAAATTCCTGGGCTCGAGTGATCCTCCTGCCTCAGCCTCCCAAGTAGCTGGGGCTACAGGAGTACAGCACCGTGCCCAGTTAATTATTAAATGTTTTTTGGTAGAGTCAGAGTCTCACTATGATGCTCAGGCTCCAGCAGTCATTTTTTACTTAGTATATTTCATTACCTTTCCCCTGACTTAATTATTTTCTAGACGGTGGACTTGGATTTTTTTTTTTTTTTTTTTTTTGAGAAGGAGTCTTGCTGGAGTGTGGTGGCATAACCTCGGCTCACTGCAACCTCTGCTTCCCAAGGTTCAAGCAATTCTCCTGCCTCAGACTCCTGAGTAGCTGGGATTACAGGTGCCCACCACCATGCCCAGCTAATTTTTGTATTTTTAGTACAGACAAGGTTTCACCACCTTGGCCAGGCTGGTGTCGAACTCCTGACTTCAAGTGATCTGCCTGCCTCAGCCTCCCAAAGTGTTGGGATTACAGGGGTGAGCAACCATGCCCGGCCACCTTTGATTTTTAAAAGTCCCCAATTTCCTGTGGGAGCTGCAGTGGCCCTCTGTCTATGTCTTTCTATCTCATTTCTGATAGACTAGTCCATATTTTCCACTGGGAGCTTACCTCTAAAATCACATTTGCATAAGATCAGTCATTCTGCAGATATTGATCATATGGCTTCTCCTCAAAGGCAGGGTATATATGGGAAACTAAAGACACACATTCAGACCTACCCCTTCCCACCCCCTACTGAATTAAAGGGAGGCAACAGAAGCCTCAAGTCCTGCAGGTTCCCTTGGAGATGGTGGACTAGATAAGGGGCAGAGACCTGTAGACCTGTCTTGCTGCAGAAAGCTCTACACATTTGGTTCCTGGAAGCAGAGCGAAGGTTTTATCCCCAACTTCATCAGTCTGACCAGACGGGGGACCATCAGTGAAGCATCCACCTAAAGTCCTTGGGGAAGACATGGAAACTACCCTAAGAGGCTTGGACACCCCAGCTTTCTCCAGCCTCCACAGACCCTGCCACGCCGCACATAAACCCCATTTCTTCTCCATGCCATACTACAAAGCATTGGAGCAGCATATTGAGCACCCTACAGTTTCTCCCTGCTGTAGATGTCACCCTTGAAGCCCCTCTCCACACGTCTATCCACAGGACAGCATGGACTCCAAAGTGGAGGGGGGCAAGAGAGAGGCTGCAGACTCAGGGAGGAGAGCCTGAGTCCTCCCTGAGGAGAGGGAGGCTGCTGGGAGAGACAGCAGAAGGTCAGAGTTGGGGACCATGCCAAAAATATGTCAATACCATGTCTGTTCTTTTCCTCTGGGGAGAGGGGGCATCCCTGCTGCCTGCAGTACTGAGCACCTGTGCTCCCCCCAACCCCCTCCAACCTGGTCGGGCATGTGGTGGGCATTTAGTAAGTGCACACTAGAGCCGGTGGTTATGTTGATAAGATGACGGCACAGCACTCAGTCTGCAAAGTCCAGACTTCTGTCTCTCTCACCCCCTGGGAATTTCATAAATAAATCCCTGGACCTGTTCCAAGAAGAATTTCAAGGCTTCTCTGCGTGTGTGTGTGTTTCCAGAAACACAACAATTTTACATGATGCCTGGTGTGCAAACTCCTAAGCAACCCGTGGAGAGGAATGAGGACTTGGGCATGGCAAAGAAGAGGTGGATGGACCAGGTTGGGCTGGGCCGGCCCGGGCCGGGAAACCAGCAGTCGACGGCGGCGGTTTGAGCCCAGGCTCTGCAGCTGGCGGCTGCTAACCTGGCTCCCCAGACGCCCAGTCTGCCCCAGGCTCAGATTGCCCAGCCTCCCCTCCCCCATCCTTGGGCTTTGGCAGGATTCTCCATCAGGTTTTTGCAAAGTGCTGGGGTCTTAAAATAGCATAAAGGCCCACACGCGCATGCACACACACACACAAACACACACACACACAAACACACACACAAACACACACAGACACACACACAAACACAGACACACACACACAGACGCACACACACAAACACACACACACACAGACTATAGTGTCAATTCCTACATCAGAGAATGAGGATCAAAAAGGAGGGAGAGTGGAGGGTGGAGCGAGGACTTTGGGGCATCTTCCAGAGTCAAGAGCTGTGAGACGCCAGGCAGGAAACGGGTGACACTCGGTGTGAGGAAGGGGAATGGGGAGGAGAAAACAAGATAGAGCCTGTGTCTGGGTGTATGTGACAATGTGACAGAGCTAATAGTCATGTCTGGAGTGTATGTGTTTACGTGGAGCTAGGATCATGAAGGACAACGCTATGTTGGTGTGGCCAGTTTGGCAAGGGGAAGCTGGATTTCCCTCCTGGACTGTGAACTGGGAACCAAGAACTAAGAACTTTATCCTCACCATTCCCAGGGCCTAGCACAGTGCCTAACACAGAAACTAAATACATGCTCCAAGAATAAATAGACAATGGACGGATACATGGATTTGCTAGACTATCAAGAGGTAGCCACAAGGACAGTACAATTTCAGGGGGCAAAATTGGAAACAGGCACTCCAAGGTTAGAAGATGTGACCGATCTACGAGTATGTGCTGAATGCTGAGAAGGAAAGGGAAGCGACCACCACCGTGGTAGGTTTTAGGATCTGTCTGGGGAAGATGAGATTAACACAGAGAGGTGGGGAGAAGGCTTCCCAGAGGAGACAGAGCCTGAGCTGGTAGAATTACTTGAGCTGGCATTCTAGCCAGGGCTCACAGGCTACAAGAACAACCACACTCAAACCAGTGGAAGTGAAAAGAGGATTTCCTGGGAAGGTAGATGGCAATCTCAGAGAACCTAGTAGTGGAAAATATAGTCAGCTCTCATGGGATCTGAGAAGAAGCTGGGCTGGTTATATGTTGGGGACTTGGTTAGAGTGGCGAGGCCGGAGGGTGTGTGTGCATGGACAGGTTCCCAGTACAGCTAGGGTAAATGCCGGGGTCTCTGGCTTCTCCTTTCCCCAGGCCTCTGCTCCACTCTCCTCTCCTGGCTCACCCTGGCTCAGGGTAGCTTCCAGCTAGTCTCCACTGCCTGCCCACCACCTAAGTTACTTGGTTTTTGCACACTCTTAGTTCAATTGCTCGTGAGAAAGGACTTGCATGGCTCAGCCAGTTTGTTTCTTGCTTTCCCTTGGTTTAATACCCAACCCTGGGGTGAGCATCTATGGCCAGAGGGCAGACCATGGGAACTCCCCTAGGAGAAGTGGGTGAAGCAGGTGACAGCGTCAGACTCTGGTGATCCAGACAGGAGGAAAACTACATGAGGCACGTGTGTGTGTGTGTGTGTGCGTGTGTCTGTGTGTGAGAAGGGGGCGGGTGGGGGAAGCCAGAATGACAGAGGACTTGTCAGGACAGGGGTGAGCCAGGTAACCTTGGGAAAATTACTTAATCCCTCTATGCCTCAGTTCCTTGTCCCTTCAATAGGGTGAATAATATTACTCTCATGCAACTGCATGTGAAGATTAAATAAATAATCTGTGTCAAGTTCCTAGGAGTCAATGTTTAGTCTCTGCATGTATTGTGATGTGCAGGGGAGTTAGGATGGATAGCAAGTTCTCATCAGGTGGAAGCTTCACCAACAGTTTAGGCTCTCTTCTGGGCAAGTCTTCTCTGAGCCTCAGATTCTTCATCTGTGAAACAAGGGAGTCCAACTAAGTCATCTCTCAAATCCCCTCTTGATTTAGAAAGCCATGCTTTTGGCTTGGCCATAGGCAGCCTGTGGATTCTGAAGAAGGCAGATGACAGACAAAATGAAGCAGGCTTTCTTAGAATACAGTATGTCACAGTGTGCCTGGTGGACTGGAAGGAGGGTGATGAGGAGGCAGGGAGGTTACAGCGCCAGCAGTCCCAGAGATGTGTTGTATAAGGTTCTGGACTGTGGCATCACAGGAGGGGACCAGCCAGATAGGCAAAAGCTGTGAGGTCCACAACAAAAGGAAAATGACCAGGAGAGCAATCCCACTGGGCATCCCAGATAGATAGAAACTGACATATTCATCATCAAGGCTGAGGGCACAGGGTCTATTTCCAAGGAGGCACTGGGGGAATAGATGGGATTGGGAGGAGGATGAGGTCAGTGTGAAGGTTAAAAGAAAGAAAGAAGGTTTGCTTCTAAAAATCGTGCAATTGCCTCTGGAGTAGAAAGCGAGCAAGAAAAGTCTGGGAGGGTTTTCTCCAGGTACACCACAGCTCCACACCATCCTGTGGGACTGCTAAGCACAAACTATAGGCTGATGACCACAACAAGACCCTAACAATGACTCTGGCCTTTGGGTTTCTCGGGCCCAGAGCAATCCCTCTAATTTGCCCCTATACTCAGCCACCAGGCATATCTCATCCAAGTTCTTTCCATTGCCTAACCTGCTTCCCTCACCACCCTGGCTCATTTGTCACTTTACCAGCTACTATGGCCCCACCCCCACCCCTGCAACCTCCAACGGCCCCTCTTCAGCTCCCAGCCTGGACTGCTGATCATTTCCCGAGGAAATGGTATTATAAAAGAGGCTTGTTATGACCTCGACTTTATGTTCTGCAATCCTGGCTGGGCCCCAGGATTGGGGCCGCTCCAACAATCCCTTTCTGCTTTTCTATGTCCCTGGACACCACTCTTATTCTCCACAGTGGGTTTTTTTTTGCAAATCCTTACTACCTTCCTCAAGCACATCTACCATCATATGCCACCATGCCCCCTGAGCATACTGTACCAAAACAGAGGGCCTGACCTAAAACATCAGGATGACCCTTCATGCCTATAAACTTTCTCTTGGTTTACCTAATTCCTCCAACTCTAGCAAGGTAATCTCCTCCAGGCCAAAGCTAATCACTGTACCTTTGGATCTTGATCCTGTGCTCCTCATCTACCCTGGGTTCTGGCTCCATCACTTATTACTTCTTCTTCCTGTAACTTGAACTCTTCTTGGTTCTTTTATTAAAGTCTAAGCTGCAGTTTCTCTCCTCTTATTAAAGCAACAAAAGAGAATAAATACTCCTTTCACCTTGTGTACCCTTCTGCAATCCCCTTTTCTTTTTCTCTGGTTCAGTCTGGAAATTTTTATTTTTAAATTGGATTATTTAGTCCATTTACATTTATTGTAATCACGGATCTATTTGGATTTATTTTCACCATCTTATTTTCTTCTTCCTATTTATCCCACTTTACCACAGATTCAGTATCATTTGTCTTGGGACCAGAGTGTTTTGGATTTCAGAGTTTTTAAGATTTTGAAATATTTGCATGGTACTCACCTGTTGAACATCCCTAATCCACAAAATCAAAAATCTGAAATGCTACAATGAGCATTTCCTTTGAACATCATTTCAGTGCTCAGAAGATTTCAGATTTTGGAGCCTTTTGGAATGCGGATTTTTGGATTAGGAATGCTCAACCTATATTATCCTTTTTATCCTTTCTCACTTCCTTTTGGATTATTTTGTACATTCTATTTCTTCATTCTCTTAACCTGGAAGTTACACACTCGGTTTCTCTTCTATTAGTGAATACCTGTTAGTAAAAAATGCATGAATTCATACATAACATATATCTTTTAGCCCTCCTTGATCTTTAAAGCCATTTCTGTGAATATACCTTTTTTTTTTTTTTTTTTTTTGAGACGCAATCTCACTCTGCTGCCCAGGCTGGAGTTCAGCGGCATGATCTTGGCTCACTGCGACCTCTACCTCCTGGGTTCAAGCAATTCTCCTGTCTCAGCCTCCCAAGTAACTGGGATTGCAGGAGTCTGCCACCATGCCCGGCTGATTTTTGTATTTTTAGTAGACAAGGGTTTCACCATATTGGTCAGGCTGGTCTTGAACTCCTGACTTCAGGCGATCTGTCTGCCTCAGCCTCCCAAAGTAATGGGATTACAGGCATGAACTACCATGCCCGGCCTCTGTGAGTATACAATTTTAAGTTGACTGTTAGTTTTCTCTTGGACCTATTTTAGATTTTTGTCTATGTAGATTATATTTCCTAAAATTTGATCTGTGAGAATTCCTTGTAGCCTGAGTTGAGTTTGGGTTCCTCTACGAATGATTTGCTCTTTTTCTTCCAGGTACTGCCAGGAAGTATTACAGGCCTTAGACCACTTGAATCTAAATAGCGTGTGGTTTTTCAGACCACCTAGGGTGAATTTTGAATAAAATCACATAGTGGAGGCCAGCTTGCAGTTATGAATTCTCAGGGGATATTTTCCCCCATTCTTACTGAGAGCCAAGGTTTAAAAAGTCAGGCAGTTTTCCTTATAGTCTCCTGGAGGAGTGAATTATTTCTTTTTCTTTTCTTTTCTTTTCTTTTCTTTCTTTTTTTTTTTTGAGACTAGGTTTCACCCTTGTTGCCCAGGCTAGAGTACAATCTCGGCTCACCGCAAACTCCGCCTCCCAGATTCAAGAGATTCTCCTGCCTCAGCCTCCCTAGTAGCTGGGATTACAGGTGCATGCCACCACATCTGGCAATTTTTGTATTTTTTTTTAGTAGACAGGGTTTTGCCATGTTGGCCAGGCTGGTCTTGAACTCCTGACTTCAGGTAATCCGCCTGGTTTGGCCTCCCAAAGTGCTGGGATTAGAGGCATGAGCCACCGTGCCCAGTCTAAGGAGTAAATTATTTTTAGTCCCGCTTTAGATGAAGTATATTACCCTTTGAGGGTCATAGCCTTGTGCAGAGGATTTATTATTAGACTCCCCACTTTGGATGAGTATGAGCTTTGTTTCCTGTCCCCTGTCCCCTGCTTGCCCATGAAAACCAAAGTTCCAGTTCACTTGATCTGGAAAGGCTCTGAACAGAAAAGCCAGCTTTGGTGATGAGCTTTCCTCTGTGATTCTTAGTTGTTTACTTAAGTATTCACTTTCTTGCTAGTTTACTGAGCATTTTGCGTTGTTTTCAGCAGAGGATTTGCTCAAGAAACCTGGTTTACCATTCCAAAGGAAATCCAAATTTTCCCCTCCCATCATAGCCAAGTTCTTTTACCTAATAGGTGATACTCAGTCTCTCTAAGCCTTCACCCCCACTTATAGCCTCCTGAAATTAGTTCTTCACCTCATCCTCCACTGAGCCTTCTCAGGTAAATGCCACCAATCAGCTTCAAGTTACCAAAGTCCTAACGGACTCTTGTTCTTCATCTTACTTGACTTCTTAACATTACAAACTATGCACCTCCTGAAAGCCTCTCCTGCCTTGGTTTCTATTATTTTGTTTTTTCCAGGTTCCACTGCTATCACTGTTCCTCCTCTGTCTTTTTTTTTTTTTTTTTTTGCTGGTATTGCTGTACTTCCAGAATTCTCTTGCTCCCTTGAGCTGTTTGAACATCTGTGATACGCTGCTAACTTCCAAATCCACATCTTTGTGGCTCCAGGAACCTTCAAACTCAGTATGTCTGACAAGAAACTCATTTAAACTTTTTTTTAAATTTTTTGGAGGAGTCTCTGTCACGGCTGAAGTGTAGTGGTGTGATCTCGGCTCACTGCAACCTCTGCCCCCTGGGTTCAAGTGATTCTCCTGCCTCAGCCTCCCAAGTAGCTGAGATTACAGGTGCCCACCACCATACCTGGCTAATTTTGTATTTTTAGTAGAGGCAGGGTTTCTCCAGGTTGGTCAGGCTGGTCTTGAACTCCCAACCTCAGGTGATCTGCCTACCCCAGCCTCCCAAAGTGCTGGGATTACAGGTGTGAGCCACTGTGCCTGGCTAGCCCCGCTAATTTTCGTATTTTTCATAGAGACGGGGTTTCGCCATGTTGGCCAGGCTGGTCGTGAACTCCTGACCTCAGGTGATCCACCCACATTGGCCTCCCAAAGTGCTGGGATTATAGGCGTTAGCCACTGCGCCCGGCCAAGGAAATCATTTCCTTTTCCCAAATCTGCCTGTCCTAGTCTTCTGAATGAAACTGCCAGGTAGCTAGTCACCTAAGGTTATCCTAGAGTCATATGGGGTCATCCCCTTTCCTCATTTCCCATATCTAATCAATTTTGTCATTCCTACCTCTTTGTAATCTTGAATCTATTTCTCTTTTCCACCTTCACATTGCTGCTGCCTGGGGTCGGGTCCTCCTCCTACCTTGCCTGGGCTACGGGCTTTGCCTCCTCTTTGGTTTCCTTACAACCAGTCTTGTCCTCCTCCAACCAGCCTCGGTACAAAGTTCAAACGTACTTGGTTCAGCAAAGTGATCTTCCTAAAACATAAATATGATCAGTTTACAAATATGATCCATTTTGCCTTTCCTAAAACACAAACATGATCAATTTACACTTAGAACCTTTCCAAGTGTACTGAGGAAGGTCTCCTATTAGACCCCCGCTCCAGTGTGCTCCATCTCCAAGTAGACTTCCTTGTCTGCCTAGCTCACCACTATTACCTTTCCACTCTTGATCACCTTCAACCTGTATTTTCTGGGTGTGCCGCTAGGCTGCTCACAGTCCTCTTAAATGCCAGGCAAAACAGTCTCCTGCCATCTCCTGCCCTTCCCGACACAGGCCTAATCTGGGGAGGACCCTTTGATCTTCCAAGAATTAGCATAGCCTGTCTCTTCATGAAACCTTTCCCAACTCCTCAGCCTGTCCCCTCATGACTGAATTATTCATGCCCCCTTAGTGGCCCCATTGGCTCTTTACAGGCTTGTGTCCTAGCAGAGATAACCCATTGTTGCTCTTTTTTTCATGCTTGTCTCTATTAGATTATAAGTTTGATGAAGGCGAGTAGTATCACTTATCCACGTCTATACATAGTGCCTGACATACTGCAGGTGCTCAGTAAGTGCTTGTGGAATGGGTGAGAGAAGATGAGCCATTGCCTTCTTAGGATGAATGACCGGGCTGCTCACCAAGGCAAATGATCCACTAGGTAGTGGTGTCTCTGGGCATCATGACCAACATGGCATTTGTCACACTGACTAGTCCCTCTAGTCAGTGGGACTAAGGAGTAAGACTTTTTTCTGGAGAAGTGGCTCCAGCTAGCTCTGGGGAATCTCATGACAAAGAGACAGGGGAAAGCGGAAAAGAAGTTCATAGACTGTGATGTGGGTCCAGCCCTAAGATGAAGAAGGCTTATGAAGTGGACACTTACTGAAGCCTTCAGGGAAGGTGAGGAGAGCTAGGAGGAGGCCTCCTTGGGCCAGGCTGTGGGAAGGAGTGAAGGGCACAGATAGGGACTGGGCAGTCTTCATGCAGCGCAGGACTTAAAAGGAAGGCAGATATTGGCTGGACACTGTGGCTCACGCCTGCAATCCCAGCGCTTTGGGAGGCCAAGGCAGGCTGATCACAAGGTCGAGAGATCGAGACCATCCTGGCCAACATAGTGAAACCCCGTCTCTACTAAAAATACAAAAATTAGCTGAGTGTGGTGGTGCACGCCTGTAGTCCCAGCTACTCAGGAGTTTGTGGCAGAATTGCTTGGGAGACAGAGGCTGCAGGGAGCCAAGATCATGCCACTGCACTCCAATCTGGTGACAGAGTGACACTCCGTCTCAAAAAAAAAAAAAAAGGAAGGTAGACAAGTCACCTAGGAAATGACTAACCCCTCCCCCACTTCACCTCATTTTCCACCTTCAGCTGGGTCCTGAAGACCAGTCCCTAGAAAAGCAGAAGATGCTGCGGTGTTGAAGAAAGTGCAGGACCAGAGGCTGTGGCTGTAATGATGGATTGCATGTGAGCCTGGGCAAATCACTTACCTCCTCTAGGTCTCAGTTGCTTCATCGGGGCACACTCTGACATGCTTCAACCATTTCATAGGATTGTAGCGAAGGTCAACTCATGATGATGATAGCTATTCTTTTTATATCACTTCCTATGTATCAGAGATTATGCTAAATGCTTTATTACCGTATTTTATCAATACTAACACCGCTATGACACAGAACTATTATTAGCTCCATTTTATAAGATGAGTAAATTGAGATTTAGGGAGGTAAAGTATCTTGCCCAAAGTCCATTGCTATCAAGTGAGCTGATGGATATGACACAGGTGGCATTTGGTCTGTGGACCCAGTGTTCTGGTTCCCTGATCTGCATATTTAGCTGTGTGGCTTTTTCTGTCTAGGAGTGAAGAAACCATAGGTCCCCTCTGGGACCCCTGGCTCCCTCCCCCTTGGCTTCAGAGATGTGCTCCTGAGGGGCTGGCTTTCCTTCCTAACTGCAGGGGTTGGTGACTGTTCTGGATTGACTAGTGTCCCCCCAAAATTCGTGTCTACCAGGAACCTGTGAATGTAATCTTACTCGGAACGAAGACCTTAGCAGATGTAACCAATTAAGCACTCATACTGGATTAGGGAGGGCCCTGATCCAATGACTAGTATCCTTATAAGAAGAGAGAAATTTGGACAGAGATGCAGACATAGAGGGAAGATAACCGTGTGAAGACATGGGGTTATGCTTCTGCAAACTGAACAACACCAAAGATTCTGGGAACCACCAGAAGCTAAAAGAGGCAAGGAAGGATTCTTCCCTAGAGCCTTCAGAGAGCACATGGCCCTGCCAACACCATGGTTTCAGATTTCTAGCCTCCAGAACAGTGAGAGAATACATTTGTTATTTTAAGCTACCCAGTTTGGTAGTAGGAAACTAACACAGTAACCTAGCACTGTGTGCACCACAGCTGGATGTATAGAGCATGGATTGGAGACCACTGAGATGGATAGGGTGGGGTGTGCCTATTTGAGGACAACGAAGGAGAGCAGAATAAGAGTTATTTGCTCATCCAGCGACATTGACCAACTTGTAGACAATGCCTCCCCATGACTTTATGTGTGTGATTGTGTGTACACTGTGTCTGGCGAGTGTGTCTTCAGCTTTATTTTTTCTGGATATGATGATGGGAGTTCTTCAGGTTGGTGAAACTTAGAAGGTGAGAATTCAATTTAAGAAACTTCCCCACCTTCCTCCTGGCCATCCTTTCCACTCATAGAGCTCAGATGGTGAAACTGTGCTTAGAGAGGTTCAAACCTTGCCCAAGTTTTCACAGCTAGTTAGTAAGAAGCAGAATTCCGATCCAGAATTCTCTGATTGCAAAAATTTGGCCCTTTCCATGATACCAACTTCTTTCTCAAGCTAAAGGAACTGAACTCCGAAGTGGGCAGATCACTTGAGGTCGGGAGTTGGAGACCAGCCTGAGCAACATGGAGAAACCCCGTCTTTATTAAAAATACAAAATTAGCTGGGTCTGGTGGTGCACGCCTGTAATCCCAGCTACTCTGGAGGCTGAGGCAAGAGAATCGCTTGAACCCGGGAAGCAAAGGTTGTGGTGAGCTGAGATCGTGCCATTGCACTGCAGCCTGAGCAACAAGAGTGAAGCTACATCTCGAAAAAGAAAAAAAAAAGAAAGAAACTGAACTCTTTTCAGAAAGATATGCAGTGATTTGTTTACTTTTTTAGTCATCTTTTTCTAGATTTGAAAATAACATTTATTTGAAAAATATTTAGAAATTATTGAAATGTTAAAAGAAAAAGTTAAAAAAAAAAAAACGCTGGCAATACCTACTGTCTGCTACTATTGGGTAATATGCTTCCAGTCTTTTCTTCCTATAAATACATATTATCAATACAATTTGAATAATACTGTGAACAGTTTTGCATTTTGCTTTTTTAATTTAACATTATCCTGGGAACATTTTCTCATGTCATTAGTTTTTTGTAAACATGATTTCAAATTACTAAATAATGTTCCATCATATGGATAGGCCGTAATTTAACATTTTCTATTGTTCGTCTATTTAGTTTGCACCTTTTTACAATGATAAATATGCAAGTTAACATTTTGCATAAACATCTGTCCTCTTATTATTTCTTGAAGACAGGGGATAATACTGGGTAAATGGATATGAATATTGTAAGGCATTTGAAGCATAATGCCAATTGTTTACCAAAAGGGTTCTACCTACCAGCCCAATAAGAATGTCTCACACGGCACCCTCACCCAGACTGAGCGTCGTCAGTAAAGAGCCTTGCTATGTTCTGAAAAGGAGCGTGCCGCGATTCCACCTCACAGGCTGCGGCGTCTAGAGGTTGGCACCGGGCAAGGCCAAAGGGAAACCAGTTAGGAGACCGCGGCGATGATCCCGGGGGATGCGTCGGGGGCTTAAGCCTGGGCGCAGAAATGGAGAAACTGGAAGACGCATGGGATTCGTAGAATATTCGACTGGGGCGGGGGGATCGACGCTGATAAGATAATTCTGCAGCGCGGGGTGCAGCAGAGGGAGGAGACTGCACGTTCGGCTCCGGTCTCCTCGGCGCCGGGCTCCGCACCCATCCGCGAGGTTGGCCGAGGCGCGAGCCCCGCCCACTTCTTTAACAGGGACACTCCCCTTTAAGGCGGGCGCCCGCGCGCGCTCCGGCCCCGCCCTTCGGGGGCGCGCGCGGCGGCCGCGGCGCCGGCTCCGCCGGGAGCGCACGTGCCGGCGCCGGGCGGAGAAGAGGGAGGCGGGAGCCGGGCCACGGGAGGAGGGGAGGCGCCGGAGGCGCGCGCGCGCGCTGGGCGCTGCTGGGCTGCGGCGGCGGCGACGGCGGCGGCGGTTACTATGGCGGAGTCGGCCGGAGCCTCCTCCTTCTTCCCCCTTGTTGTCCTCCTGCTCTCCGGCAGCGGCGGGTCCGGGCCCCGGGGGATCCAGGGTGAGTCCCGGGGCTGGGGGCGGGGGCCGGGATGGAGACGGCCGGGGGAGGGCGAGGCCTCGAGCCGCGGCCGCTGGGCTACAGCGCGCCCCCTCCCCGCGCTCACAATATGGCTGGGCGGGGGGCGCGGAGAAGTCGGGGTGACCCCCCCGTCAGCTTCCCCAACCTCCGAGGCGCGGCCGCCCGGCGGCGACGGAGCTCACGCCGGGCCCCTGGGGACCCGAGCCCCGCTCCAGGCGGAACTGGATTCGGGCAGCTCTCGGGGGTCGCGCTCCCAGCGCCCTCATGTTTCATAGAGGGGAGTCTGGGCTTCCAGCCCCAAGGTTTGGAGGTCCATGGTTTCTGCCCTTCACTGTGTCCAGGGGCGGGGGACTTTCTTTCCTCCCTCCAGATGCTCCTGGGGGGGCGTCCTTCTCCCGCCAAGATTGTGGGGTTCGGGCGATGGGGTCTTTGCTTTTCCGAGATATGCTGATGTTGAGAGCCCGCTCACCTCAGACTGTAGGGGAAGGGGTCTCTAACCTTTCCTTCAGGTCCTGCACTTGTGTTTCTTACCCTCCCTCCCCTGCCTCCCTACTGTTCTGGGAAAGGGAGTCACATTTCCCCTTCACTCAATCCCTTGAGTTCAGTGGGGCAATCCCCCCCCCCCCGCCCTCCGGCACACACGCCCGGTGGAAGCTATTTGGAGGAAGTGGGACGAAGAGGCCCCTAAACCTTTTTGGAGCTTGGCTTTGGAATCCCTAACCCTATGGAACCGAGTTCCCCAAGGGTTGATCTCAAGCTAGGCGTATTTGCCTTCCTCCTCGCCTCCCCCACCCTACCCCGGGGGGCTCATTCAGTTAATCACTTCGTGGATGCGTTTCAGGTGAAATCCTAGAACCTGCCTCCAACCCCCCAAGATTATTTAAAGATCCCACCACTGGACTGTACCCCCGGCCCTTGGTCAGTACTTATTTACCTTCTTACAGGATCCCTCTTCCCAACCCGCCCACCCTTACACACCCCTTACCTTCCAGTCCCCACCCTGCTCTCTGTGGAAGCGGGTACCTTTCTGCAGGACACTCCGCTGGCTGTGTTGTTTATGAGGCTTTGGGTGGCTGAGAAGAGCAGATGAAACCCTAAAATATTTCATTTAAGAGAGTCGTGGCGAATGTGTTTTGGCCTTGGGGTAGCAGATGAAGGTTATATTTGGCAGTTATATTGAAGCGATTATTGACCCACAGATGGATCTGGGAGAGAGGATCAGGACTGTATTCGCTCCTGATGTACAAAGCCTGCTGCTCTGACTTCTCAGCAGCCCCTAACCTTCCAGCAGTGGGAGATCAGGTGTGTTCTTTGGCTCTCCTCGCCACTAAAAATAATGATTCTCAGGTGGGTTCAGTCGTCTTTCATAAACCAGACAGTCAAGAAAAGACACCATGCCACTTTGGAGTCTCAAAAACAAGTTCATTATCTCAGGCTTTGATATTTGTTCCCAGTGGTGGAGCCTGTGCAGCGGGGTCTTTGTTCACAGGCTAATGCTTCTCCTAAGCACCTCGTGTGTGTTCTCGGCCTCACTGCTCTGTGGCTTAGGTGTCTGTGCTCTGGGGTTTGAGAAGCATGGTGAAGCTGTATGAAGAGAGCTTGACATTTGTGGTGAGATAATGATTTGCATGATTAAGGATGTTCATAGGGCCTTATTAAGGGCCATGTTTTTGGAACGTGTACCATAAGGTTCTCCACTGGGGGAGTAAAAAAAAAAAAGGGGGAGATTGAACCTGTAGGTTTGCCATTTTATGTGTGTATGTATAAATCTTTACATTCCTCACATAGGAATTTTTGTCCTGCCCCTAATATATCCAGGATTTTTAACAGTCATTTCCCTGCTGATTTGATGTAGTGTTTGTGGGGCTTGCCTGGTTATAAGCCTAGTTAAGAATGTTTAACTGATAATCCAACTGGTTCTGAATGGGGCAGAGTTCATTTTTTTGTAACCTTCCTAAACTGGATGTTTGAGGGGGTTAAGGTGGGTGGGTAAAATAGGGAGTTCGTTTCTTTTTTTGGTAAATTGGAAATTAGGTTGTGTGTCCAGCAAACATTCTCCAGGGCCTTTAAACTTCTTGGCCAGACACTACAGTTTTTTCCGGGACACGTCTAGTTGCCAATAGTGCATGCTATGGAGACCACTGCTGCAAAAGGCTTAAAGTAAAACGTCAGTTCTGGGAAAATAGAGGCTGTGGGATAACAAGAAGTTGATTTTTTTCTCCTCCCCTGCATTTCCTATATAGTGCTCCCCTTCATCGGCCGGAGGAGTGACAGAGCCAGGCAGCTCTGATGCCTGATACTTGAACATGTTGTGAGGGCAGTAAGGGATAGGCGTTTCTATTCATTAATGAATTAACTGGGACTTAGTAAAAGGCCAGTGATAAGGAGAATGAGTTTCAGTTAGAAATAGCATTCGTTTGATAGGTGTACATGTTTTAAGGCCTGGCTTTGGAATTTTAACGTTAGTATTTAAAAATGTAAATTTGAATTAGTAGCAAGAGAACATGACATTCATTTAAGACAAAAACAACAAAGACATTTGACATTCTCATAGGAACATTTTGAAATTTTGTGAGCAGACTAAAAATCTAATTTCAAGCCAAACATTGTAGTTTTGTTGAGTGGACATGGATTGTAAGTACAGTGGAAGTGCAGTCTTGTAGAGGATCTCTGATTAGTTTTGTTTGAACAGCTCCTGGAACAGATGTGATAAAACATATTAAAATGGCTACTCTGGTTAAGGTTAGAGTCAGATAGAGGGAGGAGGCTGGTTTTCAACCCTAGAACTTAGCTCCCTTACATGTTGTCCTTGAACAAGTAACTTAACCTTTCTGTGACTGCCTCAGTTTTCTCTCTGTAAAATAAGGAAATATTTTATGTCACTCTTATTGGGACATTTGTGAGACAGACTTACTGATAGCCAGTTGGTGGGGAGGTATTTTTAGACATGGTTTCTGACTTCAGTGAATAAGCAATGTTGAGTTACTTTTTTATCTTATGGAGCAGAAAAACATACTCTGTGATTGATAGATGTACAGCATGTCACAGTGTGGCTAATTTTCTTTTGTGCTTTTTTGTAGACCCCTTTTAGATTTCCTCAACTTAATTTCTGTCTCTGGCAGGCTCTTCCTCAACTAGGTAGCATACCTGTGCTAATCAAAGACAGTCTGGAAGGAGTGACCTGCTTTAGGCTTTATTGGTTTGGCAACGTTTTAATTCTTACGCAACTCTGGGAATGTTTATGGCACTATGTAAATGTTACATAAGAACATGGAGGCTGAGAAGTGGCCAGAATGGTGACTGTGAACACAGGAAGGTTAGACTGAGGACTTTATCCAAAAGGACCTTGGGAATCTGCAATCAGTACAGGAAGAACCTGCACTTTATTTTCCTCTAAGAACCTTTTTAGATGATTATGTCTTTCAGGTGGACTGCTGTGTTATAAATAGGTTTATTCTCCACCGGTGAGCTAATTGTAACCTTGCTACCAAAATATGAATCAGTAAACGATGAGACGTGCTGCTTCTTCCAGCATGTCCTGTTGAAGCTGCTTGTTGCATTTTGGAACATGAGTTGAATTGGGTTGCAGTCTGTTCTCATAATAACTCAGGAGCACAGGGTGTTGAGGTGGAATGGAATTCTCAGTTCGTGGTGCTTTAGGTCATCTTTATTTTTGAAGGTTAAATTAGAATACTGGAGTGGCTCTTTATAAATTTGAAATCTTTATTGTTTACTGTTCCACTGCAGTCTGGAACTCCTGGGATCCAGCATACTCCTGTGTCACCCTTCCAAGTGGCTAGGATCACACGTACATGCCACCATACTTGGCTAATTTTAAAAGTTTTTGTAGAGATGGGGTCTCACTTGTTGCCCAGGCTGGTCTCAGATGATCCTCCTGCCTTGATCTCCCAAAGGGCTAGGATTATAGGTATGAGCTACTATGCCTGGCTTTCTGTTTAAAGACACCTTATTTAATACATGTTGTTGGTTCATTAACGTTGAACTTTATTGACAACAGCAGTATTAACTTATGCCTGAATCAAGTTTCTCTTTTTTTTTATTTTTTTGAGATGGAGTCTCCATCTGTTGCCAGGTTGGAGTGCAGTGGCACGATCTCGGCTCACTGCAACCTCTGCCTCCTGGGTTCAAGCGATTCTACTGCCTCAGCCTACCAAGTAGCTGAGACCACAGGTGTGTGCCACCACATCAGCTAATATCTGTATTTTTAGTAGAGACCGGTTTCACTACATTGGCCAGGATGGTCTTGATCTCTTGACTTCATGATCTGCCCACCTTGGCCTCCCTAAGTGCTGGGATTATAGGCGTGAGCCACCATGCCCAGCCTCCAAGCTTCTCTAACATGTATTTTCTCCGTGAGACATACCACTATCTTCTTGTGCCTAGGAACACTAGACAGCAGTTCAGCTCTACTTGTGGGGACCATTTAAACAGTGAACTTGTAAATGAAAAGCATGGCACTAAATATACTGCAGAAAGGATACTTGCTTACAGTATGCCAGCTGAGATAAGAAGGCAGGGTGTTGGCCTTGTTTGACCTCGGTTGAGAACCTATGTGGGGGGTGTTTTGAATGTTTCATTATTCTGTGCATGGCCAGCAGTGACCAGGAAAGTATGATGAATGTTGATATCGGGGTTACACATAAATTCGCACTAACTGTATTTTGTTAGATCTATATACAAAAGTGGTAGAGATAAACCAGAATTTTAATAGTTAAAAGTCCCATTTCAAGACTGCAAACTAAACATATGCATGGTGTGTACCTACCATGGTGATCTAGGGCAATTGTCTCCAACCTTTTTGACATCAGGGACTGGTTTCGTGGAAGATAATTTTTCTGCAGGGGAAGTGGGGGAGATATGGTTTTGGGATGAAACTGTTCCACCTCAGATCATCAGGCACATCACAGCTGGGCATGGTTTCTCACGCCTGTAATCCCAGCACTTTGGGAGGCAGAGATGGGCAGATCACCTGAGGTCAGGAGTTCGAGACCAGCCTGGCCAACATGGTGAAATCCAGTCTCTACTAATAATAAAAAATTAGCTGGGCATGGTGGCGCATACTTGTAATCCCAGTTACTTGGGAGGCTGAGGCAGGAGAATTGCTGGAACCTGGGAAGTGGAGGTTGCAGTGAGCCGAGATTGTGCTGCTGCACTCCAGCCTGGGCAAGAGAGCAAGACTCTGTCTCAAAGGAAAACAAAAAAAAAGATAGAAAAATTAGCCAGGCGTGGTGGTGGTGCACACCTTATAATCCCCACTACTCAGGAGGCTGAAGCGGGATCATCACTTGAACCTGGGATTGGGGTTGCAGTCAGCCGAGATCATGCCACTGAATTCCAGCCTGGGGAACAGAGTGGAATTCAAAAAAAAAAAAAAAAAAAAAAAAACAACAGGCACATCAAGCATGTTAGATTCTCATGAGGTACATGCCAAGTAGGTGTTTTACATGTGTGGTTCACAGGTTTCACACTCCTATGAGAATCTAATGCCACTGCTGATGTGACCTGCCTGCCACTTATCTCCTGCTGTGTGGCCTGGTTCCTAACAGTCCGTGGACCAGTACTGGTCTGTGACCCCAGGGATTGGAGACCCCTGCTCCAAAGGTTCTCTTGACACGTCATATATTTATTGAGAACCTGTTATATACTAGGCATTGTTACAGGAGTTAGGGATACAGGAGTAAACCAAAGGAGACACAGTTGCCTTCCTTCAGCTTACTTCTGTCAGGTGAGATGGACAATAAACAGAAGTATAAAATGTAAGGCAGTTGTGCCTACCACAGCCCACCTTCTGCTCTAACTCCCTCAAGATTCCACCGCTTTGGTGTACACACACCTGTTCCAGGTATTCAGCCAAATGCTAGTCTTTGTAGGTAGAATTAAGGTCTCAATCAGTTAACCTTTAGCCATCTAAAGGAGGTTATCATGGTGGGTCTGTCCTGATTGAACTAGCCCTTTCAAGCAGAGAGATTTCTCAACTGATTACACCAGAGGAAATCAGATGTTCCAGCTGGCTTGAAAGCAAGCAAACATCCATGTTGTGAACTGCCCATCCCAAAAGCCACATGGCAAGGAACGCAGGCGAACTCTAGTCTAGGAGCTGAGAGTTGTCCCCAGCTGACAGCTAGGAGGATGGGGACCTCAGTCCTTCATCTGCAAGGCAGTGGATCTTGCCAACAATCAGTAAGCTTGGAAGTGGACCCAATCCTGTATGAGAAGGCAGCCCTAGCTGGCACTCTTCATGCTGTGCCTGGACTTCTGACCTGTAAGAACTGTGAAATGGTAAATGGGTGGTGGTTTAAAAAATGTATGCATTGGGTCGGGGGTGAGTCAAATAGTGATGGTGAAAGAGAAGAGGGGGAAACACCCCAAGATAGGCATGAGGGTACTTGAGACCTGGTGCCCAGCCATCCCATCACTCACAAATAAAAATGAGTCCTTTGAGGCTGGGCATGGTGGCTCATGCTTGTAAGCCCAGCACTTTGAGAGGCTGAGGTGGGTGGATCACCTGAAGTCAGGAGTTTGAGACCTTCCTGACCAACATGGAGAAACCCTATCTCTACTAAAAATACAAAATTAGCTGGGCATGGTGGTGCATGCCTGTAATACCAGCTACTTGGGAAGCTGAGGAAGAAGAATCGCCTGAACCTAGGAGGCAGAGGTTGCGGTGAGCCTTGGTTGTGCCACTGCACTCCAGTCTGGGAACAAGAGCAAAATTCATCCCCCCCCCAAAAAAGTCTTTTGACCACATGTGGCTTTCATCTGCCTATAACCTTTTTCTAGATATTCGTGAGTGAGTGGAGGGGCAAGAGAATTGTGGATGTTTTGGAAATAAGTTTTTTAGGTGCTTGGGTGCTTGGGTGCTTGGGATGTTTGAATTAAGGAATTTGGGAATTGAAGTATTTTCTTGTTTATTTTTTTTTTTTTTTTTGGTAGTATAGGACTCACCTTGCCCCACATCCTCATATATTGTCTTGGTGTATGTTTGCATATACCTTTTATATTTGTAGAAGATAAGATGGAATTGTAATCAGTCAGTGTTCATTTCTGATATCCAAGATGTGCCTAGCACCAAGCTGAATGCTGAGAGGGATCTTGAGGAGAGAGTCTGTCCTTGCCCTTTAGAAGTTTACACATAGACGTTGGCCGCAGTGGCTCCTGCCTGTAATCCCAACACTTTGGGAGACTGAGGTCGGGGTGGGGATGGGGGATTGCTTCAGCCAGGAGTTTGAGACTAGCCTGGGCAACATAGCAAGACCTGTCTCTACAAAGAAATTTTAAAAATTAGACAGGCGTGGTGGCACATGCCTGTGGTCACAGCTATTTGGAAGGCTGAGGTGGGAGGATAGCTTGAGCCCAGGAAATTGAGGCTGCAGTGAGCCATGATTGTACCACTGCACTCCAGCCTGGGTGACAGAGTGAGATCCTGTCTAAAAAACAACTAGGCTGGGCACGGTGGTTCAAGCCTGTAATCCCAGCACTTTGGGAGGCCGAGGCGGGTGGATCACGAGGTCCAGAGATCTAGACCATCCTGGTCAACATGGTGAAACCCCATCTCTACTAAAAATACAAAAAATTAGCTGGGCATGGTGGCGTGTGCCTGTAATCCCAGCTACTCAGGAGGCTGAGGCAGGAGAATTGCCTGAACCCAGGAGGCGGAGGTTGCGGTGAGCCGAGATAGCACCATTGCACTCCAGCCTGGGTAACAAGAGTGAAACTCCGTCTCAATAAAAAACAAAAACAAAACAACTTTATACACAAATGGCCTTTTTTTCCTGCTTGTTGGAACTACTACAGACTATGAGGAGTTCAGGTGACAGTTGTAATGAAAGCATCTGATTTGCTGAATGTTTACTGTATACTAAAGTACTATGCTAAGTGCTTATATCATATCATTTACTCTATGCAGTTATTCTTTGAGGGGCTCTTATTCCCATTATACAGATGAGAAAACTAGGGCATAGGGAAGTTAAGCAGTGGGTCCAAAGTCTATCCAAGTCCAAAACATGCTCTAAATACTGAACTTTGTGCTGTGAGTACTATAAAAGTGACCTTCTAACCCGGATCTCTGCCTTCAGCTTCCCATTTGTTTTCCATCCTACTGCTGGATTTAACTTTGGAAACGCACCCTGTCTGTCTGACATAGAGGTTATGTGGCTTCTAGGATCAACTTCATACCCCTTAGCTTAGCATTGCAGTCAGTCTTCATCTGGCCTTAGACTTCCTTACTGTTCTTGTGTTTGGCTGGAACCTTGATATTGTTGCAGCTGTCAGTTTACTGTGAACCTAGTGTAGCTAAGATTTTTCACAGCCCTTTGCCTTCCCTTTTCCTTTTATCTGGAATGCTTCTCCCCACTTCTCCTCCTAGCCAAACCCAGTGTCCTCCAGAGTGGGACCTTCATCCTCTTGTGTTCTCCCAGTCAGTGATTCCATCCTCTCTGCTATTCCCGTCAGTCTGTATTGTAGTGTGGAGTTGCACTGTTTATAGTTGTCTTCTCCTCCCACTCTCCGTGTCCAAAGAGTTGGTGCGTGGAGCTGGCTTATTCATTATATGGCTTTGGCCTGACACAAAGCCTTGCATGTTTTAAGTACTTAATAAGTTTAATTGAATTCATTCATTTCTTTTCCATCCTTTCAGTAAAATCCTAGGTAAATAGTTCCAATTCTGTTTTGCTCTAATTTTATTATATTCTTTGTATATATGGTATTTTAATCCTGCTCACTTAAAAAATGCTTCGAACATTTGTGAATTGCTTGGAACATGATAATCTCTCTTTCTACCTCACCTCTTTCATCTGTTTATCCTACCGCCTACCCATTTTATTCCAGCCAAATGAACTTGCTTTCTCAACCTCATTAGTTTTATTCTGAGTTTGGCTGATTTTTTTTCCTGTTACATTGTCCCAGTTGCCTGAAACAATCATTCGTATCCCTTTTCTAGTCAAAACTGTGACATACACTGTCTCCATTCGTCCAGAGTATAATAAATAGGTCAGGAAGAAAATATCAAGGGTAAATATCCTTCCCTGCTCTAATGACCAGAAGTGTGTTTATTCAAACTCAACAAAACAGTGGTATTACATGTTCATCATAAACTGAAATCAAAGGAGAAATGCAGTTTCCTGATTGTCTAAATATGACAGCTGAGTCTGCACACACAGGTCCCAGGAACATTGGACCTACCCCCTCATAATGATACCACTCATTTCTGTTTTACTGTGACATTCTCCTGGGGAGCAGGTGGGCCCTTGCTAGATGTTCAGGTATTTACAGTCAGCCATAAATTAAGTTGCAGTGACAAGTCTCCTTAGCATAAACATCAAACAGCTCTTTTGAATGAGAACAAAGCTTTCATTCTCTAACCTGAGACTTAAGGTTGAACTTGTTTAAACAGCTCTCTAGGGTTGGGTTTGTCTCCAAGTAGAATGTCAGAAAGGCAGTTTGTAGAATGGATATAGTGTGGAGCTGGCTTTCCAAACACCTTTCTCTTATGCAAACCCCATTCCAAGACCTTTTCCCAGATTGGAATTAAATACCAAGCTTATCAAGTGTCTTATTGTTAAATCTGTAGTTCTCCCCACCCGCCACCATACAAATAGCTTCCTTTATTAAGTCAGTTATATTTTCTTCATAAGTGCTTTTTAGCAGTGCATTTTTTTTTTTTTTGCTTTTTCTATATACCACCATTGGCACATGTAAAATTTGACTTTATTATAGGTCTTGGGTACTTGAAAGCTTTTTGTTTTGATGTGTTTTTTAAATCTAATTTTGATGATTGTAAAAGGTGAAAATGTAACTTGGGTCTTTTTTTCTTTCAACCAATAGCATGTGATTGCTTTACTGTTGCAAGATTTTTCTATTTAGGCTAGTTAGAACTTTGCTAGTTCAGTATCAGTTCCTGCTTATTGCATTCCCACCCCAGAAGAAAGCCAAACATTGCCTCTATTTTGTGAACAGTTTAGTGCCAGACTTTTTTAACCTGATTCAGGTTTTCATAAACATTTTGGCAGTTGTCTAGATCAGTAGCTATTAACAATTGTCTTTCTTTTTAGAACAGTGGCATTCTTAAAAATGAAAATGTAGGCCGGGCACGGTGGCTCAAGCCTGTAATCCCAGCACTTTGGGAGGCCGAGGCGGGTGGATCTCGAGGTCAAGAGATCGAGACCATCCTGGTCAACATGGTGAAACCCCGTCTCTACTAAAAATACAAAAAATTAGCTGGGCATGGTGGTGCGTGCCTGTAATCCCAGCTACTCAGGAGGCTGAGGCAGGAGAATTGCCTGAACCCAGGAGACGGAGGTTGCGGTGAGCCGAGATCGTGCCTTTGCACTCCAGCCTGGGTAACAAGAGCGAAACTCCATCTCAAAAAAAAAAAAAAAAAAAGAAAGAAAATGTAGAAATGTATAGAAAGTGAGTAAAAGCTGAGCAACTTGAGCAGAGTCCCTCCTCTGCCCCTGAAATTACTAGGCTGAGATCTGTTGAGTGAGGTTTATTGAGCACAGTGCTATTTGCCAGATGCCATGCTAGATACCAGTGAGAAAATGGTGAAAAGTGAAAACTCACTTTGCGAGTTCGGAGATTCATGGACGTGGTGGAGAGTCTAGAGATTCAGGAAGAAGACAGTTTGAAAAACACTGTAGGTTTTTTGTTTTTGTTACTGAGATTATATTGTAAATGTTTTGCAAATAGGGATTTATGGTAGTTTTAAATTGTGGTAAAATATGTATAATGGAAAATGTACTATTTTAATTGTACAATTCAGTAGCATTAAGTACCTTCATAATGTGCAAACCATCACCACTAATCAATTTTTAATTTTTATTTATTTTATTTTATTTTATTTTTTTTTGAGACGAAGTCTCACTCCCTTGCCCAGGCTGGAGTGCAATGGCATGATCTCAGCTCACTGCAACCTCCGCCTCCCAATTTCAAGTGATTCTCCAATCTCAGCCTCCTGAGCAGCTGGGATTACAGGCATGTGTCACCATGCCCCGCTAATTTTTTTCTATTTTTAGTAGACACGGGTTTTCACCCTGTTGGCCAGGCTGGTCTTGAACTCTTGACCTTAAGTGATCCACCTGCCTCGGCCTCCCAAAGTGCTGAGATTATAGGTGTAAGGCACTGCGCCTGGCCAACATTTCATATACATAGAATCTTAATATGTGGCTTCTTTCTTGTAGTACAGTGTTTTCAAGGTTCATCTATATTATAGCATATATCAGTAGTTTCTTTTTATGGCTGAATAATACCCCATCATAAATATACCACATTTTGTTTATCCATTCATCGTTTGATGGACATTTGGGTGGTTTGTATCTTTTGGTTATTGTGAATTGTACTGTTGCGAATATTCATGTACAAGTCTGTGGTTAAACACTTGTTTCAGTTATTTTGTTTATATGCCTTGGAGTAGAATTGCTGGTTATGAGGTAATTCTAGGTGTATCTTATTAAGGAACCATCAAACTTTTTTCCACAGGAGTTGTACCCTTTTATGTCCCTACTAGCAATGTACCAAGTGTTCCAGTTTCTCTAAATCTTCACCAACACTTATCTAAGTTTCTTTTTCATTTTTTTTATGACCTTCCTAGTGGGTATGAAGTAGTATCTCATTGTGTGGTTTTGCTTTCCATTGGAATTTGCAATATATTAGAGATGATGATGTTGAACATCTTTTCATGTGCTTGTAGGCCATTTGTGTTTTTGGAGAAATGTCTGTTCAGGTCCTTTGTCCAATTTTGTTGATTTTTTTTAAGTTATTATGTTTTTTAGAGGAGGAGTCTTGTTCTGTCACCCAGTCTGGAGTACAGTGGTGTGTGTGCATGGCTCATCGCAGCCTTGAATTCCTGGAACTATTTAAGGAAATACACTGAATTTGATCTTGCATATTGGATGAAATTGAGTACAGAGTAAATTTCAAGTACTCTGGAAGAAGGAATACGTAGTCTTTTCTAGACTAAAAATGTGTGTGTGCCAAAATCTGTGTACCTAATGGTGTTGGGGTTGGTGGAGGGAATGCCTACACAGGACCTGGAAAAGTAGAAGAGGAAAACAGTTACCAAAAAAAAAAAAAAATTAACATCACCAAAAGAGACAGCTGAAGTTCTGTGCCTTGCAAGGGATGGTAAGGATGGTATTCATTAGTTGTTAGTATTCTAACCAGAAATTTGAGCCTGAATCAGATCAAACCTCTAGATCTAGCTAACAGCTTATAGAAAATAAGATATAATAGCTTCTATAACAGCTTATAGAAAATAGCTTACGGAGGAGAGAGGAACATGTTAAATGACACCATGGAGAGTCAGCCCAAAAAATCCAGAATATGGGAAGCTGCAGGACAAATGGCCTAGATTGTTAAACAGATAACTTAGAAGGAAAAATAACAGCACAACGGGGAAACCTGTAGATTAAAAGATATTTAGGAGATCTCTCAGCCAAGTACAGTGAAAGAACATCATTTAGATCTGGATTTTTATTTTATTTTTTTGAGCCAGAGTCTAGCCCTGTTGCCCAGGCTGGAGTGCAGTGGTGGAGTCACAGCTCACTTCAACTTCAACCTCCTGGGCTCAAGCAGTCCTTCTACCTCAGCCTCCTGAGTAGCTGGGACAACAAGCGCATGCCACCACACCCAGCAGTTGTTTTTGTTTTTTTTTTTTTACTTTTTATACAAACAGGGTCTCACTATGTTGGCCAGGCCAATCTCAAACTCCTGAGCTCAAGAGGTCCTCCCACCTCAGCCTCCCAAAGTGCTGGGATTACAGGTATGAGCCACCACACCCTTCCTGGATCTAGATTTGAGCCAGCTGTTAAATTTTTCAAGATAATAAAGGATTTTTGAACACTGACTGGATATTGATGATATTAGGGCTATGTCAGTTATTTTAGGTGTGCTAATGATATTGTAGGAAACTTCAATTTAAAATATAACTTGCAGAAGATTCCAGTACCAATGACAAAATATTAAAGGCATTTAAAAACATTAAAGGCATTAAGGATTGGGCGAAACCTGTTAGAGAATCAGTGGCTGGTACTAGTAGGAATATCTAGCATTTAATTGTACATTTAACTGTATAGGCACTTGACTAAGAGCTTTATGTCTGATTATCTTATTCCTCATAGCTGCCTTATGAAGTCGATTCTCTTGTTTTCTCCATTTTCTAATTGGACAGCTGAGTCCAGTGAGCACCAGGATTTAAACTTAGGCTGTCTGACCTCAGAGCTGCGCCTGTTAATCACTATGTAATTATAAGTCCCTAAAGGTGCTCTCAGTGATAGAGGAGGTAGCAGGGAAACTAAAAGAATTATTTCTGGCTGGGCGCAGTGACTCATGCCTGTAATCCCAGCATTTTGTGAGGCCGAAGTGGATAGATCACCTGAGGTCAGGAGTTCGAGACCAGCTTGGCCAACATGGCAAAACCCTGTCTCTACTAAAAATTCAAAAAATTAGCCGGGCATGATGGTGGGTACCTGTAATCCCAGCAACTTGGGAGACTGAGGCAGGAGAGTCACTTGAACCCGGGAGGCAGAGGTTGCAGTGAGCCGAAAACTCTTTCTCTTTTTTTTTTTTTTTTTGAGACAGAGTTTTGCTCTTGTTACCCAGGCTGGAGTGCAATGGCGTGATCTCAGCTCACCGTAACCTCCGCCTCCCAGGTTCAAGCAATTCTCCTGCCTCAGCCTCCCGAGTAGCTGGGACTACAGGCGCGCACCATCATGCCCAGCTAATTTTCGTATTTTTAGTAGAGACGGGGTTTCACCATGTTGACCAGGATGGTCTAGATCTCTTGACCTTGTGATCCACCCACCTCGGCCTCCTAAAGTGCTGGGATTATAGGCACCTGGCCTAAAACTCTTTCTCAAAAAAAAAAGAAAAAAAAATTATTTCTTCCATATGTATTGAGAAGCATGCTATGGGAACACATAAGCCCAAATTATTTCGAAGTGGACAAGTTGCAGATGTTAAATACCTCTTGAGGTAGTTAAAGGTTTAAAACCAATCTTATATTCTTAGTTGGTTTGTAATGAATGTTATTTTATTCTTAAGTAGTGATAAATATATGGGATGTTTTAGACCTCATAAGTGGGTCTTTGTGACAAATTGTATTTCCTAAATGACTGCCACTATATTTCCCATCCCACATGTTTTTCTTACTGTGTGACTATGACACTCCTTCCAACAGGTGGGGCCTACCCCTGTCCCTCCCTTGAATTTGGGTGGAGGCTTGACTGCTTTGATCTATGGTATATGGTGAATGTGATGCTCTGTGGTGTCTAAGGCTAGGCTGTTAGAAGGATACAGTTTCTGCCAGGTTCGCTCCTTTTGGGATCTTGCTCTGGGGAAGGGCAGCTGTCATGCTGAGGAGGCTAAGCTAACCCACACAAAGGGATTACGGGTTGAACATCCCTAATCCAAAATGCTCCCAATTCCAAAATTTTTTGAGCACCAACGTGCTCAAAGGAAATGCTCATTGGAGAATCTTGGATTTCAGATTTTCACATGAGGAATGCCCAGCCAGATGTATATGCAAATATTCTAAAATCCCCCAAAATCAGAAGTTTGCAATATTTCTGGTCCCAACATTTTGGATGAAAGATGCTCATTCTATACTTGGAGAGGACCGCATCAAGAAGAATGAAGACCCCCAGCCAACAGCCAGCATCATGAGCCAGATGCAAGTGTGAATAAGTCTTCAGATGATTCCAGCCCCCAGCCTTGGAGTCTTCCACCTGAAGCCCCAAACCTTGTGGAGTAGAGACAAGCTGTCCCTGCTGCCCTGCCCCATGTTTCTGACTCATAAAATCCATGCATAGATTAAATGGTTGTTTTATGCTACAAGTTTTGGGGTAATTTATTATATGGCTGTAGTAACTAGGAAAATATTATTTTTCCTCCCATCTCAAAGGACTTACATGTTGTCGTCATAAATGGCCATTTTTTGAGCAGATGTTTAGTGTGGACCTACTAGAATTTAGCCCTGGAGATACAAAAGTGAATGGAACACCATCTATTTCTTTAAATGGTACCGTAGCCAGAATACTGTTAAATTGACCTGTTACTCCTGTCTGTAAAGAGATTTCCAAGGAGAACCTGGTTGCTATGCTGGTGAGACCTATAATAAAAGTTAGGGCCACTGAACCTAAGAAAATATACTACCGACTAGAGAGAAGGTGGCAGGCAATATAGTTTCTCTAAAGTCCAGGCAAGCTAATAATTTGGAATTTTTTTACAGAGGTAAGTATGCATGTGAATAAAGAGAAAGACTTGGTCTGGACTTTCAAAGACCCTAATAAAGTCTGTCCAGGTAGTTGTTTCAAAGTCACAAAGGGATTAAAGGAATTTACACTGTGTATAAAGAGCTATCTTAGCCAGTGTGGTGGGGTACACTTGTAGTCCTAACTACTAAGGAGGTATAACAGGCTGTAACACACTAAATCCCTGGAGATGAACTGCAGGAAGACATGGTAAGGCTCTTTGGTCAGAAAACCAACAATGCATTTAATATGGGGAGGGTAGGAGTGTGTTCAGAGTGATGTGAATGTTATTGGCAGGGTGCTGAGTCTGATCACATGAAGGTATACCTAGTGTGGCCGTGGCCCTGTGGCTCTGTGTGCCAGGCGTTGTCAGAAAGAGTGTGGTAGAATGCTGTGTGGTGTTGTGGGGAAAAGATCAGGCTTAGAGCCTAGAGACCTGAGTTGGAGATGGTGCTCCATGGTTTTACTGGTTTACCACTCGTGAGCCCCTTAACTTCTCCAAGGCTTTACTGTCCATCAAGTGGGACAGCTATATCTGCCTCAGCTCCTGAGTTCCTCTGGGAATCACAGGAGAGAGTGAATGTGAAAACTCTTGATACAACAACACAGCATAGCTATAAACAGTGTTTTTTTTAATGGGAAACAAACTGAAAACATCCTACCCAGATGTAAAACTGGTTTCTCTGATCCTGCAATCAGTTGTGTAGAGTTGTGCTCTTTGTTCTAGCCCAAAGAAACTGGAGGGGATTGGAATAAGGGCCGGGGAGGAATAATTAAAGTAATCATGGTTGTATTAGGCTATTCTTATTACTTTGGCCTGTCTGGTGAATTTCTCATCTGGAAGGAGTACTGAGAAGCAGTTTGTGATCGGGCCATAAAATCACGAAAAGTAAGGGCAGAACTAGAAGGTTGCCTATTGAAATGCAAGAGTCAAGTCTAGCATACCTAAACAGGACAGTGCTCCACAAACAGTACTAAATTTATGAAAGTGATTATCCACAGGTAGTAATTAAGTTAAAGTTCATAATTACTATAGCTTCAAAAAAGTTTTAGGTGCACTCCCGGACCTTCATCTGTTAGGACAAGCTTGGGTGTTTTGTGCTGTGCCTCTTCCCTTTCATGGGGGATGCCATCACGCTGCACTCTCCCTGGTAAGGGTCTGAGGCGGGATATTGGGCTAAGTGGCCATGAGTCTGACCCTGTATGGCCGTTTTTGAGAATTCTTAGCTGGGCTATGGCGTCACTGAGTAGCCTGTCTTTTCTGAGACCCAGCTGTGTTAGGCGCTTCTATAATACGGAGCTAGACAGTCTGCCCAGGTTGGAACTTGTCAGCCTTACTCAAAACACAGCCTGTCTCATGAATCAAATTTGCATTTACATCCTACCACAAACCACCTTCGAATCATACTTTGGAACTATGTTCAAACCCTGCCAACGTGGTTTTGTCTTTAGTTTAAATTTGCCTAACTTGTTAATGACAAAAGTCTATGCTAGTAGGGGTTTTGTTCTGACCACTTCCTAACTTGCTTATGCAAGAAGTGATTTTGTTACTTCTGTGATTTGTTTTTCTGAATTGTGTTATTTCTACTACGTAATTCTTCCATCTTGGAATAAGGAGAGTTTTAGGTATGTGTTGTTTATATACACGGTGTGTAGAATTTTTAACCCGATGAGTCACTATGAAACAGATTCTAAGGGGCTGTTATCATTAGTCCAGATTTAGCTTATCAGAGAGAATTGAATTTAGTGTGTGTTATTTAATGAACTAAGGTTTACAGTAAATTTAGATGTTTTTATAATTTATCGCTTTGTTTCAGTGGAAAATGAATGTTAACAGAGACTAGCCAAAATGTCTATCATTAAAAGATGTTTAGGAAAAAGCATATAAAAGAAAGCAGAATTGTCCAGTGTTGGGCAGTGATCAAACAATGTAAATTTAAAAACAAGGCTAGATTCAAACATAGCTGGAAAGGATTTTAGAGGTCGTATAGTTCAGTCCCTTCTTTCTGGTTAATCGTGAGAAAAATGAGGTTGAAAGAAGTTAAATGACTTGGCCAAAGCAACTGGTTACTGGTACTGTTGAGGCTTGAATAGCAGTTTCTTACTGAAACTTGCTACTTCCTAGTTAGTGGGTAAGGAGACATTATTACTTGGGTGGTGGTTTTTGCTTTGTTTTTAGGTTTTATATTGAGAGGGGGGATTGGTATTTATTGAATAGCTACTAGTTGGTAAGTACTTTAAAAAGTCTATTAGCTGGGCGTGGTGGCACATGCTTGTAGTTCCAGCTACTCAGGAAGCCGACACTGGAGGATCCCTTGAGCCCAGGAGTTCAAGTCCAGCTTGGGCAACATAGCAAAACTCTGTCTCTAAAAAATAGATATATATTACTTCATGTGATTCTTACATAGCCCTGTGAAATACAGTCATGTGCCACATAACAGCATTTTGGTCAATGATGGACCACACTGTTATATGATGGTAGTCCCATAAGATTATAACGCTGTATTTTTACTTTACCTTTTCTATGTTTAGATACAAATACGATGTTACAATTGCCTATGGTATTCAGTAGTTACATGCTGTACAGGTTTGTAGCCTAGAAGCAAGAAGCTGCACCATGTAGACTGTGCCATCTAGGTTTGTGTAAGTACACGCTGTGAGGTTTACACAGCAACAAAATTGCCTAACGCTGCATGTCCCTGTTGTTAAGTGACAGATGACTATAGTTATTCACAGCCCCACTTTACAGATTAGGAAATGGGTGCAAGAAGGTTAATACCTTGCTCAAGGTCATGTGGTTAATATTAAAGCTGACATTTGAGCCTTTCTGGCCTGTTCCTGTTGTAACACCCACTGTGGCTCCTAGTGATGGTGATTGCAACCTTTTCAGGGGAATGGGGAGCGGTGGTGGTTATCTTAAAAATATATCTTTTTCAGACTTCTCACTCTGTAAAATATGTGGTTAGACACAGATATGTGTAGAGTGGCCTTTCTCAGAGGACCCAGAGCACTTAGCAGATGCTTGGCTAATCTTCATACCATCTCTGTAAGATAAATAGTGTTTTCCTGTTGGGCAGTTGAGGCCCAGATAGGCTCAGGGACTCACCCAGCGCCTTATCACAAACCCACATGGCCCAGCCCCCAGTTCCGTTCTATGTCCTGTCTAGCATAGATTTCACCACTTTTGTTCTTTCCTGTCTTACACCAAGATTGTTTAAGTACTTCCCAAAAATAATGAGCCACGTGTGGGTGTGTTCGTTCTCCAGAATGAATCACTGTGAAAGAGGTTGTGAACTAACGAGAGGAGCATACATATCTGGAAGCAGAGGCTCCTGACTATTCAGTCCCTCTAATTGGTGGGCTGTGGAGTGAGCGCTTTTCTGAAAGGCAACTGTGGGTTTGGGTTTGTGTGTCTCACTGTGCTCAGAATAGTCCTCTCTTGAAGTTGTTAATTTTCCCTTCTTGCTTCCCAAAATAGAACCAATGTTGTTCTCTTTGCTGGACATCACAACACAAATATTGAGAGGTATGCTCTCCACAGGGAACCTCTTTTAAAGTGCCTGAATGTCCCCACTGCCACAAAGGGGAATGAGAGTTAGCTTTCTTGAGTTAACAAGATTCCAGCATGTGTAAAAGCGGTTTGGATCAAGTATTCTGAGAGTTTCGGAAGTACATGTAAAAGCAGAAAGAATAAGAGGGTGCAGACAAAGGTATTTGGAAGGAAAAATGAAGAGATTCCTTAGTCTTTTTTTGTGTGTCTGAATGGGTTAGAATAAAAATTCAGGAGAAATTTACTTTTAAAATCTCTTTTATGATTTGGATCCTAGTCTAATAGGCATCTACTTTAAATGCTCTGCCTTTAAGAAATAACACTACCCAAACTCTTAAGCAAGAGGCTGCATGTTTTGGAATTTCTCCCAGAAGAAAGGGATCTGATGCAACGTGAGAAAATACAACAGGCCATAAGTGAAGATCTGCACTGTCTACACTGTCTCTCCACCTGCCAGGGCTGCCTCCTTGGTTTCCTTGGGTGGGACTAGCAAGGAATTGCCTCATTTATAGAAAGCCCGAGGAAGGAGGGGTTGGGCACTGAGATATTTAGAATCTGTCTTTGGATTTGAAAAGCCAAGAGATGCCTTTCAGAATATTGGAGGAAGAGACAAAGATAGACTATTTACAGCTAAATCCGTGAGTTATGACAGGGTAGCTTTTGATGGGACTGCCCATAAGTGTCTCATCTCTAGGGGCCATAGTGTGAATGCATTCCCATTTGTCATCCAGATAGTATTTACTTAGTGTGCAATCTGGGACTCGTGTGGGCCGCACCACCTCCAGCCCCCAATGTGTGAGTGCTTCGTTGAGCACTCCCAAGCCCCAACCTCAGTGTTCTGGTAGGCAAAGCGACACTTCTGCCCATTCTAAGAGGTCAGAGCTAGGTTAGTCTCATGGGAGACAGTGTTGGGGAGAGCCAACTCCTGTCTGTGCTATTCTTGTTAGTTGAATAAATAAAGGATTTCAGATTCCAGGGCTGCTGAAGAGGCTTTCAGAGGCGCCAAATTCATTTGCAGTAATTTCCTGTCAAATGGGACACACTTTTGTATGATATTTACCCAGCAAAACTCATTAATCCCAGAGGTGATTGTGTACACTGCCTATTTGAAAGAAATTGCATGTGTGTGTCTGTGTGTGTGCCTGTGGGCACGCATGTGCATGCTATCCAGGGGCCTTTCAGGATGGGTTAAGTGTATCAAGCACTTTTAATGCATTATCTCACTTAGTCCTCACAATAACTTCACGAGGGAGGCACTCAAGTTCTCCTCTTTGGAGGATATCCTTTTTGCCCCTCATGAATGAGAGAGGCACCTGACGTGGACTAAAGGCAGGAGGACGATGATGGAGTGGTCAAGGAAAGCTTTTCAAGTGATATTTGAGTTGAATTTTGAAGGATTTGTAAGATGAGGCAGGAAAAAAGCATTGCAGCAAAAGAATGTGTGAGAGCATGCATGCTGCAGGAAGCCGTGGGCGTGCTTGGTTCCTGCTGGGGGAGATAGGGCTGGTGATGGCTCCAGGAACCCTAGGTGGCTCTGCATGAAGTGGGGGCAGCCCCACATTCTCCAAAAGGAAGATGCTTTCCTCTTGTCAGGCATCTCGATTTGAAGAAAAGGTAGTTCCTCTGTCTCTCACAGGCATAAAGTAGAGCACTTAGGGGATAATGATGGAGCCTCAAAAGCCTTGTTTGTGAGCTAAATAAACAGGTGAAGTTGTGCCCAGTTAAAGATATCTTTTTGGCTCCATCTCCATAAAAAATCGGTTTTGGAACATCAAGTATGCTAAGGGATTATATTCTAAGTTGAGAAAAGGACCTGGAAAAGATCTCACCATTGATGTCAATGTCTGCTCCCCAATTTCCTGCAGCTCTGCTGTGTGCGTGCACCAACTGCCTCCAGGCCAACTACACGTGTGAGACAGATGGGGCCTGCATGGTTTCCATTTTCAACCTGGATGGGATGGAGCACCATGTGCGCACCTGCATCCCCAAAGTGGAGCTGGTCCCTGCCGGGAAGCCCTTCTACTGCCTCAGCTCGGAGGACCTGCGCAACACCCACTGCTGCTACACTGACTACTGCAACAGGATCGACTTGAGGGTGCCCAGTGGTGAGTGCACTCCCTTGTTGGACTAGTGGTTCAGCTTGGAGGGAGGGCGCCGCATCGTTTGATTTTTTTTTTTTTTTTTTTTTTTTTCCTACTCTTTCCCAATCATTTGGTTTGACGATAAAGATGCCTTTTGGATGGATGTTTCCTAAGGTGACATAGGCTGGGGTTTCTCAGGAGTTGCTTTTGTAGATTAGTGGGTGAGGAAGATTTTCAAGTTAGTCCCAGAGGTGCCAGCAGTGTTTTGGGTAGTGGCTGAGCAGCGATAGGCAGCGGTGAGGAGTGGAAAAACCAGGCAGGGATCCCCACGATCCAGAGAGAGATGGCCTCAGAGCCACGAGCAGGGGACTCCTCGGGAGGGTGATGGTCAGATGTGAAGAGGAACCAGAATAGGAATAGGCCAGTGACCAAAGCTGAGAAACACCACATACCACCCTTTTGCGAGTCTACCATTCAGGAAGTATTACTGCGAAGCCCACAGGAGGAGAGAAACTAGAGCAGAGCTTGGAGGAGCTGTGGTGAGTTAAAGAGCAGAAACTGTTATCTGTGTAGGGGCCCGAGGTGGGGATAGTATCATGAAGTGGTGTGAGATTACAAAGTGGGGTGTGGGTTTGACTGTGGGAAGGGGTGCCTTAACTAAAGAAGTTGGACATATGGGAGCATCTAGGGAGACAGACTAGCCCAGGAAGATCAGAGAGATCAAAGGAGCCTGAACACATAGAGAGGGAAAACGGTCTTTTTCACTCTTCACTTTGAGGGAGGTGTTTTTATTCTTTCTCTTATTTTTACTCCTCATTCTTTCCCTCTCCTCTCTCGCTTGACCCAGGTCACCTCAAGGAGCCTGAGCACCCATCCATGTGGGGCCCGGTGGAGCTGGTAGGCATCATTGCCGGCCCGGTGTTCCTCCTGTTCCTCATCATCATCATTGTTTTCCTTGTCATTAACTATCATCAGCGTGTCTATCACAACCGCCAGAGACTGGACATGGAAGATCCCTCATGTGAGATGTGCCTCTCCAAAGACAAGACGCTCCAGGATCTTGTCTATGATCTCTCCACCTCAGGGTCTGGCTCAGGTACTGAGTTCTCCAGGGCATAGTGTCTGTGGCTGGCTTTCATCAGTTTCCCAGCAGAATAGAGAGGTTGTAAAGAAGGCTGGGGGCCCTGCGTTTGTTTCTACCAGCATTGAGTCATTTGGTTTCCTAGTTCCCCTTCTTAAGATAAGATAATGGGTTCACTGAAACCTTCTCATTCCCTGGGATTCCCAAGGTCTAGTACACAATTATCCACTGCAGAAACCCTGCCTCTCTAAGCTTTGCAACTGTATGTACATCTATTAAAATTCAGCTGGTTCCACCTGAGCAGTGGAGTGCTCAATTTCAGGGCCCCTTTTGAGAAACAGGAGTGTGCCAGATTCCTGTGAGGTGGTGACAGCTAATCATTGATCTCTGAGCAACCACAAGGGGAGTTTAAGGACATCCAGTAAAGCTTAGAGTTGGGATTTGGTGAATCATTGACTTGTACCAATTGCCCAAGGGTTTTTGGTGGGGGTTAAAATAAGGCAGTGTGGGCCTCCAGCATAACATCAGCACTATTTCCTGTACTACCTGTTATTGACCAAACCTGTCTCAGGTGAGGGAAATGAACCAAATGCTGGACCTTGGCATAAGATGAGAATTTAGGATAAAGGGTCTTGGGGTTGTTCAGGTGTCAAGGTATAGCTCAGCTAGTTATTAAATGTGAACGTGAAAGCAAAATGATTTTTTTTACCTTTTATTTATTTATTTGTTTTGAAACAGAGTCTTGCTCTGTTTCCCAGGCAGGAGTGCAGTGGTGCAGTCTCCACTCACTGAAACCTCCGCCTGCCAGGTTCAAGCGATTGTCCTGCTTTGGCCTCCCTAGTAGCTGGGATTACAGGCATGCACCACCATGCCCAGCTAATTTTTGTATTTTTGGTAGACACGAGGTTTCGCCACATTGGCCAGGCTGGTCTTGAACTCCTGACCTCAGTGATCTGCCTGCCTCGCAAAAGAATTTTTTTAATGAAGAAAAACCATTATTTTCATGACAGTGGTATTGCATTCCTTTTTTCTTTTCTTTTTTAAATATGGTCTCACTCAGTTGCCCAGGCTGGAGTGCTGTGGTGCAATCACAGCTCACTGCAGCCTCAACCTCCTGGGCTCAAGAGATCCTCCACCTTAGCCTGCTGAGTAGCTGAGACTTTAGGCATGTGCCACCAAGCCTGGCACTTTTAAAAAAAAAAAGCTTCTTGTGGAAGGTCTCACTTTGTTGCCCAGGCTGGTCTCAAATTCCTGGCTTCAAGTACATTCTTAGAAAAAAACATCCTCAAAGATCACTGTTGCCATTCTAGCTAAAACACAGAGGATCTTATTTGTGGGAACTTTGCGTGTTTTTATGTATGTTTCCTTGACGTAGGACAAGACTATTGTTCTGTAGGGAAATTATGCCGTCAGTCATGCCCAGACATTCCTGCTTGACACAGGAGTACTTTGAGCTGTGACATCTCCTGAATTTCAGTGGCTTTGCTTTTATTAAGCTCTGCAGTAGAGAGCACCAAAATGATGGATATATTTAAAAGCTGCATATTTTTAGAAACAGTAAAAAATCTAGGGCTTGTTCCTTGTTGAAAGAGGTAGGACAGTGGTTAGAACCTCCTGGCAGACTATGGGACTTGACTTGCTGCTAGAGGAGGGTAGAGTGGGTTTTCCCAAAGTCTTTTTAAGACCCAGACCAGCTGAAACAAGGGAAGGGCTATGGTAGTTTAATCTTTTGGAGTAAAATGGTTAATAACTATTTCCCTCTGAGTGGTTTAGTATATTCTTCATTCAGAATGCACAGAACTTCCAAGGCGATAGGTTTCTAATGATGTGGTTTTCAAAGTAGTAAGTCCATGCTGCTCATATGACTTTCAGTTAATTTAAATAGTATATGCTGAATACCTTCTGAGTGATATAAACAGATTTAAAAAAGGCTGATCCAGGATTGGATAAGAGAGACAGGAATTGTTGGGAAGAGGCTCACAGAGGAGGGCACATTTAAAGAAGTCCTGAGGCTGGGTGGCCACATCTGTAATCCCAGCACTTTGGGAGGCCTGGGCAGTGGATCACTTGAGGTCAAGAGGTCAAGACCAGCCTGGCCAATGTGGCCAAACTGTGTCTCTACTAAAATACAAAAATTAGCTGGGTGCGGTGGCTCACAGCTACTTAGGAGTCCCAGCTACTCAGGAGGCTGAGGCATAAGACTCACTTCCAACCCTGGGAGGCAGAGGTTGCAGTGAGCCGAGATTGCACCACTGCACTCCAGTCTGGGCAATAGAAAGCAAGATGGTTTTTTTTTTTTAAAAAAAAAAAGAGTCTTGGCCGGGCATGGTGGGGCACGCCTCTAGTCCCAGCACTTTGGGAGGCCGAAGCGGGTGGATCACCTGAGGTCAAGGAGAGACCAGCCTGACTAACATGGTGAAACCTCATCTCTACTGAATATAAAAAATTAACTGGTGACACATGCCTGTAATTCCAGCTACTCTGGAGGCTCAGGCAGGAGAATTGCTTGAACCCTGGAGGCAGAGGTTGCAGTGAGCTGAGATTGAGCCATTGTACTCCAGCCTGGGCAACAAGAGTGAAACTCTGCCTGGGAAGAAAGAGCTGGGCCCAGTGGCTCACACCTGTAATCCCAGCACTTTGGGAGGCAGATCACGTGAGGTCAGGAGTTCCAGACCAGCCTGACCAACATGATGAAACCCCATATCTACTGAAAATACAAAAATTATCTGGGTGTGGTGGTGGGTGCCTGTGATCCCAGCTACTTGGAAGGCTAAGGCAGGAGAATCGAATGAACCTGGGAGACAGAGATTGCAGTGAGCCAAAATCATGCATTACATTCCATTCCAGTCTGAGTGACAGAGGCAGACTCTATTTCAAAAAAAAAAAAAAAGAAAAAGAAAAAAGGGAGTCTTGAAGAATGAGTTGGATTTTTTTTTTTTTTAAAGACAGAGTCTCACTAGTCTCACTCCGTGGCCAAGTGCCAGGCTGGAGTGCAGTGGCATGATCTGGACTCACTGCAACCTCCACCTCCCAGGTTCAGGCAATTCTCCTGCCTCAGCCTCCCAAGTAGCTGGGACTACAGGTGTGTGCCGCCATGCCCAGCTAATTTTTGTACTTTTAGTAGAGATGGGGTTTGACCATCTTGGCCAAGATGGTCTCGATCTCTTGACCTCGTGATCTGCCCACCTCGGCCTCCCAAAGTGCTGGGATTACAGGCATGAGCCACTGCGCATGGCCGAGTTGGAATTTTTAAGAGAGGTGAGGGGGCAGAGAACATTCCAGGCTAATGAAAATGCCTTGAGTAAAAAGACAAAAAGGCATGAAGATCCACTATATGTTTAAAGAACCTTTATGATAAGGAGACCAGCATGATGGGCTTGTGCTGGGGAAGGGGTGGGGTGGAGCGGGAAGGTCAGGCTGGCCCAGGTGTAGAGGATCTTGAGGACTGACCTTTATCTTATAGGTAAGGGGCTTCTACTGAAAGTTTCCATGTGGGAAATGAATGTTCATTTTTTTCCTTTGGAAGGAATTCTGGCAGTGGTGTGGAGGATGAATTCATTCACTACCAGCCTTCTGTTGGGAAGGGTGGGGTGGGGGGTGGTGTGTGGGTGAGCAGGGCAAGAGCAGGCTGAGATGGGAGGCGAAAGACCTGTTGGAAATCTTTTAGAGAAGGTCCAAAAGTAGGACAGGCGGACGGGGATGGAGAGGCGGGGGCTAATTTGAGAAACACTTTGGTGGTTCTATACTGTTGTCATTAAAAGCATAGATTATAGAGTCAGACAGTCCTAGATTTTAAGCTCTGCTTTGCCACTTACTGCTTGTATGAATTTGAATATTACATAACCTCCTCTTTGAGCCTTAGTTTTCTGGTCTATAAAATGGGGATGATAACAGTGCCTTACCTTCCAGGTTATTTGGGGAAGTGAGATGATTTATGTAAAGCCCTTCGCATAGAGCCTAATACATAGTAAGCATGCAGTAAATGGAAGTTCACATCTACCAGACCTAGGGATTAATAATAAATCTATTTATTTGGCTGGGGGTGGGAGTAAGAGAGTTAGGAATCAGTTGTGATGGTAAGGGTGATTGGATACATGGAGATACATTGAATGAGTCAAATGGAGCAGTGTTGAGTTTTATAAAGACAGTAAAGTTAATCCTAGAATAAGCATAGATAGTCCTCCATTCTACATCTGGAGTTCCGCCTTCGAGCAGAGCCTTGCTCTCTTTGGAGGTGGGAACCCATGGGCCTCACAGCACCGCCCTCTAGTGGCTAATAAGCAGAGAGGCCAGAAGGTGGCCCCCAGCACAGCAGGCCCCACTTTCATGTTCTCTGCCCTCTTTTCTTCCTCCACCAAAATAAAGCAGATGTGGGTGGATCGGCCCACAGGTGGCTGGCTGAAGAGTTGGTAAATCTGGTCAAACGTTTAAATTGGAATCTATTGCCCATACTTACTGAGAGGAGAAATTGCTTAGATAAGGAGTAGCTAATCATACGCATTTCCCTTTTGTGTTCACTCACTCCCCGTCTCTCCGCCTGGCTTAGCCTCTGGTAGATTACCTAGAAATGTGCAGGGGCAGCAGCAGCTCTCCCTGGTTAATGGACCAGTATAGGATGAAGACACCATATTAAGGGTTTTTCCATTGTGTCAGTGAGTGTGGGAGTTGCAAAATTTGTCAAATTTGCAATGTCAGGTTTCTTCCCATTCTTTGGTCCACAGGGTTACCCCTCTTTGTCCAGCGCACAGTGGCCCGAACCATCGTTTTACAAGAGATTATTGGCAAGGGTCGATTTGGGGAAGTTTGGCGCGGCCGCTGGAGGGGTGGTGATGTGGCTGTGAAAATATTCTCTTCTCGTGAAGAACGGTCTTGGTTCCGGGAAGCAGAGATATACCAGACGGTCATGCTGCGCCATGAAAACATCCTTGGATTTATTGCTGCTGACAATAAAGGTAAGGGCTGGGCTTGGATACAGCATTTCCAGATGGAGGATGCTGGAGAAAGTGCGTAGCTGTGGGACGCACAGCTCTGTTTGCCTTCATCATTGTAACTCATAGAAAGAGAACTTGAGTATGGTCTTAGTTCCCACACTTTTCTTACGGTTTGGAGCCTTTTATTCCATGAAAAGCTTATATACAAATCCAGATTATCGAGCAAATAAACAAGCCGTTCTTAAACAGATAAACAAGATACATCCCTTCACCCTACCTGCTCAAGTTCTCTTTCTCAACATTCTCCCAAACCCACCTCCAGTGTAGTCCCTGCAGGGGCTCCAATAACCTTATTCTGGAAATCACTAGGATAGGCTAGGTGAGGTGGCTCAAGCCTATAATCCCAGCACTTTGGGAGGCTGAGGCAAGCAGATCATTCGAGGTCGGGAATTTGTGACCAGCCCAGCCAACATGGCAAAATCTGTCTCTCTTAAAAATATAAAAATGAGCCAGGCATGGTGATACATGCCTGTAATCCCAGTTACTAGGGAGGCTGAGGCAGGAGAATAGCTTGAAGCCGGGAAGCAGAGGTTGCAGTGAGCCGAGATCGTGCCATTGTACTCCAGCCTGGGCAACAAAGTGAGACTCTGTCTCAAAAATCACTAGGATGATGAATTGTAGCCTCAACCCTGGCAGGAAAGGATGACAGAAAAGCCTGCAGTCCACCAAGTGTAGCCTGTGGCCTTCAGACTCCACTCTTGGTCAGTCCTGTCCCTGAGGATTCTTCTTTCCTTCTTCCTCCTTTTATTGCTTTAGTTTTTGAGTCTCTTATGTGCCAGGCACCTTCCTATGTTTGAGGACCTCATTGACTAGCAAAGGACAACTAGTAAGGGGGATTGGAGGAGGTAAACACGAGTTGTTCTGGTGAGCACAAATTGGGGCTGAGTCACACCTGAACCTGATTGAGACAAAGATGGCAAGAGTTGATCAGGAAGAAAAACCTTCTTGCAGGGAGGGGCACTGCAGACATGTGCAAAGGTGAGGTGTTTTGGGCCCTGAAAGTAGCTTGGATGGCTGTGGGTGGAGAGGCTGGCAGAGGCCAGATTATGAGGGGCCATTTTGAGAGGATTGTATTTTTTTCTGAAGATAGTCAGTAGTAATTAAAATTTCATTCGTTGATTCAATAACATTTATTGACTGCTGTGGGCCAGAACCTCTGTTGGCTGCTTGGATCATGACCTCACAGAAGTCCCAGAAAGAAGGGGACACATGGGCAAATAGTGGCACCCAGAGTGCAGAGAGGATGCCATGAGAGACTGGCTCACATTGTGGAAGGGTCTCTCTAGCAGTTGTGACATAGCTTGCTCCTGTGTCACAGTGCAATTTAGAAGTTAGTATCTACAAAGCCTGCAGAATATGCTATTGGTTTTTCTTTCCTGAAACAACTGCAGACTCCTCATTCCTCTCGTTGCTTTGGGAGGTTGTGGCCTCCACTGCCCCGAAGCTGAGGAGCCTTAGACTCCAATACAAGGGAGGAAGGGGAAGACAAGGGTTTTTACTCCCACTGAGTAAGCTGTTCCTTTTTAAAACACTATCACCTTTTGATAAAATTTAAATCTTACATATATTTGTAAAGGATCAAATCGTATCCTCTCTTCGAATGTATTGACCAAGTCCTCAGGACTTGAGGGCTGGTTAGAGTGTGAGAATCAGTGTGCTGGGTGGGCCCCTTGTTTGTGATGAGAGAAGCCAACATGTGTACATTCCCAGGATCCATTCCCTTATTGATTCTGGCAGCTTGTGTGAGTAGGGATCAGGCTCTCAAAACCCACATTAAGGCCAGGGAAGGGGAAAAATCGGACTCCCTTGTTCTTGCCTTTTTAACATGGTGTATATATAGTATGGTGCCCTGGAATCAGTGCCAGCCTGGAATTTTGGCGATTTGAACTCAATTTCCAGTCTTCCTATTGACAATGGCATGGCTTAATTTTATTCCTGGCTTTTGGCTTTTGGTGTTTTTCTCCCTTCTCCTCTTCTCCTTCCTGCTGTTCCTAATGTAAAAGAGAAAATAAAGTGTATGCCTTCCACCTTCCATTGCCCCTCTGAAGGATGAGATGCCTCTCTGGGAATACTTGGCAGTGGGCTGTTCATGCAATGAAAAGCATTTTTTGGCCTGGAATACAATAATGCATATAGGAGATCTTGCGTACTCACAGAGGTATCATAGCCTAGTAAGAGCAACAGACTGAAAAGAAACATTACAGATGAGACAGGTGCTGTGTTTGGGCTGTACTCAGAGGGTCGCTGGGACACAGGATGTCCTCCAAGGCTTTCCTGCTTGGCGGTGGTGGATCCAGCTCCTTTTGGTTTTCTTATGCAGATGAGCAAGTCTCTTGGTCAGGATCAAAGCAGTGCTGCAGACACAGCTGGTGATAACTGTTACTTTCCCCGCATATGCCTCCTCTTTCCTGGGTACCTCACGTTTCAAATTTGGCATAATGTTCAGAATCCTCCAGCTCACCTAAAAGAAATAAGGAGCAATCCTAACAAAGAGATGGTGTTTCCCTGTCCTTACTGAGGCCCCAAACTGCTAGGCCACTATAAATGAAAGGATGCTAGAGGGGGCTTCAGGGGGCATAGAGGTGGGAAATGTGAATTCAGCAATCAAACCGGATTTTGTGTCACACATTCATCCTTTCCAACCTTCGCTGTTTTGCTGATAGTTACGCTTTTTCTGGAACTCATCTGTGGTTCTCTGCAGATAACGGTACCTGGACACAGCTGTGGCTTGTCTCTGACTATCATGAGCATGGGTCCCTGTTTGATTATCTGAACCGGTACACAGTGACAATCGAGGGGATGATTAAGCTGGCCTTGTCTGCTGCCAGTGGGCTGGCACATCTGCACATGGAGATCGTGGGCACCCAAGGTGAGTGGACTAGCCCAGGAGCAGCAAAGTGGCCTAGGCTTGAAAAGTTTGCACCGTCCTGATTTAGTTCCCGGAATTCCTTTTTACTGAGAAAGCTGGGCTGGACCTCAGGAACTCTAATTTAAAGGAAAGGAGGTTAGAGCTTTACTTGAGTGAGGTATCTACAGGCTGTTCTCTCCACCTCTGGCTTTAGAACTCCCTCAGGAACCCTATATCAATATTCAGTTACTTGTCAATCAATGGCTTGATATAGTCATTTGTTATGAAGGGAGTAATCAAGTAATCATTTCAGAAGCCCACAACAGACGTGAGAAAAATGGAACTAAAACGATAAACTAGTGTACTGGGAACATCAGTTGAGTGATTTCCATGTTCATTGTTGGGGACAGCTGGTTTAAAGGCCACTTGGTGGCTTAGATGCTGGGCTTTATTAATCTGGGAAGGTTTTCCTGGAGGAAGAAGACCTGAAGCTCTACTGTTTGTTAGCTATCATGTCGACTCTTTGGAAGATCCCTGTTCTTGTCACAGTGGCAGGTGTTGTCCTTGATGCCTGGTTGACCAGGGCCACAGCTTTTGCTGGCCACAATAGAAAACCAGCCATGAAAGTTGGGTCCTATTCCTGGTCTGTGCAGTGCCAGTTCTCATCATTGGGCCTGTGTCCTTCTGAGAGCTGGCCATCACGGCAACTTCTCTTTCATTCCTCAGCAGTTGTATACCTGAGCATATTTGCTCAAGGAAGGCGAGTAGTGGTAGTAAATATTAGTTCAGATATTAGCTAAATATGCCTGTCCTTCTATGGTCTTAGCTACATGAATGCATTTAATCCTCACAACAGTCCCATGAAGTATGTACTGTCATTCTGATTGGATGAGAAGACAGGTACAGAAGGGTAAAGTCCCTTTTTCTGGGTCACTGAGACTGTATAGTCTGGCCGCAGGGTCTGTACTTTTAACATTTATATTAAAGATCCCTGTTTTTTTCTCTGCCAGGGAAGCCTGGAATTGCTCATCGAGACTTAAAGTCAAAGAACATTCTGGTGAAGAAAAATGGCATGTGTGCCATAGCAGACCTGGGCCTGGCCGTCCGTCACGATGCAGTCACGGACACCATCGACATTGCCCCGAATCAGAGGGTGGGGACCAAACGGTAGGAGGGCGTGGCCTCTGCCCTTGCTAAGCAGCTTCTACTGAGTATCCCATGTATGCCATCTCCCATATGCGCAGGAGAAAATGTTGAAAAAGGAGGCGAGGACCTTGCTCTCAGCCTACTGAAAATTGAATGTGTACTCCCCACATTGGAATGCTGTGTTGCTGCATCTAACAGATACAAGTGCTGAGAGCACAGCTCCATAAACTGTATGCACATAGGTATTGGTGAGGTAGAGAAGGACAATCTGGAGCAAGATTTAGAAGAATAGCAGGCAACAGGTATGGCTCGGGGAAGAGGGAAAACGTTGCCATCTCCTGTGCAGAGAGCCGTAAAGGAGGCAGGAATCATGTTGTGCTTAGCGACTGGAAAGCAGATTTGCCAAACTATAGCAGAAGTAACCTAGGATGGAGATTAGGGGCACCCTTCAAGATGATGGGTCTGCTTCCCCTTCATGCAGAAGTGAGGTAAGAAGTAAGGAGCTGTGATGGCAAATTGACTTCATGAGTTGGAAATGGGACTGCCTTTTAATAGCAGAAGAGGTGGAGATCTGTTTGGTAAATGTAAATGAATTTCATTAGGATGATCCCCTGGTTTATTGTGGGGGCTGGGCTGGCTGGATTTGTAGTAATTATTCATAATTACTACTCAGAGTCACTAAGGGTGCCACTGACCATCTCTAGAACTAGTTTTGACATATCTATAGTCAGGTAAGATAACAAAAGAAGTTCAGAATGAAACTTACCGCTCAACCCATCACTGTGACTGCATTCAATTAAGTGAAAGACCCTGGTAACAACCAAATATTATGTACTGTTACTGCCCCTGTGACCCACATGACAAATATTTCTGCCAAGATATCAAAACATGCTTCAAATAAACAGGGAGTTTCACTCTTGTTGCCAGGCTGGAGTGCAATGGCACAATCTCGGCTCACTGCAGCCTCCACCTCCTGGGTTCAAGTGATTCTCCTGCCTCAGCCTGAGTAGCTGGGATTGCAGGTACCCTCCACCACACCTGGCTAATTTTTTGTGTTTTTAGTAGAGACGGGGTTTTACCATGTTGGCCAGGCTGGTCTTGAACTCCTGACCTCAGGTGATTCACCCACCTTGGCCTCCCAAAATGCTGGGATTATAGGCGTGAGCCACTGCATCTGGCCAAATAAACAAATCTTGATGGTTAAAAATAAAGATACACATCAGAGTAGCCTTGTATTGCCAAATCTATGCTGAAGTGTTTAGAATCAAATCTAAAACATGGGAGTTTGCAGTGAAGAGATGTGTGCACTTCTTCTGCCCCAAGGGACTTTATTAGGGTGATACTTTTCCACATTCAGAGGGCCCCTGAATCAATACTTTGATTTAAAGAGAGCAGTCGTCATTTTGTGACCATGTTTGTTTTGCTGTTGCAGATACATGGCCCCTGAAGTACTTGATGAAACCATTAATATGAAACACTTTGACTCCTTTAAATGTGCTGATATTTATGCCCTTGGGCTTGTATATTGGGAGATTGCTCGAAGATGCAATTCTGGAGGTACCTTTCTTTTTTGCCTTCTTTTGCTCCTACCTCCCATTCCAGGATGCTGGATCACCCAAAGTTGTTTTACTGCCCTCTTTCTTTTTACAACCCGTTAGATGCCTGTTGCCAGAGCCTGAATCATGGTTTAAGGTTCCCTTCAAAGGTGTATGGAACCTTGGAGGCAGCTGTGCTTAGGATGTGTTTATTCTTTGGAAATCAGCTTGTTGAATAGTGATGTGTGTTACAGTAACCATTCTGAAGGCTCATTTGGCTTTTAAAAACAAACATTGGCTTATTAGTCCATGGCGGTGGGGAGTGCCCAGGGTGAGGTAGGGAATGCCCGGGACATCAGAAGCAGTATATTTGAATGCAGCAGCTCCCAAGCCACATTCATGGGAAACCCTGCTGTTTCACTGTTAAAATAATAGTGCTAATTTCTAAATTTATAAAAGTGCATAGAATTTTCTTAAAATGAGTTTTTTCTTTCATAGTTAAAAATCGTTGGCATTTGTAACTTCTTATTCATGACAGAATCTAGTAAGCAATAGTATCAGCTTTAGCAGAAACCCCTCCATTTTTTTGTTTTTTTTTTTTTGAGATGGAGTTTCGTTCTTGTTACCCAGGCTGGAGTGCAATGGCGCGATCTTGGCTCACTGCAACCTCCGCCTCCTGGGTTCAGGCAATTCTCCTGCCTCAGCCCTCCTAAGTAGTTGGGATTACAGGCAGGCGCCACCATGCCCAGCTAATTTTTTGTATTTTTAGTAGAGACGGAGTTTCACCATGTTGACCAGGTTGGTCTCGATCTCTCGACCTCGTGATCCACCCGCCTCGGCCTCCCAAAGTGCAGAAACACTTTTTATTGTCAACTTGGTATATAGTACTTTATGATAACTTCCACATATTCTGCCACATGATCAAGTTCCAGAATCTTTAGAGTGCTGCCTTCAGACATTGATCTGTGATGTAAGATATTCCAGGGCAGTGAAAGTGGTTGAATTAAAAAGACCTGGTAGAGCTTGCCTCGGCAGCACATGTACTAAAATTGGAGCGATACAAAGAAGGTTAGCATGGCTTTCCGTGCAAGGAAGACACGCAAATTCCTGAAGTGTTCCATATTTTTTAAAGGCCTAGTATTCGATAGCACCACAGGGTGACTATTGTCAATAATAATTTAATTGTACATTTACAAATAACTAAAATAATATAATTGGATTATTTGTAACACAAAGTGTAAATGCTTGAAGGGATTGATGTCCCATTTTCCATGACGTGATTATTATGCATTGCATGCCTGTGTCAAAACATCTCATGTTGCACCCCATAAGTATATAAATCGGTACCCACAAAAATTAAAATCTAATCTAGAAGAAAAACTGATAGGTCTTCCAGCAGAAATGTTTTATATATTAATAGTCTTTTCTGGCTTCCATTTATGATATGTTTGGTAAAATCCAAATTATGGAAATAGTGCCCAAGTACTATTCATGGAATTGTTCCTCTTAAATTTTGATCAGTATATGTAGATAAAACAGACTAAGAAAAATCTGGTCACACAGGTCTTAAACTGTGAATAAGTTTATTTCTTCTTTCTCATGACATCCAGAAATTGAGGTTAAATATATAATAATACTTAACATTCACCACTTGCTATGTATAAACTCATTTAATCTTTACTATTACAAGTAAGAAACAAGGAGGTGCTATTATCATTGCCATTTTACAGATGAAGAAAATGAGTCAGAGAGGTTGGGAAATTTGTTCAAGGTCACATAATATTTTAGTAAATGAGGGTTCAGGCTCAAACAGGCTGAGGCCAGGCCTTAAGCCTGTAACTACCCTTTAGGTAATTTCCAAGTCAAATTCTCTGTTTAAAAATATTTCCCGAGGCTGGGTACTGTGACTCAATCTGTAATCCCAGCACTTTGGGAGGCCAAGGTGGGCTGATAGCCTGAGCGGAGAAGTTCAAGACCAGCCTGGACAACATGATGAAACTTTGTCTCTACAAAAATAAAAAAATTAGCTGGACATAAAGGCCAGATATGGTGGCTCACGCCTGTAATCCCAGCATTTTGGGAGGCTGCGGCAGGCATATCACTTGAGGTCAGGAGTTCGAGACCAGCATGGCCAGTGTGGTGAAACCTCATCTCTACTAAAAATTAGCTGGGCGTGGTACCAGGCGCCTGTAACCCCAGGTACTAAGGAGGCTGAAGCAAGAGAATCACTTAAACCAAGGAGGCAGAGGTTGCAGTGAGCCAAGATCACAACCACTGCATTACAGCCTGGATGACACAGCGAGACTCCATCTCAAAAAAAAAAAAAAAAAAAAAAAAAAAAAAAAAATTGGCCTGTGTGGTGACCCATGCTACATGTGAGGCTAAGGTAGGAGGATGGCTTAAGCCCAGGAGGTCAAGGCTGCAGGGAGCCATGATCACACTGCACTCTAGCCTGGTGACAGATTAAGACCCTGTCTCAAGCCAAAAACCAAAAATAAATAAAAAACAATATTTTCCATCCGGGCACACTAGCTCATACCTGTAATTCCAGCATTTTGGGAGGCAAAGCAGGAGGATCCTGTGAGGCCGGGAGTTAGAGATCAGCCTGTACAACATGGTGAGACTCCATCTCTATTTAAAAAAAAATTTTTTTTCACCATTAGCTCAACGCAGCAGGGTTTTTTTGTTTGTTTTTCTCTTCTGGAAAAGGGCTTGAGAAAATTACAAAATGGCTTTCTATTTTTTTTAAGACAGGGTCTCTCTTCGGCACAGTCTTAGCTCACTACAATCTCTGCCTCCTGGATTCAAGCTAGTCTCCTGCCTCAGCCTCCTGAGTAGCCACACCCAGCTAATTTTTGTATTTTTAGTAGAGATGGGGGTTTCGCCATGTTGGCCAGGCTGATCTCGAACTCCTGACCTCAGGTGATCAGCCCGCCTCAGCCTCCCAAAGTGCTGGGATTATAGTGAGCCACTGTGTCAGGCCTAAATTGGCTTTTTAAAATTAACTTTTTATTATGGAAAATCCTTAAGTTTGTGACTCTAAAAGATGAGGACTTTAAAAATGCAATGCTATCACCACACTTTAAAAAATGAACATTAGGGGTCAGGTGCTATGGCTCACTCTTGTAATCCCAGCACTTTGGGAGGCCAAGGTGGGTGGATCACCTGAGGTCAGGAGTTAAAGACCAGCCTGGCCAACATGGTGAAACCCCATCTCTACTAAAAATACAACAATTAGTAAGAACATTAATGCTTTTTTTTTTTTTTGAGACAGAGTCTCACCCTGTCACCCAGACTGTATTGCAGTGACATGATCACAGCTCACTGCAACCTCCACCTCACCAGGCTCAGGTGAACCTCCCACTCCAGCCTCCCAAGTAGCTTGGGACTACAGTGCACCACCATGCCCTGCTAATTTTTGTATTTTTTGTAGAGACAGGGTTTTGCCATGTTGCCCAAGCTGATCTTGAACTCCTGGGTTCAAGCAGTCCTTCCACCTTGGCCTCCAAAGTGCTGGGATTACAGGTGTGAGCCATTGTGCCTGGCAAACATTAATTTTTAGTATCATTTAACGTCTAGTTAGTGTTGAGATTTCCCCAATCTCCTAATTTTTTTTTCTTTTTTTATTACTGGTCCCAATCTCCTAATTTTTTAAGGCAATTTGTTCTCAAATTAGGATTCCAGTAAGTTTTATTCCCTGCAGTTGATGAATACACCTCTTACATCTCTTCTTGTCCTCATGTTCCCCCTCATTTTTTTCTTCTCACTCTGTTTTTTCAGAGAATCCAGGTCATTTGTCTTGCAGAGTTTCCCAGGCTAGATTTTGCAGATTGCCTAGGTAGAGTTCACACATTCTACTTTTCTTGGTATTTCCTGTGAATTGGTAGTTAGATCTGGCAGCTAAAATCATTTCTGGGGGTTTGGGGGCACATATCCTTCACAGGGGTTATTCTGTCCCGTGACAAGTTGCATCGTGTTGGTTCTCTATTTTTGTGTCATTTACATCCCATGGCGATATTGTCCAAATTAAGTGAATGATTACTTCCCCTGCATATTTGTTTGGTTCCCATGATGTATAGTTGGAATAGGAAAGGCAGAAAAATACTTGATTCTTTCCACTTATTTACCATTTTTCAAAATAATGAGGTTGTTCTGTAGCCTCCTGCTGAGGTGACTGAGGTTTCCTTTTTTAGACTTTAAAGTATTTGTTTCCATTGAAGTTATTTGTCTTGGTACTGAAATGTTCCCGTCTTTGTCCAGTTGGGAGCTTATCAAGTTGGTGCCTTTTGATGTGACCCCAGTAGTCTCCGACAGATTTCTTGCTTCGGCTATAAAAAAGATGTTCCTGGCTACTCTTGTGTATTTCTTTTTATTTAGTTGTTTTGTTTTGTTTGAGACACAGTCTTGCTCTGTGGTCCAGGCTGGAGTGCAGTGGCACGATCTCTGCTCACCGCAACCTCTGCCCCCAGGATTCAAGCAGCTCTCCTGCCTCATTCTCCTTAGTAGCTGGGACTGCAGGTGTGCACCACCATGACTGATTACTTTCTGTATTTTTAGTAGAGATAAGGTTTCACCATGTTGGCCAGGCTGGTCTCAAACTCCTGACCTCGAGTGATCAGCCTGCCTTGGCCTCCCAAAATGCTGGGATTACAGGCATGAGCCACTATGCCCAGCCCCTCTTGTGTATGTCTTGTTCCATACTTAGAATTAACTAACTTTCCAAGGAACCTTAGGTTGAAGTGGTATTTACTTGTGGTGTTTACAATGTGGGTGTTGTCATTGGCCTCTGAGTAATCTTTTCCTGCTGTTGATAACTCAGGTAGATATTTTCTTTTCTCCCAGGAGTCCATGAAGAATATCAGCTGCCATATTACGACTTAGTGCCCTCTGACCCTTCCATTGAGGAAATGCGAAAGGTCGTATGTGATCAGAAGCTGCGTCCCAACATCCCCAACTGGTGGCAGAGTTATGAGGTAGGAAACCTGCCTCTTGCAGCTTTCCCATCAGCCTGATTTCTTCACCTTAGGAAAGGGTTTCTTGACAATGGGGTCAGCCCCCAGAGGTGCCCCCTGAGAGTGTCAGTTATTATTTACTCTTAGATGCTATTATACATATACCAAGCCCTTTAGAGCTGCAGTCTCTTGTCCTGGACACTGTTGGGTGCCATTTGGAGTTGACAGCCTAGTAGAAGAAAAGCCTTTGGGCCAGGTGTGATGGCCTAGGCCTATAATCCTAGCACTTTGAGAGGCCGAGGCAGGAAGATGGCTTGAGTTCAGGAGTTCACGACAAACCTGAGCAATGTAGGGATACCCCATCTCTACAAGAAATAAAAAATTAGCAGGCTTGGTGTTGCACCACCTGTAGTCCCAAGTACTCGAGAGGCCGAGGTGGGAGGATTGCTTGAGCTCAGGACGTCAAGGCTGCAGTGTGCCATGACTGGGCCACTGCACTCCAGCCTGGGCAACAGAGCAAGACCCTATCTCATAAAAGAAAAAGGAAAAGGCTTTGTCCCCAAGACACAGATGAGGGAGGTGGTCAACAAGCAACAAAAACAACCCAGAGCTGTTAAACACCAAACTAGGAAAGCGCCTCTGGAGCCGGAGCTGAGCTCCACGGAAGAGCGATGAGGTGTCCATAAGAGAAGGCCTGAGACCAGGCAGAGGAGGAGGTGGACAGGCCTGTGAGGAAAGTGGTCTTTCCAGAAGCTCAGAAGGGAGGTGGTGATGCGTATATGACAGGGTTGGGATTGGGGTGGAGAATGTGAATTTGGGAGTGATGGCAGATGAAATCAGGGGTGTGGGGGAACAACGTTTGGTGGAAATGATTGATAAGAGGACATGTTTGTGACATACATCCTAATAAACATGGACTTTAGGTCTTAAGAGTCTTCAGGGGAACAGGATTTGCCTTGCTAAGTGCTCATGGGCCTCCTTTTCACTCATGGGTCTGCCTTTCCTTTTACTTATTTTTTCTTAACCTGATTGAGGTGTGATTGACAAATGAAATTGTGACAAAGGTGTACAAGGTGCTGATTTGATACGTGTGTGTATTGTGGCATGATTACCACACTCAATGAGCACATCTGTACCCTCACCTCGTTGCCTGTGTGTATAGCAAGAGCTGTTGAGACCTATTCTCTTTGCACATTTCAGGTGTTCAGTGTTGTTGACTCTAGTCACCTTGCTGTCCAGTAGAGCCCCAGAACTTACCTAGTTAAGTAAGGAGAGGTTGGCTCTGCCTTTAAAGAGTCTAACCACTAGAGGGCATTTCTGCATTTAAGAACAAAATTGCATCTAAGCTGATGCTTTCCTGTTGCATAATATAGCAGCATTTCTCGCTTGGAACCCTCAGGGCAGGGTTTGCTTCCCTGGGCAGGTGAGACTGAAGGAGCTGGCCTTTAGATGCAGCGTTTGCTTTCACTTGTGCAAGCTGTCCCTTAAAAGGAAGAACCAAAGGGACAGGGAGCCTTGCAGAGCATTTCCCTAAGGTCAGCCAGTGGGTGGAGGAGGTGGAGCTGCCAGACTCTGCCCTGAGCAGGAGGTGGCAGGGAAATGAGTGACAGCCTAGGGACTAGCAAGGCTTCTCCAGGGCATGGCTGAGCTGATGGCCCCTGGGTCTCTCTGTGCAGGCGCTGCGGGTGATGGGGAAGATGATGCGAGAGTGTTGGTATGCGAATGGCGCTGCCCGCCTCACGGCCTTGCGCATCAAGAAGACCCTCTCTCAGCTCAGCGTGCAGGAAGACGTGAAGATCTAACTGCTGCCTCTCCGCACAGAGCTCCTGGCAGCGAGAACTACGCACAGCTGCCGCGTCGAGCGTACGATGGAGGCCTACCTCTCGTTTCTGCCCAGCCCTCAGTGGCCAGGAGCCCTGGCCCACAAGAGGGACAGAGCCCGGGAGACTCGCTCACTCTCATGTTGGGTTTGAGACAGACACCTTTTCTATTTACCTCCTAATGGCATGGAGACTCTGAGAGCAAATTACGTGGAGAACTCAATGCCACAACTCGAACTGGTTGTAGTGGGAAGTCCCGCGAAACCCGGTGCATCTGGCATGTGGCCAGGAGCGGTGAAGGGGGCCTGGGAGGGCCAGGAGGAGCCGAGGTGTTGCCAGTGCTAAGCCGCCCTGAGGGTTTCCTTCGGGGACCAGCCCACAGCACCCCAAGGTGGCCCAGAGGAACCAGAAGTGCAGCAACCCCTCTCACAGGCGGCTCTGAGCCGCGCACTCCCCTCCTCCCTGGGATGGACACCCGGGGGGACTGCCAGTGGAGACAGAATCTGCCGCTTGTCTGTCCAGCCGTGTGTGCATGTGCCGAGGTGCGTCCCCCGTTGTGCCTGGTTTGTGCCATGCCCTTACACGTGTGTGTGAGTGTGTGTGTCTGTAGGTGTGCACTTACCTGCTTGAGCTTTCTGTGCATGTGCAGGTCAGGGGTGTGGTCGTCATGCTGTCCGTGCGTGCTGGTGCCTCTTTTCAGTAGTGAGCAGCATCTAGTTTCCCTGGTGCCCTTCCCTGGAGGTCTCTCCCTCCCCCAGAGCCCCTCATGCCACAGTGGTACTCTGTGTCCAGCAGGCTGCTCTGCCCACCCCAGCATCAGCACAGCTCTCCTCCTCCATCTCTGACTGTGGAACCAAAGCTGGCCCAGTTGTCCGTGACCGAAGAGGCTTTTGGGCCAAAATGTGAGGGAGGTGGGTGGGATTGGGCAGGGAAGGAATCCTGGCAGAAGTCTTGGGTGTTGTCAGTGTCAGCCGTGGGAAATGAGCCAGCCCAAGGGCATCATCCTCAGCAGCATCGAGGAAGGGCCGAGGAATGTGAAGCCAGATCTCGGGACTCAGATTGGAATGTCACATCTGTCTTTCATCTCCCAGATCCTGGAAACAGCAGTGTATATTTTTAGTGGTGGTGGTGGGTTTGGGGTGGGAAAGGGAAGGGTGGGCAAGGAGTGGGGAGGGAGTCTGGGGTGGGAGGGAGGCATCTGCATGGGTCTTTTACTGGACTGTCTGATCAGGGTGGAGGGAAGGTGAGAGGTTTGCATCCACTTCAGGAGCCCTTCTAAAGGGAATGGCCTGAGCCAAACACATTATTTAACCTGAGTATAGTATTTAATGAAGCCTAGAAGCACGGCTGTGGGTGATTTGGTCAGCATATCTTAGGTGTATAATAACTTTGAAGCCATAACTTTTAACTGGAGTGGTTTGATTTCTTTTTTTAATTTTATTGGGAGGGTTTGGATTTTAACTTTTTTTAATGTTGTTAAATATTAAGTTTTTGTAAAAGGAAAACCATCTCTGTGATTACCTCTCAATCTATTTGTTTTTAAAGAAATCCCTAAAAAAAAAAAAAAAAAAAAATCTCCAATCGAACGCACATAGCTCAATCACACTGGAAATGTTTGTCCTTTCACCTGAGCCTGTTCCCACTCAGCAGTGAGCTTTCCTCTTTGCCCTGTGGCTCAGTCTCTCTCGAATATTGTCCCCACCCCCACCCAATTCCATGAGTGGCTTTTGCTCTAGGGTCCTTTTGTGCACTGTCCAGCTGGTTGCACCTTCTCCAGGCATTTCTTCGACAAATGTGTGTGAAGTGCCTGCTGGGTGCCAGGTGCTGGGAATACATCTGTGAACAAGACATGCTTGGGTCCTACTCCTGGAGCACTGAAAAAAAGAGCTGATTCAAGTAAGTAGGTGCCTGTTTTGAGACCAGAAGGTTTCATAATTGGTTCTACAACTTTTTTGAGCCTAGAATTACTGTTCTTATGTAAGATCACTGAAGAAAGAGGAACCCCCACAACCCCTCCGCAAAGAGACCAGAGGCAGGTGATGAGACCTGGGGTTTAGAACCTAAGGTGAGACCCCAAATCACTGCATTCGTTCTGAGCCCCCTTCCTGTCCCCAGGGGAGGTATATTGTGAATGCAGCCTTAGAGTATCTCTGCCTCCAACCCAGCAGTTCTCTGCCAAAGCCTGTGGAGGAGGAAGAGCCCTGTCCCTGCCCTCAGGCTCCCCAGTGCTCTTGGCCCTTCTATTTATTTGCCCGATTATTGCTTCTTTCCTTGCATTAAAGGAGATCTTCCCCAAACGCTTGGGCCAATTTACTGGCCACTAATTTTGTTTAAATACCATTGTGTCACTGGGGAGACGGTCTTTACCCCTGCTGACCTCCTGCCTGTCCGCCCTGCAGCAGAACCTTGGCGGGTTATAGGTGATGATGGAACTTAGACTGCTCTGCCCAGAGTCACAAGTAGCCTCTGGCATCTACCAACACATGTCCACTCCCAAGCCACTAGCCCACTCCCCAGGTGGCCCTTCTGCCCTTACCCCACACACAGTCCAGCTCTTCCACCTCTGGGGAAGATGGAGCAGGTCTTGGAAGCTCCTGCACCCACCCCTGCCACTCTTAACACTAAGTGAGAGTCTGGGAGAAACTGAAGACGTGTTTTTGGCCCCCTGAGGCTAACCCTGATCCACAGTGCTACCTGCACCTCTGGATTCTGGATTCACAGACCAAGCCCGTTCTTACGTCGCCATAAAGGCCCCCGAACGGCATTCTCGGTACTTCTGTTTGTTTTTGTACATTTTATTAGAAAGGACTGTAAAATAGCCACTTAGACACTTTACCTCTTCAGTATGCAAATGTAAATACATTGTAATATAGGAAATCTTTTGTTTTAATATAAGAATGAGCCTGTCCAATTTCTGCTGTACATTATTAAAAGTTTTATTCACAGAGCTTCTCTGGTGCCATCTGTCCCACATATGTAGCGCGGCCACCCAGCTTTTGTCAGGGGAGTTGGAAACGAGGTGGATGTTGTAGGGCCAGGGTCTGGTGCTCACCCTAGCTGTAGCAGACCCTAGCAAGAGGAGCGCTGATCCGAACGTCGTGGGTCTGCTTGGGACTGTTGCTTTGTTTTCCTAGAGGGCCAGTCTGGTGTGTTAAGAGAAGACACCACGCACCCTTTTTTGCTTTGTCTGACTTGGTCTTCTCTCATTTTTTTTCTATTTACAAAAGAGGGTCATACTCTTGATTAGTCACAGTCACGTCTCAGGCATGAGCCCTCCTCTTGAGCTGAAGTACAGTTGTGAGTTCTGGGATGCTTAAGTGACTTTGATGTGGGAGTCTTCAGTGGTTACTTTGGTATTCTCAGCCTGTAGTGGGTGTGTGAATGTCCTCTCTCTAAGCTGAGGGGATCTCAAGTCCTACAATCATAGTCTTCAGTTTAGGTGAGACCCGCATAATCTCCTAGTTCACCGTCAGGCACTCGACTTCCCTGTGATGTGCCTGTCAAGTGCCTGTGTGGCCTCCTGCTAATGCAGGACCACAGCTCCATCTGAAGGCTCCGTGGCTCAGCGAAAAACTTTGGTAGAACTGGGCAACTTCCTTGAGACTTCTACAGGGTTTTCAAAGCAGTTCTCTCTTCCCTTATAAGTTCCCTTAAAATATTTGAAGGCAGGCCAGGCGCAGTGGCTCATGCCTGTAAACTTTGGAAAGCCGAGGCAAGTGGATCACAAGGTTAGGAGTTTGAGACCCGCCTGGCCAATATGGTGAAACCCCGTCTCTACTAAAAATACAAAAATTAGCTGGGCATGGTGGCATACACCTGTACGCAGCTACTCAGGAGGCTGAGACAGGAGAATCCCTTGAACCAGGAAGGCAAAGGTTGCAGTGAGCTGAGATCATGCCACTGTACTCCAGCCTGTGCAACAGAACAAGACCCCATCTCAAAAAAAAAATAAAAGGTGGCAGTCATTGTGAATCTTTTGGCAAAGCTTGGAGTTTCTTTAGTTAATATTAGCGAATACTTAACTGAAAACTTACTGTGTACTAAGTAAGCAATGTGCCAAAACTTTCTTTACATATATGGAACTGTTTTAATTCTCAGAGCAACCATTTGAGATGGGCATTATTCTCTTCTCTTTATGGATTAGGAAACGGAGGTTTAGAGAAGTCAAATAAGTTGCCCAAGATCACGTAGGTCACGGGTGGAAAAGACCTTGGGTTCAAGATGTTGCCCACAGAGCACACCCCTTCCCACTGCACTGTCCTGCACTGGTTCCGTGTTCCTCACCCAGGCTGGCTGCTCTCTTGAACCTAGCTAGAGCCTGGGGCCAGAAAGGACATGTACATAATGTTCCATCCAGGTGTTAGCAGACATCGCAACTAGAACAAGAATCCCAGACTGTGTTTGATACGTGCCCACAGATCCCATCCCAGGACTGCATCTCATCTCTTGATTGAGTAAAATCCAGCTATCCTCTTCCTCATTCCTGGATAAGGGAAGCTGAACTCAAGTGCAGTACCTTATAGTTTTATGCTAATAAACTTCACTGTAGACCATGCCCATTGCTCCAGCCTGTCACACTATTTTTAAATCCTGATTATTACCCGGAGTTTTTCATTGTTCTGAGTTTTCCTTGTCTGGACTCAGCTGGGCTGAGAAAAGTAACTTACTCCTAAAAGTTTGCTTCAAGTTTGGCATCTATACCAATAACCTAATCAGCTGCTAATTACATTGTTCTTGTGTCCTGGCCATAATTTTTTATTTCTATTTTAAAATTTATTTAGACAAAGACTCTTGTTGCCCAGGCCAGAGTGCAGTGGCACACTCTCGGCTCACTGCAACCTCCAGGGTTCAAGCAATTCTCCTGCCTCAGCCTCCCAAATAGCTGGGATTACAGGTACCAGCCACCACACTCAGCCAATTTTTGTATTTTTAGTAGAGATGGGGTTTCACCAGGTTGGCCAGGCTGGTCTCAAACTCCTGACCTCAGGTGATCCGCCCACCTTGGCCTCCCAAAGTGCGGGGATTACAGGTGTGAGCCACGGCGCCCAACCTATTTATTATTTTAAATAGAGACAGGGTCTCCCTTTGTTGCCTAGGCTGGTTTTGAACTCTTGACTCCGGGGAATACCCCCTCCTCTGCCTCCCAAGGTGCTGGGATTACAGTCATGAACCACTTCACTTGCCCCACAGTTTTTAGATGGATGGAGACAGCAGAAGAAGCCCAAGTCCTTTGCTAAAGTATCACTGTGGCTGCTGCATCTCTTTGATCTATCTACCTGTTTGCTGGAAGGAAATACAAAGTGCTTTGTAGCGAATCTCTGCCTGGTTCAAATGAAGGCCCCTTACAGGCCATCCTGTGAATAGTCATCTTGCCAGGCATGGACCTAAAATTCACTAGGCTACGATTGCAGGCTCAACTCTGCCACTTTGAAAATCAAACGGCAACCATTTTGGTGCCTCTTCTGTGCCTTTGAAGGTTGCCAGCAGTGTTTCATCTTAGTAAGGCCTGTGACACAGGAGACTTCATTTGAGTGTTGTATCACTTGAGTTATTGTTTCATGTATCTTAAATTTCCGTCCCCTAGGCCATATGTCTTCTGATCTTTACAGGCCTGAGAACATGCTTGCTAAACACAACCAAACCAAAATGAGGAATGATGGAGTTCCAGAGACTGAGGAACATAAGAAGGATGCACAACACAGGTGACAGAACTGGGGAGAAGCCCCGCGGGGTCAGGCCAGGGACAGTGTTACTCTCCAGGGTTCTCCAGAGAAACAGAATCGATAGGATGGATGGACAGACTAGAGTGAGAGAGAGAGCGGACTCATGGTAGTGAGAGCTGCAAGGCAGGGTGGCAGAGACCCAGGGAAGAATTGGCGTTTCGGCCTGGGAGCAGAATCCTTTCTCAGGAGACTTCAGCCTTTGCTTCTAAGGCTTTCAATTGATTGGGTGAGATCCACCCACATTATGGAGGGTAATATGCTTTACTCAAAGTCTACTGATTTAAATGTTAATCACGTCTCAAATACCTTCACAGCAACAACTGGAATGGCATATGACAAAACACCTGGCCACTATGGCCTGAAAGTTATTGGGGACTCCATGGTCAGAGGATGGGATTTAAGGATTATGGAAGATATCCCTAGGTCCTTCTGAGAATTATTGGAAATCAAAATGGGGGTTTAGGACAGTTTAAGGAACAATTGGGTAGACTGGGCTCTTAGTATTTGTCGAGCAACCTTAATGAATGGAGTGGTAGGTAGCATAGAAAGCTATGGCGAAACCCCATCTCCACTAAAAATACAAAAATTAGGCGTGATGGCACACACTTGTAGTCCCAGTTACTCAGGAGGCTGAGTCAGGAGAATTGCTTGAACCTGGGAGGTGGAGGTTACAGTGAGCTGAGATTGCGCCACTGCACTCCAGCCTGGGTGAGAGAGCAAGAGAGCAAGACTCAGTCTCAAAAAAAAAAAAAAAAAAGGTCAGGAATTCATCCTGGGGCCAGAAATGGCAAATACGTAGCACCAATGCTGTCATACCTGCACCTCAGCCTGTACTAATCTATCAGTAATTTGTCCTCTTGAGTTGATCTCTACATTTTTCTCAGCAGTGTACTTACTATCCCATAAGTTGAAACATACTTGCCATTCTCAATGTAGGGAGTAGGCCATTGGAGGGTGTCTTGGTCAGCTCTGGCTGCTGTTTTTAAAAGTACCTTAGATTGCTGGCTGAGCATGGTGGCTCATGCCTGTAATCCAAGCACTTTGGGAGACCAAGGTGGGTGGATCACTTGAGGTCAGGAGTCCAAGACTAGCCTGGCCAACGTGGCGAAACCCCATTGCTACTAAAAATACAAAAATTAGCTAGGCATGGTGGTGCACACCTGTAATCCCAGTTATTTGGGACGCTGAGGCAGGAGAATTGCTTGAACCTGGAGGTGGAGGTTGCAGTGAGCTGCACTCCACCCTAGGTGACAGAGTGAGGCAGAATTAAAAAAAAAAAAAAGTACCTTGGATTGGGTAATTTATAAACAATATAAATGTACTGCTTACAGTTCTGGAAGCTGGGAAGTCTCAGATTGAGGGATCAGCAGGCTCAGTGTCTGGTGAGGACCTGTTCTCATAGATGGCTCTTTCTGTGTCCTTATATGGTGGAAGGGGGAAACAGATTCCCTCAAGCTTCTTTTATAAGGGTATTAATACCATTCATGAGGGCAGAGCCCTCATGACCCAATCACCTCCCAAAGGCGACATGTCTCAATACTGTCACATTGGGTATTAGGTTACAACATAGAGATTTTGGAAGGACACCAGCATTCAGACCATGGCAGAGGGTTTTAAGCAAAGGAGCAATGTGATCCTGTTTGTCTTTTGGGAAAATCAGTGCTGACTTTAGAAAGGAATTGCAGTGGTGGTAGAACAAGAAAGCTGGGAAGAACAGGAGAGACAGTGGATAGAATACACAGGTTTGAGGCATAATCAGATGTGAACGGCGAGGGAAAGAGGGGAGCTATTCAGTTTGGAGTAAATGAGAGGATCTTAGCCTGGCAGTTTTGCATATCTGTTTGGGGGTTGGGAGGTTGGCGCACAACAGCTGAGTGAGTGTATTTGCCAAGAGGAAAGAGATCTAGGCAGCATGGGGCCCTAAGAACTGCCATTCTCTTTCTTTGCTATGTGCACCTGTTCTAAAATGATGTGGTGTAAGATAACATATACCTTCTGTCTTAGGAGTTGTGTGCAGATGCTGTAGGAAACCTGGAGACTTAACCTTCCTTCTGCCATTCCAACCCGTTCATGCCAGAGATGCCCTGCCATTTTCATCCAAGAGGCCAGATGGTCCCTGGCCTTTGAACAGGACTAGACCCAGAGACCACCCACATTCAATGCAAATAAACTGCAACATCTACCTGGACCCCACTCCCAGAACCCCTAGGATCAGATCTTTGGGCTATGCCAGGTCAGCCCTACTGCTAGATTCCCTCTTCTAGGCCCCCGGACACATACACTGTCCCATGGAAATGGTCGGGCAAGAGGAGCCACGAAGGAAAACAGCCACTCCCTGCCCAGCCAGCTGCCCACCAGCTGTCCACCGCCCACGAGAGGCGATGTCATGCAACTGGGGGCCCAGCCCCTCATTCCTGACAGACCAGAGAGCCAGCTGAGCCCCAGGCCCGCTCCCTCCCCGCTCCCCAGCTTAGGAGCAGTGGCAATACTCAGTGAGGAGCTCCCAGTGAACTATTCATCCCTGCCAGTTCCGGGCCCCGCTACTGGACAAGGCCCATGCTAGAGCTCTGAGACTTAGGTTAGATTCCAGAGGGACCAGCTCTGGCCCAAGTGCTCTGACCTCCTCATGGACCCTAGAGCTTCAGCTGCTCAGTGGAAGACTCAGCTGCCCCAGTTTCCTCCGGGGGCGCGGGGGGGGGGGGGTTGCTGACTGTTCCACAGCCAGGCGAGGGCTTGTCCTGAAGAGAGGGGGTGTTACCTAGGCCTTATCCATTAGCTGGGTCCCCACCGTCTAAGCCCCACCCCAGGCCAGCCAGGAGTGTCAGGAGCCAGAGCAGGCAGAGCAAAGGGAGGGAAATCTGAGAGCTTATTCTGAAAGAGGCTTGCTTGGGAAGAAGGTACAGATTGAGTACAGATGTCTGAGGAGCCAGAGTGGTGGACGTTTTGCAAGGAGGCTTCCTGGAGGGAGGAGGAGGGGGATGTGTCCTGGTATGAAGTTGCAGGTGGCGTGCAGAATGCTTCCCCCACCACCAAGCTTTAAAGGGCTGCAGAAGATAGGATAAGAAGAACAGATGTTAGCCAAGAGACTCAGGCTTAGGAGGAAGCTGTGGAGAGTTGGAGAAGGCAAAGCTTTAGAGGCCACATATATACTGCCTGGCATTTGAAGGTTAGTGCACCAAGAAGGCCTTCCAGCTGTCTGCCTTCTGCCTGCTGAATTTCACCTGCAGCAGCAGCAGCTTTGATGCAAAAAACAACTTCCTAACTGACAGGTGTGAGATTCCAGAACTCAGTGACCAAAGTGGAGCTTGGCATCTCAGTTGTGCACAGATCCTCTTGGGAGAAAGAGGAGCCATGGGGGATCCTGAAAAAGGGCTGGGATTCCAGGTGGAGTCTGGTACCAGCCAGCCAGCCTTTCTGCCTGGCTTGAAGATTTTCCACAAAAAGACTCATGGCCACCAGAGGGCATCACCACTCCACAGTGTGGCATCGTGGGCTCCCTGGCCCATCCCTGGAGAAATGGGGGAGACTGGGAGGAGGAAGCAGGCAGGGATCTCTGAGCTCTGGGGAGCTACCAACAGCTGAATTAAACAGCCTCTGGAGTCAGAAGACCTGAGTTCTAGTCCCTGTTATGATTCTGTCTTTCTTTCCCTGGCATCAGTTGCCTCTGTTAAATGAGGGCACAATATCCTTTCCAGACTGTACGGCCGTTTTTGGCTCTGAAATCCCAGGATTTAAGGAAATCACACGAAGGGCTTGACAAAAATTGCTTTACCTAGGTCCACCCTTACTCTGGGGTTCTCTAGGGCTTTCTCCCTGGCAGGAGTAAACGAGGTGTGAATTTCAGTCCTTTGGTGGTGTTCGCTCGCTTGGAGGCCTAGAGGTGGGCTCCCCTGCATAAACTGAGGGGAAGTCAGCCTCCACGTCAGCTGAAGGAAGAATGGCTCCACAGGCTGTTAGACACAGGGGCTGTGCCACACCAGTGGCGTCCACTTCTCCAGGTTTCAGGCAAGGAGATGTGTCCATTAGGTAACCCTCTGTGATAGCTGGGGAGTGGGGGGCTCCTTCACAGAGGAGGTTGTGCAAGATGTCCTTTTGCCAGGTCCCTTCGGGGATAAGCAATGGAATGAACGGAATATATATCATTGCCTCTCCACTTTGTGCCTCCCCCTCCCGCCCCTCACAGATGCCGTCTGTCAGGAGCAGGCAACAGACGGTCCCGGGGTCCATCTGTGCTAATGCTTCACAATAGAGTCCCATGTTTCCCCACCGACACCCCCTCGGCCCCTCAGCTGATGGTCACTTGGTGGTGCCAAGGCGGGATGTGGGAGGAGGGAGAAGAAGGCATTAAGAGAGCTACCTCTTAGCTCCTGGCAGTCCTCAATCCACCCCGGCCCCCCACCCAACAAGCATCCTGCCATCTGGACTTGTGCAATCACTGAGGGGTGGAAAAGCACCCTCTTCCACCCACACCTCTGGTAGGGATGGAGCCCAGAGGACTGGGGGTGGGGAGGAGAACACAGAGTCAAGGAGACTAGAGAAGGAAGAAAGGAGACTAAGCCAGGTAAGAGAACGGAGACAGGCAGGAGGCAGAAAGCTTTTCCTGCCTTCACAGGTGGACGTGGCCATTGCCCCCCTGTGCTCCTTATGCCACGTGTCTAACACAGCACACGTGCAAGGTACCACTCCCTAGCAGGCCAAGAGCCTCTGTAACCCCAGTGCCCGGCCAGTACCTGGCACAGTGCAGGGCTCGAACGTTGGACAGCATCACAGAGTGGTTAGACTCCAGACTCTGGAACCAGGCTGTCTGGCTTTGAATTTCAGCTCTGCTGCTGAGTGACTTAGGGCAAGTTACTTACCTTCTCTGGGCCTCAGTTTCTCCAACTGTAAGGGAGGATGATGGTGCTTACTTCATAGGGCTGTTAGAAGACCATGTGAGTTAATGCATGTATGTGAAAGGACACACAGAACAGTGTGCATAGCACATGGTAAGTGCTCAATAAATGTTAACCGTGAAGGCATAACCGATTTGGGAGACCTGGGGGAGGAGGGGACAGAGAGGGTCACCGCATTGCCGCCTCTGCTTCTTGGCCGATGGGTGCTGGGACATGGAGTCCCCAGCTTGTGCTGCTGACGCCCTGTGGTGGCTAGCCGCTCTTTAGACACCAGACGCTGCCTTCCACTTCCTCCTCTCACTTCTTATTCGGGCACCACTGACGACAGAGACTTCGGCTGGGCCATTCCCGCCTCTCCAACCGCTTAGCAGCCATGGTAACAGCCTGGGGGATGGTCCCGAAGACGGGGTCAGAGAACGGCTGAGTATGGCCATCCCCCTAGCCCTGAACTCCCACTGGGAGACTGGGCTCATCCCAGTCTCCTGAGTCAAGTCCATAGTAAGCATCTGTCTGCTGAAAAGCGGGATCAGGGCCCGGTACCAGGAGCTGAGGAAAGGCGTATACAGCAGGGACCACTCCTGCCCCGCGGAGGGGACAGTCCAGAATTAAGCCTACTGCTTTCAGAGTTTCCACCGCTTCCCTTTCTCCTAGACCTGGGTACGGGGGTGAGAGGGGGCAGCCTCTTTCAGCTCTTCTGGGCAGCTGTGTCAAGGGAAAATCCTGGGCCCTCACACTCCCTGGGGGCTTCAGCGCAGTCAGTTCAGGGAGTTTCCTCTCTCCTCCGTCGGGTCTCCCCTACTCCTGCGCAGCCCCGCTGCCTCTCCCTGCCCTAGACTCTCCTGCACCCTCCTGGATCTCCCTGACTCTCCCCACCTCCCCAAGCTTCTTACTGTGACCTCCAATCGTGCCCCCTCCATGAATCGCCAGAGCTATTCGATCCCAAAATTTCATATTTTATAATTTTTTTTAAATTTCAAACCTTGAGCAATGTCCCTTCACAGACCCCTCCAGGTATCAAGTAGCCCCGAGCCCCGCCCCGGGGCCTTGTCCCGCCCCCTCGCATCCGCGGCTCGGTTTCCCCCACCTAGCGCCCAGCTCCCGCGGGTTCCCGGGCCGTCGAGCGCCGTGGGCGGGGCTCCAGGGCTGCGGCGCCCCGGGGGGTGGGCCCTGCGCGCTGGGGGCGAGGCCACCCGAGGCCTCTCCCCGTCCGCCCCCAACCCCGCCCCGCTCTGGGAACCTATATAGGGAGGCGACCCGCCGCCCGCCCGGCTGGCATCCCTGAGCCGCCGCCAGCCCCGCCGAGCGGAGCCAGTCCAGTCTCCGAGGGGCGCCCGGCGCCGGAGCCATGACCCTCCGCCGACTCAGGAAGCTGCAGCAGAAGGAGGAGGCGGCAGCCGCCCCAGACCCCGCCGCCCGGGCTCCCGACTCGGAAGTCGCGCCCGCCGCTCCGGCCCCGACCCCGGGACCCCCTGCCGCAGCCGCCACCCCTGGACCCCCAGCGGATGAGCTGTACGCGGCGCTGGAGGACTGCCACCCTGCTGAGCTGTACCGCGCGCTCGCTGTGTCCGGGGGCACCCTGCCCCGCCGAAAGGTGCGTCCCTCGCCCGCCCTCGGGGCCTGCTCAGCCCCACTCTGTCCCCCCACAGGGCCTGCTGACCCCGCAGTGCCCTCTGCTTGGCGTCCGCGGAATCCTCCACCTTCTTCCCCGGCCAGCTGGCTCCCTCGACTCCCTGCGGCCCCCGCTGCTCCCAAGGCCGTGGCCCTCGCCTGCACACCGCGCCCAGGCTCCGTGGCTCTCAACTCTGCGCCCAAGCGCGCCGCCCCATAGCGCCCCCTCTCTCCCTCCTAGATTCCTCCCAGCATCCCCCTTCTACTATCTTCATCTGGCTTTCTGTCCCCCATGCCCCGCCTCCCGGTGGCCAGGTGTCCTGGGTCCCCAGGACCCCCTCGCCTGAGCTCCTCCTTCAGTCTGGGGCAGCGACAACCCCTGACAAGTTGAAGGTCCCAGAGAGTGGCCTGGGTGGGAGAAGTGGGACGGTGGCTGCGCCGCGTGCGTTATGCTGAGGAAGTGCGTGGGGCGCCGCTCCTTCCGAGGGGACTCCCCGATTCCCGGGCTCGGGGCCTGCTGCTTGGCCCCACGTCTGACGTTCGAGGTGCGAGGGACACGGCTCCCTGGACTTCTGCCGGAACCGGACGCAGTGGGAGGGGTCGCAGGGCGCCCGCGGGGCAGGAAGGATGCGGGCCGCTCCCACCTCTGAGTCTCCCCTCCGCCAGCCTCTTCCTCTGGCCCCAGGGGCCTGAGGCTCCGAACGGACACAAGACCAGGTTAAGGAGAGGGGCCTGGTGGCCTTTCCTCACCCAGTCACCCTCCTTCGCCCCTGGCCCCCAGCTAGCCCCCACACAATGAACAGCTTGTTGAAAATTTGCATTTTATGAAAATCATGTTGAAAGACAAAGGGGTCTCTCTGTGCTGCCCAGTCCTTCCTCCCTGGCCATTTGGGAATTGTCCCCACCCCTGAGGCCAATCTGGTTCTGGCCCTTCTCTTCCTTGCCTCGGGTAGCTTGGGGGGAGGGTTAGCAAAGGCACAGACCAGAAAGGCCCTGGGTCTCACAGGCACCAGGGAAAAGGGCTGCTCTGGGACTGGACTTCCTCCAATGACCAGAAAGTTAGGGAAGGCGAGAGACTGGCTTATCAAGGACCCTGAAGAGACAGGAACCTTTATCTCTCATCCGTCTCCTCCAAAAGGACTCCCAACTCCCTCCTTAAGTATAGTGAGACTTACTGACAAATTTGATATCTAAGATGTTTTGTCCCAGAAAGCACAAAATATATGGCAATGGAGAGAGACCCAGGTGTATCTGGCACAGCTGGTCACCTGCAGCTGGGATCCACTGCTGGTCCCTTAAACAGCCTATACCTGAGGAGACCTGGTGCCTCTGTTTTCACATTCTGGCTAGGATTGCCAGCCCTTCAGGCCAGGGTCCCTGACCCCAGCCCTCCCAAGCCACGGTCTGTAGCTGAGAATTAGATGGAGAGACCCAACTGGCAGAAGGTCTTCAGAGCACCTTGATAGGTGAGCTCAGGGGACCCCTGTCCTCTGAATCCCACTGGGGGAGAGCCCCTGCCCCAGCTTTGGGAGTCTGGATGGCCTGAACCTCTACAGATATGGGCCCTAGGGGTGAAGACCATTCTAGAATGATGATCTCCCCACCCATTGCCAGTGTAGAAATGAGCAAGGGCTTAGAGGTTCATAGATCTGGAACTCGGGAGGATGGTTGTGTCCCTGCAGTCCCAGGTGTGAAGGTAAGGCCTGTAGAGAAAGCTGAGGAGTGGTACCAGTAGTGGCACTTGGCAGATAGTTCCACCAGCATCCATGAAGGTTCGCATGTGGAGTTGGGAAGGGGGAGACAGGAAGTGGGTCACTGTGTCCAGAGCTGGAGCCCAGGTGTGGGATCTGTGGGGATAGAGGTCTCAGCATCTGCTCAAGGACAGCCTCACCTCACCTGCTCCTTTCTTGACCATCTTCCCGCTCAGGGCTCAGGATTCCGCTGGAAGAATCTCAGCCAGAGTCCTGAACAGCAGCGGTGAGTCACCAGCACCCAGTCCCTTCCATGGTCCAAAGGGGTGACGTGCTGGGTTGGGAGTGCCAGGACAGCATCTCAGCCTAGTCATTCTATCCTTTAAGCATGGCTCCCCCGCTGGGAGTGAGGGGCAGGTGGGGGTGTGGGCTGTGTGAAGCGGGTGGCAGAGAAAGGAAGTGGGGACTTTTGAGTCATTAGGTGCTCTTCAACCCACCCCCAGTCCCTGCCAGTTACCCCTCCCTGGGGAGAGCTGGATGAACTGGGTGTGGGAGGTGGGAGGGGGTGCAGGCAAAGTCTGTGGGGAATGTCCTAACCGAGGCATCCTGGACTCCCCATATCTCCCAGCCTCAGCAAACCCCACGGGCCCAGACCTTAGCCAGGCTGTGTCCAGCTGCTTGGGGCTGGCTACCCCTACCTCCAGAATGTCAGTCCTCTTCTGGTCCCAGCCTGCAGCGGCCCTCTCCAGAAGGGTCTGAGTGTGGGCCGAAGTAGGTGCTGACTCTAGGCCATGGGACCCCACACTTTCCCTCTCTACTCATGTCCCATCCCCGAGTTGGGCTTTACTTTCAGCAAACTGTGGCCTGTTGGCCAGATTGGCCTGTTTGGCCCTTGAGCTGGTAATTTTTAAAAAGTTGTAAAAATAAAAACAAAGAACGATATATGACAGAGATCATAAGGGGCCTACAAAGAAAGCCTAAAATATTTACCATCTGGCCCTTCACAGAAAAAGTTTGCTGACCCTTCCAGAAAACCCTAGAACATTGGAGTAGCTACCCTGCTCCCTGCCCCAATAGTACAGAGTGGAAAGGGCTGCTGTTCAGAGCGAGAGGGGCTCGGGTTGGAGTGGGGAGGTGCTGCTCAGCATTTGGGGAGTAACTGGGTCAAGCTGGGAGTGGAGGAGCCTGGTCTCCAGGGCCTTTCCGAGGCTGAGCTACTTGAAGAGGACTTTGGAGGTTGCTTTAACTCTGCCTCTGGCTGAGTGGGAAGGAAGAGGGTGGGAGTGGGCAGAGGAAACTCTGGGCTCCCCCAGCAGGCGAGGATCTGGAGCCGCTCCAGACCATTGTGTCCAGCGGGCAGGGCTTCAGTGCGGGAAGGGGCGGCCTTGAGGCTCCCCTCCCCCAACCCCCACATCTGGTGGGCTGGCCCCAGTGCAGCTGGGAGGAGCAGCTGTGGTCTTGCTGAGCCTCGTGACTAGCCTCTGGGGGTGGGGCCTGTCCTCTCTACCCAAAGCTGTGGAGCAGAGGAGGCTCTAGGCTGTGACTGAATCTGGGGCCTCAGCTCAGTAAGTGGTACTATGATGCTCACTGGAAAGCTGGGATGTGGCTGAAAATCTCAGGGCCCATCCCTCAGGGGACCAGCCCTTCTCTGTGCTTCCCTCCCACCACTAGAGGCTGGATTGGTTCTCTGTGTCTCCATGAGGCTGATTTCAGCTGGGTATGGGAAAGACATTCCTATACTCTGTGATGAGACTGAGCTGTCACTGGAGTGAGTCCTGCTGGAATATTCTAGACCAGACTCCAGTATCCAGGGAGACCCAGGCTCTGGGACTCCTACACCTTTTAATCCTGATAGACTTGACCCCTGTGTCTCTTGCAGGAAAGTGCTGACGCTGGAGAAGGAGGATAACCAGACCTTTGGCTTTGAGATCCAGGTAGAAGAAACTGCACATGGGGGCAGAGTGGGGGGCAGACAGCCAGCCTAAGGGATGAATGGACTTGCCCCAATCCTGGGCTGAGGGTCCCCTTGTCCATTACAGACTTATGGCCTTCACCACCGGGAGGAGCAGCGCGTGGAAATGGTGACCTTTGTCTGCCGAGTTCATGAGTCTAGCCCTGCCCAGTTGGCTGGGCTCACACCAGGTGGGGCCTGGGCCCAGGACAGGGGTCTGGGAAGGGGATAGGACCTCTGCTTACTCCCAAGCAGAGGGGGTGAGAAATCTCTCCTGAAACCTATTCCTTGTCCTCCTCCTTCTTTGGCAAGCCAGAAAGAAGAATGGATAGAACCTGGGCTTTGGATCTAGGCAAATTTGCCATGATCTTGCATAGTCCCATCTACAAAATGGGGGGTAATAATGCATCCAAACATCACAGTGCAGCACGGGGATTCCCTGGGAACAGAGCCAGGGCCTAATTAGTGGTGGATGCTGCTGCTGCTGCTGCTCTGATTCCTCCCAGCAACCTGGCAGTCAGCACAGGCAGGAGCCGGGGAGGAAGCAACAATCCATTAGCTCTGCTTGATATTGGAGAGCAGGCCAGTCCTGCCCCCAGATAGGCACAGCACTGAGGAACCGATGTTACTCCCTTTAAAAAAATTAAAAACATTTTTTTTAAGAGACAGGGCCTCACTCTGTCACCAAGGCTGGAGTGCAGTGGCATGATCATAACTCAAGATAACCTTGAACTCCTGTGCTCAAGCGATCCTCCTCCTGCCTCTGCCTCCCAAAGCAATATGTTACTTCCTCTAACAAGGAAATCATGCCTCAGTAGGAGACCCTGGATTGAGTAGATCTAGAGTCCCCAGGTTCCAGGAAGGGCAGCCTGAAACTACATGAATCAATCCCTGCTCCACCATCTTTGCCCCTAAGCCCCTACCTCCCTCCCATTTACCAGCAGCCCTTGCTAGCTCTCTTAGTCCATTTTCTGTTACCGTAGCAGAATACCTGAGAGTGGGTGATTATAAAGAAAAGAGGTTTATTTAGCTCATAGTTCTGGAGGCTGGGAAGTTCAAGACTGGGAGGCCGCATTGGGTGAGGGCCTCATGCTGCGTTCTGACATGATGGATGTCATCTCATGACAGGAGCGCCTGCAAGAGTGGCGGGTAGGTACATGTGAAAGAGACAAAACACGGGTGATCTTGTTTTATAGCCACCTACTCTCCAGGTAACTAAACCAGTCCTGCCAGAGCAAGAACTCACTCCCCAAAACAGCATGAATCCCTTCATGAGGGCAGATCATTTATGGCCCAAATGCCTCTTGAAGGAAGGTCCTACCATCTCTCAACACTGTTACATTGGGGATGAAGCCTCAACCTGAGTTTTGGGGACAAACCATATTGAAACCATAACAGTAGCCAAGTGGTATACCATAACTCCACAAGGCAGTTTCACATCTACTCTCCCTCCTTGTCATCCCTGAAGCAGCTGCAGCAGGGATCCATACCCTTTTTACGGATGGGAAAGAAGCCCTCAGAGATGGGGCACCTGTGCCTGAGGTCGGGAGGCTCTGCAGTGTGCAGGGTAGCAGAAGCTCAGGGCCAGGCATTCCCTGTGCTTCCCTCTCACCACCAGAGGCTGGATTGATTCTCTGTGGTTCCATGAGGCTCTGCCATGCCTGGGGCCAGGGTCAGTTCCTATCGAGGTGCTGCCCACCTGCCCCTCCCTGAATTTTGACTGGGTCTCATGGCCAGCGTGGACTGGACCGAAATAACCAACTCTGAGGACAGCCCAGGGTCCTGGGTGGGCTTAGCTTTGGGACAGAGCTTCTCAAGGGTGGAGTGAAGGTGCTGGGTGTGTGAGGTCCCTGTCCTTTGGCTGGGGTGCTGGGCCTGGACAAGCTGGTGGTCACTACAGGCCCAGAAGAATGGCTGTGGTTCTGTGTGTTTGGATCGGGTATGAGAGATGTCAGAGGAGGGCCACCTAGAACCATGAGAATTTGGAGGCGGGAGTTCAGGAGTATTCCTTGGAGTTACTACCCGCCCTCTCCCCTTTCTGGCTAAGGTTAGAGGCTGGAATTCTAGCATGCCCCCTGGAGCAAATCTAACCCCTATGTCCACCTGGCAGGGGACACCATTGCCAGTGTCAATGGCCTGAACGTGGAAGGCATCCGGCATCGAGAGATTGTGGACATCATTAAAGCGTCAGGCAACGTTCTCAGGTATGTCTGGGAGCTGCAGTGCCTGCGGACTCCTGAGCTCAGCCTCTTGATATTTCCTCAGCCTGTGGCTCACTCGACCTTTGATTCCCCAATATCAGATTGGAAACTCTGTACGGAACGTCAATTCGGAAGGCGGAACTGGAGGCTCGTCTGCAGTACCTGAAGGTAGGGGAACGAGCTCAGATAACGTCTAACCTCCACCCTCCTCTTCCCAAGCGCCTACCCTGTGGGGTGGTCATTTATATCCGAATCTCCTTTAACCGAAGGTTTCTTCTGTCTACTCCCTGATCCCTTATCTGTACCTATGTCCTGCTGGTTTCCTGCTAGTTCGTGACAGTAGGGTGGTGGTTGTCTCTTGCAGCAAACCCTGTATGAGAAGTGGGGAGAGTACAGGTCCCTAATGGTGCAGGAGCAGCGGCTGGTGCATGGTGAGTAGGTCTGCGCTTCCTCCTCAGCTCTGGTGGGCTCTAGTAAAGAAAGGTTTACTAGCAAACCTCTAAAGTAAAGCAGGGTTCGTTGAGCTACTACTTTGGATACTGCCGTACCCACGTTTCTGGTTATTCTCACACTAGCCCTCTGCAGGTAAGTAACAGATAGTGTCATCTTCACTTCACAGAGGGGATCACCAGGGCTCAAAGAGTCTGTGTCAATTCTTTCCGAGGGTCTTGTGTGCTAAGCGACGCCCATAAGGATCTGAGTGATCATTCCTGATTTGCGGGTGAGGGAAGTAGGGGCTCAGGTCTGTGCCTGGCCAGGGCCACACAGAGGGTCAGCAGGACGGAGTGGGGATGCCTCCGAGCCTTTGCGGAGGACACCACCGCCTAGGCCTGACCCGCCCCCCACCGCCTCCCCCGTCTCCGCGCAGGCCTGGTGGTGAAGGACCCCAGCATCTACGACACGCTGGAGTCGGTGCGCTCCTGCCTGTATGGCGCGGGCTTGCTCCCGGGCTCGCTGCCCTTCGGGCCTCTGCTCGCCGTGCCCGGGCGTCCCCGCGGAGGCGCTCGGCGGACCAGGGGCGACACTGACGACGCCGTCTACCACACGTGCTTTTTTGGGGACTCCGAGCCGCCAGCGCTGCCGCCTCCGCCGCCCCCGGCTCGCGCCCTGGGCCCGGGCCCCGCCGATACCCCTGCTGTGGGGCCGGGCCCCGGAGCGCGGGCCGCGCTGAGCCGCAGCGCCAGTGTGCGGTGCGCGGGCCCCTGCGGGGGCGGAGGCGGGGGCGCGCCGGGCGCGCTCTGGACTGAGGCCCGCGAGCAGGCCCTGTGCGGACCCGGCCTGCGCAAAACCAAGTACCGCAGTTTCCGCCGGCGGCTGCTCAAGTTCATCCCCGGACTCAACCGCTCCCTGGAGGAGGAGGAGAGCCAGCTGTAGGGGCGGGGGCGGGCAGAGAGGTATTTATTTATTTATTCGCAACAGTCAGCGCTGAAAGAGGGGGAGGCCGGGCTAAAAGGACCCCAGGAGCCCAGAGCAGCGGGAGAGGGTCCTTGCGAGCCCCGCCCCTCCTGGTCGGTTCCTGGCTGATGTCTGCTGAGGGAGTGGGGGGCTCAGGCCCTTCTCTTCTCTTTCGCTAAGCCACAGTGGGAGCTGGGGCAGGGGGAGACCCAGGCAATCGGGGGCCAAAGATGGGGTGCTTGCCTACAGTCTCATCTGTAGTGCCTTGTGGGGTATCCTGGAACACCCACCCAGCAGGGGTGGGAACCCTGTCCCACGAAGCCCTCTCCTCAGCTTTACTTGCTCCCCCGCCCTTAGCCTTGGGGAGAAATGGCCCATGGTGGGCTGACCCCCCACCCTCCACACACAAGGTTCCCTGACCCCGTGGGCCCCCAGGGGCATCAGGTGCTGGGCCTCCTGCGTCCTGGCCTCGACCCCTAAGGGCTTGGCCTCTCCCAGGGGCTTGTAACTAAGTCGGGTCCTGCTGGGCAGGGGGTCTGTGTTCTGTGTCCCTTGGGGACAGGAACCGGCAAGTTCAGGTGGGGTGGGGACAGCACAGACTGTTCCACCGTTCTGCATATTGTTGCTTCTGAACCACAAACTGTATAAAATGGATGGTTTTTCATCTGTGTCAGTGTGGTGACTGCCTCAGGGGGAGGATTGGGCTGGGGCAAGCTCTGACTCCACCATCCCAACCACCCACCCCCAACACAAACGCACATGTTATTTTCTTACAGCCTGAAGCCAGGGAAATAGTCTGGGAGATTTAAATTTACATGTACAGGCCTGAGCTGGAGGCCCCACACTTCAGAACTTGAGCCTCCCTCCCCAATACCCACAGCAGGTGGTGGCCAAGGCTTGCCTCAAGTACTTAACCATCCCTATAGAAATACGGGTGCTTGGCATGCCTTTCTTCCCAGCCTCTGAGGACTCCCTTGAGGGGCTCAAGCCAGATCTGTGGGGACCTGAGCTGTATCCACCTGGCCTGTGATGGGCCCATCACAGATTACTCTGTTGTTCCAGAACTCTTCTGCGGTTTCCAATACTCCCAGGATGAGTTTTTTGTTGTTTTTCGAGATGGGAGTCTCCCTCTGTCACCCAGGCTGGAGTGCAGTGGCTCAATCTCGGCTCCTTACAACCTCTGTCTCCCAGGTTCAAGCAATTCTCCTGCCTCAGCCTCCCAAGTAGCTGGGACTACCAGGTGCGTACCACTACCCCCAGCTAATTTTTGTATTTTTAGTAGAGACAGGGTTTCACCATGTTGGCCAAGATGGTCTCGATCTCTTGACCTCATGATCCATCCGCCTAGGCCTCCCAAAGTGCTGGGATTATAGGTGTGAGCCACTGCACCAGGCCTAATTTTTGTATTTTTAGTAGAGGCGGGATTTCACCATGTTGGCCAAACTGGTCTCAGACTCCTGACCTCACATGATTTGCCCGCCTTGGCCTCCAAAGTGTTGAGATCACATGCTTGACTCCCAGGATGAGATTCTGACCCTTGCTGGCCTCTGCTTCTCACTCCCCGCTTTGACTGTGCTGCTGATACACTTCAGTCCTCAGCCCTGCCTTCCAAAGACCTTTCCATCCAGTGGAAATACAGTCAGAGCCTTTTCTGTGACAGCCCTGTTGTATTCTCATTGCAGTCTGAGACTGTCTGGGCTTTTATGAGTTTATCTTGCCTGCCCTTCCCACCCGGGAGGGTACACGCTTCTTGCAGCAGGGCTTAGGAGCCTTTTCTGTCTTCACTTCTTTATTCTTGCCTGATCCTAGCACATGGTAGACTCTCAAGACAGTGTGTGCCAGAATAGTGTGCGCTCATGCATCTCCAAGTGATGGTCGTGACCTTCTTTGAAGTGACCTGTCTGGTGTCATACAGCAAGCTAGTGGGAGAGCTGGGCCTGGGACTTGAGGTCCCTGCTCCAGTGCTCCTCCTGGGCAGTAACCAGCATGGAGGGGGCGGCTTTGAGAGAGGTCTGAGCAGACCCTCCGTGCCTGTCCTGCACCATGGTTCTTGCCTTCTGAGAGGGTCCCATTTCTGTTTCTTCTTTTGCTCCTTGAGCGTCCTTTCTGCACACGGCAGTCAGGGTGATCTTTTCAAAAAGGAAACTGGATCACAAGCCTCCTCTGCTTAAACCTGTTATGCCTTTCCCTGGAATAAAGGAATAAGGGCCAAACTCTTTACCATGGCCTATCCATAACACATCCATCCTGGGAGATAAATAACATAGCATCCCTTTCTCCAGGCTGACAGCAGCCACACAGGCCCAACAGTTTGGTAACTGGAAGCCTTTGGTGCAGTGCCCAACCTCTGCAACTGTGTCTCTCGTTGCCCTCCACGAATCCCTCCAGAATCTGGTCCCTGCCTCTCTGATCTCAAATTGTTTCTCCTTCCATGTCACTCGTTACATCTAAGCCACACTATCCTTTCTGCTCCTGTTCCTCAAATATGCCAAGCTCCCTCCTGCCTCTGGTCTTCGCCCATGCTTTCTTCTCTGCCTGGAACACTCTTCTTTGCAAGACTGATTTCTCCATCCTCGTGCCTCAGCTAAAACATCAGCTCCTCAAAGAGGTTTGCCTGATCAGATCTGAAGTAGTTCCCTGACCCCATTATTCTTTATCTTGAGTCTGTTGGGGTTTTTTTGTTTGTTTGTTTGTTTGTTTGAGATAGAGTTTCACTCTTGTCACCCAGGCTGAAGTGCAATGGCACAATCTCGGCTCACTGCCACCTCCTCCTCCCGGGTTCAAGGGATTCTCCTGCCTCAGCCTCCCAAGTAGCTGGAATTACAGGCACCCACCACCACACCTGCCTAAGTTTTGTAATTTTAGTAGAGATAGGGTTTTGCCATGTTGGCCAGGCTGGTCTTGAACTCCTGACCTCAGGTGATCCACTCGCCTCGGCCTCCCAAAGTGCTGGGATTACAGGCATGAGCCACCGCGCCTGTCTATTTTATTTTTTACTTCATGGCACTTTCTCCCAATTGGGAATCACACTGACTTCTTTTGTTTCTGTCTTGCCTTTGTAAGGGCAGGAGCCCAGTCTTGTTTGAAGTTGCACCTCTAGGGCCTAACAGAGCCTGGCACACAGGAGGGGCTCCATTAACTGGTGCTGATGAGTGAATGCTTCCTTGGGGCCAACCTTGCCTAGGGGTAACCACCACCTCCCCACCTCTGAGCCCCAGGGAGTGGGTGAGAGGGCCCCTCTTCTGCTCCATCTGTAGCTGGCATCTGTAGGCCCTTCTCTCAAAATCCCTTTGGGGCTGGGTGGCAGCCCCAGCCAGGGCACCTGCACCTGGCCACCCTGCCCTCCCCAGTCTCAGGAAGGGAGGACATTTGATTAAGAAAATGGAGCTTCCCCAAGCTCCCTGTTTGAACAGCTGCTCTGAGGCAATGATAAACATTGCCTCCCAGGGGCTCAGGTCTAGGGGAGGGGCCCCCTCACACCTTTGTTCCCAGAGCCCAAGGCTGCCAGGAGACCAACTGCCTGGGCATAGCCTGGCACCTTACGGGAGGTGGGGGGCTGCAGGACCTCCCTGGATTTCTCCTCCCAGTAGATTCCAACTCCCTTGGCGACCAGTCTGTCCCTACTCCCTGCCATGTAGCTAGTCCCAGGGAGTGATGTCGGTGTCCCCTCACCCAGGCTGATGGGGGCTCCTGGCCAGCCGTGTGCTCCCAGGGGAGGGTGAGGGGTGCCCAGGGCGGGGCTGGATCCCACCTCTCAGCTGATGGGATGACGGCACCAGCACAGCAGCCTCCTGCCGTGTAGGTGGGTGACAGGGAGTGACTAATGTGCGAGCTGCGATGCTAAAAATTAACCCAGGGATCGTGTTTGGCGGAGGGGGTGGGGGTGGATGGGAAAAGGAGCAGGGACTTAGAATATTGTGTGGTCGGTATTCCCCCTGCCCCGCCGCCCCTCCTTCACCTCCCACCAGCCTTCTGCTCCTCTCAAAGCCTCAGGGAACTCTGCGGGAGCCCCTCTCCCATGCTAGGCCAGAAGGGGCCTCCAACAATTCTAGGGGAGGACAGTGGCCTCCACGCCAGGTTTCATGCATGGTCAGGGGAGGGACATAGACCTGCAGATAGGGTTCTGGTCTGAGGTTCCCACAGAGCCCTGCATCTGTCCCCACATCCCCAGCACAGTGGATTGTGCCCCAGAATCCCCTGGTCTTGCCCCTCTGCCTGAGCCAAGGACAGTGGGAGCAGCAGAGGCAGCCAGTGCACCTAGCAAGGCTGTCAGCAGGCTGGGGGCGGGGGGACATGGGGGTGTCAGCTGCACCACAAGAAAAGGATAGATGGCTGGGCATGGCGGTTCACGCCTGTAATCCCAGCAGTTTAGGAGGCCAAGGCAGGTGGATCACCTGAGGTCAAGAGTTTAAGACCAGCCTGGCCAACATGGCAAAACCCCATCTCTTCTAAAAATACAAAAATTAGCCGGGCGTGGTGGTGGGCACCTGTAGTCCCAATTACTTGAAAGACTGAGGCAGGAGAATCGCTGGAAGGCAGAGGTTACAGTGAGCTGAGATAGTTGCCCCTCCAGCCTTGGCAACAGAGTGAGACTCTGTCTCAAAAAAAAAAAAAAGAAAAGAAAAAGAAAAAGATAGGTGACTTCTGTGTCCCCATGTGCTGGGCTAACATTTCCACATCCATTACGTCGCTGAGGCCTCACAGTACATCTGAAAGCTGTATATCTCCCCATTGGCAGATTAAGAGACTGAGAATTAGGTTAAGGCAGCAGAGCTGGTGCCTGGCAAGGCCAAAATGCTCTCATGCCTGTTTGTCTCAAGGGTGGTGAGAAGGAAGTCTTCCTGGAGGAAGGGGTGTGAGGACAAGGTGGAAGAGATGGTGAGGAATGAGCTGAGCCTCTCAGGCTATGGGCCTCACCTGTGGAAAGAGGTGTTGGCATGGTGGGTATATGAGAGGAAGGACCTGAAGGGGCAGGTCCGAGGTGTGCCAGGGGCAGTAGGAGGAGCCAGCCCGGAGAGCTCGTGGTTCCATGCACACTGGTGCTGTGCTGGAGGGAGGAGGGAGAGCATTCCCATCTAAGGGGAACATGGGGGGGTGCTCTGGAGACTTGATGGGGTGCACAGAACAGGGGAGGTGGGCTTGGAAAGAGCTTTGCTAACACACATGGGAAAACTTATTAGGAGTGAACCTCCGAACATTCCCATTTCCCCTGGAAACCAAACCCAAGACCTTGAGCTGGATAGCAGCAGGAGAAGAGGAGGGACAGCGGGAGGCCCCTTCTGCTGCCCAGCCTGGGCTCATGTGTCTGGGGAAGTGAGGGAGGCTGTGGGATTCCCCAGCTCAGGAGAGACGTCAGGCTGGCTGGCTGGGAGGCTGCCTGGTCCTGCAGTGACTGATGTGATGGATGAAATGACCATACTGGGGAGTGATGGGCTCAGAAAAGTGAGACAGAAAGCTGGGGGCTGTGGAGGGGCCAGGGGGACCCAGGAGAGTTCCTTAATAGAGTAAAACAGCCAGAGTGCAGCAGTGTGCTGACCCCTGGTGGGGACCCCAGAACACTGCGCCTCTCAGAGCCAGGACCATACCAGGTGGAGAGGGGCACAGAGCAGGGCTCTCCATCAATCAGCCAGCCGCTGGGAGCAGCCTCCCTCCCTCCTTAGAGCCCACCTCCTCAGCCTGCTGCATGCTAGTACAAAGTGGAGCCTCCCCTCAACCCCATAACCATTTATCTGAAGTGCTCAGACACACACCCACTGCTTCTGGTCTCCACGGCTTCTCCTCACCCCACCACCCAGACTGTGGGCTCCCAAGGGACTGAATCCCACCCACCCAACCCCACCACTGATCGAAACAGGTAGGTCTGAATAAATGAATGAACAGTTGAGGTCAGAACATCTAACTAATGACTAAACGGCTCCAACCAACATACCTTCTCTGCACAGACCCTGTGTGGTCTGAAAGTTAAATACACTGGGGTTGACAGCAGGAAGGAAACCGGCTTTTTAACTGCAAGATGCAAGAGTGCTTTTATTATTTATTTATAATTTATTTTTATTTTTAGAGATGGGTCTTGCATGCAGTCAACATGGGGACCTTACAGGAGCAGGGGCCACCAGGTAGCCTAAGACACATGAATGTTTGCTGTCAGGGACACCGCCTAAGCTTCAGTGACCCTTCCATCCTGGAGTTTGGCCTTTGTGGGGAGAACACACAATTTTATGCAAAAAGTAAAAATGCAAATACTGTCTCTGGCTCTCTTTCGCCACTGCTCCCCTACAGAGTCACTTATGCCTCTGGTGACTCACAGTTGGTGTAGTCCACTCAGCAACCCCAAGAGTGACAGCCCACCCAGGTCCCAGCACACATAGCATCTTCTGGAGCCCCACATATCTCACTCTGAGGGCCTGGTCCCAGCCACTCTCTCTGGGCAAGTAAGGCAAGACCAGTGGTTGGCAGCTGCAACAGCCAGTAGATTGGGGGACATTAACAGCAGATAGGGCCCTACTCCTACCTTGCCATTTTTTTTCCCTTCCCCTCCCCCTAAAGAAAAAAACAGGCTCTTGCTCTGTTGCCCAACCTGGAGTGCAGTGGTGTATTCATAGCTCGCCGCAGCCCCAACGTGCTGGGTTCAAGTGATCCTCCTACCTCAGCCTTCAGAGTAGCTGGCACTACAGGCGTGCGCCACCATGCCTGGCTAATTTTTCTATTTTTTGTAGAGAGGTTTCACCATGTTGGCCAGGCTGGTCTCGAACTCCCGGGCTCCAGTAATCCCCACTCAGCCTCCCAAAGTGCTGGGATTACAGGCATGAGCCACCCGCTCCTGGCCCTGTTGAGATTCTGATCTAGGAATTCTAGGGTGGGCTGGGACGTTGGTATTTTTATTTTTATTTTAAATTTTATTTATGTATTTATTTATTTTTAAAGACGGGGTTTCACCATATTGGTCAGGGTGGTCTTGAACTCCCAACCTCAGGTGATCCACCCACCTTGTGGATCCATAAAGTGCTTGGATTACAGGCGTGAGCCACCACGCTCGGCTGACGTTGGTATTTTTAAAGCACCCTAGGTGCTCAGTGAGTCTTTATTGAAAGGATGTTGAATGATGATTCCGGAGACCTCTGAGCTCCCGCCCACACCGAGCCTTGGGACTCTAAATACTGGCCGAACTCGGTCCCCTGAGGCTGTGTGTTCTCGGGGAGCGAAGAACCTGCGCCTCCCGCTGCCCCAGAACCACTTTCTGCTCCCTGGTGTAAACTTTGGTATGGATGGTGGCCGTCTGCCTACAGACTGGGACTGAGGGCAGGGGTCCCAGCAGACACATCTGTGTCCTCGCCTTGGTCGGAGGGAGGTATGAGTGGGGCCGGGGGAAATGGGGGCAGGGCTCAGCACGGTGTCCAGCCCCTGCCGGCTGGTGGGGTGTCGCCAGTGTTCTGGGGCGAGGGGAGGAGAGAGGAGGCGGGGCTGGGGCGCACAGCCGGAGGCTGCTCTTCACTGGTTCCCGTCTAGACCAGAGTGGGAGCTCAGCTTGGGGAGACGGGACGGGTGGAGGTGTGGAAGCGGAGCCTCACTCGCTGCTCAAGACGCTGCAGGCTGCCCTTCCAGGCCTGGGCTAGACTGCAGTGGCTGGGGGCTGGCGGTGCCGCTCCGGTGGAGTCCGCCGGGCGCCGTCCTCCCTCTCCATCCTCGCCAGCCCCCCTCTCCATCCTCGCCAGCACCGGGACCGCGAGGCTGCAGGAGCGAGCCCCCCCCCCAGGCGTGCTGCCACCGCAAGTGGGGTGGGAGCGCAGAGGAGACCCCGGGGTTGTGCTTTGCTGGGATCTGGGAGGCGGCAGCGCCGGAGTGAGTAACCGCCTCCCCAGGCAGCTAGTCCCGCCGCCCCAGGAAGTCCCGGCGCCGTCGAGCACCACCTCCCGCCATGCCAGGACCTTCCCCTCATGCTCGCCCGCCCCCGCCCCACCTCCAGCCGCAGACGCGGGTGCCCCCGCACTCTCGATCCCTCACCGGCGCAGACCCCGGGCCGGTCTTCTCCTCCTGCCCCGGCCCAGCCCGTCCGCCGCCCTCCCATCCCCATGGCCTCGGACCCCAGCTTGCCGCGCCGCTCCCCACTAGGTGCTGTGGGTCCCGGCAGCAAAGGGGCGGGTCCCGGCAGGGGGCGTGCCCCGGCCTACTTGCGGGGACGTGGCGCCCACTGCTGGCAGACTCGGGAACGGCCACTCTCGTCACCCGCCCCCGGCCCTGCTCCCAGACCCTCCTGGACCTCTCTGCCAGCTCTCCCTTCTCGTGGACATGCGCCTGCAGGACTCGGAACAGGTAGAGGTCTGCCCCGGCCCTAGCCGTGTCACGGGCTATCTCAGGGGGAGTCGTGGCCTCCCTGAGGCTCGGCTTCCTTCCCTGTGAAATGACTGTGGTGAGGAGCAAAAGCTCAGCAGTGAAGGACAGTTTGTAACCGCAAAGGAGCCTGTGAGTGTGCGGCGTGGTTGTTATCAACGCTAAGGGTGGTCTCTCCTGCCTTCTGCGGGGTGTGGCCACCATCCTCCCTGCCCCAGCCCCACAATGGAAGAAGAGCACTAAGTCACACCCAGAGATTATCACATGCGGTGGAGTGCCTTCAGCGTTTTTACGGGATATAAATAGACATATATGTATTTTAATACAATTGTGGCCATTCTCTACCTGCTGTTTGTCTTGCCGTTTTTCTCTCTCCAAGTGCTTAACTTTTGGTTAAAGCCCGGATTCGGCCAGGAGGGGTGGCTCACCTGTAATCCCAGCACTTTGGGAAGCCAAGGCCGGAAGATCTATTGAGCAGAAGTTCAAGACCAACCAGAGCAACATAGCAAGACCTCGTCTCTATAAAAATATTTTAAGGCAGGGTGCGGTGGCTCAAGCCTGTAATCCCAGCACTTTGGAAGGCTGAGATGGGCAGATCACGAGGTCAAGAGTTCAAGACCAGCATGGCCAACATGGTAAAACCATGGCTCTACTAAAAATACAAAAATTAGCAGGGTGTGGTGGCTACTCGGGAGGCTGAGGCAGGAGAATTGCTTGATCCTGGGAGGCGAAGGTTGCAGTGAGTCAAGACCATGCCATTATGCTCCAGCCTTGGCAACAGAGTGAGACTCCCTCTCAAAAAAAAAAAAAAAAAATTAAATGATGTGAGTGTCGTGGCACATGTCTGTAGTCCCAGCTACTTGAGAGGCTGAGATGGGAGGCCCGCTCGAATTCTGGAGTTCGAGGCTGCATCGAGCCGTGATTGTGCCACTGGCCCCTGGCACTCCAGCCTGGATGACAGAGCGAGACCCTGTTGCAAGAAAAAAAGAAAGATAAAAGGAAGAAAGAAAACAAACTCGAGTCAGACAAACCTGGATTTAGGTTCTTGCTCTGTGACTTTATATTTCCACCCTGTAGCAAACCACACAACCTCTACCTTCCTCAGCCTCAGTTTCCTCCTCTGCAAAATGGTGGTAATGCCAGGAACACCCACTTCACAGGCAGTGGTGAGGCTCCACACACACCTCACTGCATGCTTATTAGAGCTCTGTTTTTGCTTCCTGAGCCTGCCAGAGCTCTGCCTTCTTCATGTACTATGTGGTAAGGCCCCGCCTCTTGGACTTTGCTCACTGCTCCCGCCCCCCCCAGAGACAGAGTCTCGCCCTGTCGCCCAGGCTGGAGTGCAATGGCGCCATCTCGGCTCAGTGCAACCTCCGCCTCCCAGGTTCAAGTAATTCTTGTGCCTCAGCCTCCAGAGTAGCTGAGATTACAGGTTCCCGCCACCATGCCTGGCTAATTTTTGTGTTTTTAGTAGAGACAGGGTTTCTCCATATTGGTCAGGCTGGTCTCGAACTCCTGACCTCAGTTGATTCGCCCACCTTGGCCTTCCAAAGCACTGGGATTGCAGGTGTGAGCCACCGCGCCCAGCCTCTTTCGGCACTGACCTTAACCACATGGGCCTCATTGTTTTTCCTCCATACCCAGACTGTCCCCATCTCAGCACCTTCTCATTCGTCTCCATAGTCTTTCCCCGGGGAAGGGCCTCTCTGCCTCGCTTCGCTCCTGTCCCTGGCTACATTGTCACCTCCTCTGAGAAGCCGTCTTTGGCCGATCCGTATCGCTAGCGCCCTCTATCGTTCGGTAGCTGCTCACCCGGCTCTGTTTTTCTTGCGCTTCTCTTTATGTGCCATTCTCTTAAACATGTTTTTATGTATCCCTCCCCTAGAAGGCACCTCCATGAAAGGTCGGGGCTTTCCGAGGTTCCTTTCCCCTCTCTATGGTTCCTAGAAGAGGGCCTGGCACATAGGCGGCCCTAGTTAGCTTTTTGCGTAAATGTGAAAGAATCCACCTCCTCCCTTATGAGAAGCAGCAGTACTGCCTGTTTCCAGCAAAGGGCACTACCGCACAGCACTTGGGGACCGCTGGGGCTCCTGCTGCGGTGGGAGGTATTTATAAAGCCTACAGGCCTCTCCTCCCATAATGTGGGCGCTCCCACAGCTGGGATCGGAAGCAGGAGGGCCCCCCCCCCGCGCTAATCTGCCCTGGCAGCACCGAGCTGGCATGCCCTGGGTGCATCATCCGGTGTGCTCTGGTGCCCAAGGTCGGGATACCCTCACTGGTGGCTTGGACACACCCCTGAGCAGCTGATGCTTTTGGACAGATCACACCCTGTTCCAGGCTCTCAAAATGAGGGCAATGACATGAGCCGCACTGCTCCCTCACGGGTTTGCTGTGAGGTCGGGACAAGAGTGCATGGGAAATGCTGTATGAATGTAAACATGGGACAAATATAATTTATGCACTCCTTATTGGTAGTTTAGCAGGTTGACAACAAAAGAGGAGAGAAGGTACTTAAAGGGAATTGCAAGGCTAAATGAAGATGGATTTATAAAGGGAATTAAGACAGTGAAGGAGAAGGAAGAAGTTAAAAATAACAAGTACCTTTCACCAAGAGCTTATTAGGAGCCAAGGCAGAGGAAAGTGATCTCCAAACATTGTCTAATTATAGCCAACACTTACATGGTGCTGACCTCATGCCAGGAACTCTTTAAGTGCTTTATGCATAAAAACTCACTGGATCCTCACAACAACTAAGAGGTAGGTCATATTGCTGTCCCGTTCTACACAGGGAAACTGAGGCCGGGAAGGCTTAAGTAACTGGCCCAAGGCCACACAGATAGACAGGGCTGGACACTCTGCCTCCTGGAATGTGCTCTTAAAGCCCCACACTCACAGCCACACCAAAAGGGAGATAGTATTGTTCCATTTCCCAAACAAGAAACTGAGTCTCAGCGATGTACAAAGACCACCTAAAGTCACACTGGGAATATACGTATTTGAGTCCCGCTTAACTGCCCACCAAACTAGGCCTGCAGGAGCTGGGAGGGGGCTTCCAGAATGTGCACAGGTTCTTCTCGGAGGGGCAGCAGCAGACACACCTGCTCTTCTGCGGGTGGAGGGAGGGTGAGAGTGCAGAGGCTGGGCAGGGCTGATACGGTTGAGGGAGAGGCTGCTTGGTGACCTCAACACCATGGAAGGAAGATGGCCAGGCATCGTCCAGGCCAGGAAGTGAGGGGTGTGTTGATAGGCACAGTGGCTGGCCACAGGGATTGCAGCCAGAGCTGTGGGCTCCCCACAAATCTCCACAGGGAGGCTAGGGGCTGAGGGGCAAGACCTACTGTGGAAAGTGGGCACAGCCCCATCCCTGCCACAAGTGCCCCTTAGCCCAGCCCCGACTTCCAGACTGTTATATAAGCTGCTGAAAACCCAGGCCTGGAAATAGCCATGGCTGTACCAGCTGGGCTGCGAGACGTGATGAATGGTCCCCAGGAGCATCAGCTGACCACCCTGTGCTCCTGAAGTGACCTGAGGGCCTGCCAGCAGCTCGGGTTACCCAGCTCTCCCTGGGAGGCAGCCCTGCCTGGTCTGCTGAGGATGGCTCCAATGTGATTCTGTGTCTGGACATTTATGGTTCGAGCGCCTGCAGGATGGTTCCTCTCCCAAGCCTGAGCAGCTAAGGCAGCTCCCAGACACACGGTGCCCACTGGCAGCCTCCAGATGCTGGGAGCCAGGGCCTTGCTCAGAGCAAGCACTTGGATCGCTGAAGACAGTCAGCACTGGGAAGGCTGGGAGCTCTGCTGCTCTGAGTCCTGTGCTAAGGGCCCCCAAGAAAAGAGGAAGAGGACGGCTGGGCTCGGTGGCTCACACCAATAATCCCAGCAGTTTGGGAGGCCGAGGCGGGTGGATCACCTGAGGTCGGGAGTTCGAGACCAGCATAACCAACATGGAAAAACCCTGTCTCTACTAAAAATACAAAATTCACCAGGCATGGTGGTGCATGCCTGTAATCCCAGCTACTTGGGAGGCTGAGGCGGGAGAATTGCTTGAACCCAGGAGATGGAGGTTGAGGTGAGCTGAGATGATACCATTGCACTCCAGCCTGGGCAACAAGGGTGAAAGTCTATCTCAAAAAAAAAAAAATGAAAGAAAGAAAAAAAAAGAAAGAATGAAATGAAAAGAGGAAGAGGAGCCTGAGAAATTGGGGGTGCAGGTGTCATTCCAAGGCTGCACTCCACCAAATCCCTATGCCTCCTGTTTCACAGCCCACTCTGTCACTGAACTGGTGGCCCTGGACACAGGGAGGCACCCACATACTCTGATGCCTACTGCAGAGGGCAGAGCCACACACCCCAGCAGGCACTAGCACATATATCCCTACTCCTCAGAGCACCTGGCTAGGCTCGGAGTGTAGGACAGTGTTCTCCCAGCATATGGTGATCACGTGTTAAGAATTATGATTATGTTGATCAGGTGCAGTGGCTCATGCATGTAATTCCAGCACTTTTAGAAGCTGAGGTGGGAGGATCGCTTGAGTCCAGGAGTTCGAGACCAGTCTAGGCAACATGAAGAAACCTGGTCTCTACAAAAAATACAAAACTTATCTAGGCAGGGTAGCATGTACCTTTAATCCCAGCTACTCGGGAGTCAGCTGAGGTGGGAGCATCGCTTAAGCCCAGGAGGTTGAGGCTGCAGTGAGCCAAGATTGTGCCACTACACTCCAGCCTGGGAGTGTAGTAACAAAGTGAGACCCTGTCTCCAAAAAAAAAAGAGAGAGAGAGAGAAGTATGAATGACTATGGCCATGCCAATTCTGTACCTTTAAGAAACCTACTTAAAAAACAAAACAAACAAACAAAAAACCCGACGCCTGTAATACCAGCACTTTGGGAGGCCAAGGCGGATGGATCATGAGGTCAGGAGATCAAGACCATCCTAGCTAACATGGTGAAATCCGGTCTCTACTAAAAATACAAAAATTAGGCAGGCGTGGGGGCATGCACCTGTAATCCCAGCTATTTGGGAGGCTGAGGCAGGAGAATCGCTTGAACCCAGGAGGCAGAGGTTGCAGTGAGCCGAGGTCACGCCACTGCACTCCAGCCTGGTGACAGAGTGAGACTCTGTCAAAAACAAACAACAACAACAAAAAAGCAACTTCTCCCTAAAAATATTAATGCTTTAAGTGAAAATATCCCTTTATGATTCCCAAAATCCTTTAGTGGAATGGGAACAGGCACTCCCAGGGAGCTAGGACCTGTGTTCTCTGTGATTCCAGGACCCTCTGATGGGAGGATGCCCCCAGCTGGAGAAGTGTGGGACATTTTCTAAAAGAGCAATGGAAAGTGAGTGAGATGCCCCATCTGCCCGACCACAGATGGCCTGTCCAATAATGGGAGGGACGCACACATACGCACACACTCCACCTCTCTCCTTGGTGCTCAGAGGTGGGGGCAGAACTCCCTCCAAACTCCTGCATCAGCATTCCCTGAAGACCCTGCCTGTGCCCAGATACTACTGGCCATGACTTTGCAGCCTCCGTGTATGTCTGTGGGTCCTGGAGTTCTGAGTCCATGGGCAAGACACAGGGAAAACAGGCTCCTCATGTACAGCAGAGAGGGCTGGTGCAGTGGCTCATGCCTGTAATCCAACATTTTGGGAGGCCTAGGCGGGTGGATCACTTGAGCTCAGGAGTTTGAGATCAGCCTGGGCAACATAGTGAAACTCTGTCTCTACAAAACATACAAAAATTAGCCAGGCATGGAGGCACACGCCTGTAGTCCCAGCTACTTGGGAGGCAAAGGTGGGAGGATCACTTGAGTCAGGGAGGCTGAGGCTGCAGTGGGCTAAGATTGCATCACTGCCTTCAAACCTTGGCAACAGAATGAGACCCTGTCTCAAAACAAACAGCAACGAGAAAACCCAAAACAGTACACCAGAGAGCTAAGGAACACCCACCCTTCTGCCAGGTAAATCTGCTGGGGAAGGGCTTGGCCTCCTCCAGTGCCCTCCTGCCTGCCTCGTGTCTTCTCCAGGCACTCACCCTTGAGGGTTGTCACAGGTAATCAGAGCTGGCTCCGCTGGTGAGAGCAGGAGCAGTGTTTCTTAGCAACGGGCACAGCATACAAAACCCAGCTAATCTGGGCTGCCCCAGCCGCCAGCCCTCCCACAGCCTCCAGGGTGGCAGCTGCTGGCCAGCAGCACACCCCCAGAGGTGGACACTTACAAACTTGTGTGTCTTTCTACCGCAGCAAACCCTAAGTTCCAGCTTGGGCAAGAAGGACTCTTCTTTTCTCCACCCTCCCTGTTTCTCTCCCCTTTCCTAGGCTCTGTCTCCCTTCACAGTATCTGCAGACCTCTCTGAGGCAGGGGTCCCAGCCCTGCAGCAAGTCATGAAATGAAGGGCAAATCACTTCACCTCTGGGAAGCTCAACTTCTTCTCTGGGAGGCCATAATAGAGCGGCTCTGTGTAAGGACTGTGAGGCCACACTGGTCTGAAAGCAAATCCATGCTCCGCTACTACTTCTCAGCTGTGTGACACTGGACATGTTTCCTTAACCTTTTATTTTTTGAGTCAGAGTCTTGCTCTGCTGCCCAGGTTGGAGTGCAGTGGTGCAATCTCGGCTCACTGCAACCTCCACCTCTCAGGTTCAAGTGATTTTCCTGCCCCACCCTCCCAAGTAGCTGGGATTACAGGCATGGGCCACCATGCCCAGCTAATTTTTGTATTTTTAGTAGAAACAGGGTTTCACCATGTTGGCCAGGCTGGTTTTGAACACCTGACCTCATGTGATCGGCCTGCCTTGGCCTCCCAAAGTGCCAGGATTACAGGCGTGAGCCCCCATGCCCAGCCTACTTAACCTTTTAGAGCCTCAGTTTCCTCAATGCTAGAATCATGCCCGCCTTAGATGGCTGTGGAAAGAAGAGACAAAGGAAAGAAGTCATCAGACAGAGCCCAGCACAGGGGTCTGTGGACTGGGCTGAGCGCTCCTCTTGCTGCATCCCCAGCTCTGTCCCCTCAGTGGCTGGGCTCCAGTCATTTGCCTTACTCTGCCGCTCTAAGGAGCTGGCACTTCCCATCTACTATTTCCTCTCCCTGAAACTCGTCCCTTTCCCCCAACTCTCCACCGACAAATTCCCCTCAGTTTATTTATTTTGAGACAGGGTCTCACTCTGTCGCCAAGGCTGGAGTGCAGTGGTACTATCACAGTCTCAGCCTCCTGGGCTCAACTGATTCTCTCGACTCAGCCCTGGAGTAGCTGAGCCCACAGGCCTGTTACACCAAGCAGGCTATTAGTAGTAGTAATAGTAGTTGTTGTTGTAGTAGTACTAGTAGTAGTAGAGACAAAGTCTGTGTTTCCCAGGCTGGTCTCAAACTCCTGAGCTCAAATGATCCTCCTGTCTTGGCCTCCCAAAGTGCTGAGATTACAGGCATGAGCCTCCAGTAGTGCTCAGCCACCCCTCAGTTTAAAAACTACTTCCTGCCAGGCATGGTGGCTAACGCCTGTAATTTCTTTTGTTTTTCTTTTTGAGACGGAGTCTAGCTCTGTCACCCAGGCTGGAGTGCAGTGGCGTGATCTCGGCTTGCTGCAACCTCTGCCTCCCAGGTTCAAGTGATTCTCCTGCCTCAACCTCCCCAGTAGCTGGGATTACAGGCTTGTGCCACCATGCCCAGCCAATTTTTGTATTTTTAGTAGAGACAGGGTTTCACTGTGTTGGCCAGGCTGGTCTCAAACTCCTGACCTCAAGTGACCCACCTGCCTCGGCCTCCCAAAGTGCTGGGATTACAAGCATGAGCCACCGTGCTGGGCCACGCCCGTAATTTCTCCTCCATCCCTTGCCGAAATTAGAGCTACCTGTTAAATATCTCACTGACATCCTGCAATTTCTTTTTCTCTTTATGGTTGTGATGGTTAATTTTAAGTGTCAACTTGACTGGGGTAAGGGGTGCTCAAATAGCTGGTAAAATGTTATTTCTAGGTGTCTCTGTGAGGCTGTTTCTAGAAGAGATTAGCATTTGAATCGGTAGAAGATTGACCTTACCGCTATGGGCAGGCATCATTTAATCTGCGAAGGACCTGAATAGAACAAAAAGGCAGAGGAAGGGCGAATGTGCTCTTCTTTGAGCTGAGACATCATTATTTTCCCTCCCACAGACATCCATGCTCTGATTCTTGCAACTTCAGACACGGACTGGAACCACTCCACCTTGGGGAGGGCAGATCGTGGGACTTCTCAGCATCCATAATGGAGCCAATGCCTCATAGTGAATCCTTTTCTACATCTCTGTATATCCATCCTATTGGTTCTGTTTCTCTGGAGAACCCTAACACCATGGCACTTATTACTTATGTGCAAGATTGTTGAACATTGATCTCTCCTCCTTGGCTGTGAGCCCGGGGGCAGGAACTGGGTCTGTTTTGTTCTGTGCGGTGTTTCCAGTAAGAGGGTTGGCCTAGGTGTCTCTCCGAAGTATGTTCCAGCTTTCCGTACCTCTTTATTTCTTCCTTCCCCTGCTTTCCAAGTTGACCTAAATAGTTTTTGCATCGTTTCTTAGGTTCACTGAATCTCCAAGCAGCGAGGTGAATCTGGAAAGACAGCTCAAGAATTAAGAGCGCTCACCTTTAATTACACTCCATTTTCCTCAGGACAAGTGGAACAGATTCGGGATGAAGAGCCCCCAAATCAGCACCCTACAGATTTCAGGACCCCTCTTAATTCATTCCCCCCTCCTCCCAATGACGTCTATTTGCCTACCCCGGACCGAAGGAAGCGTCTGTGCCCTGGCTTATTTGCATGCGCCCGTGCTATTGGCCGGAGGGGCGGCACGGTAGCCAATGGTGTGCAGGGGTGTTGACCGAGTAGCAGCACCGTGCCGCCGGGTGAGGTAATGGAATCCTGGCTGGACCCGCGGCGGCTCCCTCCGGACTGGCTAGTGACGTAGCGGCTTCCCCGGCCGCACCCCGCCCAGCCGGGCCTGGCGCGGCGCGACGCAGCGCAGCGCGGCCGCCCCTGAGAGCGCGGCGGGGGCTCGGCCCTGTTCCTTCCGCCCAGGCGTTCCGGCCGCGGGCCCCTGAGGGAAGACCCACTGGGCCAGATCCCATCTCTGGCGACGAGGAGAGAAATTTGGAAGCCGGCGCGGGAGGATGACCAAACCTGCTCTCCTTTGGGAATGCGATTACGGGCCATCCACTTCGTAAATCACGCAGGCCTGGAACGCTCGCGTTTGTTTACCACGAGCGTGTTTGATTTTGTAATTTAACAAATACAATTGCAGGGAATTTTTAAGAGCCCTGGCCTGGATGTAGGGGAAATCTCGCATTCATTCCAGTCCGCCATTTCCGGTCTAGTGACCTTGGTCACTTTCTCCTGGGGCCCTGACGCTTTCCATGGCAACTCAGGAGAGCAAATGTGGAGACGCCTCGACCGAGTGCGGCTCCTCGTCCTTCCGCAGTTTGGAGAGTGTAACCCCATCTGGGCGGTGTCTCTGGACAGCCCCAGGAAGACCCTCTTTTTTTGGCCCTTGAATTGCTCTTAAGCCTGGGGAGAGGTGGGGGGACTCCGGCCAGGTAGTTGTGAATCCACAAGATGAGGGAGGAAACATGAAGGGAATCCCTTCCACAGCCCCTCTCCTTATTCAGGGCCAGGGCCTGAGCAGGGGAGCCCCTTCTTGGCCCAAATGCCCTAGGGAACCCTCCTGACATCCTTTGACCCCCGCCCCAGAGGGCCAGGGTGGAGGTGGAGTGGAAGGGTGTCTCCTAGGCAGGGTGAAGTTTCAGGTGCTGTGAGATGGAGGGCACCTGGGGAGGGCCACTAAGTCCAGCCCATGGTCCTGGGTCCTGTGGCTCACCTTGGCCCGCTGCTTTCCACTCTCAGGATCTCAGCCCTGCCCTGCCACATACCTAAACGTTGGGGGCAGCTTCTCTCCTCCATGGAGTGCCTTTCCTCTGTCCCCTGCCTGTCCTGTCTCTCACACTGGGCCCTACATTCTCTTCCTCCAGGGAGGCCTCTCAGACTAGTCTCTAGATTCCACCCCAATGCCAGCTCAAGCCTTCTTGGAGGCCACTTCTTAGATCTCCTGGCAATGTTTTCACACCTAGTCTTGTGTCCTGCCTCCCACCAGACTAGAAGCCAGCTTTCTGCGGAGGAGTCTGTCCTCTAGGAACCTCCCACACTGTGGGGTGGCACTGGCCACGGTGCCTGTCTGCCCTCTGCTCCTACTCCCTGGGCCATGCCTTGTTCATCTTCTCTCTCCTCAGCTTTCCTATCTGCAGTAGGGGCTGTGAAGCCGTGCCTGTAGAAAGGAGAGGAGTCAGATATGAAGAAATGCGAGGGTGCGTAGAAAGAGCGCTGGTCTAGGAGTCGGAAGACCAGGACTATGGTTCTGGCTGGGCCACTCACTAGCCAAGTGACCTGGATCAGAGAGACAGCAACGGGGCTGACATGTACTGGACCTTTGTAATGACTAAGAGGCAACATTGCTCCTATCTGTGCAGCCCCCAAGGCCCCCAGTATTCCCAATCAACATACCAGCTGGGCAAAGCTAGGGTAAGCACCTTGGATACACAGCTTCAAGACATGATCCCAGCCCTGGCTGTCCTCCAAGTCCTCCTGTATGGAAATGGCAGATCTGCCACATTGTGCCACACTCCCCTTCATGCTTTATGTCTGCTATCAAAGAGGGACTCTAATGGCAACTCTATGAAATAGGTTTCTTATCTTTGTGTTTGAGGTGAGGAATCGGAAGCCCCAACCCCATTGCTCCAACGTTGGCCTGCCTGGCCTTCCTGACCAGAGAGGGCAAGTAACTTCCCTGAAGTCACACAGCTGGTAAGAGACAGAATGGCTTGTGGATTAGGGGAATCAGACTCCTGGGGCACAGCAGGGAGGAGAACTAACTCTGAGTGTCTGCTGTGTACAAAGCACCTCCATAGCTATTCAGCCCTCCGACCAGTGTCAATCCCTAGGCCTCTAGAGACTGCTTCTTCCACCATCTCACACCGCCTCCACATGCCACCCAAAGCGTGCGTGATCTGGCATTCCACATTTTAGAATATGTTTTATTTGATTATAAATAGGAGAATATATAATAAAGACAAGTTATGCTAAAAGTATTTATGGAAAGGAGAGACCTCTGTGGGCTGGAAGCCTTCATGGAAAAACTGGTAACTGAGCCCTTTTTTTCCCTTCCTGTCTAAATAAATGTATTTCTCCCACACAGGCAAATATTTTAAAATGTATTTCAAAAGTTAGACTTCTGGAAAAAGAAAGGAAAAGAGGGAGTGGGGTAGCTGCTTCTCTAAGAAGCCCATCTGAAAGGAGCTGCTGGGTGGCAAAGAGGAGGGCACGGGTGAGTGAGGAAAAGCCCTACCCTTTCCCCCACCTGACACCTTGTCATTTTTGAAGCCTCAGTTTCTCTATCTGTAAATTGACCTAATACTTGAACCTGGGAGAGAAATGTACAGGTTATTGGGAGGTGATTTTGAGACAAACGAGAGGTTCTTGGGATCATTATGAAGAAAGAGAGAAAGGGAATTCCGAGTTGTGCCGTTAGGATCGGTCCAGCAAAGGATTTCTGGGGGTGGGCAGTGGGGTGGAGAGAGGAATGCAGCCCTGGAATGAGGGCTGAGTGGAGGTGTGGGGCCTCTTTTGGAGAATTTTGAGCACAGAAGAGATTCTTTGCTGCGTGGGGCCTGGCCTGGTGCTGGGGATTGTATAGCATGCTCATCATTTAAGGTGGCTCAAAAAGGAGCAGGGCTAGTGGCTGGCACAGCAGGGCACATGACTGGATCCTCCCTAACTAGTGTTCCCCAATGGCCATGTCTGTATGGGGGTACAGGAGCAGTGATGGTAACCCCCAATCCCACCCAGTCAGCCCCAACCCCATTGCTCCAACCTTGGCCCGCCTGGCCTTCCTGACCAGCCACTCCTGAGTGGGCAGCTGCTGGGGGAGAAGGATTTGCTAAGGAGAGGATGGTTCCCCCCAATCCCACCCAGTCAGCCCCAACCCCATTGCTCCAACCTTGGCCTGCCTGGCCTTCCTGACCAGCCACTCCTGAGTGGGCAGCTGCTGGGGGAGAAAGATTTGCTCAGGACAGGATGGTTCTCCCATTTCCAAAGACGGCTCCAGTCACGTCGGAGACAGGAACATTCCAAGTGCCTGCAGCCCCAGGAAGATTCTTACCGTGGAAGCCTGGGCCTGGAGACTCTGGTTAGGCGAGGGTGGGCCTCCCAGGGCTTCCTGGCCACGGCGGTGGGCCACTGAGAGCATTAAGCACTCTTGTGGACTGGGGAGAGCAGGGAGGAGAACCAGCTCCGAGGGTATACTGTGTACAAGGCACCTCTGCAGCTGTTATTGTCCTGACAACCAGAAAGGGTGGATAATCGGACATATCATCTTCATTTTAGAGCTGAGGAAGCTGAGGCTCCGAGAGGTCAAGCGACTGCCCTAGGCCACACAGTGGCATGGGAGCAGCCAGATCAGTGAATCCATCACCTGGGCTTTGCCGCGGCCTGCTCCCGCTCCTCGGGAAGTGCCCTCTTCAGGAGAAATCTCACCCTCTGAGGAAGTCGTTTTTTTCTATAAGCTGCCTTCTCGTGTGGAAGCTGGGTGCCCTGCTACCTGGGATTTTTTGTTCTTGGGGTGGCATGAAGGCCAAGCGATGCAGGCAAGGCGCCCGCAGACTCAAAGGCCAGGCCCTGTCTTCGCGAGCAGACGAATTGCTGTGTGACTGTGGGCCGCCACCGAGCCTCTCTGAGCCTCGCTCTTTCCACTTCTTCCTGGGGAAGCCCCAGGTAAGTTTATTTATAACCTAGCCCCGGGTGCGCCGCCTCGGGAGGTGTGAGTGAGGCCTCGGTTCCCTCACCTGAGAACCAGCTCCCCGGCTCCGGCCGCAGGAGGCGGGTTATGTAACCGGGTGTGCGGCGTGGGGGGAGCCGCGGGGCGGGGCGCTCGCGGCTATTCCGGGCGCCGCTATTTTTAGCCCCATTGATGAGGCTGCGTCGGCCGCCGCCGCCGGGATTCCGGAGACGTCAATGGGCGCGCGTCACGGTCCCCGCCCCTCCCGCCGGGGGAGGTGCGCCGGGGCTGGGGCAGAGCGCGGGCGGCCGCGGGCGCGGGGGCGGGGAGCGCGGTGCTGCCGGAACTGCGGGCGGGGGGCTACCCGGGGGCGGGGGGCGCCGAGCGGCGGCGCGGCTGCAGGAGCGCGAGGCGGCGGTGGCGGCGGAACTGGCGGGATCCCAGCGCGGCACCCTCGACCCCCGGCCTGCCGGCATGGGCGCCCCTGCGGCGCGGAGCAGCTTCGGGACTGCTGGGGCGCGACCCCGGAAAGCGGGGGTGGAGAGGCGAGCGGAGCCCGCAGGGTCAGGTGAGGGGCCGTCGGGGTGGCTGGAGGTGGGCCCGGGAGAGGCCGGGCAGTCTCGGGGCCTTGGTGGATGCCTTGGGGCGGGCTCGGGGCCATGCCGGGAGTCCCGCTTGGAAACTAGGGGAGTCGGGGAGAGGGACTGGATTCCCAGCGGAACCTCCTGGCTCCGAGTCAGCCCCCAAGAGCGACCGCCAAGGCTTTCTCTCCCCAGCCCGCCAAGGGTGGGGTTTGGCCCACGAGGGGCGCTGGAGGTGGCCAGGCCAGAGAAATTCCTTCCATTTCCCCGCCGGCTGCGGGAACCGGTTCCAGGAGCGCGGGAGCTCGTCTGCCAGGAGACCCAGCCGAGAGGGACCGATGCTGCGCGATGCAGCCCCTTAGCGGGACTGAGTCGAGGAACCAAGGCTGGGGATCTCGTGGAGTCAGGCGGAGCTGGGGCTTAGGACTCGGGGTTCGTGTCTCCCAGGCGTGTTGTTGTTGTTGTTGTTTGCCGCAACATCTTCCCTCCTTACATTGGGTGGGGTGGGGGCGGGTATTTCCAGACCTTCTTACCCTGGTGGTCTGTGTTGAGGGCCCGGGGCACAGTTCCTTGACTTCTCTCATTCCCTTTTTATGTCTTCATTTTTGATAGATGACCTGGTGGACTCGAGAAATGCTGCAGAGGTGGTTTTCAGTGAATTGTGAATTTGGGTATAGGGCTATATTAGGGGCACATTGGGAAAACGCAGGCTGGGCAGAGGTCGTTAGGTTCCCTACAGTTATGCCCAATGGGTGCTGATGGATTTGGGGGCTGCTGTCGGCCTGGTCTGGGGCCCTAGTGGTGGGGCTACAAGGCTTGCCCCTAGACCTACTCAAGTGAACGTTCTTATCAGTGACTTGGATGAAGACTTAAACAGGAAGTCAGCCAACTCCTTGTAGTCACCCAGAGCTGTGAGGAGTGACACTTACAGTGTGATAACATCAAGATTCTAATTGCAGGCGACTGGGCAGAAGGATGGGCTGAGATTAACAATGTGAATGTGACTGACATCCCGGTTGAGGCCCGTGCTGGACTCAAGAAAATCAGCTGAGGAGTTCAGGCCCTGTGCCTGGCTCAAAGGCCCTTAGCTTCTGACCTGCTCTCTGGACAGAGGCTGTGGGACTGCTCTGTGCAGTGTGTACCCTCCATCCACTACACAGGTCCAAGCGGGTGGCAAGGGGGAGGAAGGATGCTTGATTTGGACTCCTTGGTTGGGCTCCCTGGGTTCTAAACCCAGTTTTGCCAATTCCTAGCTGTGTGACCTTGGACAAGTTGCTTAACATTATAATCCCTTCCTCATAGCATTGGGAGGCTGAAATGAAACAATGTGTCTAAAGTGCTTAACAGTGTATCTGGCACATGTTGTCAGATACACTGTTAAGTGTATTAACTGCTGTTTATTATTATATATATATAATATATATATTTTTATATATTATATTATATTTATACTTATATATATAAGTATATTAGCTGCTGTTGTTATTGCTAATAATAGTAATATGCCCATTTCTGGGTGGGGACATTGGCCAATGCAGAGCTTGTACTCAGGAGGCCACCAGGGCCTGTCAGGCAGAGGGCCTGTCAGTGGTATCCTGTTGCAACAGGCAGTTTAGTTAGGAAATGGCTAAAGTACTCGTTAGGAAGGACTAGAATGAGGCTTCCCACTGGCCAGTACAGGGGGCAAAGCTGGGATCCAGGGCTGGGGAATTTTAGAATCTGGGTTGTGATTCAACATAAGGAAGAAGGCTCTGGCGCTTGGATCTGCCCCCAAAAGGAAGGGATAGCTCTTGAGCTGGAAGGCTCTTCCCTTCTGAGCACCTGCCAGTGCTGAGCAGGGTTTAGAGACTGCAGACTCCGCAGTGATTGAGGGGGACAGCATCCTTAGATTCTGGTTGGTTAGAAAGGTGATAAACCAGTGAACAGATGTGAACACAAGACCTATGGTGAATAAAATTAGGCTAGTGTGGTGGGGTGGGGATGTAGGCCCTTTAGGGAGATGACATGGGAAATGAAACCTGATTGATAAGGAAGAGCCAGTTCTGGGCAGAGGGAATGGCCAGTGCAGAGACCCTGAGTGGGGAGAGAAGGCCCACATGACTGGAGCACAGTGAATGGCTGGGAAATGAAATTGGTGGGGAGCAGTAGCTAAGGACTAAAGTCTGGCCTGATGCTCCACCCCATTTTGGGGGTCACTTGTCCTCCTTTTTTTTTTTTTTTTTTGAGACAAGTCTCACTCTGTTACCCAGGCTGGAGTGCAGTGGTGGGATCTTGGCTCACCACAATCTCCGCATCCTGGGTTCAAGTGATTCTTCTGACTCAGCCTCCCAAGTATCTGGGACTACAGGCGTGTGCCGCCATGCCCGGCTGGTTTTTGTGTTTTTAGTAGAGAAAGGGTTTCACTATGTTGGCCAAGCTGGTCTCAAATTCCTGACCTTGTGATGCGCCTGCCTTGGCCTCCCAAAGCGTGAGCCACCTCGACCAGCCACTTTCGCCTCCTCCAAGCCCACTCAGCCTTTGGTTTGCCCTCTGCACAGTGCACATTGTACTTGACCTTGGTTCATCCCCGGTCAGCTCCTGGGGCTCTGAGATCTTGGTGTGCTCATTCTTGGCTCTCCCATTGTTCAGGGGACACTGCCTGGCTCCCAGGGGGTCCTCAGTAAATGCTTGTGGTATGACTATTGAGGGAGGCATTTTGATCTAGGACAAGCGGGGGAACAGATACCTGTCTGAAGATGTTATGAATCATTTGTGGGCACCACGTGGTGCCAGACTCTGGCCCCTGTTCTGAGAACCGGACGGGGAAGACCTGGGCGCTCAGGTTGGGTCTGACTGTGGTAGGTGGTATTTGGCCCTTCCTACCCTTCCTTCCTCCTTAGCAGTGAGCTGGTAGGGAGAAAAGACAAGGCTGGGGGAAACTACAGACCCATTTCCGGGGATGGAAGGATGACACTGTCACCCTGGAAAGCAGGTGTAGTCCATGGGCTGGGGCACATTGGAAGCCTCGTCTTACTTTCTGTTTAGGGTTAGAGGTGCTCTAGATGTTTCAGTCTGCCCTCCCTTTCCTCCTTCTCTCCCGTGGCCTTTTCCTGCTCCCCTACAGCATTGGGAGGGAGGGGTGTTGGCAATGTTGTAAGGGGAGAGCCTGGGTGCTATGGGCCGGAGGACCTCACCTTGGCCTGGGGACCTCAGGCAGAGGTCAGGAGTGTGAGGAATCCCATTGCCCACCCTCTGGGGTCCTCCTCCTCTCTGCCCCTCCTAGCTTCCATCATCTCTTTCTTTTTTCTCAGACCTCATTTCAGTCTGAGGGGCAGTCCAATAGCTAGTGAAGACATGGTCTTGCCCTCACTCTGGGGTGTGGTTGAAACGAAAGAGCTCTGGAGGGGGTGGAAGAAGAGAAGTGGAGATGTGGGTCAGGGGGCCCTGGCTGAGGGGGGCTTTGGCTCAGTGGGTTTGGGGGAGAGGCTGGGGTGAAGCACACAGTTAGCTTCCACCCTGGAAGGAGAGGTCCGCTGCCCAGTGCTGCCTTGGACTAGGAACTAGGGTCTGGGGCTAGCTCTTATGTGTGTGTCCTCATGGAACTTCTCCTAATAATGGTATGCAGCAGATGTGCACATCCAGCACTGTTATAAGTCTTTTACACGTTAACTTGTTTTAAGCCTGCTGATAACCCTGTGATTGTTAATTTTAGAGATGTCATCATTTCTACAGATGAGGAGTATGAGGTACAAAGAGATTATATAATTCATCCAAGGTGACAAGCAGTGGAACCAGGATTCGAACCCAGACAGTCTGGGATCCCGCATCTGCTCTGCTTTAAGTTGGGCTTCCCATTTGGGGACTGGTGACCCATCCCAGAAGATTTCTGAGAGTCCTCATTGCTCTGATTATAAGGCTGGGCTGCCTGATTCAGGGGCATGGAGCCCCTGCTTTTTAGGGGCCTCTGAGGCTTTAGGGCCCAAACTGGAGCCCCTAAAGGAGAGAAGGGTTTTCCGCTTTTTCCTCACGATAGCTCTCTTCCTGTGCCTGTAACATGCCCTTTTGGACGCTCAAAGGCCGAGAGCCGGGAGGGGTATGAGGCAGAGGGGCGAGGTGCTGATATGTCTGTATGGCTCTGAAATGCTGTCAGCAGCTCCTGGCCACACCCTACACCCCTGGAAGCAGATTGCCCAGGCCCCCAGGCTCTGATGCCTAATCCAGGGAAGTTCTTGGGCTGGCTTGTTCTCCTTTTGTGGCCTGGGTCCTGCCACTGCTCCCATTCCTGTGTGTCCTGGCCATGCTGTCTCCAGGGAATGTGCTTGCTACTCACATCCACTCTCTCTCTGTAGGCCTCCACAATGGACAGAGGCCAGGCCCTGCCCCTCCCAGGCAGCCTGGCTCCTGCTGGGCCCTGCAGGCTGAAGGGATAATGTGTGTTGGCCAAGGCCTGTTGGTCCATCCGGAGTCGTAAGTGCTCTGCTATTGTCCTTTGTATGCCCCTGGGCTCCCCTCCCCCTCCAGCAGGTGGGGTTGGGGGGGCAGAGGTGGGGGTGGAGCTGCCCAAAGCGGATGTGGTTAGGGGGATGGAGGGAAGCCCTGCAGAGGTGGCAGGCAAGCTGCTGTTCAGTGTGGGGGATCTGATTTCTTCAGAGGTGGGGGTAATGTGGGTGTGGGGACTAGGGAAGCCTTACTTTCTTGGCAGGATAGGCTGGAGGGCTCTGGGCCCAGGTGACATGGGCTGGTGGGAGTGGGGGATGACAGCTGCTCCCAAGGCAGCTTATGCCTGGTTCCAGGAAGCAGACAGGGTGGAGTAGAGTAGCTGGGGGCTGGGCTGGGAGCATCATGGGGCAGAGGAGGCAGCAGGGAGCTGGTCTGTCTCTGGGGTGTAGACACTTCTCCAGGTGAGTGCATGAAGGGAAGGCCGGGGACCCCCCCACTCCTCCATTGCAGAAAGCATGGTGCCTGCCCTTTCTCACTGCGCTAGGCCTGGGTGCCTATGGAGTCTGTGGTGTGGGGGGTGGCCTTTGTGAATGGGAAAGCAGGACAGGCCTTCCACTACTGGTGATCTAGCACATCTCCACTTACAGAAGAGGAGACTGAGGCACAGAGGGGAGAAATGACTTTTCCAGGGTCCTGCAGTAAGGATGTGTAGAGCCAAGCCCAGAATCCATGCCTTCTGGGTCGCTGGCAAGTGCAGGCGCCTGGTCTGACGGTGGAGGACATACCTGCTTTGTCTGAGGGTGTTTCCAGAGAAGGCCCATGCTGATCTGTAGGTGAGAGGTGGAGGGTGGGAATGGGATTTCCCTCAGGTGTTTCCTGGGGACATAAGATGGGGCTGAGGGCACCGTAGTCCTCGTTCTGTGCCTGAGGAAGCTGGAGCTCCGCCTTGCACCCCAGACAGGCCATGAGATTCCCTGCCTCCTTCCCTGGAAGAGGGCCATCTCTGAGCAGCAGCTCTCCCCGAACTTGAGAGATCCCAAATGAAGCAGGAGCTGGCTTAGTATCTTCCTCAGCTTTCCAAACAGTTGCCTCATGGGGCATTCAGGGTGCAGAGAACCCTGGAGAGGTGGTTGGGGTGGAGAGGACAGGGTGTCTGGTTGGAGCCTGGAGGGAAGGGGGACACTCTGGGAAGCAGGGCCTCCTGTTGTGGGGGCGGGGTTGGGTGTGTGCCTGACCTCCCGATGGCGGCAGGTGCTGTACCACCAACCTTGGGCAGAAGACAGGGAGAGGAATTACTGTAAGCGAGAGAGGCAGGTGTTCTCTGGTCAGTTGGAGATCTGGACTTGGGGAGCACGTGAGTGAAGATGACAGCAGTGGCCAGGTGTCCCTCCCGCAGCTCGGCCCCCACATCCGCCCCCAGTCCAGACTCGGCTTCCTGAGCACCTAGCCCTCCCTCTGGTACACAGCAGCCCTGGTGGGCAGAATTCCTTGTGTCTACCTCGTTGTCTGGGTGATGGTGGTGATTGGGTGGAATTCCTATGCCAGATACACTGCCAAGGCCACCCTGAGGGGCTGCCAACCAGGGCCCCATAAGTGCTAGAGCTGCTGGTCTTGTGACGTGGGCACCTGTCTGCCAGGCCTGGGCATGGGCCCAGGGTCACGCTCATGCCGGGGCTCCCGTCAGCTGACTATTTTGGGCTCTTGCTGACCTGGGCCAAAGTCAGGCCCAGCCAAGAGGACCCAAAGTGGCTCCCCCCATCCCCAGAGGCCGGCTCTGGTTTCTGCTATAAAAACAGAGGAGGACACGCCGGCTTGGAGGCAGCACCACATCCAGAGCCCGCTCAGCTGCTGCCCAGCCTCAGCCACGAGGATAGGCTGGCTGGGCAGCACTTCTCTCCCTGCAGGGCTCCCTGAGGCCTTCAGGAAGAGCCCCCAACCAATCTTGGGATTCTCCCTTCATGTGGTTGTCTGGGACCTTCGTCCAGGGTCAAAGCAGATTGTCAGGAGGAAGCTGGTGAGTCTTGGATGGGGACATTGAGGAATGGGAGCTGGGCTGTTTGGAATTTTTCCCATTGTGACTGTCGTGCCAAACCCTTTGGCCTTGGATTTGGGGGAGGAAGCAAGGGTGGCTGGCCATCGGAGGCATGAGAGTGCAGCTTGACCCCAGTTGGATGGCGGTAGTTGGACTTGGGAGCACTGTGACTGACAACCAGGAGAGGTGGACAGAGACAGGTGATGCGGTCCAGTTCCTTCCTCACAGCTTCCCCACAGGGCCTCTGTCCTCCTCTCCCATCCACCCCGCCTGGCCACTGTGGCGAGTTTTTGGTTTCCATCAGGGTACCTCAGGATTGGCTTCTGAGTGGAGCCCCTGAGCCCCCACTGGTTGGGACTGAGTGGCTGGGCCAGGGGCTTGGCGTCCTGCTGAGCCCTCAGCCCCTGGCCTGCCCCCTTTGCTGGGCCTCCCAGTTGCTTTGGGTGCCTGAGAAGCAGGGCTGGAGAGAGGTCTGGCAAGTCTGCCAACCAGCTTGCCACAAACACACTCCGGGACCGGGGCCAGGGGCTCTGGCCCGGCATGGAACAGGCAGCAGCTCCTTACGTGGGAGGCTCCTGTGCTCTCCTTCCCAGTTCTCAAAAAAAATTTTTTTTCCCCTTTCTGAACGTGAGTCTCTAAACGAATCCAGAGTGCGCGACTAAAAATACTTTAACAATAGGAAAGTGCATCAGTCTTTCCGGCTGGGACTCGTTATCAGAGGGTTTTTATTTTGGAATTTGAAATTTTGCCCGCCTAGGCTGGGTGGAGACCTTGGGCAGAGGCAGGGGAATTTGGTGGGTGTTGATGTTCTGGTGGTGGGAGACCATCCAAGGTGAGAGGGGAAGGGAGCTGGCCAGGAGCTGAACAGACTGAGGGGGAAACTGAGGGAGGTTCAAGGCGGGGGCCAACCTTTCCCAAACTCTATGATCTTGTCTGTGTTTTCTAGCCCCTCTGGCTGTTCGTCCTGAAGTCTGATCTTATTCTTTTGCTCTGGATGTTCATTTCTTCTGGCCTGAGAGGGAGGGGTGTAGGGGTAGCCAAATCACTGGACTGAAGAGAGCCTCTGTGGCCGTAGTCTGACTTCCTTAACTAACTAGTTCTCTCCAGAGTATTAATTGAGCACTTGCTGCATACACAGTCTGGAATTCTCCCAGAATTCTTCCCACTAAAATGGGTACTGGGTAGAGCCACATCTCTGGGCACACTCTCGTTTCCTCTCAACTTAGCCCGGGAGTGGGAGAGAGAGAGATGTTTGTCTGTAGTTCCTGGAGCAGGAGGGCTGCTGGCTCCCCTGTCTAGCTGAGGACCCTGCTGTCTCCTGTCCCTGCCACCCTCCCTGCCAGTCCCAGAATTCTGCTGTAGGCTGCTCTGGTTGTCCCATTGCAGACATGAGTACCACAGGGCTGAGTGCAAGACTTTAGTATGCGTGGATTTTGGTATATGGGGTCCTGGAACCCATCCCCCTGTAACACTTCCCCGTGCCCTAGAGGCACTGCCTCTTCCTGACTTCCACCCTACCTTTCCATCACAGGTTTCCCACGACAGTGGGGGAGCCCAGGCCTCAGGCAGTGCTACATTTGGATTCTGAGCTTCTCCCTTCTGTGGTGAACTGAATTCTCCCTGCACTGGGACTGGTGATGTCTGCATTAGGCAGATGAGGAAGCTTGGAGAGGACAGGGGACTGGCCTCAGGACACATATAGGGCTTGCTAGCTCCTGGTCAAAGATGCCTCTGATAGCTCTTTCATCTTTCGCCCCGCTGAGAGCTAAGGGGAGGAGTGGGGGCACTGGCTGACCTAACTGCATCCCCAGGAGCCTGGTTTGGGGATGTAATGATATGTGTGCTCATGGTAGGGCTTGGGCAAGGGTCAGGAGAGCAGAGCCAGGGACCTGGGCCTGACCCTTCACCCTTGGTTCCCAGAGCTGCCCATGGGAAGCCCCGGGGCAGCAGGCAGTGCTTCCCTGCCCACAGTACAAATCCCCTTGCCCACTGCCAGAGCAGGAAGAGGAAGTGGCCAGGTCAGGGCTGGCAGTAGGCCCTGGGGTCAAGGAGGGGAAGCTCCCAGGGCAACTTCTGAGCGGGAGAAGGCAGGCAAAGCTTACTCCTTCTGCCCACCCCAGGGGAAGGGCGTGGAGGCCCGTGGGTGGGGAAGGTCTCAGTGAAAGTAGGGCAAGTTCCTGACCGCTGCTCAGTAGGGGCGGGGCCCAGCCCAAGGTGGAGGGCCAGCGTGGGAAAGGGACTGTGTAATTCCACTTCCTTCTGTTTACCCATCTCCACCCCGACCCTCTGGGCTGGGGGATGGTGGTAGACATTGGCTGCTCATTTGAGTCCTGCCTTGGACTACTTACTGCTGAGAATGTACAAAGGGTCTTCCCACCACGGGGTAGGAGGCAGTGTCCTTGTCCTCATGGTGTTCACATACTGTTGGGTGAGGAATGGGTCTGAGTACATGCTAAGTCCCTGGGCCCCATAAGATTTGACTAGGAGGGTTGTAAGGGCCTGGTGAACTGCTCAGAAAATACACTGTGTTATCAGCAGGAGGGCCCCTTTCTAATGAGAGATGGTGCATCCCCTCCTAACCGTACTTGTTTTCTATCTGTTGATAGAACAAATACATAATGAGAAACAGCCACCATGCTTTCAGAAGCGCACACTTGAATGAATTTGTTCTCAATAAATTCCAGCTGCATCTGCATCTATATGAAGACTATGTCTCTCTCATTCAGGCATGGCTATTTTAAAATAAACTTTGGGGAAGAGTATAACATACATACAGAAAAGTGCACACATCATAGGTGTACAATCTTTTTTCTTTTTTTTTCTTGAGACAGGGTCTCACTTGGTCACCCAGGCTGGAGGGCAGTGGCTCGATTATGGCTTATTGCAGCTTTTGCCTCCTGGGCTCAAGCAATCCTCCCACCTCAGCCTCCTGAGTAGCTGGAAATTACAGGCACGGGGTTACAGGCACGCACCACCACACCTGGCTAATTTGAAAAATTTTCTTGTAGAGAAGGGGTCTCACTATGTTGCTAATGCTAATTTCAAACTCCTGGGCTCAAGCAGTCCTCCCTCCTCAGCCTCCCAAAGTGCTGGGATTTCAGGCATGAGCCACTGTGGCTGGAGTACAATCTTAAGAGTACAGTTCGATGATTTTCCCAGAGTGAACATGCTTGGGTGATTATCGTCCAGATGGGGAACTAGAATGCTTCCATTTCCACAGAAGCCCCATTGTAGGTACCCCTATTTTCAACTTATAGGTTGTGTGTGTGCCTGGTTTTGTGGTTCACTTATAAAACTCAAGGCCCATGGGGCCAGAAGCCACAGCCTTTGGAGGTTAGAGTTCAGGGTAGTGGGTCCTGCACAAAACTGGGATTTAGAGGACCTAAGTTTCAATCCTACCCTTGAGCCTCTGTTTCCGCCTTTATACAACGCAGATTGTAATTCCAAACCTGGAAGGGCTGGGCGAGTGTTAAAGGGAAGAATCCCTGTGAAGTGCCCTGGCCAAGGTCTGACCCACTCCCAGTGAGAAGGAGCTTATTATGAATGAGTTGGTTGGATGCAATGACTTAGAAATTAAAAAAAAAAAAAAGAAAAGAAAAGAAAAAGAGAGGAAAAAAAATAGAGATGGGCTGGTCCAGGCTCTAAGCTGAAGTCTTGGAGGATCAGCAGGATTAGAATAGAAGGAGGAAGGGAAACAGTATGCCCAGTGGGTGAAACTGTATGTACAAAGTGGGTGGTGGGAAAGTTCAGCTCAAGGTCCTTATATGGGTTGGTGGGGAACTGGGGTGATGAGGGCAGGAGGGTAGGCTGGGCCACGGTTTGGGGGCCTGACTGGGTGGGGCTGTCCCTTATCTCCAGCCTGACATCTCTCCCTGCCTTACCTTCAGATCCCTGTCTCTGGTTTTGGATACCTCTCTCATTACCTGTTCCCTCCCACCCCGTGTCTCTGACAATAAGCTGTTTACTGTGACCTTGTTCTTGAAGGCTAGACTTGTGGTGGGGGTAGGTGTCCATTGGGAGTCTCTGGCCATTGTGGGACCAGCATTTGCTCTAGGCATCCCAAAGTCCACATCAATTGTACCTTTCTCCAGAGTTCCACTAGGTGGACTCCACTCTCTCAGAGCATCAGGCCGTCCTCACTGGAGGGCCCCTGAGGCCTGGGATCCCCAAACCCCTTTCACCTTTCTCACCTCTAAGTGCTCCACATGGAAACCTGCATGGGTGACCTCAGCTGTGTTCCCATAGAGGGCCTTGGCCTTTTTCTCCTTATTTACTTGTTTTCAGAATGTGATGTGTTGAGCACCCTCACCATCCCCTGCAAGCATGGCCAGGTGGCAGCTGTAGTTCCTTATCCTCCTCCAGGCTTTAGGGTAGCAGGGCTGCAGGCCCAGATCTGGAGGCTAGCTGCTGAGATTCAGACCGGGGACCTGGACAGCACCTCACCACACTCGCTTTCCCTTGGGCTTATGGGTGGGCCTACCCCATAAAGATGGTCTGTGTCACTTTTTACAAATGCCAAATTGTGAGGAGGAGAGGAGGGTGCCGGAGCTTGAGGCTGGTTCAACTCTCAAAGAGCTAGCAAGGCTGAGATTGAGCACAGGCTGGTTAAGCCACAGATAATGCATCTGTTCTTGCTGGTTGGTGGGAAGAACATTGGCTTGGCTGATCATCTTTTGCTACCTATTAAAATTGGTTTTACTTTCTAGGGAAGGCCCAGCTGGGGTGGAGGGAGACATCCTGGGGCAAAGCAGGTGCTAGGTGAGAAAGCCAGCCTGTGGCACAGCAAGGACCAGTTCCACCCAGCAAGTCTTGCTGTGTGCTCCTGAGCAAGGTACAGCTCCTCTTGGAAACTTTGGCTCCTAATCTGCAAAATGGGAAGACTTGAATTCTATTTGTGTTTTTAAACCTTTTTTTTTTTTTTAAGCTGTGGAGTCATTTGCCACAAAAGGATTCCACAAAATCTAAGCAGACTCTTAAGAAAAGCCTAAGAGAACGAAAAACAAAACTTTGGCTGAAGTGAGGTAGAGATCCTGGATGGGTCCAATTGGCAATAACCTGCGCACACTTCACATTCAACCAGGTGGCCTTGAAGGTCTTTGGGAGATGGTTTGGGGCAACCCAGAGCTCTCTGCAGATGCATTCACATTGAGATTGTATGCTGGGTTGGAGGGTTCTGGCAGGTTCTGACCAGATCACTGAATGCCATCAGCATTACAGTCACCCCTCAGTATATGAAGGTGGTTGGCTCCAGGACCCCAGTTTGTACTGTGAATACTCAAATCCCGGTGTTGGCCCTGTAGAATCTGCAGATACAAAAAAAATGGGCCCTCTGCATATGTGGGTTTTTCAATCCATGTTGGATTGAAAACAGACCCCATATAAGTGGACCCACACGGTTCAAACCTGTGTTGTTCAAGGGTCAACTGTACATGAAGACTGCTCCATCTGTGGTGGACAGTGAGGCTTTAGAAGGAGGAGATGGGCAGGCTAAGGGTTGATCTTCATGGGTGTGGGCAAGGAGAAGGAGTGGTCATTGGGTGCAGGCAGTTGGTCTGTGGGACCAGTGAGGCATGGGCAATGACTGGCAGTAGGAAAGCAGGAGATGCTGGGTGCAGTGGCTTTTGCCTGTAATCCCAGCACTTTGGGAGGTCAAGGCAAGAGGCTTGAGGCTGGGAGGTCGAGGCTGCAGTAAGCCATGATCATGCCACTACACTCCAGGCTGGGTGACAGAACAAGATCTTGTCTCAAAAACAACAAAACAAATGGGGAGGGGAAAGGACCCAAGAGATGCTCCAAAAAAGAATTTCAGGAAACAATGAAACGTTGCAAATGGGGCATCAGGAGCAGAGATTAGGTGGCAGGCAGGGGTTGCAGAAATGACAAGCTCTGCCTGGAACAGATGAAATTTGAGGTGCTTGTGGGTCCTTTGAGTGGGCAGAAGCGGGGGCTGGAGACAAGGGTGTGGGAAACCTGTGATGGGAGTTGAGGGTGGAAATTAGCAGCAGGCAGTGCCTCCAAGGTAGAGGAAGTCCCATGGGGTGACCAGATGAGGTGAGAGCTGGGTGGGTGGGTGCAGGCTCGGTGGAAGCAGAAACTCTTCTGGACATTGACTTACATGGGGGAAGGGGAATGGTTGGTTGCAGTGGGGTGGCAGGGGTCTCTTCTTTGTCACGATTTGCCCTTCTTTCTTCTCCTACCTTGCCGTGAGGGCTCCCCAGGCTCAGGAAGAGATCCGGGTGGAGGAGTGACGGCCCAGCCAGGGGAGGCTCCAGGTGGCTGCTGCAGCCTGGTCTGTGCCTAGCAGGGTCCTGGTGGGCTGTTCCGCACTCCACTGGGCAGGTGATAACTGGCCAGTGTTGCCTCCCCACGGGTGCTAGAGGTGGGGTGGGGGGTCGGTGCTCCTTGATGTGGATAGGAGGAGGGGGATTGATAAAAGGCTTGGAGAGAACCCTAGAGATGCAGTCTGTGGCCCTGGGTTCCACCCCAGGGTGCCACCGCCCTGGGTGTGTGACCTTGAGCAAGTGCCATTATTTCTCTGGGCCTATTTATTTATAAAATGGGGAAGAGTTGGCACAAGTTTGAAAAGATTTCTCAGACTCCCCCCGCCCCCCGTTCTGAAATTTGGTAATTTCCCAATTAGGGTGCATTCACCCTGTAAAGGGCTGGAGAGGGGAAGGTGCGAAGCCAAGTTCAGCTTGTGGAGCGGAGCGGGAGCAGTTGCCCGAGCTTGGGCCTGGCCAACCCCTGCCCTCGGAAGGTCCTGTGCAGGGAGACCGCCAGGAGGGACTAAGCGGGGGCACCCTCTCAGCCTGAGACCCTGCTGGGGAGACCGCGTCCTGTGCACCAGTTGCACCTAAGGCTGAGGTGAGGGCGCAGGCTCCCCAGGGTGTGTCCGAGTTGCCCGCCCCAGCCCACGACCTGCCTTGACCGCCCAGCAGCGGTGCGGCATCACCCTAGGCTCTAGGAAGGGCTTGGGAAGGTGCAAAGGCGGGGCTGGACTCAGAGGGAGCCGGAGGGACCGGGCGCGGTTGGCTCCCGGGAGCAGCTGGAGGGTGAGGAGATCCTCGTCTGGGGAAGCCCAGCGATCGCGGCTCTACAGCGCCCCTTCACCGGTTCTGCCCCTCCCGCCGGTTATTTTGGACTTGGGGGCCCTCAGTTGGGACCCGAGTCCGGTGTGGGGAGCCTAGTGGGCCTGGGAGCTGCTATTTTTAGCGGACTCGGCGGGCGCTAGGAGCCTATTTATAGATCAAACAATCCGCGCTCCCTGCGTCAATGGAACCCCGCGTGCGTCACGCGCGCAGACATTCCAGGCCCCCCTCCTCGCCCCGCCCCCTCGGGCTCCCCGGGCCGCGCCTCCCCCTGGCCGCCTCCCGCCGGAACCGCACCGCCCCCCGAGCCCTTGTATGGCCAAAGCTCGCCGGGCGGCCTGCGTCAGTGGCGCCCCCGCCCCTCCCCGTGCGTCACGGAGCGCTTAAGAGGAGGGTCGGGCTCGCCCGGGGAGTCCCAGTGGCAGAGGCTGCGAAACTTGGGGGAGTGCACGGAAGAACTTTGGGAGCGCACGCAGGACCAGGGACCAGGCTGTGACTCGGGGCGCCGGTCCGGGCAGGGGCAGAAGGAGCCGGCCGGGTAGGTTCCTCTCGGGGGTGTGCATCTGTTTTTGGGGGTGGTGCATGAAGGATAGGAGTGTACGCGCGGGCAGAAAGGATGTTGCAGGGTCAGCATGCAGGAGGGCGGGTGTAGTGTGCAGCTCTGGCGCAACGGGATGAGAACCCAGGTCCGACTGGAGACTACTGGCTGCGGGGGTAGGAGGTAAGAGACGTTGACTACCTGCAAGGTGGAAGCTGCAGGGGGTTGGGGTTGGCGGCGGGAGTAGGGGCTTGTCCAGCCGGCGGCTGGCCTTAGTTCAGTCTCCCAGGGTGCCCAAGTGGGCGCACGGTGCTCTGAACTTGGGTGGGTGTGGATGGGGGGGGGTCACAGTACTGTGGGGGGAAAGGTACACCGCGCTTTGGCTCTGCTGGGATCCATGCGACTCCAACTGGATTGGATTTCCAAAAGGCTCTTCTTCCTCCCAGCCTGTCAGCCCCCTCCCAGCGCCCCGGTTGTTTTCTTAACACTTTAGAGGCTGTGGCTGATTTGGGAGGGGTTCCCCACCCTGAGCTTTCTGCTTGAGCTGCGTTAGGAAGCCTCTGGATCACTGAAGGAAGTGACTGGCTTGGTGGCTGAGCTGTGGAGGGCTGCTTGCTGTGTGTTCAATAAAGGAGGCCTCTTGGGGTCAGGGGTAGGGTCTCTGGAAGCACTGGGAGGATTGATTTTGCTGGGGCTTGGATCGTGTGTGTGTGTGTGTGTGTGTGTGTGTGTGTGTGTTTGAGAGAGAGAGAGAGAGACACAGACAGGGGTGAAAACCCTTGTCCTTGGGGATCCTGGATAGAAGTTGTCAAAGTTGGAGTCTTGGGGCGGAGCTACCTAGAGGATACCTCCCAACCATTCCAGCTCCAGATGCTGATCACCCCTCTGCCCCCTCCCCCAGTAGTCCCTGTTGGATCTTACAGGTAGGGTGCAGCCTGAAGCTTGTTCAGCAGAACAGGTGCAAGCCACATTGTTGCCAGGACCTGCCTGAAGCCGGATTCTCCCCACTCCCTCCTTCAACCCCGCCTCTTCCTCCTCCTGTGGGACTGCTCCCCCCTCCCAAGAGGCTAGATGTAGGTCCATATCTTGTGTTGTTAAGAACTTGCATGAAGGGGGAGGGATTGATGGGGGTTGATCCGGATGTGGGACGTCCAGGTGGAGAAACAGGATTTGAATAAGGCAGGAACGAACGCCCAGTTCTGCCCAACTGCTGTCTTTCCTCCTTCACCCCCAGCCCATCCCTGCCCAGACTGTCCTAGTGCAGGCAGATGTGGCCACCCTTACCTCACAGGGTGCTACATGCCTGTGGACGGGTGCCACTGGGTGGGTGGGGCCTGAGCTACGAGGGTCTCTGTTGTCTTTGTTGGTTATGTGAATGTCAGGCTAGGGTGGAGGTGCCCTGTTCAGGGCCCGTTGAGTTAGAAGAAAGGCTAGGACCAGAGAGGACTTCCTGGGCTCTTGGACAGGAGGTGGTGACAGCCTTTGCCCCCATCACTGTACCCCTTAATTATGGTACTCGCTGTTCCAGCTTGATTTCTTCTCCAGTTTCTCTCCTTGACTGGTGAGGCCAGAGTTATGCAGACTCCAGGCATGGAGGTAGGGAGGGAGATTGTCCTGGAGCCTCCTCTGCATTAGTTTTTGACCGTTCTGTGAATGTAAGGATCTGTCTGAATGGTGCTATCTCTGTTTAGGCTCCTCAGGACCCCCTTTGCCTTAGCTCCTGGATTATTTAGGGCACAGACCCTGCTTTTGTGGAGGGACCCAGGCAGAGGCAGAATGTCTCCCACCCACCCACCAATAGGCTTCTCCTTCCTGCATAGCCTCCTTAAGTCTTCTGCTGCTGCTGGACTCTGAGAATTCTCTTATTAAAATAACTGGGGGTAGCAGAAGATTCTTCTTAGGTACTGTCTTCTATTCTCCTGGAAGTCCAGGGAGCTGTGGTCTCCTTCCTCCCCCTTACCCTGTTCCCAGCAAATGGCCCTTAAAGGTCTGGAGCCAGGTTACTGATGAGGAGGCCTAGGCTCCCTTTCTCTTTGCTTCTGGGAGCATCTTGGGCAGTGCAGAGTGGCTTCCCAGCCCCAGATGGCAGGACTGGGGTGGGTTTGGGATTTGCTGCCTTTGCTCAGTATGGGGGTTTGGGATGGAGGGGGGACAGGCTGGGACCTCTGCATTAGGCTTCTTCCATTTCCACAATGTTCTTCCTAGGCACCGTGAGGGGAAGAGAAAAAGACTAGGGTGTGCCTGGGAGTATTCCCAGGAAGTGCCTGGTTGGCAAAACAAGCAGGGAGCTGCTCCTGAGAGCTGGGCTGAGGCTTTCCTGGGCTGTCTCTCCCACTCACCCTTCTCCCAGCCCCCACCATGCCTTCCCCAGTAGGGGAGGGGCAGGGGGCTGGAGGAACACAGCTTCCCCCTGTTCCAGCAGAGAAATGCTGGCTGGATGCCTCCCCGAGGGTTCCCAGGCTGACTAGGGTGTGGCTGGCCTTCTGATGGAGCCCACTCATGCTGGCCGCTGCCCAGGGGCTTTGTGGCACATAGGTCAAGATGGTACTCAGGCCAGGGGTCAGGATTCCTGGGTGCTGTGGTGGGCTGTGGTCCTGCTGCCTCTGTCCCATCTTTAGGCTAGGATTCTTGCCACCTTGCTGCTCTGGGGCCCAAATACTTTGAGACCAGGCTGTAGGCTTCTCCCACTGACTCTCCTTTCCCTCCCTGGGGTTCTCCCTCTCCAGAGATGCCCTGTATCCAAGCCCAATATGGGACACCAGCACCAAGTCCAGGACCCCGTGACCACCTGGCAAGTGACCCCGTGACCCCTGAGTTCATCAAGCCCACCATGGACCTGGCCAGCCCTGAGGTGGCTCCCACTGCCCCGACTACCCTGCCCAGCTTCAGCACCTTCATGGACGGCTACACAGGAGAGTTTGACACCTTCCTCTACCAACTGCCAGGAACAGTCCAGCCATGCTCCTCAGCCTCTTCCTCGGCCTCCTCCACATCCTCATCCTCAGCCACCTCCCCTGCCTCTGCCTCCTTCAAGTTCGAGGACTTCCAGGTGTACGGCTGCTACCCTGGCCCCCTGAGCGGCCCAGTGGATGAGGCCCTGTCCTCCAGCGGCTCTGACTACTATGGCAGCCCCTGCTCGGCCCCATCGCCATCCACGCCCAGCTTCCAGCCGCCCCAGCTCTCTCCCTGGGACGGCTCATTCAGCCATTTCTCGCCCAGCCAGACTTACGAAGGCTTGCGGGCATGGACAGAGCAGCTGCCCAAAGCCTCTGGGCCCCCACAGCCTCCAACCTTCTTTTCCTTCAGCTCTCCCACCGGTCCCAGCCCCAGCCTGGCCCAGAGCCCCCTGAAGTTGTTCCCTTCACAGGCTGCCCACCATCTGGGGGAGGGAGAGAGCTATTCTGTGCCGACAGCCTTCCCATGCTTGGCACCCACTTCTCCACACCTTGAGGGCTCGGGGATACTGGATGCACCCATGACTTCAACCAAAGCCCGGAACGGGGCCCCAGGTGGAAGTGAAGGCCGCTGTGCTGTGTGTGGGGACAATGCGTCGTGCCAGCATTACGGTGTCCGGACCTGTGAGGGCTGCAAGGGCTTCTTCAAGGTACTGCGCGGCCCTAGGCGGGGCTTTTTACAGGAAATTGAGAGAGGCTAGCCTTTCATCCCATTGGGACCTGTGGTAGACCCCTGGGTTCTCCTCCCAGCCAAGTCTTGTCCTGTAGGATGGGCTCAGACCTGCCAGGTGGGCTGCCTTCCTGGAGACCCATGATGCCAGGGCTGGAATCTTTGATTCACCAGGACACTCAGGGGCCCATGGGGTTGCAGAGAGCTGGAGTGAGCTGTGAGATACGGGCTGGAGGGGTGCCTGGCCAGTCTCTGGTTTTCCTCTGCCGGTCCTCCCCTAACTCAAGGTTCTAGTGGGAAAGAGTGACCCTAGGCTCTTGTGTTCCTGGCATGAGATGAAAGGATCCCAGCAGAGGGTTTAGTTCTTGAGGGCTGGGGGTGGACTTGAGAACAGGCTGTGTATTTGTCCCAGTGCTGGTGCCTGCTTAGCTTCCCGTCCCCACCCCCAGCCCCTTGGCCCTCTCCTGTCTGCCCCAGGGAGAGGGCAGGCGGACAAACGCCCATGAAAAAGTACAGGTGTTTGGATTGCTGGGGAGACTCTGGCCCCCAGTATTGTGTCTTGGGCCCTTCCTCGGGGGAGAAACCTCCTCCAGTGTCTTCAAGACTTCTCTTTCCCCCCAACCCCCTATCTCTCCCTCCCTTGCCACCCAAATGTTAGAAAAATAGCTGTGAACAGAGAGTGCTTTTGTCTGCAATGGCAGCAGGATCTGGACAGTCCTCTCTCCTGGGCTCCCCCCTCCCCACCCCACACTCTGACAGCCTGTTCCGTGTTGCCCCCCCACCCAGCGCACAGTGCAGAAAAACGCCAAGTATATCTGCCTGGCCAACAAGGACTGCCCTGTGGACAAGAGGCGGCGAAACCGCTGCCAGTTCTGCCGCTTCCAGAAATGCCTGGCCGTGGGCATGGTGAAGGAAGGTGTGTGGCTGGGGAGCGGCCCAGCAGGGCGAGGGTAGGCTTGAGTGGGATGGGACCCCAGGGCCCTAAGCCTTCTGCCCTGGATGACCCAGGGGAGGACACATCTTATTTCCATTCCCCCTCTGAACCCCAGGCTTTAGGGGGAGGCAGCTTCCACCTGCCTGGATCGTGAGGGTGGTGGCTGGGAGGGGGTCCCTCTAGGGTACCTTATATCTCAGGGGCTCTGGGTCCTAGGGACTTGGTGGGCTGCGTCTCAGCAGTAGTGTGCATGGCTTGGACTGAGAGGTCCTTCCTTAGATCCCTTCCTTTCTCAACCCTACCCATTCCTTTGCAGTTGTACGAACAGACAGCCTGAAGGGGCGGAGGGGCCGGCTACCTTCAAAACCCAAGCAGTCCCCAGATGCCTCCCCTGCCAATCTCCTCACCTCCCTGGTCCGTGCACACCTGGACTCAGGGCCCAGCACTGCCAAACTGGACTACTCCAAGGTGAGGCCCCGCCTGCCACATCCCTCGCCTGGCTTGGGGAGGACTGGTGTGAGCACACATGATGCCTTTGTGCATGTTAGGAGAACTACCCCTCTGGAAGGATTGAGTGAGAAAGGAAGTTTAAAAAGGAAAGAAAGAAAAGCTACCCCCTCCAGTTCTGTTGATCACCCCTCTGGGGTGACCAGATGGGAAAATACACCCCTTAAGGCAGGTGGCCAATTAGAAAAATGTGTCCTTTTGGCAGCTGCAGCTCTGGGTTAATATGTGAGACTTGGCAATCGAGAGCCTGGGGTGGATCTCAGGGCTACTACCACTCCCGGGATCTGGCATCCAAGTGTCTGACACAGCCGTACGTGGTGGTGGGTGCAGGGCCCTGCCTGGGGTGCTGACCCAACTGGACCATCCTCCCAGTTCCAGGAGCTGGTGCTGCCCCACTTTGGGAAGGAAGATGCTGGGGATGTGCAGCAGTTCTACGACCTGCTTTCCGGTTCCCTGGAGGTCATCCGCAAGTGGGCGGAAAAGATCCCTGGCTTTGCGGAGCTGTCACTGGCTGACCAGGACCTGTTGCTGGAGTCAGCCTTCCTGGAGCTCTTCATCCTCCGCCTGGCATACCGGTGAGCTGCCCACTGACTGCCCAGCCCCTTTCCCTCATTACACCTGCCTGTGAGCCACCCTGATCACTCTTCAACCCATCTGCCTCCCAGGTCTAAGCCAGGCGAGGGCAAGCTCATCTTCTGCTCAGGCCTGGTGCTGCACCGGCTGCAGTGTGCCCGTGGCTTTGGCGACTGGATTGACAGCATCCTGGCCTTCTCAAGGTCCCTGCACAGCTTGGTTGTTGATGTCCCTGCCTTCGCCTGCCTGTCTGCTCTTGTCCTCATCACCGGTAAGTGACCAGCACCACACCAGGTCCTGCCCTGGATGACCCAGGGGATGACCCAAGGGGGGTGGGTGTCAGGGAGTTGACTGGTCCTCAGGAGGGCACTGTCCCAGGGAGTCTGGTGGGCTGGGATCTAGCATTTTCTGGCCCCTGCACTGCCCTAGGCTCATACTGACAGTAAAGTAGGGACCACAGGAGCTGGAGACAGGCTCAGCTGCTTCCAGCTCTAAAGCTTAAGACAGCCTTTAGCCCCAGATTGCCCAGGATATACATGGCAGGTGTCAGGTATGTGGCCTAGGGTATTGGTTTGTTTTTAAAACCTTCCTGTCGATTACGCTGCATGTAGAAAAGTACACGGATGGTAAATTTTCATAAACTGCACTTACCTAACCAGCATCTTGGTCAAGAAAGAGCACATAACTGCCCTCCAGGACCCGTGATTGGGCCCCTTTTAGTCATTTGCCCTCCCCAAGGGTAACCACTACTCTGGTTTCTATTTTTTATTTTAAAAAATTAAAAAATATATAAGATGAGATCTCACCATGTTGTCCAGGCTAGTCTCGAACTCCTGGGCTCAAGAGGTCCTCCTGCCTTGGCCGCTAAATTGTTGCGATTACAGGTGTGAGCCACTGCGCCCGGCCCTTCATTGTGACTTCTGCCAGTGCAGATCAGATTGGCCATGCTTGTTTTGGACTTTATGTAAAGGTAGTCCTGCAGGATGGAATCTGAATGCAGAGCTTTTCAGATCTTTTTTTTTTTCTTTCTTTCTTTTTTTTTTTTTTTTTGAGACGGAGGAGTTTCGCTCTTGTTACCCAGGCTGGAGTGCGATGGCGTGATCTCAGCTCACCACAACCTCCGCCTCCTGGATTCAGGCGATTCTCCTGCCTCAGCCTCCTGAGTAGGTGGGATTACAGGCACACGCCACCATGCCCAGCTAATTTTTTGTATTTTTAGTAGAGACGGGGTTTCACCATGTTGACCAGGATGGTCTCGATCTCTTGACCTCGTGATCCACCCGCCTCGGCCTCCCAAAGTGCTGGGATTACAGGCATGAGCCACCGCGCCCGGCCGTCTTTTTCTTTTTTTGAGACAGAGTCTCGCTCTGTTGCCAGTCTGGAGTGCAGGGGCACGATCTTGGATCACTACAACCTCCGCCTCCTGCGTTCAAGTAATTCTCCTTCCTCAGCCTCCTGAGTAGCTGGGACTACATTTGGGCACCACCATGCCCTGCTAACTTGTATTTTTAGTAGAGATGGGGTTTCACCATATTGGCCAGAATGGTCTCAATCTCTTAACCTCGTGATCCACCCACCTCGGCCTCCCAAAGTGCTGGGATTACAGGCATGAGCCACTGCACCCAGCCACCTGTCTTTGTTTTTTAAAGCAAAGAATTCACCCTCATTCCTTTTTTTCACTTAAATTGCACAGGGGACTCAACTATATAGAACACAATCAGAGGTACTCTGGGCTGAGGGAGTGCTGAATTCTGAGTCTGGGCCTTCTCAGTACAGTCTAGATTTTAAAAACCCAATGGTCTAGCCAGAAAATCTAGGTTAGGATTTTATTTCCTAACCTTGGGCAAGTCATTAACCTCCTGGGCCTCAGGTTCTCACTTGGAGCATGAGAATCATGAGGGTTATTGGTTCTCAGACTTGTGATGATGCTTACTAATGCCAACATGTGAACATGCTTTTGTGAAGTGCCAGCAGAGCATGAGAGTTGGCCAGGAGCAGCAGTTTTAGGGGCCTAGGGGAGGCTGGGGCTTTGGGGCCTGGTTCTCAGATGTGGGGCTAATTCTGTACCCTCCCCACAGACCGGCATGGGCTGCAGGAGCCACGGCGGGTGGAGGAACTGCAGAACCGCATCGCCAGCTGCCTGAAGGAGCACGTGGCGGCTGTGGCAGGTGACCCCCAGCCGGCCAGCTGCCTGTCACGTCTGCTGGGTAAACTGCCTGAGCTGCGGACCCTGTGCACCCAGGGCCTGCAGCGCATCTTCTACCTCAAGCTGGAGGACTTGGTGCCCCCTCCACCTATCATCGACAAGATCTTCATGGACACGCTGCCCTTCTGACCCCCGTCTGGGAACACACGTGCACATGTGCACTCTCATATGCCACCCCACGTGCCTTTAGTCCACGGACCCCCAGAGCACCCCCAAGCCTGGGCTTGAGCTGCAGAATGACTCCACCTTATCACCTGTTCCAGGAGGTTTGCAGGGAGCTCAAGCCCTCGGGGAGGGGGATGCATTCATGGGGGTGACCCCACGATTTGTCTTACCCTGCAGCCTGGCCCTGGCCTTTATGTTTTTTGTAAGATAAAAAAATGTTTTTAACACATACTGCCGTGCTGTAAATAAGCCCAGGAAGAAAGAGATTGAGGTGGGAGTGGGGGGAGGAGGAAGGGACGGGCTCCACTAGCCTGGGCAGCCTTTCCAGCCTCCTGCTGGCTCTCTCTTCCTACCCTCCTTCCACATGTATATAAACTGTCACTCTAGAAAGAAGACAAATGACAGATTCTGACATTTATATTTGTGTATTTTCATGGATTTATAGTATGTGACTTTTCTGATTAATATATTTAATATATTGAATAAAAAATAGACATGTAGCTGGAACTGGGATTTAGTGTGTCTCTGAGGCCCCCTTTCCCCTCTCCCACCAGGCACACCCCGTCATTACATAAGAGGTGGGTTGCTCGAGATGAAACTTGGATATTACCAGCCTGAGCTATCAGGCCTCAGTGTACTCATTTGTAAAAGGTGGATAATAATGACACCTGCTTCACGAGGTTGTTATGCAAAGCTCTTAGACTAATTTCTAGCACGTGGGACGCCTCCACGAAACGTGCCTAGCTCATTGCTGGGGCCTGCAGTGGCTGATTAGCCCAGGGATTACTGCAGGGTCCTATAGCCTTGGCTGTAGATCTCAGGGTTGTCACGGTTCCGAACCTGGACACATTATTCTCTGATTTTTGATTTCCACATCCATAAAACAGGAATAGACCCGGCCTCACACAGCTTTTAGGGTCAGAGGATTATGTGTATAAAGCTTAGCTTGGGCTGGGTTGAAGTAAGCCCAAATTGGTAATAAGTAGCTGTTGTATTCAGGTTTTTTTTTTTGAGACAGAGTTTTGATCTTGTTTCCCAGGCTGGAGAGCAGTGGCATGGTCTTGGCTCACTGCAACCTCTGTCTCCCGGGTTCAGGTGATTCTACTGCCTCAGCCTCCTGGAGTAGCTGGGATTACAGGCACGTAGCACCATGCCCAGCTAATTTTGTATTTTTAGCCGAGACAGGGTTTCTCCATGTTGGTCAGGCTGGTCCCGAACTCCTGACCTCAGGTGATCCACCCACCTCAGCCTCCCAAAGTGCTGGGATTACAGGCGTGAGCCACCACGCCAGGCCTTGTATTCAGTTTTTTGACATCCCCATTCTCAACATTCATCCCCACTCTCCTGCCACCCCAGCAAGAGGATCCAGGGAGCTGGTGGCCCTCACCTTCTCGGCAAGAAGATTGTACTGAGGTCTCTCGATTGTACCAGGATGGTCTCGATCTCTTGACCTTGTGATCCACCCGCCTTGTGATCCAACCCCAGGCTCAGTTTAGTCAGCTGGCTTGAAATACAGATTCCTGGGATCTGCCCCGAGACCCAGGTTTGGGGAGGCAAGGGGGCCCACGAACTTACAGTTTTAGCAGGTACTCCAATGCTTGTGATGCAGGTGGTCTGGGGCCACCATTTTGAGAAACACAAACCCAGATGGACCTAACCTGAGGCCCACAGAAGTTTGTCACCATGCAGGGCCCGGCACCCTTCCTGTGCTCAGTGCTTGCCCGGCCTCACTGTTTCCTTCTCTAGGACCTGGTGAGAGCCCTGAAGGCAGTGCCTTAACAGCTGTTACTCATGGCCCTTGGCCCAGGACTCCTGATCTCCACCTCCATGGCCCCTGGGAACTGGCTGGCTGAGGGGTCAGCCCCGACTGGATGGGGCCCAATAGAATAGGGCTCAGCTGTGAATGAGGGGAAACAAGGGCCTTCCCCAGTGCTCCAGCCACAGCTTGCAGGGAGCCCTCATCAACTCGCCCTCACTTGGATTCTGGGAGCACAGTCCAGCCTCAGGCCTGCTGAAGGGTCCATGTGAGGCTGGAGTAGGGAGACGGATGAAGGCCCCAACCCTGGGACTGATGCTCCCAGCAGTGCTGTGGACTTCTAAGCCTGTATCCCTGGCATCATGCTCCTCCCCCGTGCCTGACTCCTGAGTGAGCCTTTGTCAGCTGTACCTGTACCTGACGACACAGGGCCATCAGTAGGTGGGCTTCTGTTTGCAGCCCTGCCTCCAACTCCATGCTGAGAAGCCCCTCCTCCTCACTGAGTCTCAGTTTCCCATCTGTTGAATGGGGAGGTGAGACTGGTTAGGAGTAAAGCTTGCTGGGAAATCTGCCGGCCAGCTGGACCGAGTCCTTCTCCTTTGGGTGACTCACCTCCAGCTCCCTGCCTGTAGCACAGACAGAGGTAGGGAAAGGACAGGCTGCTAGGGAAGGCAAGAGGGCTGCTCAGAGGTTCAGGGAGGGGCCAGGGCTGGGAGTGGGGTGGAGCCTAGGGTTCATCTCCGTATTTACGGACGAGGCTAGCAGGTAGATTGCAGAGTCCACCCCGGCAGACTATTTTCAGCTGACACGTGATTTCCAGCCCTCGCTGCCATCCGCTGAGGACAGCCTGACTGTCAGAACCTCACAGGAGCACCATGGGAGAATGGTGAAAGCAGGGACCCTGGAGCCCTCGGGCTGGGCTTACACTTGGCTCCAGCTCTGACCAGCTGAGTGATTTGGGGCAGGTTAGTTCACCTTGCTGTGTCTCAGTATTTTCACCTAGAAATGAGAAAATGAATCTATTTTATGAAGTTGCTATAAAGATTATAGAAGTGAATACATGCAAAGTGTTTCTTGCAGTGCCTGGCACATAGCAAGCATCCAATAAATGTCAGCTATTGTTTTTAAAAAGGAGAATTCACTTCAGAGAGAGGATATGACTTTCCCAAGGTCACCTGGCTTGTGAGTAGCTGAGCCCGGTGCTTCTGGCTACTTCACCACTAGGTCTCCCTGCCCAGGGCCTCAAAAATAAGAAGCTCCATTGATGGTGGTTCCTTTTTGGGACCCTGGCAATTAGGGTACGGGCTGGGGGGGCTGGTTCCTCCAGCCCACCCTGCCCCACCCTGCCCCGCCCAAGGGTTGGAGCCCAGAGGCAGGCCCTTTCTTTCCACTCAGCAACTGGAAGAACTGGCCTCCAAGTCTTGCTAGAGGATGGGAGGGCAAACAAGGGGGCATTGAGCCTGATGGGGCCTCACAATGGCTGCTCTGTCCAGGCTGGGGGGGGGGCTGGGCCCATTTCCGACGGGGACAATAGTCAAAAGGCAGTGACGCCGGCAGGGCCTGGAATCCCAGGCGGGATTTTCCAAGGCCTCAAAGTCTGCTGTTTGTCCTTACGCGGAGACCCAGGAAGCCTGCCTCTCTGTCTCCCCCACCCCACCCACGCTGGGCCCAGTGCCCTGAGGCCCTGGCCCCCTCCTCAGTCCTGAGGTGCCACTGTGACTCGGGAGGGGTGGCTTTGAGGTCTGGGGACTGAGGGGGAGCTCTGCGCCCCCGGGGTCTGTGCCTGTAGCCCTTCCCGGGGGCCAATGTGGAGGAAGCTGCCCCACACCTGGGCTCCAGCCACCTGGTCTCAATTATGAAGGTGGGTGGTAAGGGTCAGCCTCTAGGAGGTGAGAAGCTCTTGAAGGTCATTGGTGACCGTGATATAATGGGGTATCCTGTCCACATGGCCTGCTCTGAGCACCCAGCATGCTCAGCTGTGTGGTGGCGGCTCTGCTACTGCAGAGAGCAGCATGAGAGAGACTTGTCAGAGGCCGCTGTGTGGTCCGGACAGTCAGCAGTGACATCCTCTTGCAGCTATGAGGCAGTTGTGCCAGACACGTCAGAGTTGGACCCTGGTGAGGCAGTGCTGGGGGGCCTTGTGTGAACTGGGCCTGGAATCCTAAGAGAGTTGTAGCTTGGACATCTGGACAAGTCCCAGCCCCTCTCCCAAAGTCCCTGGCTGCAGCAGAGCCCCAGGGCCACTGGGCCTCCTCAGAGGATGAGGTTGAAGGGGTGAGCCTCTGTCCATCTGGCATCCAGCCCTGCCAGGGCCTGGCCTTGCAGCCTCATAGCTCCGGGGGCAGCTGCTCTGTCTTCCCTGGGGCAGCCAGTGCTCAGATCCAGGCTGCAGTCTCTGCCCCAAACCTCTGCCTCCATCCTTGCTCCAGCCTCAGGCTCTCAGGCCTCTTCCTGGGCCCCAGGTTGGGAGACTGTTGGGTTTGGCCTGGGCTGGCCAGTGGGAGTTTGAAACCTCCAGCCTCTGATGGTGAGTACAGGAAGGAGTCAGTGCAAAGTAGAGGAAAAGGCCTTTTCAGTTCCCAGTATCTCCTTTTCTACACAAGCCAGAGAACTTCTCAGGGCAGGAGGCACATTTCTGAGTCTTCAGCTGGACTTGGAGCCTGCGGGAAGCCTATGGGCCCTTGAGGCCTTGGCGTCCACATCCTGCCTGCCATGCCTGGGCCCCTGCTCTGTTCATCCTCCCCAGCACCCTGGCTCCCCATCGCCTCCTCCTGGGCCCTGACCCTGCCAGGCCAGGGGTGCCACTTGAGGTCTCCTCAAGGTCTGACCCAGGTGCTGGCACTGTCCAGCCCCAACTCAGGACCATAAATCAGGCCTGGCATGGCTGCAGGGGCTGGGGGTGGCAGCTGGGACAGGAGGGGAGTGCGGGGGGGCTGTCTGGGTACATGCTGCGTTAGCAGGGAGCAGTGCCCAGCTGCAAGCCAGGCAGGCAGGGTGCTGACTGTCGCTATGCTCCTAGCCCAGAGAACATCAGAGGGAAGAGGCCTCCAACCAGGGAACTCAGCCTTGGCATAGCCACGCAGGAAACCTGGACTCCACCCCAGGGCCCCAGGTAGCTGGGATACCATGAGGACAGATAGAGAGATGCCCCCTGCCCCACAAGAAACCAGAAGCAGAAAAACAACTCCTAGAGGCAGAGACAGAGAATCCCTTATCAGGGGTGGTAAACAGCCCCCCAACCTTTTGCAAGCACAGTAGTCCAGAATCTCCTTCCTTAAAGAATGACAGATACTCGGAACAGCCCTCAAAGGAACAGAGCTTGCAGCAAGGAGAGACAGTCCCGCACCCCCAAGGGACCGATGCACAGAAATAAAGCCTGGCCCTTACCCCAACTTGGCCAGACAAACACAAACCTTTCTGGAAATAAAAAGCCACACAACCCTGCCCCAACATGGACAGATCCCTGGGTCCTTAGGAGAACGAACAGACACAGGCCACTCCCGGCCTGCTCCTGGTCTCCAGGCTGCCTGGTAAGGTTGGCAGGTTGGGGCTGGAGGCGCCCCTTTCTCACACTCTCTGCTACTCTTTCATCCACCCAGCCATTTTCCCTGTCAGGGAGGGTGGGGTCTGGAAGTGACATCCCAGAAAGGGTGGGAGGTCGAAGAGCACCTGCCCGTGATCCCAGGGGGCAGATGTCAGAGGGGGACAGCTGGTCCTCCTCACCCCTGCAGCCTGCCCAGGCAGGAGGGTCGGCAGGCAGGGTGCTGGCTTTCCAGCCAGCCCGGCCACAGTCAGGAGCCCTGGCCTGACGTCAGTCGCACTCATTGTTGTTGCTGGGACTTGAGTCACTCCCTGTGATGCCACTGGGGTCAGCTCTGGAGCGGCTGGGGTGGCTTGCAGGGGCAGCTTTGGGGCTCCGCTCTCCCCTGGGCACACACCAGGATGAGTTGGGGCCATCCGAGGCCGCGCTCGCCGTGCAAAGCCAGCTGCCTGCTCCCAAGGTCTTGGGTTGGCCCTCAAGGTCTCCCCATAGGCCTTTGCTGCAGGCATGGCTCAGACAGTCTTAGCCAGTCGTCTGCCTGCTTGGCGGCCGTGCTCTAGGCTCTGGCTGAAAAGTCTGCCCTCTCTATTCTTGCCTCTCTCACCCAGAACCCTCAGTTTTCACTCTCTGCCCCTGCCCCCACCCCCAGCTTTTTCCTTCTCCCTTCTCCAGGAAGCCTTCCTAGAGTAATTCCCACTTCTTCCTGGAATCATCCCCCTTCCCTGCCATCTCCTTAGGTTGCTGCCTGGTGCTCTCTCAAGCTGTCCTGGTTTTCTCCTGGTGCCTGGGACTTGCTGAGAGCAGGGCTTGGGACTCCTCTTCACTCTGAATGTGTCACTTTCTATTTTGTTTTTTTTGAGACAGAGTCTGCTCTGTCCCCAGGCAGGAGTGCAGTGGTGCTATCTCGGCTCACTGCAACCTCCACCTCCTGGTTTCAAGCAATTTTCCTGCCTCAGCCTCCTGAGTAGCTGGGATTACAGGTGTGCACCACTGTGCCAGCCTAATTTTTGTATTTTTAGTAGAGACGGAGTTTTGCCATGTTGGGCAGGCTGGTCTTGAACTCCTGACCTCAAGTGATCTGCCCGCCTTGGCCTCCCAAGGTGCTGGGATTAGAGGTGTGAGCCACCATGCCTGGCTGAGAGGGGTTTATTATAAAGAATTGGGTGACAAGTTCTAGGATCTGAAGTCAGGAGAGCTGCTGGTGTCATTTCAGTCTCGAGACCCAGGAGAAACCGATACCTGAAGGCAGTTGGAGTCTGAAGGCAGGAAAAGACTGATGTCCCAGCTCTAAGGCAGGCAGGCAGGAGTTCCCCTTACTCACTGGAGGGTCAACGTTTTTATTCTACTAGGCCTTCAGCAGACCGGATAAAGTCGCTCCACTCAGGGGAGGAAAATCCGCTTCACTCAGTCTGCCGATTCCAATGTTAGTCTCATCAGAACACCGCAGGATCATACTTAACCAAATGTCTGGGCACCCTGTGTCCCAGTCAAGTTGACACATAAAATTAAGCATCACAGCAAACCACTATGCATCGCTATGTATCACTGGGCTTCAGTTACAGTATCAGTAAATCAGAGAGTGGGGTGATGGGGAGGTGGATTGTATCTACTTTGAAAGGTAGTTGGAAAAATCAGCAAAATAGGGCCTGAGTGCCGGCATGGTACCTAGTAAGGCTCAATGCCTGGTAGTGATGATGATGATGATGATGTCAGGCTAGTGGCAGCAAAGGGCTCTGAGACGGAGTGTGTCAGTGGCTAGAGAGATCAGTCACCCCCTTACTCACTGGCAGTCCCTGGGGGTAGGCTCTGGCACCTCCTCCACCCCAGGACTGGTTCCAACCTCCCTTGATTCCCTCTCCTTCAGCTCCTTACAGAGCCTTCCCTCTCAATATTCCGTCCTAATTGCCTTCTGGTTTTCTGCAGCCTCCTGAAGAGGTTGCTGGTCTACAGGGCAGGCAGCTTTCTCTCTCTCCCAAGAGAGGCAGCCACACCTGGGATATGAGGCAAGGGCTGTAAAAGGGCAGAACTGTGGGGAGGAAGGAAAGAGGACAGGGAACAGATGATGGGGGAAGGTCAGCCAGAGCAGGAGGAGCTCGTGCAGCTAGCTGGCTTTGGAACAACTGAGCAGGAGCAGGAAGCCTGAGGGTGACGTGGTGACAGTGGTGTGCTGGAGCCAGCTGGTACTGGCCCTCAGGAGCTGATTCTAACCCTGATAATCAAGATGCAATAATCCATCCATTCTGGACTCCGCGTTCAGTGATGTCTTGTTGCTTGAAATCGGGTATGGTAGAAAATGGGCAAATGCTACAAATCAAGGCATTTCCCCTACCCAAGAGCAGGTGCCAAGTATTTACCAGGACACTACTGGTGGGTGGAGGTGTATTGGAGAGTGCTGGAGCATAGGAAATAGTTGGCTGGAGAAGCCAGCCAGAAAGAGAGCTCCCGAGCCCCTGCAGTGGTAAACAGACTTGGACTTGAACTCCAGGCTCTGTTATTTACTGAGTGACCTTGGGGAACTTACTTAGCCTCTCCCAGCATCACTTTCTTTTATTTTCTTTCTTTTTCTTTTTTGAGATGGAGTCTCACTCTGTCACCCAGGCTGGAGTGCAGTGGCACAATCTCCGCTCACTGTAACCTCCAACTCCCAGATCCAAGCAATTCTCCTGACCCAGCCTCCCAAGTAGCTGTGATTACAGGCGAGGGCCACCACTCCTGGCTAATTTTTTGTGTTTTTAATAGGGGTTTCACCATGCTGACCAAGCTGGTCTCAAACTCCTGATCTCATGATCCCCCGGCCTCTGCCTCCCAAAGTGCTGGGATTACAGATGTGAGCCACCACACTCAGCCTTTTTGTTTTCTAAGATGCAGTGTCACTCTGTCGCCCAGGCGTGATCTCTACTCACTGCCACTTCTGCCTCCCGGGTTCAAGCAATTCTCCTGCCTCAGCCTCCTGTGTAGCTGGCACTATAGGTGTGTGCCACCACTCCTAGCTAATTTTTTTGTATTTTTAGTAGAGACGGGGTTTCACCATGTTGGCTAGGCTGGTGACCTCAAATGATCCATCTGCCTTGGCCTCCCAATGTTGGGATTACAGGCATGAGCCACCGCACCCAGCCCAATTTCTTATCTATGTTGCAGGATTGATTAGCATCAGGTTTAAGTTTATATGTACACATATATGATATTTAAAATCATGACCATTCCCACCTAATAAATGTTATCTGTTATTATCTATTATTTTGGGAGATAAAAGCATGCATTAGGAAAAGAAGCTTTTTTTTTTTTGAGACAGATCTCCAGCTGAGATTGCACCAGACTGGAGCACGTGGTGCAATCTCGACTCATTGCAACCTCCACCTCCCAGGTTCAAGCAATTCTTCTGCCTCAGCCTCCCAAGTTGCTGGGATTACAGGTGCCCACCACCAAGCCTGGCTAAATTTTTTTTTTTTGAGGTGGAGTCTCACTCTGTAGCCCAGGCTGGAGTGCAGCAGTGCGATCTCAGCTCACTGCAACCTTCACCTCCTGGGTCCTGGTTCAAGCAATTCTCCTACCTCAGTTTCCCAAGTAGCTGGGATTACAGGCATGAGCCACCATGCCCAGCTAATCTTTGTATTTTTTTAGTAGAGATGGGATTTCACCACGTTGGCCAGTCTGGTCTTGAACTCCTGACCTCGTGATCCGCCCGCCTCTGCCTCCCAAAATGCTAGGATTGCAGGCAGGTGTGACCCACCACACCTGGCTTTTTTTTTTTTTTTTTTTTTTTGGAGAGAGGATCTTGCTCTGTCATCCAGCCTGGAGTGCATTGGTGTGATTATGGCTCACTGCAGCCTCAACCTCCTGGACTCAAGTGATCCTCCACCTCAGCCTCTGAAGTAGCTGGGACAACAAGGGCACACCAACATGTCCAGCTAAGTTTTAAATTTTTATTTCAAAGATGGGAGAGTCTCACTATGTTGACCAGGCTGCTCTTGAACTCCTAGCCTCAGGTGATGCTCCATCCTCAGCTTCCCGAAGGGTTGGGATCACAGCCGTGAGGTACCCCAGTGGCCAGAAAACAGCATCCTAATCCCTAAGTAACATCTTAAGAGTGCCTCCTAAAGGGCGTGCTGGCATTAACAGAGCTCTCTAACCCCTGTCTGCTCCTGGCTTACAACCTGCATGGAGAACCGGACACGTTCCAGGAAGTTACACAACACTAAAAGTACACTTGTACTGATATTACACTTTACAGGTCACATATCTTTCATATGAGTTATCTCCTGTGATCCTCACCACAGCCGCCTGTTTATAGAGAGCATCAGAAAGGATGAGTGATGTCAAGGGTCACGCAGAGAAGCAATGGCCGAATTACAAGTCTCCAAAGGACTGTCACCAGACTGGTCACTGGGGAGTACCAAGTAGTGCTGCTGTATAAAGCCAACACTTCGAGATGAAGCCCTTTCTCCAGCATCTGTGTGGTTGGGAGGCCGGGGATCCAGTTATGCACATTGAACAAGCTCAAGTTTTGCAATCCACTGGGCACCCTACAGCACAGAGGTGTAGGACCTCTCTCTACGGGGTATGCCCCTCATCTTGTGGAGATCGGTGCCCTTTCCAGGCCTCTCAGTCTGGACTGAGTTGGGCACATGTCTGCGTTCACGGGCCGGGCACGCAGCCGATGACTCCGCTCGGCCTAGGGAGGCGGCGGAGAGCCCATCCGGCTCCTTCCTTCCCTCCCGTCTCTATGGCGGAAGTGAGTTGTGCCGGCCGAAACACCACTGCGTTCTCAGAGGTGGGCTGAATGGACTCGTCCATATGAGGGGGATCTTCCTCACCATCAAATCTTAGAATCCGAGAAAGAACCACGAAAGGAGTAGCCTCCAGATCAGAGAGCAACGCATGACTATCTGTATATGCTCCTGTGACTATGCGGACGATGCGTCCGGCTGCATGCGTGCGGAGGCCCGGCCAGCTGGGCACGTGCCCCCTCCGGGGCCGCGGGATCTGGTGAGCCTCCCGGCGCGCTGGGGGCGGTGCGGCTTCCGGTCCCGGCTCAGCCTCCGACCGGGGTAGTCTGGTCTCTGAGAGCCCGGTCGTGGACGGGGTTAGGGGAGGTGGGAGCTGTTTTAACTGTCTGGCCCCTCTCCTGTGCAGGCGTGGGCATCCCCCGGGGTGGCGGAACGAGGGTACTCCTCCAGCTTCCGAGTCCGGTCAGCCTGGGCGCGGGGCGCCGCCCCCGAGACACCCGAGGACTCCAGTCCTCCCTGGTTCCTTGGACGGTGGAGGTTCGCGCATAGTGGCGGCGAGAGGTACGGGACCCGGGCGGGCATTCCTTCCTGCGTCCCTCCCGAGTCTCTTGATATGAAGCCAAATAGCTTTCTGTTTTTTTGCCTTCAGCCTGTCTCTTGTGGCTCAGCGCCGCGGGGAGGTTGACGCATACCTGCGGAGGTCGCACCTGGGCGTGAGGAGGAGGAGGAGGAAGGGCATGAGCCAAGCCTGAGGAATCCGTGGTCCGGACTCTACCCTCTAGGTGGGAATAGGCGTACCCTGCCCTCCAGCCAGGCTTGAGAAGGAGGCTGTTAGCTTCTGCCCCTCGGGGGCACCAGAGGGATGAGACTTTGCAGACCCTAATCTGGTGGGCCCTGCTGCTTACTGCTCATTGTGGGGCAAAGGACAAGGTTTTCCCAGACCAAATGTGGCTGCTGGGAAGGAGAATGGGGTTGGTCAGGACAGATTTCTTGGAGGAGTATATCCTAAAATAGCATGTAGAATGAGGGGGGAACCCGGGCTTAGGTCAAAAATGAGCTGTATGGGTTGTATGAATGATTGCGGGGGACACAAGAGGGAAAAGTCGTGGAAGAAAGGGCGCCAGACCAGAGCCAGGAGTCTCTAGATGGGAAGAACCTGCTGGATGGAGTTAAAATAGAGGGCGAAATGAGCAAGAGAGCCTTTCTCTCTCTCTCTCTCTCTCTTTTTTTTTTTTTTTTTTTTTTTAGACAGATTCTTGCTCTGTTACCCAGGCTGGAGTGCAATAGTGCCGTCTAGGCTAGCTGCAACCTCTGCCTCTCAGGTTTAAGCGATTCTCCTGCCTCAGCCTCCCGAGTAGCTGGGACTACAGGCGCCACCACCATGCCTGGCTAATTTTTGTATTTTTAGGAGAGACGGGGTTTCACCATATTGGCCAGGCTGGTCTCCAACTCCTGACCTTGTGACCTGCCTGCCTCGGCCTCCCAAAGTGTTGGGATTACAGGCGTAAGCCACCATGCCCAGCTGCCCTTCTCGTTCTTGCTGCAAGCGTGTATGATAAACTAATCCAGCAACCCCTGCAAGAAGCTGGAATTCCTGGGTTGGGATGAATTGAGCAGTAGTTTTGTACTAGGTACTAGGAATCACCATTATAGTGATGAATATGGTCTCTGCCCTATAAACACAATATAGGAATTGTCTGTCTAGTGGTAGAGACAAAAACAAAACATGATGGTGCTTGATACCCGATCGTGCTTGATACCTGATTGCCAGGTGAGAGGCAGAACTGGGCTGATCTCTGTGCAGTCCAAAGACTGTTGTCCATATCCTGTGCTGAGCACCAGTTTAAAAGGGGCAGAGATGGCTGGGCACGGTGGCTCATGCCTGTAATCCCAGCACTTTGGGAGGCCGAGGCAGGCAGATTACCTGAGGTAAGGAGTTCGAGACCAGCCTTGCCAACATGGGGTAGCCCCATCTCTACTAAAAATACAAAAATAAGTCAGGGATAGTGATGCATACTTGTAATCCTAGCTACTTGGGAGTCTGAGGCAGGAGAATCACTTGAACCTGGGAGGTGGAGGTTGTAGTGAGCTATGATCGTGTCACTGCACTCCAGCCTGGGTGACAGTGAGACTCCATCTCAGAAAAAAAAAAAAGATTTTAAAAGGGGCAGAGACAAACTGAAATATACTTCTTATATTCACCATCTGTCAACCAGATGAATGAAATATACTTAGAGGAGAGGTGCCAGGATTCCATGCAGATAAGAAATGACATGGCACAGGCATGGTTTTGAGGACTGGGGACCTTCAGCCTGTAGAAAGGGTGAGGGGGTGGTGGAAGAGCTGCCTCTAAATAAAGGCTCACTGTGGAAAAGAGGTGAGACTTATTTTGTGTGGCTTTGGGTACCAGAACTAAAACCAGTGGTTTGAAGTGCTAAGAGACAGATTCCTTCAGCAGAAAGAATAACTGGACTGGGTGTGGTAATCCCAGCACTTTGGGAGCCCAAGCGGGTGGATCAGGAGTTGGAGACCAGCTTGGGCAACATGGCGAAACCCTGTCTCTACTAAAAATACAAAAAATTAGCCAGGTGTGGTGGTGTGCGCCTGTAGTCCCAGCTGCTTGGAGGCTGGGATGGGAACCTGGGAGGCAGAAGTTGCAGTGAGCAGAGGATCATGCCACTGTACTCCAATCTGGTTGATGGAGTGAGACCCCATCTCAAAAAAATAAAAAAAATAAAAATAACTGAATAGAACTGGTTGTTGTGAGAGGTAGTGAATTCTCTGTCAGGGAAGTTTGCAAGCTGAACACTCTCAGCTGAGGAACTTGAAGTTCTGTCTCCCTCTGGGCATGGATTTGTTAGTTTCTACATTCTGGTTCTCAAGTCTGTTGTTCTGTCCTCCCCACTGCCTCCACTCCTGCGGTATAGCCTTGCATCCTCTCTTGGCAATAACAATATAATAATGAATTACAGCAGCTACTACTTCCTGGATGTTTACTGCTTGTCAGGTTCTGCTTTCAGTGTTTTACAAATGCTCACTCATTCAGCCCGCAAGATAACTCTTTCACGGTAGCCATTATTAACTCCTTTGCATACATGGCAGGTAGCTGTTAAGCAGTCTGCCCAGATCATGAGCCTGGAGCAAGTGGCAGAGTGGAGTTCCAGTCTAGGTTGTCTGGCTTTTAAGTCATGGTTTTTCACTACTAGTCTACTGTATTTTATGTGTGTTACCTTAACTCTCACTACTATCCCAGTTTGCAAATAAGAAGTTCAGAGAGGTTGAGGGATTTACTTAAGGTCACAGAGCAAGATGTGGATGAGGTGGGATTCAGAGCCAGGACTGTTGGGCATGAAACCCCCACACCTGATTATGCTGCTTCCATAACTACATCCACCGTAGTGGCCTCTAACTGACTTCTCTGCCCTGCCTTTGTGCCTTCTTTAAATCCACAGGTTTTTACCCTAGAATCTGTGGTGTGGCTGTCCCAGGTGAGACTTGGACTATGTGCCTCAGTCATGGTTTAAAGCCCGGACCTCCTGCCTTCATTGACTTCTCAGGGCAGCTGTGACCTCAGCACAGTAGAGAGCCATCCTTTGCCCTTTAGCCCAGACCTCCTGCCTTCATTGACTTCTCAGAGCAGCTGTGACCTCAGCACAGTAGAGTGCCATTCTTTGCCCTTTAGCCAGAGGTACTTTTCTTTTTCAAAAATTTCTTGTATTACTTTTTTTTTTTTCTTTTTGAGACAGGGTCTCACTTTGTCACCCAGGCTGGAGCACAGTGGCATCATCTCAGCTCACTGCAGCCTCAACCTCCCAGGTTCAGGTGATCCTCTTGCCCCAGCCCCTCAAGTAGGTGGAACTCCAGGCACTTGCCACCAGGCCTGGCTAATTTTTTGCACTTTTGGTGGAGATGGGGCGTCATCATGTTGCCGCCCAGTCTGGTCTTGAACTTTTGAGCTCAAGTGATTTGCATTGTCCTCCCAAATTGCTGGGATTACAGGTGTGAGCCACTGCACCCGGCCCAGAGGTACATTTCTAATGCACAGATTCAATCTTGGCACAGTGATGCATTGACTCTTCACTGCTCTTAGGACAGAGTGCTGATGCCTTAACCTGGTCACTCAAGGTCCCAGGAAATCAGACTCCAATCTTCCTGTGCTGCTTATTCCCCACCTCGGACTCTCTCCATGGTGATAATGTTCACTTTGCCTACTTTTCCTTCATCCTGTCAGCCTGAGGGCAGGGGCTGTGCTTGCCTTTGAATGGCTAGTGCCTGACAGATGTTGCACAGTGAGCATGTGCTGTAAACTACATTGAAGGCCATAAAATGGAATCCGGGCCTGTCCTTTGGACGATAACTTTGAAGCTCTTGCCCTTTCTGATCCTGAGAGTTGATGATTCTCTCTGGTAGTCTGTGCTGCCAAAATGCAGAGAAGGGCCAGTGGAGGCAGAAGCTGAGCTGAGCCTAGAAGGAAGTGAACAGATAACCTGTGGACTGTTGAAGAAGATGTCAGCATTCTGACCTGCGCTTCTCTTGCAGGGTGGCCCTTGGGTAGGAAATCCCTGTCTTTGTCCTCGTTCCCCACGTTGGTGTGGGTTACTGGCTGCAGGATGAACTGTCGCTCGGAGGTGCTAGAGGTGTCGGTGGAGGGCCGGCAGGTGGAGGAGGCCTTGCTGGCTGTGCTGCACACGGTGCTTCTGCACCGGAGCACGGGCAAGTTCCACTATAAGAAGGAGGGCACCTACTCCATTGGCACCGTGGGCACCCAGGATGTCGACTGTGACTTCATCGACTTCACCTACGTTCGTGTCTCTTCTGAGGAACTGGACCGTGCCCTGCGCAAGGTTGTTGGGGAGTTCAAGGTAAGGGTGTGGCACAGCGGGTGGCAGGGGGACCTCGAGTGCCCCTCCATCTCAGCTTGCTCTGGACCCAACCTCCTGAGTGTGTGTATTGGATTCTTTCAGGTTCTGAGGAACAGGTGTGTGGAGTGCTCCTCTTCAGGGGAGGGCGTGTGTGTCTGTGTGTGTTGGGGGGTGGAGTGGAGGAGGGAGACACTCATAAATGTGCCTAGGGGTAAAAGGGATAGCAGGAAGCCCTAACAGCGTTGGCGGCCAGGCCCCTCGGCCATCCTTGCTTCTGTGGTCTTGACCTCTCTGGGACAGCTCTCTCTACTTCTGCTTCCACTTTTCCTTTCCCACATGAGACTCCCCTAGAGGGCGGCTTGCTTAGCTCAGGTGGCTGCCATCCAAGATGGAGTGTCCCTGATGGCAGTGTGGCATGTGTTTGTGAGTGCCTGGGTAGGAAAAAGATATGGAAGGGACACAGCAGGCTGCTGATGTTGGTCACCTCAGGAGGTGGGAGTGGTAGTGTGGTTTTCCTGTGGTCAGAGTCAGTGTCATCATTTTATTGAGTGGGTACTTTTAAGTTTTAAAGTAGTAAACATAATTTTTATTTTCTTTTATTTTTTTAAATTGCATTTTAGGTTTTGGGATAATTTTTCTCTCTTCCTTTTTTAATTTTTTTGAGACAGAATCTCACTGTGTCACCCCAATCGTGAACTCCTGGGCCTTGAGCAGTCCTCCCACCTCAGCTTTCCAAACAGCTAGGACCACAGGTGTACACCACCACCACCATCCCCAGCTAATAGTTGAAGAATTTTTTGTCACGGCTGGTGGCTCACAACCAGTTGTCTCAGCACTTTGGGAGACTGAGGTGGTGAGATTGCTTGAGCCCAGGAGTTGAAGACCAGCCCTGGAAGCATGGCAAAACTCTGTCTCTACAAACAATAAATTAGTGGTACATGGCAGCACATGCCTATAGTCCCAGACACTTGAGCAGCTGAGGCGGGAGAACTGCTTGAGCTTAGGAGTTCGAGGCTGCAGTGAGCCATGATCATGCCACCGTACTCCAGCATGGGTGACAGAGCAAGACCCTGTCAAAAAGAAGAAAAGAATTTTTTTTATAGAGAATGGGTGTTACTGTGTTGCCCAGGCTGGTCTCGAACTCCAGGTTGGTCTTGAATTACTGGCATGAGCCAGTGTGCCCATGCCTGTAATTTTTCTTTTAAAGGCATCTGCTCTGGTGTTAGAACACAGGGGAGCGGTGTGTCTGACTGTCATTCCATAAATGTTTACAGAGTTCTCCACTGTGCTAGACACTGTGTGCACATTGCAGGGGGTTGCCCAGGGTCACGTAAAAGCTATCCCCCGTTGGCCCTCCAAACCCAGAAAGGGCAGGTCTGTAAGCGGTTTCCTAGTCACCCTTAAGAGAAGCAGTAGCATTCAGCCCTCTGTCCTCCAGGTGTCCGTGAGAGGAAGGTGCCACAGAGAGGTTAAGAGCATGGGCTTTGGGGCCGGGCTCTACCACCCGGCAAGTGTGTGACTTTCGGCTAGTGGCTCCACTCAAAATTGGAATAATAATCCTATTTACCTCAAAGGGCGGTGCACCGCAAGGACTAAATAAGTCAAATATGTCCAATGTTTGGAACAGAACCTGTTACACAGTAAGCATTACAGGTGTGTTAGCCATTCAAGATTGCATGACCTTGGTTTGTCAGTGAAGGAGAGCCTCTTCCCTGATAAGGATTTTAGGCATCCTTATCCTCTGGGGTGGCATTAAGTCAGGCGGAAAGGAGCTTCTGGGTCCTGGGTGCCCTCAGAAGAGGAGTATGGGGCTACCCACACCCATGGGGTGGCATGGGCAGAATCACTGGACTGGATGGTCATATTTGCTTCTCAGGGTAGAGGAGGGAGAGGCGCCAGGTATGGTCTGTCCTGGTACTTCCCTTCCCCATTCTGTTGCTTGGTTTCCTTCTTTATGAGTAAGGATCCCTGGGCTCTACAATTCCCTCTTCCTGCTTTCATAAAAGAGACTGTGGACTGGGCGCAGTGGCTTTCGACTGTAATCCCAGCACTTTGAGAGGCTGAAGCAGGAGGATTGCTTGAGCCCAGGAGTTCCAGACCAGTCTGGATAACGTAACAATACCCTGACTCCAACAAAATAAAAAAAAAATTAAAAATTAGCCAAGTGTGCTTACAGTATCAGCTACTCAGGAGGCTGAGGTGGGACCCAGGAGTCCGAGGCTGCAGTGAGCCATGATTGCTCCAGTGCACTCCAGCATGGGTGACAGAGTAAGGCCCAGTCTCTTAAAAAAAAAAAAATACCGAAAGGATTATGTTTAATTGGCAGTGGAGAAGACAAATACAGGTTACAGCGAAGAGGGAGATGTTGATGAGGTGATTTGAGAGAACATTTTGAAGGACATGGGCTAAAGGGGTGGTGGTGTGGAAGGAGAAGGCCTTTAATGGAAAGGTGAAAAGCAAGGATTTTGAAATGAGACAATCCAGATTCCAACCCCGGTCCAGCCATTCATAGGCATGTGACTCTTGCAAGCTACCTGACTCCTCTAAGCCTCGTGCTGCCTGAGTGAGAGTTCACGGGGTTTGTTGAGAGGAGCCAGTGGGGTTGTGTGTGTAGTTGCTGGCTCAGAATACGTGCCTACAGACCAGTTATTCCTGTAATAATCAGTTCTTCACCACGCTGGAGGAGTTGAGTTTGGAGACAGATTTCGTTGGTTTGCTTGCACTACACAATTTCTGGCTGGCAGTTTGCTGTGTCACTTCACCCAAGTCCTTTACCCTCTCCCAGTCTTGTTTCCTTGCCATCCCTGCATGATTACTGTAGCTCAGAGAGCATAATTCCTTGGGGCGTGGGAAGCAGCACTCACAGGCGGGAGCTCAGAGGCCTCAGCTTGCTCATTCGTTCCCTTCTTCCCCAGGATGCACTGCGCAACTCTGGTGGCGATGGGCTGGGGCAGATGTCCTTGGAGTTCTACCAGAAGAAGAAGTCTCGCTGGCCTTTCTCAGACGAGTGCATCCCATGGGAAGTGTGGACGGTCAAGGTGCATGTGGTAGCCCTGGCCACAGAGCAGGAGCGGCAGATCTGCAGGGAAAAGGTGGGCGAGAAACTCTGTGAGAAGATCATCAACATCGTGGAGGTGATGAATCGGCACGAGTACCTACCCAAGATGCCCACACAGTCGGAGGTGGATAATGTGTTTGACACAGGCTTGCGGGACGTGCAGCCCTACCTCTACAAGATCTCCTTCCAGATCACTGATGCCCTGGGCACCTCCGTCACCACCACCATGCGCAGGCTCATCAAAGACACCCTTGCCCTCTGAGCCCACCCGGTTTCTGGGAGCTCCTCGATGGCTCCCAGACCTCGGCTTTGGGGGGTTGTGCTGTTAGGCCTGTGGGCCTTGGAACCTGCCCTGGGTCATGCGTGAGACTTGGAAGGGGCGGTGCTGGTTTTGTTTTGTGGTTGCCAGCCTCTGGTCATCCTTTCACCTTTGCAGACGGTTCAGTCCTGCCTGTACTCTCTCCATACCCCTGGTGGGCCCCTTCCTTCTCTACTGTATAGAAGAGCCACCACTAGCATGGGGAATAAAGTTGAGAATGTGAGTTTGGGTGGAACCATCTCCCCTTGGCTTGTGTCTGCCCCGACGTGTTAACACTTTCTGGCATTCCTATGAGGACACAGGTTTGTATTGAGAGCATTATTCCAAGATGAAGTGGGCGGATGGGATTAAAGGCATATTAAAAACTCTGTCTGGATATTCACACAAAGCAGGTGTTACCCAGATGTGGCCGTAACCAATCCCATGAATGAAGGTACATTGGAGGGTGAGGGTCTCTTGCTTTTGGATGTGACTAAGCTGCTTCTCCTCCCTTTTTCTCCACCAATCTACTCCCTAGTTTAATACTTCCAAACTCTACTTTTTTTTCTAAACGTTCATTTTGCAGATTATTTCATCACCCAGGTATTGAGCCCAGGACCCATTAGTTATTTTTCTGATCCTCTCCCTCTTCCTACCCTCCAAAAGGCCCCAGTGTGCATTGTTCCCCTCTGTGTGTCCATGTGTTCTCATCATGTAGCTCCCACTTAGATGTGAGAACATGTGGTATTTGGTTTTCTGTTCCCTTGTTATCTCCTCCCTTTCTAGGGAAGCTGTGACATCCCTGGCCTTTATGTTACTGGTCTTGCTTCATCATGGACCCAGAGAGTAACTTCTCTGCCTTCACAGAGTGCACACAGATCCCCACGTGCACCAGAAGGGTCATCTGATGTGGGGAGGTGTCTGGAGACAGATGGGTCAGCTTGAGACTACCTGGCATCTGGTGACACTTCTAGCTTGGGCTGGGTCTTACCATTGCCTCAGGAACTCACATTCATTTCCACACCCACATACTCCAGCCCCCTTGTGTGCTGTGCGCTCATCGATACAGTCCATGTTTCACAATGCTTTGGGCTGCTTCTGAGCCAGTTCTAAACAGACTAAGTGAATTGTGTGTAGGGAGGGATGCTAATGGGAGAAATGGGGTGGGAGTAGGGGGGTCTTGTCTATGGTCCTGGAGCAGGGTAGGTAGCCAGGATGGCCAGGAAGTGTTTGCATTTGGAATGTGCTTTTCCCATTTCAAGTCACCCTTGGCCACGTGTTGTTTCCTGATAAGTTTTGTGATGTTCTACTCGATCTCTGGGGCATCAGAGTTGGAGCATTCAGGAGGGGTGTTTATAGTTGGAGAAGGCCTATTTGTAGCAAGTTCTCGATAGTATGTGATCCCCACTTGGCATGGTGCAGTTCGGGGACTCTTCCTGTTTTCCTCCCAGCAAGCCGTCAGCTAATCTAATCCCTTCTGAGGGGTTGACTGGTACAGGTATTGGCTGGTAGTGACTTTATTTTTTAAAAGAAGACTCAAGGCTTGCTATGGAATTTTTTGGTAGACCTGGCAGGAGGGTCTTCCTTCCCTATCTGCTTTTCCAGTCTGTGCTTTTCTGCAGCTGGACTCTGCTCCACAACTCCTCCACTGGCTTGGCCACGAGACGCCTAGTTGGCAGTGGGCTGCCCGGTGCACAGCACAGCAACATTTCCATCCCTTCTGGCATTGTGATTTCCCTGAAGTGAGGGACTGATTTGTCCAGGGTCAGGACTGGAGTTCTGGTGGCTCAAATCTGTGCTCTCCTGTTGGTCTGTAAATGTGGCTCTCCTTGGCCTGTGGGGCCTGAGAAAATGTGTGGGGTGGACCTTGAAATCCCCATGCTCTGCTCTGCTCTGCCTGAATGTCTCCCTGCTGTGGAGTCTGCAGGAGGCACTGTCTTGCTTGTCCAGCCCCAGGAAGCTTCCAGAAGGGATGACAGACAAGGAAGGGTGGGAGTCACTTATCCTCAGGGCTGCCTGTGTGCCTCCTGGCTCAGCAGTCACCTGGGCCACCTGGCAGCATAGAACTTTGGTATAGGGACAAAAAGCCCAAGAAAGGGGACAGTCGCTTTTGTCTCCTTTGTCTTGTGTCCTGCTTAGAGGGGCAGCACCCCAGCCTGCACGTGGGAATGGGGTCTGAAGATCTGCTCAGGGCTCTGCCCAGGTGGACCTCTTGGCCCTCTTTGCGAAGGGGAGGGACTCTTGGGGACAGGGTTCCTGGTTTTGGCTGGCTAGACTCGCACGGGGGTGCCTATGGGCCAAGGGGATGAGAAGAAATAAGGCGGCCCCGCCCCAGAGTCCCGGCCTGTGGGCCAGTAGCCCACAGCGGCTGGAGCTCTGTCTAGGAAGGGCACAAGCACTCTGCGCAGCGGGTGGGGGCGTAGGGCGCCTGGGGTCCGCCCCTTAGTTCCCTCCCTGACGCAGCCGTTTGCCCGCCCGCCAGCCTGGCCTCCCGCACATCTGGCGATCCCACCACATCTGGGCAGCAGGCGCTGGAGCATGAACGGCTCTCAGGCGGGCCCTGCGGCTGGAGCCGCCTGGCTGAGCTCCTGCTGCAACCAGTCGGGGTCGCCGCCGGAGCCCCCCGAGGGGCCGCGCGCGGTGCAGGCGGTGGTGCTGGGCGTGCTGTCCCTGCTGGTGCTCTGTGGGGTCCTGTTCCTGGGCGGCGGCCTCCTCCTCCGCGCCCAGGGCCTGACAGCGCTGCTGGCCCGCGAGCAGCGTACGTCCCGCGAGCCCGAGCCCGGCAATGCCCGCGGAGAGAACAGCGATGACGACGACCACTCCTAGGCGCCCAGTTGCGCTCGGAGGTCTTCCGTCCCCGTGCCGCCCCGGACTCCGCGCGGACGGCTGCTGCGGTTCCTACCCCTTTTCCGAAGCGGCGTGCCCCACACAGGTGAGAGGGCAGGGATCGGGAGTACGGGCGTGGGGGCCTGGAAGGCTCCAGTAGCTTCCTTACTGAGGGGCTTATCCGGTTGCAGCAAGGCACCTGTTTGTCAGCGACTCCGGTTCCCAGCTCCGTAAGTCCACGGTGGGTGGGGCTGCAGCCACCCAGGTGTGCGGGATCACACACCCTGCCCCGGATGGTGTCTCCCGCAGCTCTGGCCCCCTCTTCCCGTCTTAAGTTTTCCCACCTTATGCCCTTTTTCTAGGAGCAGAAGCTGCTGTGCAACTGTAGGGTGGTTGTGGAGGCAGGAGGATGACAGAGGAGGGAGTCCAGAGGCCGCAGCGTGCTTTGGGGGCTTCTTCCCTGGACCCTGCCCTCACCTCCACGGTCTGCATCTGCTCCAGCCCCTATAGGTCCTAGGCCCAATTCTGCACTCCATGGGGCTGAGGAGACAGGCAGACAGCTTCAGCCTTTGGTCTCAGCTTCCTGAAGTCTTTTCCCTGGAAGGGGGCTTGAGGGAGATTCTTTGCCTGGACTTCCTTCCTCTTGAGACAGGGAGGAGAGTGTGGTTATGTTGAAGGCAGAGCCAGGGGCCTGGGTGGCCCTGGGCATGGGGAGGTGTGTGGAAGGCTCTTCCCTGGCCGCTGCTTATGTCGTGGAGCAGTGGGGTGGGGGAGCAGATGTAACCCAGAGCAAGGAGCTTTGTGTGGTGTGTGTTGTGGGGCGTGGATGGCAGGGTTCCCAGCAGCTGGGGGGCCTCAGAAGCACTGCTCCAGGAAGTGGGGCTGAGGACTCCCAGCTATGGGGGCTCTCTCTGGGTGTCTCGCTCTGTCTCTCCAAGGACAGGAGCCATCTGGAGGGAAGGGCCTGGATGACCCGAGGACAAGGTAACTACAGACCAAGGCCACCTGGGAAGAGCCACAGAGGCTGGAGAGGCCTTCACTGTTCCTTCCCTCTGTTCAGCTTTGCACCTAGGAGCCCCTGGAGGTTTCTGTGGGTGGAAATGTTTGTTTTTTGAGGGTGACTTTGGCCTCTCTTACCCCCTGATTCTGGAGCCCCCCCCCAACTTGTCTGGGGTAGGGCAGGGTCCCGGTTTCCCTCCAAGAAAGGAGTCAGGTTGGGTGCCTGTGAGGGGCAGGGGGAGGATGCGGGCAGGTGCAGCTAAGTAGCTGCGAAGCTGATGACGACGTGTGATCTCTGCCCAGCAGCCCAGGATTTGGCGTTAATCCCACACTGGGCTTGCTGAGCCAGGGACTTCTCACCTCAGGGCCGCTGCCCCTGCCCCCTAAGTAGGAGGGCTGTCCAGGGCCCTGAGGGGTGTGTGCCACGTGTGTGTTACTGTACCTGGCACAGGCAGGGGGCTGGGTCCAGGGGACATTCCTGCCTCCCTTTTCTGGAGGAGAGGATGGGAACTTCCTCTCTTGATTGTACCCAGTTTCTTCCAGACGCCTTGCCTGTCACCCTCTGGCCCCATGCTCTCCTCTCCTTTCCCCGCTGGGAGAGAGGGTCCCCAGATCATGGGGAACCCCTTCCTTATACATACAGGGAAGCTCAGAGAACAGTAAGTGACATGCTCATGTGAATGACAGAGCCGGAAGCAGACTCTGGGCCCTGATTCCAAGTTCATGGCCCATTCTGGCACTTGGGGGCCCCTCTTGTTCTGTCCTCCCCTGCTTTCTTTTCACTCTTTGAGATGCTGGTGCAAAATATGGCCTCTCTTCATACATTTGTGAATCAGGTGTGGACCCCCAAACCTCTGTGTCACTGCCCCCTTCCTGTCCTTGCTTCCCCAGGGCCCTCCCTGCCCTCTGTCTACAGGGAGCAGTCTTCCAGATGCCAGCAACAGCTTCCTAGCCAGCTGGGCTCAGCTTTTCTGGCCTGAACCTGAGTGGGGGATGGGCTCAGAGGGTCAGCTGGAATAAACATCCATGGAAAAAAATCCAAGCCGTCAGAGCCAGGGATCAGGGCTGAAGGCTGATGACCTTTGGTTTGGTCTTTGGGCTCAAGTTGCTGTGGTGTGAGGGTATAGAGCAATTTGGTGCTGGGAAGGGCTTTGCCCCCAGCATCTTCATGTCTGCTCACACCCAGGACAGGGCCGGGGCTGGGGATAGAGGCAGGGGCAAAGGCTTTCTTCCTCCAACTTCCTCCTGTTACTGTTCCTGGGCCCAGTGCTTGGAAAGGAGGCCGTGGGGTGTGCCAGAGACCTCAGTGTTCCTTCGGGAAGAGACTGAGATGTTTGTCATGGAACTCTGACCCCGGTCAAGGCTGTTAGGCTGAGTGGGCAGGAAAGAATGTGGAAAATTGGGAAGTGGGTGCTGCTGTCACCCCATCTCTCAGGCTCCAGCTGGTAGTGAGAGGTGGGGGGATGGGTGCAGGCCTGAGTGCCAGGGAGAGAAGCCAGGTACTTGGAAACCCAGCCAGCTCCCTTAGCCTGCACTGTCCATGGGGGAAGGGCTGGGGCAGCTGATGGGTTCAGACCTTGCCCTCACCTTCCTCCAGCCCCTGAGATTTTCCCTAAGCTGGGAAAGGCTGTGAGGGGTTTATGCAGTCCCTTCCTCACCATCCACATCGTGCGGCTCCCTCTCCAGAAAAGATGGGGGTGGTTCTCTCTACAGATTCCTGAGCCCTGCATCATCTGCTGACCAGAGAGCCCACTCTCCTGCTGCCCCTCTGGGGAACTCATGCCACCCTCAGCTCATTCTTGATGCAGATGACAGACTGGGAGATACCTGGCTCGTGGTGAGACCTCAACCTGGGATCCTTGCACCCAGCCGCTGCCTCTGAACTGCTCTGCTGGACTGCAGGAAGTCCTCGGTGTGGGCCTGCACACTCCCAGCCCGCTTGGGGCCTGCTGCATGTCCTGGGCACTGAAGTGGCCACACGTCCTGGATGCTTGGCGCAGCAGGTGCTGGCTGTGCCCTCTGCCTTCTGGCCTCTGAGGACATGAGTGCACACCTGTCCTGTCTGGTGTGAGGCAGCAGTGGTCTGACAGTGACCCGCCCCTGCTCCGAGTCAGTGCCTCCCATTTGCAGACCTGTGGCGCCCCTGCCATCCAGAAATGCTGCATCACTTTCGGTGGCCTCTCATTAAATATGCTGGTGATGCAAATTTCTGGTCTACCCTCTATGTCTCCAGCTCTTGACTCTAGGAGTTAGTGGTTTGTTCCCTGGCTCCCCTCCAGTTTGACCTGCTTCTAGCATATATAGCAACCTCAGCCCCTGTCCCCTGGCCTCTTCTCAGTGGTGGCCTTTCCCCTTGCACCCTCAGATCCACATCTTCCAAGGGTGGGTGTGAGGTGGGGGGGGGGGGCGGGGGGCAGAAAGCCACTCTCGTCAGCACTCGGCTGCCCCCGTGTGGCCAATGTGGGCAAAAGCGCCACTTCATTCAACCACTCACTGCTGGGGTCTCATCAGAGTCCAACCTGAGCCCTGGCTTTTGAGAGTGGATTCGTGAACATGTGCATGGAATTCTAGATTGCAAAACCTTCCTAAACCTCAGTCTCTTCGTTTATAAAGTGGCGATGACAATATCACTGGTTTGTCATTGACCAAATAGGTAACATGCTTGTTCATTGAAAAAAGTCTTTCTGCACAGTGATCATCCTGTAGCATCATTATTTTCCCTAAATCTGACCATCCCCAGAGAAGAAAGAAGAGAAGAGAAGAAGGAGGAGAGGAGGAGAAGAGGGAGAAGAGGAGAGAAGTATAGAACTCATCAGAAGTATAGAACCAGGAGAGAGGCATAGAACCCACTCTCTGTTCCTGGAAACACTTCATCATATTCTTTTTCATGAGTGTTTACTGAGTGATCACTCTGTGCCAGGCATGCTCTGGGGCGTGGGGATGAGGAGATAAACAAGACAGAGCCCCTGCCCCTGCAGAGCTCACAGTCTAGTAAAGAGCGGGCTCACAAAACTGAAGTTAAAATAGACAATAAAAAGAGCCCAGAGCAAAAGAGCAGACAGCAGAGAGTGAGAGCTCCACTGGGGTTAGCAAAGTGCAACTCACAGAGGAGGTGGCATCACCACTGGGCATTCACCTGGCAAGAAGGGGGCAAGAGCATTTCAGGCAGAGATTTGGAGGGGTGAAGCAGCGAGCTTCAGAAACAGGTGGGCTGGGGCAGGGCAGGCAAGGGAGGTGTGACCAGGGCAGTGGGTAGGGGGGCCTGGGCAGGAGTTGGAGCTTACACCAGGAACAGCGAAGCATCTGGAGGGTTTCAAGCCAGAAGTGACATGGTAAGATCTGGATCTGAAAGAACTGGGGGGTAAGTTTGTGGTGGGGGTAGCAGGCTGGAAGCAGAGAAGAGGCAAGGAGGCTGTTGTCAAAACCCAGCAAAAATGATAGTCGCCAGGACTGGGGGTAAGAAGAGGGCCAGAGCTGGGACACTGGCTTTGGTCACTGATCAGATGTGAGGGATGAGGGAGAGGGAGGAGGGGAGGATGATGCTCTGGTTTCCGGTCTGAATACTGCGTGTGTGGTGGTGCCACCCACTGAGAGGATGTGTTATCAGTTAGGACTTTTTTGGTCTGAATTTATAGAAAACGCAAACTATATTTGGCTCAGGCAGAAGGGAACGTATTGGCCCATGTAACTGAAAAGTCTAGGGGTGGCTCTGGCCTCAGGCCCAGCATGATTCAGGGCCCCATGGTGGGAGCAGGCCTCAGTTTCCCCTCCTCCTGTAGCTCTGCTTGCCTGCGTTGACTTCTGGCAGTAGAGCCTGGTGGTCGAGAGCAAGGACTCTGTAATCACACGGCCTGGATTTGAATTCAGGCACCGTAGTGATTAGCTGAGTGGCCTGACAAGGCCCTTAACCTCTCTGTGGCTCAATTCCCTCCTCCTTAGGGTTGGAAAAATAGGGCCCAGCTCATGCCACGTTTTGTCAGGACAAAGTAGGATCCACACATGTAGGGAGCTTGGCAAACACCAGACGCCAAGAAAATGCATGTGAGTGTTGGCGGTGTGCGTTCCCCGCCTCCACATGAGGCAGACGTTGGCTTTACGGCCTCTCGGGTTCAAACCTATCAGGAAAGAGGGAGGGCTTCTCCTACGTCACTTGGACCAAACCCTGGAGTTTGCTGCCATTGATCCTGGTTGACTCTGTGCTAACCCTGAAACAGTCCTATGCTGAGAATATGGAATGTTCTAGACTTTGGTCACATGCTGTACTTGGATTAGGGTAGAGGTGGAGGGAACACCACAGACCACAGGGTCCAAAGTAGGGGGCTGTCTGTTCACCAGAGCTGGGCCTGGTCAGTCTGGGGTGAACAGATGCTGGGTGGCCACAAGCTAACCCATGTCTGCTGCTGATGGGGCATGGGCAGAGGGGCAGCCGATGAGCTCAGCTGTGGCACCTTGAGTTGGAGGGGAGCCATCAGATGGACAATGAGTGTGTAGGACTGGGGTTCAGCAGAGAGAGTTCTGAGCCCTGATGCTGCTGGAGGTGGAAAGTGAAGCTGCAGGAATGCATCAGAATGAGGCGAGGAGGCAGGAGATGGGGGCCGCAGCCCTAGCAGGGGCAGGGATAGGAGCACTCAGGGAGGTGGGGGGAGGCCGTGGAGTGGGCTCTCTTGGCAGCTGAGGAAGAGACGATTTTGGAAACTGAGGGATTGGCCAGGGGCCTCCGTGCCCCGAGCAGTTCTGGGCTGCTGGGAGGGGACCTCCAGCCTGGAGCCTTGGAGGGGAGAAGTGGGGGAGACTTCTGCCCAGCTGAACTGCTCCCACCCCTACGCCTCAGCCTCCAAACAAAGCTCCATACAGAAGAAGATGGTGCTGCGGTTGCCTGTGGCCTGCCAGCCCACTGCAAGGAGAGGAACAGACTTGCGAGGACACACTCCTTCATGCTGTGTGAATGCTTTCCCAGGCACCTGTCTTATCTAGGCATAATCAGACGATACAAAATCAAACAAACATGCAAAAAGGATCCTCATCCTGCTCCACAGCTGCCAGGCTGCCCTCCCAGTCACATCTGACTTCCGCAAGGCTTCTGTGAATCCTGCCAGGAGGCCAAGGCTGCAGCCGCATGCCCATAACCACGCCCACGCCCACGCCCACGCCCACACCTACACCCACGGCTCCTCTGGATATCCACTTGCCCCAGCTCAGAGTTGAGGCCTCTCAAGATCCCTTCTTGACAGGCTGTGCTTTATGGCCATGCCTTCGACCCTTTCAAACTGCTCACTCTGACATTGTCACTCTGGTCCCTTGACCTCCTTTACCTCTGCTTCCTCCCTGACCCTCAGCCCCTTCCTGCCCCGCTGCCCCACTTCCAGTGTGGATTGCATGTGCATTACCTCAGTCACTGTCTTGCCATGTGCTAACCTCACTCCATCCACAGAACCATCCTGGTGAAACCTGAATCCTGGATGACTGCAACTCTCTGTTCTTTGAACTTTTACCCAAGCTGCTGCTGCCCCCAAAGAACATCACACCCCTGAGCCGACTGATGGCATGAGAATGGTCACTGGGTCACACTGCCTGGCCTTCGCCATAGCCAGCTCTCTCTCCTGGTGCATTGTTGCAAACCTTCCTGCTCTTTCAAACCTGACCTGCCGCCTCCCAACTCCGCTCAGGTGGCCTCTCCTCCTCCTACTTCCCACGGAAAAGAAGCAGGCAGAGGAGGGCCAGGCCCCCGCCCCTGCAGCCCCTCCACCCCATGCTGAGCCGGTCCCCGCCCCCCACCCCCACTCGATTCTTCAGTTGCTCCTCTGCTGGCTGTCGCGTCCAAGCACACTCCGGTTTCTGCCACCTTAAAATAGCGCTCTTTTGCACCCACTGCCGCCTCCGGTTACTATCCTATGTCTCACTTGTCTCTATAGCCAAACTTCTCCAAAGAGTTACCCACGCTTGCTGTCCCCACTTCCTGGCCTCCACCCCACCTAAGCTGATGGCCAGGTCGTCAGATCCCCTGGGTGGTTGTTGCAGAAGCTGCTCTCCCAGCCACTTCTGCGGTGGCTGACCCCTTCTCACAGCTCTCCTCCTGCTCCTGTGGCAGTTCCCACAGAAGCTCGGTGCCATCAACAGGAAGGAGGAAACTGTGGGCTCCAGAACACTGCTGGGGCTCCCGCCGGGTCTGCTGCTTACGGTGTGAGTGAAATCCTCTCCATCCTCAGGAAAATGAAATCATGATCACACTCACCTGTCGACACTCAAAGGAGATGAAGTGCACCTCAGTGTCCAGGCACCTGGGCTCTGGTGCGCTGCCGGGTTGGATCCAGGCTCCCTCAGCTGCCAGTCCTGCCCTTGGGGCATCCCCCTGTCTCCTTGAGAGTCTTCCTCTTTCTTCTCCCAACACCAAGTTCCTCCGGGCTCTTTCCTAGGCCTTCCCCTAGGCTCCCTCCACTTCCCCTGGATGGAAATCGCCATCTCTCTACCCATGGCTCTGAAATCAGCAGCCCCAGCCTAACCTGGCCCATGAATGCCATGTTAATCTGCCCACCCATACTACAGAGATTTATTGGGCGGCTGCTGTCCCAGGCACTAGAGAGCATGTTGTATGTGGGACAGGGGGTCTCTGTCCCATGGAGCCTGCAGACTTGCTGGTGAGAAGGGCCCTTCGGTGTGCTTGTAAGCAAATGCATGAGGTGCCTGCAGAGAGTGATTGTGCTGCAGGGTGACGGGATGGAGACCTGTGGGTGACTTTGGTGAAGGTGGCCAGGGAAAGCTTCTCCAAGGAGATGACACTTGATCTGAGACCTGACCTGTGAGGAGACTCCAGCCAGGGAAGATCTGGGGCATAGTGTTCCTGCCAGAGGGACAGGAAGCTCCTGGGGTGGGAGTGAGCCTGGTGTGTCTGAGGGGCAACCAAGAGACCAGTGCGGCTGGGAAGGAATGCGGTCGGGGTGGAAGGCGCCAGAGCACGCCCACAGCCAGGTTTTTCCCTCGGGAGCCATCTCCCTGGCAGGTTCTGCATCTAGAGGATGGTTTCTCCACCCCAGCAGCTGTCCCTGATTCCCCTCTGCAGCCAGTGTGTCACCAAATATGGTCCTTTCTGCCTGATGGAAAACTTCATTCCATGTCCCCAGCCACCACCTCTCCTTGCACCTGGTCCCCGTGTCCCTGGGGCTTCTCAGCCCACCCATCCTCCACACTGTCGTCAGAGTTGTCTTTAGAAGAGGAGCGTTGTGTCTGGCCACGCTGTCCATTGTCTGTTTCACACTCCCTCAACGTGGTGTCCACTGCTCATAGAATGGCCTCTTTCTGTGGCCCCCAAACTGCTGCCCTCTTGGGTCTCTGCTCCTGCATCTGTCGCTACTGTGCCTCACCTGCTCCACCATCTCCAGTCTTCTGGGCCTTTGAGGATGCTGTGCCCACCCCTCTGCCAGGCACCGAGACTTCAGTGGCCATGGAGGAGTGCTAGGCTCCAACCATTCACCTGCTCACTCATCCAGCTTCCACTGCTTATAAAGCTGGTACTGTGTGCCAGGCACTGCTCCAGGCACTGAAGGAACAAAACTGGTGGAATTCCCTGCCCCTGTGCTGCCTGCTTTCTTGTGAGGTGAGATGGATGATAAACCACACAATTTAAAAATAGAGCCTGTCAGATGGCATATTAACTCCTGGGGCTGCCCTAACAAATACCACAAGCTGGGTGGCTTGAAACAGCAGAAATGCATTCTCTGATTGTTCTGGAGGCCAGAAGTAGGAAAGTTAGGTGCTGGCAGGGCCATGCTCCCTCTGAAACCTATAGGGGGGTCAGGCACAGTGGCTCACATCCCTAATCCCAGCACTTTGGGAGGTTGAGGTAGGAGGATCACTTGAGGCCAGGAGTTCAAGGCAACATAGTGAGACCCCTCCCCCATCTCTACAAAAACATTAAAAAATTAGCCGGACATGGTGGTGGGTGTCAGCTACTCTGGAGGCTGAGGCAAGAGAATCACTTGAGCCTGGAAGGCTGAGGCTGCAGCGGTGATTGTGCCATGCATTCCAGCCTGGGCAACAGAGTGAGACCCCCCCATCTTCAAAAAAGTAAAACAACTCGGGTGCAGTGGCTCATGCCTGTAATCCCAGCACTTTGGGAGGCTGAGGTGGGCAGATCACCTGAGGTCAGGAGTTTGAGACCAGCCTGGCCAACCTGGTGAAACCCCATCTCTACTAAATACAAAAAATTAGCTGGGCGTGATGGCGCTTGCCTGTAATCCCAGCTACTCAGGAGGCTGAGGCAGGAAAATCGCTTGAACCCGGGAGACAGAGGTTTCGGTGAGCCAAGATTGCACTGAGCCAAGATTGCGCCGTTGTACTCCAGCCTGGGCAACAAGAGTGAAACTCCTCTCTAAATAAATAAATAAATAAAACTAAAATGAAAAATACCTGCAGGAGAATCCGTCCTTGCCTCCGCCTGGCTTCTGGTGGTGGCTAGCAATATCTGCGTCCCTCGGCTTGCAGCTGCACAGCTCATGTCTCACCATGTGGTGTGCTCCCAGGTCTCCTCCAAATTTCTTATAAAGACACCAGTCATTTTGGATTTGGGGGCCTGCTCCAGTCCAGTATGGCCTCATCTTACTCTAACTAATGACACCTGCAATGATCCTACTTCCAAATCAGGTCACGTTCTGAAGTTCTCAGGGATAGAACTGTAGCACGTCTCTTTTTGGGGGGACACAGTTCAACCTATGGAGCAAAGCAAAGTAGGGAGGGCACATGAGAGAGCAGGGGAAAGGCTGGAATCGTAAATGGGATCATCAGGGCAGGTGTCGCCAGGAAGTTGTTCTTTATTTATCTATGTGTTTATTTCTCGGCTCACTACAACCTCTATCTCAGCTCAGCCAACTCTCTTTCCTTGTTTTTATTATTTTTTCTTATGAAAACAGGGTCTCATTCTGTCGCCAGGTGGGAGTGCAGTGGTGCAATCCCAGGTTCAAGTGATTCTTCTGCCTCAGCCTCCTAAGTAGCTGGGATGATAGGTGTGCACCACCAACTTGGCTATTTTTTTTTTTTTTGAGATGAAGTCTCACTCTGTTGCCAGGCTGGAATGCATTGGCTCGATCTTGGCTCACTGCAACCTCTGCCTCCTGGGTTCAAACGATTCTCCTGCCTCAGCCTCCCAAGTATCTGGGACTACAGGCACATGCCACCATGCCTGGCTAATTTTTGTATTTTTAGTAGAGACGGAGTTTCACCATATTGGCCAGGATGGTCTCAATCTCTTGACCTCATGATTTGCCCGCCTTGGCCTCCCAAAGTGCTGGGATTACATGTGTGAGCTTCTGTGCCTGGCTAACCTGGCTCATTTTTTGTATTTTTGGTAGAGATGGAGTTTCATCATGTTGGTCAGACTGGGTCAGGCTGGTCTTGAACTCCTGACCTCAAGTGACCCACCCACCTCCGCCTCCTACAGTGATGGGATTACAGGCGTGATTCACCATGCCTGGCCAAGAAGGAGTTATTTGAGTGAAGACCTAAATGAGAGTGAGCAATAGAGGGGGGAGGGGGCGGGAGGAAGCACTTCAGGCCATGGGACAAGTGCTGAGACCCAGAGGAAGGAGCGTGCCTGCTGTGGTCAGGGAAATGAAGGGAGGCCCAGGGCGCTGCAATGGATGAGCAAGGGAGCACTGATGGGAACACAGAGAGGCTGCCCATGAAGGGGCTCTGCCGTGGAGAGCCAGAAAATGGACTTGTCTTGCACATTTTTCTCAGGAAGACACTGAAGAGTGTGCTCTACCCAAACCAGAGTGTCAACCTGGAATGACGGTGACCTCTTCATGCTCTGGAGAGAGGAAAGACCAGACAGCCTGTCTCTAAGCTCTCAGGCCAGAGAGTGGGGCAGTCTTGCTGGCTGGAAATCCACAGATGGCCAGCGAGAAGGACAGCTTCTTCTTGAATACAGTCCCCATGCTTGGCTGCCATCCTCACCATCCTCCCAATACACACCGAACCTCACTGGATGCCCAAGATGCATTTTAGTGAAGGATCAAGTAAGGGTTCTAAACCCACAAAGAGATGGAGCTTAGCCAACTCTCTCCTTTTTTTGTTTTTATTTGTATTTTATTTTTCTTATGAAAACAGGATCTCACTCTGTCACCAGGCTGGAGTGCAGTGGCGCAATCATGGCTCACTCTAGTGTCAGACTCTTGGGCTCAAGTGATCCTCCCATCTCAGCCTCCCCAGTAGCTGGGATTATAGATGTGCACTGCCACATCTGGCTATCTCCTTTCCACCATATACAGCTCCCTGACGTTTTTGCTCCATGGTCCCCTATTCGTTCCCATCACGGGTTTCAGGTTTCAGGTGGCCATTCAGGGAGCTGTTCTCAGCCTGAGCTTCTGCTCTTTCCACAGGAGGAGATCCTGGGGGCTTCAACTCCAGCTCCATCTTTCTCTGCTGGAATCTGTCTCTTCTTGAGCAACCCAAACCCCTTCACCCCTACGAGAGCTACTCTTCGTTGAAGTCCACAGTCTATGTGAACTCTCCTCTTTTCGTGACTTTGAACCCATTCCTTGCAAAACAGTCTGGCTCAAGGTGGATGTACCTCCATCTTGGACTGGTTTGCATGATAAGAGCCCCTATATTAGCTGGGAACTTCCCTGCTGGAGCCATCTGCTTGAATGCCTGGTCCGTTAGGATGGGGATTTCTGTGGTTTTGCACTGAACATAGAGACCCATGGGGAAAGATGCTATTGAACAAATGGCACTGCCCTTAAATTTCTCAGTTGATCACAGAATGGTGGTGGGGGTGGGGTGGGGGCGTGGAGGACTGTAAATGTATCATAGCTCCTTAACTTTCTTTCTTTCTTTCTTTCTTTCTTTTTTTTTAGCTCCTTAACTTTCTTAAGCAAAAATGCGTTAACTCCCAGAAAGTCCTAGAATCTCACGGAGGCACATTGGAGTTGGTCATATGACATGCTGCGGGCGTGCACAGAAGATTTAGGAAAGTGTTAACAGCAAAGTTTCAGGAGGACAGCTGGTAGACTTACTGTCAAGCTCATCTTTTGGATTTAGCAATAATGAAGTTTTGTGGGGAAATGGAATAACCCCAAAATGTTTTCAAGGCTGTCAATTCTTTAATTATCACTCTTCATGGATTTGCATTTTTCCCAGTATGCAGGCGGGGTGGAGAGGGACATGGTCTGTAATTGATTGAAAATTTAAACAGCATGCTCTGGTACCCCAGAGGGCGTTCCAGAGGCTATGAAAACATGGGGGCCAGACTCAGCCACTTCAAAAGCGCAGGTGGCTGGTGAATTTTGAATGTATCTTTTTGTTTCAAATGTCTTTGTCACAAACCAAATGTTACAAGAATTGCTGGGGCAATGAATTAAAAGTAGAAACAATGTTTCATCCTTTGTCATTTGAGAGAAATGATGAATATTTCAAAACCATTTGTCAGAAAGCCGGAGTTAAGTCCCACTTCTTCTCCCCCAGATCAAGGCAGTGTTCCTTTCAGTGGGTTCCAAGGTCCCCTAGCCCCAATGGACTTTCATGGATGTTATTTGAAAAAAGGGTGGTTAATAAACTTTGGGATTTTGTGTTAGGCAAAGATAAACAGGCTTCTTTACGGCAGTTATTTAAAGAAGCATTACTATGCCAATATTATGATGAATCTAAAAGAGAGATAGAGGATTTCACAGCAGATTTGGTCAAATAATTCTTTTTCCTCCTTCTTTTTTTAAAGGAGCATCTCATGGGACCGCCATTCCAACAGACATGCTTTGGGAAACATTCTAAAACCTTCCCTTTGGAAGAGCAGAAAAATTTTAGAAAAATAAAATAAAATCATGCCACTTCAGATGCATTTCCTTTGCTTTGTCAGGACAACAGTATAAAATTAATTTCGCCGGGCACAGTGGCTCATGCCTGTAATCCCAGCACTTTGGGAGGCCAAGGCGGGTGAATCACGAGGTCAAGAGATCGAGACCATCCTGGTCAACATGGTGAAACCCCGTCTCTACTGAAAAATACAAAAATTAGCTGGGCATGGTGGCATGCACCTGTAGTCCCAGCTACTCGGGAGGCTGAGGCAGGAGAATTGCTTGAACCCAGGAGGCAGAGGTTGCAGTGAGATGAGATCGCGACATTGCACTCCAGCCTGGGCGACAGAGTGAGACTCCATTTCAAAAAAAAAAAATTAATTTTATTTCCAAGGATTGTAGCGCCCTATTGCTAAATTTAAATTTACTTTTTTTTCCCCCCAAAGAGTGATTTAGAAAACACACATTTTGGAACTACAACTTATATGAAACAAACCTCTACAGGGAGTGAAGACCAAGTACGTTTGATAATTTCATATAGGATGGAAACGTTGTCCCAGAATTTCATTTTTGCCGCAACTACTTTACTCAAACTTTGTTGTACTCTGCGGTTCTGGCAACTTGGCTGGCTTTCCTTTAGCGTGGTCATCGCAGGAAGGCCCGTTCCTTGCAGGCAGGCTATTTTGTTTGCTGATCTCTAAGGCGGCCCAGCAACCTTGTTGTCTAGAATGAACTGACCCAGAGACTGGGGTCAGTAGCCTGGGCCATTGGCTGAGGTATGGGGATTCGGGGCCAAGCCCAGGGAACCTAAAGGCCTGACCTGTGTCTCTGCTGGGAAGTTGGCTGTATTGGCCAAGAGACTGGTGATGTTTTACTAAATTAATCGAGCTTCTCTTGGTATGTCTTTACCATGTTATACATTGGGAACTTTAGCTTCTGAGTTGTACTGCTGGCTTCTGTGGTTATGGCTGGAGATCGTCATGTTGGCTCCATTGCTGGACTAACATAATGGAAATGGACAGGTTCTTTATTTTTATCTTTATTGTAGACATGGGGTTTCACCATGTTGGTCAGGCTGGACTCAAACTCCCGACTTCAGGTGATCTGCCTGCCTCAGACTCCCAAAGTGCTGGGATTATAGCCGTGAGCCATTGTGCCCAGCCAGATTCTTTATTCAACTAGATTATCGTTGAACAAAAGCAATGCTTTTGGAAAAAACTGGCCAGTTGCAGTGGCTCACGCCTGTAATCCCAGCACTATGGGAGGCCAAGTCAGGTAGATCATCTGAGGTCAGGAATTTGAGACCAGCCTGATCAATATGGTGAAACCCTGTCTGTACAAAAATATAAGAATTGGCTAAGTGTGGGGGCAGGCACCTGTAATCCCAGCTACTTGGGAGGCTGAGGCATGAGAATTACTTGAACTACGGAGGCAGAGGTTGCAGCGAGCCAAGATTGAGCCTGGGCTATAGAACAAGACTCCATCTCCAAAAAATTAAAAAAAGACAGAAAGAAAGAAAGAAAGAAAGAAAGAAAGAAAGAAAGAAAGAAAGAAAAATATAACTTGAACAATTCCCACAAAGCTTTTTGAATTATTATTATTGTTACTATTATTTGAGATGGTGTCTTGCTCTGTCACCCAGGCTGGAATGCAATGGTGCAATCTCTGCTCACTACAACCTCCGCCTCCCAAGGTTCAAGCGATTCTCCTGCTTCAGCCTCCTGAGTAGCTGGGATTACAGGCTTGCGCCACCACAGCCAGCTAATTTTTTGGTATGTATTTTTTAGTAGAGACAAGGTTTCATCATGTTTGCCAGGCTGGTCTCGAACTCCTGACCTCAGGTAATCTGTCTTCTTTGGCCTCCCAAACTGCTGGGATTACAAACCTGAGCCACTGCACCCGGCCAACACAAGGCTTTTTTTCTTGTTGGGTTAAGGCTCACTAAAGAGGGAAACTCCTGCGCGCACATCCAAGTAACTTGTGCTTTTGTACCCCGTGGGATATTGGTCAAGCTATTGCTTGGCCTCCAAAGGCACTTGCTGCTGACCATTTGCTGCTCCTCCCTCCTGCTGTGCTCTCACCTCTCGGCCTCTGCAGCACCCTTTGCTGTCCTCACCTTCTCTGTTTTCAATCAGTGCAGATGTTCTCTGGATGTAGTGGAGCTTCTGTCTGTCCTCTGGATCTCTCATTTTAAAGTCTAGCTTGAGCATCTTCACATGGTGCTGGGTCTCAAGAAGTTAGTTGTTGTCCTTCTGCTATAATATGACCATGGTCAAGGTAGGTCACAAGTCCTGTCCAGATTCAAGGAGAGGGAACATAGACTGCACACCCCGGACCCCTGTTTTATTTTGAGACGAAGTGTCACTCTGTCACCAGGCTGGAGTGCAGTGGTGCGATCTCAGTTCACTGCAACCTCTGCCTCCTGGGTTTAAGTGATTCTCCTGCCTCAGCCTCCCAAGTAGCTGGGATTACAGGCACCCGCCACCACACCCAGCTAATTTTTTTGTATTTTTAGTAGAGATGGGGTTTCACCATGTTGGCCAGGATGGTCTCTGTCTCCTGACTTTGTGGTTCACCTGCCTTGCCCTTCATAGTGCTGAAATTACAGGCATGAGCCACCATGCCTGGCTTATTTTATTTTTTTTTTTTTTTGAGATGGGATCTTATTCTGTCACCCAGGCTGGAGTGCAGAGGTCTGATCTTGGCTCGCTGCAACCTCTGCCTTCTGGGCTCAAGCAACCCTCCTGCCTCAGCCTCTGGGGTAGCTGGGACTACAGCCATGCACCACCACATCCACCTAATTTTAAATTTTTTTGTAGAGATGGGGTGTCACTATGTTGCCCAGGCTGTTGTTCTTGAACTCCTGGGCTCAAGTGATCCACTCATCTTGGTCTCTCAAAGTGCTGGTATTCCAGCATGAGCCATGGTACCTGCCCCTCTCACCTCCTGCTGCTGCTGCTTTTTTTTGTTTTTCCATTTGCTGTACTTCATGCCAAGTCAACTGCACCTTTTGCTGGGAGGAGTGGCAAAGTCACACCATAAAGGGGCCTGTGACTACATGTGTGGGGGTTGTTGTGTCTTTTATCATATTTTTAAAAAATTGTTTTTAGAGACAGGATCTGTCTCTGTGACCCAGGCTGGAGCACAGTGTCACAATCATAGCTCACTGCAGCCTTGGAGACCTGGGCTCAGGTGATCCTCCCACCTCAGCCTCTTAAGTACCTGGGACTACAGGTGCATGACACCATGTCCAGCTATTTAAAAAATAATTTGTTTGTAGTGACAGGGGGTTTTTCTATGTCACCTAGGCTAGTGCAGTCATAGCTGATCCCAGCCTTTACCTACTGCACTCAAGTGATCCTCCTGCCTCAGCTTCCCAAATAGCTGGGACTAGAAGTGCACACCAGCATGCCTGGTGACAACATTTTTTGTAGGTCTGGGGTCTTGCTATATTGTCCATGATGGTCTCAAGCCATCCTCCTGCCTTGGCCTCCCAAAGCCCTCAGATGACAGTCTGGCAAGTCTCTTTTGCCACATATACTTGGAGTGGGCAATACAGTGCCCACCAGTGGTGTCTGCTGGCTGGGTGTTGGCCTGAGGAGGGGCTGCTGAGCAACTCTAGATGGCCTGAGGAAATTCAGGCCCAATGTTGTCAGATCTTCTGAGTTTTCAAGAGGAGCTGAAAATCCAGATTTTTACATAAATTCTGCTAATCTAAAAATGTAGGCTCCAGCCTGGTGAGGTGGCTCATGCGTATAATCCCAGCACTTTGGAAGGCTGACGGGGGTGGATCACTTGAGGTCAGGAGTTCCAGATCAGCCTGGCCAACATGGTGAAACCCCGTTTCTACTAAAAATACAAAAATTAGCCAGCCATGGTATATCCCTGTAATCCCAGCTACTCAGGAGGCTGAGAGGCTCAAGAGTTGTTTTAACCTGGGAAGTGGAGGTTGCAGTGAGCTGAGATTGCACCACTGCACTCCAGCCTGGGCAACAGAGTGAGACTTTGTCTCGAGATAGAGAGAGAGAGAAAAAAAGGTAGGCTCCACAATAAATCAATGGTGTGAGCCAGTCTAAAGTCACAGCCATCTGTGACCTGAAGCTGGCCTATGGGCTGCCAGTTTCTGACCTCTGATGACTGACAGGGCTGTCTCCAGTTTCAGTTCCCTCCTGAGCATCTGAGCCACAAACAGAACAGCCTACCACATGCCTCCACTGGATGTCCTGAGACCTCTCAGTTTCCATGTGTCCAAAACCATGCTTGTCATCTCCAAGCCGATTCATCATGGTTCCTGTTCTTAGTGATGATACACAAGCACCCCACTGCCCGGGCCAGAACCCCAGGAGACCTCCAAGGCCCTGAGCCTTCCTTCCCCTCTTTCAGTGGGTCTCCACAGTTTCCTGGCTCTGGTCACTGGTGGCAGGCCAGGTCTAACGAACGCAGGCCTCCATAACAACTGTTTCAGTACTGGCTGAGTGATTAATATTAAAAGCCAGCGCCCTGATAATCCCAGGATCCACACACTCCCCATTTCCTTGCCACCAGCTTCAGGCCCCTATCCTACCTCACCTGGACCATCTTCGCAGCCTCCTAACTGGTGCAGCTAATTACATTTGAATTAATTAAAAGGGGCTGGGCGAGGTGGCTCAGGCCTGTAATCCCAGCACTTTGGGAGGCCAAGGTGATGGGTCACCTGAGGTCAGGAGTTCGAGACTAGGCTGGTCAACATAGTGAAACCCCGTTTCTACTAAAAACACAAAAAATTAACTGGCCCTGGTGTCATGCACCTGTAATCCCACCTACTTGGGAGGCTGAAGCAGGAGAACTACCTCAACCTGGGAGGCAGAGGTTGCAGTGAGCCAAGACTGCGCCACTGCACTTCAGCCTGGGAGACAAAGTGAGACTCCATCTCAAAAAAAAAAAAAAAAAAAAAAAAAGAATTAATGAAAAGGAAATAATGGGCTGGGTGCAATGGCTCACACCTGTAACCCCAGCACTTTGGGAGGCCGAGGCAGGCAGATAACGAGGTCAGGAGTTCAAGACCAGCCTGGCCAACATGGTGAAACCCCGTTTCTACTAAAAACACAAAAATTAGCTAGGCGTGGTGGTGTGCACCTGTAATCCCAGCTACTCAGGAGGCTGAGGCAGGAGAATCGCTTGAACCTGGAAGGTGGAGGTTGCAGTGAGTCGAGATTGTGCCACTGCACTCCAACCTGGGCGACAGAGCAAGATTCCGTGTCGAAAAAAAAAAAAAAAAAACATAATGTTTAAAAATTATTTCCTGTGTCTTACCAGCCACATGTCAAATGCTCAGTAGCCACACTTCCGTACTGCAGAATGTCCTGTGGGAGCATGTTGCTCTGTGATCACGTTTACTTTGCCTAAGCCCACCCTGGGGCTCATTTACCTTCCAATAGAGTCCAGTCTCCTTAGTCCAGGTTACCTCCCCACCCTTGCCACCACCACCTCGCCCTCCCGCTGCCTTCCTCCTGTTTGTCCTCTCGTGCACCCTACCTTCCCCCAGCCACTCCTACCTGGCTGTCTCTACCTTCATGCTCTGGCGCCCTTAGCTCTGGCGCTTGGATTGCCTCCTGACACCTTGTTTACTGGCTCACCCCAGGCTCAGTTCCAACAAGGCTCTCTTGGGGTTTGGTAGCACTCCACCCTCACCCATGCACCTGCCTGCATCACACGTGCGCAGGATGCCCTTGAGGGCTCCTGGCAGCACTTCCCACCTGCTGCTAATCTGTCCGCCCCTCTGGGTGAGGTCCAGCTGCTTCCTTTCTGTCTGCATTCTTCAGGCTTAGCTCGGGAGTCGGCCCCCAGGGGTGGGGGTGGGGTTGGGGAGCCGATGGGGGCCCGCATCTTGAGAAATGACTCAGGGTTGGCAGCAGGCTTTCATTGGCAAGGAAGCACCTCACTTACTTGGGGCTAAGCAGTGAAGGGGGCTTATCAGCCAGAGTAACTGGCCAGTGCAGGGCGATTTGGCTTTCTGGGGTGTTGGAGGTCTCCTGTTCCAGGTGAGCGTGGTGCAGCCTCCTGAGGCTGGCGCCCCCTTGTGGTCTCAAGAATACAGCTGCTCCCAGGGCCCAGACTACCTGGTGCGGGTCCCTGGTGGGCGGGGAGGCTTTGGGAGGCTTTCCCAGGTGGGCGAGGAAGCAACTAAGAAGCCTACAGCAAAATTCTCCTGCACCCAGATGGGGTCCTAGGCCCATTCTGATTGCAGAACTGTGGCTGGAATGGATACGACCTTGTATGCCCAGGCTAGAGCCCATGGAGGAGTCAGTTCCCAGCAAAGACCTGGGTGGCTTGGGGAGGTGGGGAGGTGTGTACCCCGGAAATAAAATTAGAGATATCACCAAGGAAAGGAGGAGTGGTTGTGTCATTGGAAAGGGGTTCCGATCCAGATCCCGAGAGAGGGTTCCTGAATCTTGCAAAAGAATGAATTCAAGGTGAATCCATGCAGCAAAGTGAAAGCGAGTTTATGAAGAAAGTAAAGGAATGAGAGAGTGGCTGCTCCATAGGCACAGCAGTCCCGAGGGCTGCTGGTTGTTCATTTTTATGGGTGTCACTTGATGATATGGTAAACAAGGTGGCTTATTCATGCCTCCGCTTTTTAGACCACATAGGGTAACGTCCTGGCATTGCCATGGCGTTTGTAAACTGTCGTGGTGCTGGTGGGAGTGTGGCAGTGAGGATGACCAGAGGTCACTCTTGTCGCCATCTTGGTTTTGGTGGGTTTAGGCCGGCTCCTTTCCTGAAAACTGTTTTATCATCAAGGTCTTGAACAACTTGTATCTTGTGCTGACGTCTATCTCATCCTATGAATGAGAATGCCTTAACCATCTGGGAATGCAGCCCAGTAGGTCTCAGCCTCATTTTACCCAGCCCCTATTCAAGATGGAGCTGCTGTGGTCCACATGCCTCTGACCGCTGGCTAGGAGGAAAAGCAGGAGTGGCTGGTTGCTGGGGAGGATCTCTCCACTTTCCCTGAGGAGGTTACCCAGGCGGCAGCAGCAACCCACTCTGTAGGAGTGAGTGAAAATCGGAGAGCCACCCCCATTCTCTCCTTCCCCCAGCCTCAGCTCCCTGAGGAACCGTCTCTTCTTAATGGAGAAGTCTGGGGAGGTGGTGGACCCCCACCCACTGTCCCCCCAGCTCCAGCCACAGTCGCCTCCATCTCCTCTGAGCATGCTGCTCTCACCAGCCTTAGAGCCCTCTCAGAGGCTGGGCCTATGGCCTGAAACACCTCCCTTGAGGGTCCCCCAGCCCATGCTCCCTTACCCATGCTGTGGGTGGCTGGGGACCTGTCTCAGCTTAATCATTTCCCGTATAAGCTCTCAGCACTCTGCAAGGGTGGCCGGGGCGTTGCAGAGACCGCTGGGTTCTTCACAGGGAAGCTGTGAGTCCAGGAAGGCCAGCCTTGCAGCAGAATCCTTCTCGAATTCTAGTTCCAGCAGGCCCTCGGGGACCAGGAAGCAATAAAGGATCCTGGACAGAATAATGGGGACCTCCGGAGCAGAACAGGCGCCTTGCAAATGTGGAAATGCTCTTTTCTCAGTCTCATTAGTCTGAACTTCTAGTCCCCGGGAGATGCTCTGATGTCGGTGGCAGCTGGAGCCACCTGGGAAGGAACCGGCAGGACTGTCGCGCCCTCTAGTGGCGGTCCTGAGAAGGAACCAAATGCTAGGATTGGGTTCTTTGTGGCCCCAGGGCCCTGCCCACCTCCCCCTCCAAGCCCCTCTCACAGTGCTGCTGAGGGCAACAGCAAGGAGTTGACTCTTGTTCCCCCACCCTCCCCCTGCGGAGGCCTGGTGCTATTTAGGGCTGGAGGACTCAGATCTGACGCTGGTGGTGAAGGAAGGTGAAGAGGAAGGAGGCTGGGAGCAAGGCAGTTTCCTGACTGACAGGGAGAGAAGGAGGGAGTTGCTGGGGGGTGGGGGGACCCCCAAGAGCAGCTGGAGAGGGGATACCGTGGGCAGGGAGTCACTTTCTTGGGAAGGCCCGGGATCTTTAGATACATTTTTACGTGAAACTCAAGGGAAAGTCCAAGTCAGTTAGGACTGTAACAGTTTTCTCTCAGAAGAGGAATAATTCCCTCTTGAAATTGCTCAAACACGTCAGTAAAGACATTTGCATGCCTGGTAAATATGTCCTCAGGAGATGTAAGGGATGCCCTGGCAAAGGGAGCTGGTGGCACTCAAATCCTTCACTTGCCAACAGAGATGTCAGCCTGCTGAGTAGCCAGGAGGTTTAAGGGGCGATCTATGGCTCTAGAGGTGGCAAAACAGCAGCAGGAGAAATAAATCGGAGGACAAAGGCAGTGGAGACAGAGACCAGGTCTCCTGATGGTGCCCAGAGAACAGAGAATTCTGCCAACCCCACCCTGGTAAGAAAAGGAGAGTTCCATCTCTCCAGGGTCCTTCCCAGGAGCCCAGTGCTGTCCCAAGGGTGGTGGTGGGAGAGGGGCTGGGAGGAGCTGCTTTTGAATAAAAGTCCCCTCCAGATCAGAGGCTTTGATCTCTCAATGGGAATTCCAAGCATCAGCTGTGAGAAGGGGAGTTCTGTTTTGATGTTAGGACACCCTGAAATTCATAGACTTGAGCTGGCTGAGGAGAGACCTCAAAAGGGCATTGCTTATGGTGTTATGGAGCATGGCAGTTTAAAACAAGCTCCCACATTCTTTGACACTCCTGCCATGGAAGTGGGGTCTTTGTCCCCACCCCTTGAAACTGGGCAGGCTTGTGACTGCTGCCACCAGTAGAGCACAGTGGATGCAAGGCCACATGACTTCTTTGGTTTTTTCGAGACAGAGTCTCACTCTGTTGCCCAACCTCTGCCTCCTAGATTCAAGCCATTCTCCTGCCTCAGCCTCTCTAGTAGCTGGGACTATAGGCGCCCACCACCACGCCCAGCTCATTTTTGTGTTTTTAGTAGAGATAGGGTTTTGCCATGTTTGCCAGGCTGGTCTTGAACTCCTGGCTTCAAATGATCTGCCCACCTCAGACTCCCAAAGTACTGGGATTACATGTTTGAGCCACGGCACCTGAAGGCCACGTGACTTCCAAGTGCAGGACATTAAAGGCCAGGCAGCTTTGGGCTGGGTCCCTTGAAGTGCTCTTCTTCATGTGTCCCTCTCTGACACTCCCTCTTAGAACCTCACTGCAGCTATGAGAAGCCATGGTGAGGGGACCTGGAGGTGCTTCAGTTGACAGTCCCAGCTGAGCCATGGTCCCGTCCAGATATGGGAGTAAAGAAGCGGGAGCAGCAAGTCCAACTCAGCCTTCCCAGTCACCCCTGGCCATTCCCATGCTCCCAGCTGAGGCTCCAGGCTTTACCCCGTCACACATCACACCCAGTTCCAACCTCCTGACGTCCTCCGCAGACTCCAAAACATAATCCAGAGATGGCTGTTGCAGGCCATGATGGTGGAGGTGGTTCAAAACTCGGATGGGTGCGGTGGCTCACGCCTGTAATCCCAACAGTTTGGGAGGCCAAGGCGGGTGGATCACGAGGTCGGGCACTCGAGACCAGCCTGGTCAACATGGTGAAACACCGTCTCTACTAAAAATACAAAAAAATTAGCCAGGATGGTGGCACAAACCTGTAATCCCAGCTATTCAGGAGGCTGAGGCAGGAGAATTGCTTGAACCTGGGGGGATGGAGGTTGCAGTGAGCTGAGATCGCACCACTGCACTCCAGCCTGGGTGAGAGGGAGACTCTGTCTAAAAAACCCCACAAAGAACAAAACAAAAAAAACCATAGCAGCGTCTCAGTGCAGCACGGGGTCACTGTCCCCAAAAGAGCCCTGCGGTGGACTGGTTGCCAACTCCAACATCAGTGGGTTTCGGGGTCAGCCAGGCCCCTGTTAGAGGCACGTTCCCGGATGCACCTTCTGAGGTCTGCCAACTCTGTATCTCACTTCTTCTCCACCGTATGTGCCACCCTCACATGGCAGCTGGGTCACAAGTTGACCCCATCATAAGGCTCAGGGTCTTCACCTGGCTTGCAGAAATCCCATGACTGCAGCGTTTTGTGAGGTGTAGGAAGACCTCACTGAAGGTAGGGAAAGCAGCCTCCTGCAGTTGCTCGCACCAGTCTTCCCTGTCTTCCCTTTCCCCTTCCCTCTCCCTTCCAGCCACCCAACCCCCCATCTCCACTGTTTCTGCCTTTATAATGCAAAGGAGCTTCCCTCTGCCCCCTGGTTGCAGCCTGTCCTGCAGGCCTTGGGTGTCTGACCTGGCCTCCATGCAGGCTTATCCAGGCATTTCCCCAATAGGGCCTGCACTGCAAGACTCCTTGGTTGAGCGGGTGAACAGCCAGCTCTCTCAGGGGAACAAACACCATGCAGCTGGCAGGCCTGGATCTGGGACTGGCTCCACCGACCATTGCTTCTAAGCCCTCAGACAGGCGTGGCCATTCCTCCGAGTGTCAGTTTCCCCATCTGTAAAACAGGGAGAGCGTGAAGACCTTTGTGGGGAGCTGTCCTCCTGGGAGTGTTGGAAGTGAAGATCATGCTGGGAGACATGCAGCTGGACACAATGCTCACGTGCCGGCCAGGTGGCCCTGGGGAAGGCAGTGGCATTTCATGGGTAGCTCCTGGGACATGAGCTCATCTATAGACTTGCCTGTTGCATTTGAACCACTCAAAACAACAGTGATTTAACTAACATGGAAGCGTGGTCCTCTCTCATATAACAGACATGGCAGGGGGCCTCCAGGGAGGCTTATCCAGGCATTTCCCCACAGCTGCACAGGGCCAGTGTCTCAGGCTCTTTCTGTCTGGTTGTTCTGAAGGTTGATGGACAAGTTTGTTCTGAGACTGCCAGCCATCACCTTCTCTGTATTCTAGCTAGAGAGCGGGGCTGAGGCAGGGAGAAGGTGTGCCAGCTTATCACTTCCACTCCCCTCCAGTTGCTCAGGACTCAGCATGTGACTCTCCCAGTCGCAACGGGTGCCAGGAAGCACCATGGGCAGCCATGTGCCCAACTAAAAATTAAGGCTCCACGACTTCTACAGAAGCTAGGGGACAAAAGAAATGTCTGTCACAGTAGGCGAGGGGCTGAGGGACCGGACTCAATCATCCGTCCTCCCACCCACCCTCCGTCTCCAGGCATCGAGGGTGGGGCAGGGGCTGAGTTGCAGAGATAGAAAGATGTGGCCCTGCTCTCTAGGGACAACCGGTTCTTTGGTAAACAAAAGTGGGTGGAGGGTGTTTGGGGCAGGGCTTTGAAGGGCTGAATTGTCCAGCCAGCTGCCGGGTTCTCCGAGTTCTGGCCCTGACCAGACCCTCTGCCCTGGGAGAGTGTGTCCTTGGACCATGCTGGCCTCTCTCTGGAGGACTCTGCGTCCCTGAGGGTTGTTGATGCGGTATCCTCTGTGTTGCTCAGCAGTCACATGAAGTATGCCTTCCTTTTGCCGCAAAAGTGATTTTTCAGGACATAGCCAAGCCATTGCATCACTCAGCGTTCCTCACAGGAAGGCCCCAGTGAGTGATTTTTATGAGAATGTATTGTAAGGGGAAACTTCGTCCCTGCAGAGCAAACAGTCTGCTTCCTGCAGATAGTAATGAATCAGATTTCTTCTTCCGCTTGGCTGCCTCGCGTGGTAATCGTGGCATCTGTTGCCGCTCAGGTCCGCCTTTCACAGTCTCCGTTTTCTGTGGCCTAGCATTTTACATCTTGAACAACGTTGACTCCTACATTCTCAGTCTATCGTCACTGATAAAATGGAAAACGATGGAAGCGGCAGCCCTGGTGGCCATGAGGGGTGGCACCATTGCCATACTTGAGTATTGGCGATGTCTCCCGTGTCCCAGCAGCTGGGGCAGGAAGGGAGAGGGCTTACAAGACTGTCTTTGCAAGAAGGAAACAGAGCAGTATTGTGAGAGAAGCCAAGCAGTCAGCCCTGAGCTCGCGGTAGAGGCCCCGGTAGCAGTTCTGGGTGCAGGGAGACCGGGAATCTGGGCACTGATTGCACAGTCAGAAGCTGTGTGACCCTACAGGAGTCACTTAAGCTCTGTGTGTGTCAGCATAGTAATGGTAACTGCTACTTGGAAAGATGCATGCAAAGGGTGAGAATAGAGCTTGGCACTTAGTAAGTGCTCAAGACATATGAGCTTGCATAATGCTTGTTATGGATGGAGGAAGGATTAGGCGGAGGAGTGAAAATTATGGAGACTTCTAGCTCCATAAACATTGATACAGGGTGTTGATAAGAATTTAGAAACCCAAGAAAACCTAGGAAGCAGAGCATGGGGGAAGTAAGCCCTGATGTAAAACTGCCAGCTATGTTTTTCTCACTGAAGGTGGAGGTTGGGATTCACTGGAATGGAGGGATTCAGGGTGGGGGCTCAGCTGCTTGGCATGGACATGTCTAAGGCCATCTTCACTGTGAGCAGAGGGGCATCCCTGAGAATGTTCCTGATCCCCTTTGAGGTAGGTCTGAGTTGGGTATATGCTAGCTCTCTGGGTTTGCGAGTCTAGGGCAACCTTCTTACCTCATAAGAAGGTAGCCTGGCCCTTCTCTGTGAGGACAGACTGGCAACCGGACAGTTTCTTCAGAAATGGTCCCAGAGGATTTCGGGGAGGGCCTGACAAAGGCAGGATCTGCTGTTAACCACCTGTGACTGTTGGATTATTATTATTTGGATGAGAGATGCAAGCAGGAGCTCTGAAGATCAGAGATGCTGGGGCCTCTGAGATCACAGAGGGAAGGTGGGAGAGAAAGTGGGGAGAAGAGCAAGAGAAGCTGAGAGGAGGGGACAGCAGGAAACATTTGAAGTGATGAGTGCTTGTTTTGAATTGTGGTGATGGTGTATGCATATGCTCAAACTCATCCAATTGAATATGTTGAACATGCGTTTTTTTGTGCATCAATTATTTCTCAGTAAAGCTATAAAAAATGAACTGTTATGCATCAGTAAGAAAAAGATAGACCACCCACTAGGAAAATATGAGAGTTCTGAACAGGCATGTTACAAGGGATAATATCCAGATGACCAATAAGAATGAAAAGTTGGCTGGGTGCGGTGGCTCACGCCTGTAATCCCAGCACTTTGGGAGGCCGAGGCAGGTGGATCACCTGAGGTTGAGGGTTCGAGACCAGCCTGACCAACATGGAGAAACCCTGTTTCTACTAAAAATACAAAGTTAGCAGGGCGTGGTGGCACATGCCAGCTACTCGGGAGGCTGAGGCAGGAGAATCACTTGAACCTGAGTGGTGGAGGTTGTGGTGAACTGAAATTGTGCCACTGCACTCCAGCCTGGTGACAGAGGGAGACTTTGTTTAAAAAAAAAAAAAGTTGTTTACCCTCACCAGTTACCAAGGAAATACAAAATAAAATCACAATGAGGCCAGGTGCGGTGGCTCATGCCTGTAATCCTTGTAATGCCTGTAATCACTTTGGGAGGCACAGGTGGATAAATCACTTGAGGGCAGGAGTTGGCCAACATGGAGAAACCCTATCTCTACTAAAAATACAGAAATCAGCCAGGCATGGTGGCGGGTGCCTGTAGTCCCAGCTACTTAGGAGGCTGAGGCAGGATAATTGTTTGAACCCAGGAAGTAGAGGTTGCAGTGAGCCAAAATTGCACCACTCCAGCGTGGGTTACAGAGCAAGATACTATCTCAAAACAAAAACAAAAACAAACAAACAAACAAAAAAACACACAAAAATCTCACAATGAGATAGCTAGCTCCACATTTCCACCAGCATGGCTACAATGAAAAAGACTAAATTGATGAGGATTTGGAAAAATAGAATTTCCCATACATTCCTGGGGGTTGCACAAATTGATAGAGATACTTTGGAAACTATTTTGACATTAAGTATTAAAGAGGAAGACTCTCATATCCTGTGTCCTGGGCTTATGCCCAAAAGAAATGCATGCATATGGGCACCAAGAGATTTGGTCAAGGGTGTTCATAGTAACTTTATCTGTGACATCCAGAGTGGAAACAATGCAAACGCCCAGCAACAATGAATGATGCGTAGATGATGGTGTATGTGACAATGGAATTCTACACAGCAATGAGAATCTATGAACTACCCGCAATGCATGCAAAGGGTGAGCATAGAGCTTGGCACTTGGTAAGTGCTCAATAAATGTGAGCTTGCATAATGCTTGTTATGGATGGGGAGGAGGAGTGAGTATTATGAAGACCCCTAGCTCCATAAGTGTTGATAAAGATTTGGAGACATTTAACAAGATAAATAATAGCAGCCAGACATGAAAGAAAAAATACTGTATGGTTCTAGTTAAATTAAGTTCAAAATCAGTCAGAACTAAACCATAGCATCAGAGATTTCTAGTGTGGTAGGCCAGGCACAGTGGCTCACGCCTGTAATCCCAGCACTTTGGGAGGCTGAGGTGGGTGGATCTCTTGAGGCCAGGAGCCTGAGATCAGCCTGACCAACATGGCAAAACTCCATCTCTACTAAAAATACAAAAATTAGCTGGCCATGGTGGCACACTCCTGTGTTGGAAATAGATGCTTGGTGCTGTGAAGAAAAATTAGCCCTGAGACAAAGGATCTTTCAGCAATGCAATTTTTACTTCCTGGACTGAAGGAAGGGTACCCTCACTAGCCATCTTGCCACAAGAGTCAAAGAACAAAGGGTATACACATGAATTTATTCCTTAGGCATTTGGGGTTGTCCTTACTGCTGTGTCTGATCTCCATTGGCTGGAGTCAGACCTCATAATCTAAACTAAAACCCCATTGGCTAACAACTTAAAACTTTTCTAAACAGGTAAAAGCAGTGGAGAGCTGGGACATGCCTGTGAGCACGTCCAGCACAGATATCTTGGTTAAAGTACAAGGACATAGAATGTACTGTGTGCCTGTAATCATGGCATGTCTAACAGCTGCATAGGACAGGGCTTAACAAAGTTATTAGCACATTTATCTTTAACAAGAAAGAAAACTTTAAAAAGTAACTTTTCTGCTTCCCACATTCTGTAATCCCAGCTACTCAGGAGGCTGAGGCACAAGAATCATTTGAACCCAGGGGCGGAGGTTGCAGTGAGCTGAAATCCTGCCATGGCACTAAAGCCTGGGTGACAGAGCAAGACTCTCTCAAAAAAAAAAAAAAAAGAAAAAGAAAGAAAGAAAGAAAGTAAGGAATTTCTCATATGGAGATAGATGGGTGGGCATGAGAGAGGTTTCTGGAGTGGTGACAGTTCTTTTTCTTCACCTGGGTGGGGATTAAACAGGTATTTGCTTTTGTATGATTTATTGAGCACATTTAGTTTTTGTGAATGCATGCATATGTATATATATATTTTCTGTATGTGTGTTCTACTTAATAAAAAAGTTAAAAGTAAAGAAATCATACATATATACACATATACAAAAGAGAGAAGCTGACAGGAGTTGCTCACTTCTTTCCGGGGAGGGGGATCTCTGATGTCTGGCATCTCACTGGGGGTCCTGGGAAGGGAGGAGCTGAATCCAAGTACTGGGCTCAGCCCCCAGCCCTCAGCGTGCCCCTCACATACCTGCCCAGTTCAGACACCATGCCAATCACTTCCCTGGCTCCAACTGTGAGTCTCAGATGGCCCTGCACCAATGCCTCTCTCCTCCAGCCTCTCTGCAAACAAGCCTTGGAAGGCCACTTTCTCCCAGACAGCTCAGGAGCGCAGGCAGCCCAAGGCCCCTCCCTGCCAGCTTCCCCTTTGCTGTCTGCCTCCAGCTGTGACCTCCGTGCTTCTTGGCCAGAGCAGCTATTCAGTTGTTGGTTGGTTTGTTGATTCTTTTTTTTTTTTTTTTAATTTGAGACGGAGTTTCACTCTTGTTACCCAGGCTGGAGTGCAATGGCGCGATCTTGGCTCACCGCAACCTCCACCTCCTGGGATCAGGCAATTCTCCTGCCTCAGCCTCCTGAGTAGCTGGGATTACAGGCACGCGCCACCATGCCCAGCTAAGATTTTGTATTTTTAGTAGAGACGGGGTTTCACCATGTTGACCAGGATGGTCAGTTCATTGATTCTTTCATTCCTGCTTTTAACAAACCCTTTTTGAGCATATATTATGTGCCAGACACTTTGTAAGGCACTGAGGGTACACTGATGAGCAGTCCCTGCCTGCACAGGGTGTACAGTCTGGCAGGGGCCTACAGACATTTGTCAGCCAATTCTTCAAATGATGAAAAATTGCAACAGAGCCTACAAGGGAGAGGCAGAGACTTAGCCAGCAGCAAAGGGAACTGGACATGAGTCTGTGTGCAAGTGACATGTGGCCTTAGTGGATCTGAGGTTTGAGGAGTTCACTGGAGAGTCAGTGGGGGATGGTAGAGCATTCTAGGCAGAGGGAACAGCATGTGCTTTGACTGCATGGTGGTGACAGGTAAGGGTGCTGAGCTCCGACAGAAAAAAAGAAGCCAGAGGGGCTGGTGCAGGGAGGCTGGCTGGCTGGGGAGGAGCTTACTGATTTGGGAGCACACTCCTGAGAGACAGGGTTTCACTCCCTGGCAGGGACTCTGGATGATGGGGTCCACTTGCAGCTAGGATGGAACCTAGAAGCACAGAAGAGACAGCTCACAAGAAACGAAGTTGCAAGGCCAGCCTTGCTGTGGCAGAGAGTAGAGGAAGGGAATAAAAGGCTCTGGGAGTGGGGTGTGCTGGAGGGGATAGAGTGTGTATGACCAGGAGATTATCCTGATACATTCTTGGGGCAGGACCAGAGCACAGGCCATTTACACACCAAGGCAAAAGGAATGGGCTGGAGAGAGGGGCAGGGGAGAACTTTCACCCATATACCGCTCATTTATGTTATCTGTATGTGCGTGAAAATACCTGTCAATTACTTATCATCATCAATTTATTGCTACTGTCTATGATGCCTTCTAGTTTTTGGCATCTACTTTTCCTTCTATACTTCTGTTTTTTTTGAGATGTAGTCTTGCTCTGTCACCCAGGCTGGAGTGCAGTGGCTCGATCTCAGCTCACTACAACCTTTGCCTCCTGGGTTCAAGCAATTCTCCTGCCACAGCCTCCTGAGTAGCTGGGACTATAGGCATGTGCCACCACACCTGAATAGTTTTTGTATTTTTAGTAGAGGCAGGGTACCACTGTGTTGGCCAGGCTGATCTTGAATACCTGACCTCAGGTGATCCACCTGCCTTGGCCTCCCAACATGCTGCGATTACAGGCGTGAGCCACTGTGCCCGGCCCTCCTTCTGTACTTTCTATTTCTTATTTATTTCTACTTAGCTCCTATGATCCATTGTACTTTGCTGAGTCAAGCTGGAGTTCACAGTGCCACTCCTGAGACCCCAAGGCCAGAGTGAAGGTGGAAGAGGGAAGTCACATCTATATTGAATCGGGGAAAACTGGGAAGTGTGTTTTTAGGAGCCCCAAGGTCCCTGTTTTCTGGTTCCTTGCTGCCTTTTATGGCCTAATGGCAAATATTCTTTCTCTCTAACAGAACCTGGGCACAGGGTGGGCTGGCAGAGCCCTGGTCTTGGAGCTGATCTATACTTCTGACCTTGTGGGAAAAGATTTTCCCCTTTTTTGGGCCTAAGTCTGTCAAGCGTCAGACTGGGACAGCCGGATCTGATGTCCTCTATGACCCCTTCCAGTTCTGAAATTTTCATTTTTATTATTATTATTTTTTAGAGACGGGGTTTCACCGTGTTGACCAGGATGGTCTCGATCTCTTGACCTCGTGATCCACCTGCCTCGGCCTCCCAAAGTGCTGGGATTATAGGTGTGAGCCACCGCGCCCCACCCAGCTCTGAAATTTTTAAAGACCTGCAGCCATGGAATCCTCCTCCCAGAGAAGTTTTCATTTTAAGGATGGTATTAGTCTCCTGTGGCTGCCATAACAAATTCCCACCAACTTGGTGGCTTAAAACAATAGAAACAGAGTCTCTCACAGTTCTGGAGGCCAGAAGTCCCAAATCAAGGTGTGTGCAGGGCTGTGCTCCTTCTGAGGGCTCTCGGGGAGAACTTTCTGGCCTCCTTCAGCTTCTCATGGCTGAAGGCATTCCTTGGCTTGTGGCTGTATCATTATAAACTCTGCTTCCATCTTCCTTCTCTATGTGTCCATGTCTTCTCCTGTCTCTTAATGACACTTGTCACTGGAATTAGGTCCTACCCAGACAACCTAGGATGATTTCACCTAGGGATGCTTATCTTGATTACATCTGCAAAGACATTTCTATCAGTTAAGGTCAAATTCATAGGACTGGGCATATCTTTTTCTTTTCTTTTCTTTCTTTCTTTTTTTTTTTTGAGATGGAGTCTTGCTCTGTCACCCAGGCTAGAGTGCAGTGGTGTGATCTCGGCTCACTGCAACCTCCACCTCCCAGACTCAAACAATTCTCTTGCCTCAGCCTCCTAAATAGCTGGGATTGCAGGTGCCTGCCACCATGCCTGGCTAATATTTGTATTTTTAGTAGAGACGTGATTTCATCATATTGGCCAGGCTGGTCTCAACCTCCTGACCTCAGGTGATCCCGCCTCAGCCTCCCAAAGTGCTGGGATTACAGGCATGTGTCATTGTGCCCAGCTCTTTTTGGAGCTACCATTCAATCCACTATAAGGACCAACATTTTGGATCTAAGCAATGCATCTCTCATGGGTGGGGAGAATGTTTTTGAGTGGGAGGAGAGGGCATGTGGACTCCTAAAAATTCCACCTTGTAGAGTGCAGCTTTACCATCTTGCTGCCTCTGTTCCTTTCAGATCTAAGCTCCTAAGATCGGGCCTAAGCTTCTCTCCCTGCTTCTCCCCTCAGGGCCCGTGGATGCTGTCAACACACAAGGTACTGAATGCATGCTGAACTGTCTCTCTCCGAGGGTGCTCAGAGGGCTGGAGGTAGTGTGAGGCTGAGGGACTGAGAAAGATGTTGAGAGAGGACTGAGGGCTGGTGGTGAATGGAGACAGGCAGGGGAGGGATGGGCACCCTTGGCTTTGGGCCGGTTAACTCCCATCTGCTCTGACTGGGGGAGGGTCTGCCAAGTAAGACCCCTTGCCCTGGAGAGACTCACTGGCAGGACAGACCCATGGTGGGACTCCTTTCCCCCTCTGCTCACCTCCCGGCACAGACCCATGGTGTCTGCTCATTGGTCAGCTTCAGGGGTTCCCTGCCTCCAGTTGCTCCCTGCTCTGACCACCCAGTACAATTTCCCTGCTCTGAATTTCACCCAGTACACAACTGCAACCCTGACTGAAGCACTCTCCTGATCAAACATCTCCCATGCCTCCCCGCTCTTGCTGGGTCAAGTATAAAGTCCATCAAAGGCTGCCGTCATAGGGAACTCAGTTACTTCTCGAGCCTAATATAGGATTCCTTTTCTAAAATCTTTCTCATTCTGGCTGTTCCCTAAACCTCCCCCTGGATCCTCTCCCTCTGGGCTTTTTCTGACACTGTTCTCTCCTTCTGGAACGAATCTCTTCCTTCCAGCAAATCAAACCCTAGCTTTTTTTTTTTGAGATGGAGTCTTGTTCTGTCACCTGGACTGGAGTGCAACGGCATGGTCACAGCTCACTGCAACCTCTGCCTCCTGGGTTCAAGAGATTCTCCTGCCTCAGCTTCCTGAGTTGCTGGGTTACAGGCACCTGACACCATGCCTGGCTAATTGTTTTTGTATTTTTAGTAGAGATGGGGTGTTTAACCATGTTGGCCAGGCTGGTCTCGAATTCCTGACCTTGTGATCTACCTGCCTTGGCCTCCCAAAGTGCTGGGATTACAGGCATGAGCACCCAGCACCTAGCCATCTTTAAAGGCCCAGCTTTATGCCTTTCCTCTCCAGCAGCCTTTTTGGATTTTCCAAGGTGGAAGTAATGATTTCCCAAGACCTTCCCGAGGTGGAAGCGATCCCCCTATGACACCTCCCACTTTCTATCTTGTCTGTTGCTGTCTATGGGCAGGACTAATTTCTAACACAGAGGTCATGCTCTGTTGGCAGGAGACACGTCCAGCTCACTCTTGGATTCCCAGCAGCTCACACAGGGCTTAGGATATAGTAGGTGTTTACTAATTATTATTATTATTTTTGCGATAGAGTCTTGCTCTGTCACCCAGGCTGGAGTGCAGTGGTGCTTTGTTGGCTCGCTGCAACCTCCAGCTCCCTGGTTCAAGCGATTTTCCTGCCTCAGCCTCCAGAGTAGTTGGGATTGCAAGTGCGTGCCACCGTACCCAGCTAATTTTTGTATTTTTAGTAGAGATGGAGTTTCACCATGTTGGCCAGGGTGGTCTCAATCTCCTGACCTCGTGATCCACCCGCCTCGGCGTCCCAGAGTGCTGGGATTACAGGCGTGAGTCACCTTGCCTGGCCACAAATTATTTTTCAAAGGAATATGCTACAACATATAGCTCTGTATATTGAACTCCAGCAGCTCCGTGGGCAGACTTCTAAGGCTGGAGCTGCATGCAACATCCTGATTTACTTTCTCGGCTGATTTTATTCCTTGGTGGGTGGTGCAGAGCCACAGACTGAGATTTCCCTGTGGGCTTCTCCTCCAGGGCTGTTTGTGGTTCCTTGTGGGTGCTCTGTTCAAATGCATGATACAGAGTTGGTCCAAAATGGAAAGTTTGTCTTAAAGAATTAATAAACTTTAAACAATATGTTTCATATCTATGAATATACGCAAAGTTTAATACAATGAACATCTATGTATCCACCACCCAGCTTTATGAAGGGTGTAGCCAACATAGTGGGTGACACCCTGTCTCTTTCGGGGCCCTGATGAGGTCACTGTTTCTAGTTTGCCTGACACCAGAAACAAGAACAACTTAGTTGCTCAGGGACTGTATGAGGCCTTCTGCTAAACTACTGGGTTTCAGAACTCCTCTTTTTTTTCTTTTTTTTTTTTGAGTGGAGTCTCACTCTGTTGCCCAGGCACCTGGGCAGTTGCACCATCTTGGCTCACTGCAACCTCCGCCTCCCGGGTTCAAGCACTTCTGCCTGCCTCAGCCTCCCGAGTATCTGGGATTACCAGCGTGCACCACCAAACCCAGCTATTTTTTGCATTTTTAGTACAGACGGTGGGTGGGAGGGGAAGTTCTCACTATGTTGTCCAGGCTGGTCTTGAACTCCTGGCCTCAAGTGATCCAACCACTTCGGCCTCCCAAAATGTTGGGATTACAGGCGTGAGCCACCACACCCCGCTGAGTTTCAGAACTCTTAAAATCACCTGTGTTCATGCTACAAAGGAGATGGGACCCTTGAACAAACAGCAAAGTTTTAGCAGCACAGCTCTGCAGTGAGCTGTCTTCTGACTGGTAACTTTAGGAAGCAGATCAAGTGTGCAGTATTGAAGGGTACCCAGTGGTTGGGAGGTGGCTGGCGCCAGGGATTCTGGGTAGCCAGAACCTGTGACCCAGTCTGCCCCGGGGCCAGTGCCACTGCATTGAAACCTCTGCAGTGCATGCTTCTGTCCCTAGATGGCACTGCTGGACCATGCCGCTGCCTACCTGGTCCAGGTGTTCTGGGGAAAAGAGGCATTTTGTATTTTGGAGACGATGGAAGAGAGAACTGCTTTAAATTGAAATGTGAAATTCTGGCCCAAACTTAACACAAGCAGAGTTAGGTGCTAATTCCAGCTGCCTGCTCCTCTGAGCATGGCTTCAGAGTTCACATCCTGATCCACTGTCAGTATCTGCATGACTGGGTAGGCTGCATATGTGAAATAAAGAGAATAACAGAACCTGACCTATGTAGGGCTTTGGGAATAATGAAATAATTTGCTTTATATAAAGTGCTTAGAATCATGTATGTTACATGGTCATTGCTCAATAAAATTCAATATTCTTTTCTTTTTTCTCTCTTTTTTTTGAGATGGAGTCTTGCTCTTTTGCCCAGGCTGTAGTGCAGTAGTGTGATCTCAGCTCACTGCAACCTCTGCCTCCTGGGTCCAAGTGATTCTCCCACCTCAGCCTCCTGAATAGCTGGGATTATAGGTGCCCACCACTACACCTGGCTAATTTTTGTATTTTTAGTAGAGATCGGGTTTCACCATGTAGGCCAGGCTGGTCTCCAACTCCTGACCTCAAGTGATTCACTTGCCTCAGCTTCCCAAAGTGCTGGGATTACAGGTATGAGCCACTGAAACCTCCCTCTTTTCTTTTTTCATTTGCAGGTAGTGATCTGTCTGAGAGAATACCCTGTCTCCCCTGAGGGCAGGGACCGTAGCTGGCTGCCGATACCTGCAACCCAGTTGCCCGGAACAGAGCAGGTGCTTCAGGAGCTAGTTCTCTCTCCATCTTGCCCCCATCACATGGAGGAGGGAGTTGCTGCTTTCCATGTGTCTTCAGTGGAGACCAAGCAGGGACTTAGAGAGAGCTGGATGGATGGGCAGATTTGTAATCTGAGCTGTTCAAGAATGAAAGGGCTTCCTGGTGAGGGAGTGAGTCACTGGGCACTGGCAGTGCTTAAGCAGAGTGCACTTGCCATGCAGGATGCTGCAGAGGGTTTCAGGCTGGACGGGGCAGTGCTGTCCTATCTGGAGGTCCCCTCTGTGAGTGAAATGCTAATTCACTGTTGCCGGAGCCGTCATGCTTCCTGAGATTGAGAGAGAGACAGGAAGCACTGGGAAGATCTGAGGGAATCAGGAGGAGAAGGCGCCCTGATTCCAGAGAGTGGGAGAGGGTGGGAGGCAGCTCCAGGCCTTTATCCTCCCTGTCAATATCTAGGAACGGTTGGGCTTCAGTATGGGGTGGGGTATAGGTGGCTTTGGGTGGGCCCTTGACTCTGGCAGGGCCTACGGTCAGCTTCTGAGTGAAAGCTGCCATCTGTGGGCCCCCTGTCTCCCCATCATTCACCCTGCTCACTCTGTCTTCTTCTGACGATCTCTGGATTAGTTTGAGTGGCTCCTCTGCCCTCCTGGTTGCTCAGACCAGATACCTGGGCATGCCCTCCAATGCCTGCATTCCCCCTCCCCACCCCAGTCCAATAAGGCTACTGGGAGACAGAAAAGTGATTTCAAGAAAGTGTTGGGTCAGGCGCGGTGGCTCACGCCTGTAATCCCAGCACGTTGGGAGGCGGAGGCAGGCAGATCACGAGGTCAGGAGATCTAGACCATCCTGGCCAACATGGTGAAACCCTGTCTCTACTAAAAATACAAAAATTAGTGTTGGCATATGCCTGTAATCCCAGCTACTCGGGAGGCTGAGGCAGGAGGATTGCTTGAACTAGGGAGTCGGAGGTTGCAGTGAGCTGAGATTGTGCCATTGCACTCCAGCCTCGAGACAGAATGAGACTCCATCTCAAAAAAAAAAAAAAAAAAAAAAAAAAAGAAAGTGTTAAGCAATCACCCAGCCTCTGCCCTTGCCCCTGTGGCACAGGTCCTGCCATGTCCATATTCAGATCATGTCCCTTTGCTGTGTGGCCCACTATGCTATGATGTGCATCTTCTGGTCTCAGCAAAGGAAAGCCAGGTCTTAATGTGAGCCTCTCAGGCTCCCCCACCTCCCACCACACTCCCTCCATCCATCACCCCCTCCCACACTTGGCCCCCTGGCTGGCTCTCCCACTTCCTTCAGGTCTTCAGAAACATTACCTTCTAGTAAATCCTTTCCTAACCACCGTATTTACATTTATGATCCCTCCTCCTTGTCCCTTGCTATATGTAAATTTTCGGTACTTCGAAAGAAGTAGCACTCAAATATATATTTCCTAGCAAGGCAATTTACTTCTATAGAAGGTTGCGGCTCACAGATGGAACAATGGCGAGTGTACACCTGGACAAGGAGGGGAAAGGGTACTTCTGCCTGACAGAGGTCGCCCCTGCTCCTGTGTCCTTACCCTGTTGGGTAGGGTTAGCCCGCACAGTTTAGGCTAATTCTCATTGGCTATTTTAAAGAGAGCAGGGGTATCAGCTGGAGTGGCAGGGTGGGTAGTTTGGCAGGAAGGACAGTTATGGGATAGATCAGAGTAGGTAACCGGGGTCAAAGCAGGTGACTGGAGCAGGTGGCTGGGGTAAGTCAAGATGGAGCAGGGGACCTGGGGAACAGATGTGAACTACTGATTGGAACTGGTGGAAAGGGTTGTTTACTGAAACGACAAGGAAGTTAAACTTTACAATGGAGAGTTAAAGAACAAGAGTGCTGAATGTCCTGACACACTGATTCTTTGAAGAGGAACCCGGGGTCCACTAGATCTCACATCCCCCCATTCCATCTCCTGTTTTATTTCTCTCCATAGCGGTTGCTGCCTAACATACCATGTTTAAGACTGGCTGCATAATTTGTAGTCTCAGTGCAAAATGAAAACGTGGGGACTTTCATTTAAAAATTATCAAGCACTGCCAGGTAGTGACAGCAGAGTGGGGCCCTGGGCGGCTGCCTGGGCTTCCTGCCTGCTTAGCAGTCCTCGCAGTGTTGTGCTGGGTCATGGTTCTTCTTCACCTGGGAGGCAAGCCCTACGAGAGGAGGGATTTGGGCTTCATCCACAATGGTATCTGAGGATCTGCAGCATCTAGAACATAGTAGGTCCTCAGTGAATGTTTCTTAAAGTGAGAAAGAAAGGGGTCACATTAGGGGTTGGCACAGAGAAGGAGCACCTCACTCAGCCAGGAAGCGTGGGGAAAGGCTTCAGTGAGGACACATGAGAGGGCCGGGTCTGGAAAGGTGGGCTTGGGGCTGGGGGAAGCCAGCTGGGGCCTAGGCAGCTTGTGGGCATGAGTGCAAGCAAGCACAGGGGTAGGAGAGTGCAGACCCTGGGCTCTGCTGCTTCTCCGTGGAGTGGTGCTGGGGACTCAGGCACTACCTTGAAGGGCTGGGCTGCATGTGGCTTGGTTCCAGTCCACCTGTGGGATCTGGGCAGATGACTCAACCTCTCTGACCCTCAGTCTCCTCCTCAGTTGTCCTTATTACAGGGATAGTATAGGGAATGGGATAGTCTAGAGCATACAATATAGTAAAGTGTTGGGTACAGTAGTGATGATATCTGGTGTATATGGCGCATTTGGTGTCTGGCTGGTGGCAGCAGCTGGAGGTCTGTGTAGCAGGTGTTTGGAGAGCAAGGGGCTTCAGTGGATGGGGTAGGCTCAGTGTCAGCCCTGCTTGCTTGAAGGGCTGCTAAGAGGGGTCCCTTAGAGGTTAAGAAGATTGAGAACAGGGAATGAGGGAGGCTTGTTTTTGAAGGCCTCTAAGATTCTGAACTTAACAGTGTGGCCTCAGGGCGTGGGGGCATGGTGTTTAGAGAGGGAAGAGTCACCCCCATCCCTCCTCCTCAGCATCTTGTCAGAGACAACTGAGGCTTTCAGGGCTGAGGACTGAGCTGGCTATGGGTAAAAGATGGGAGCTCTCCAGAGCGGAGTTCTCATGCCACCGAGGCAGGGGTGTCTTCACAGGGAACCAGCACAGCCAGTGTGGGTTTGCTCCTGCTTATGTGCAAGGCAGTACCCTTGGGCCCTGTGATAAGTGGACTTTCTGAGGGACAACACGAGGCCCTGCAGCACGTGGCTGAGGCCCAGGAGTCCCTCTGACTTGGGCACTGATGTCAAAGTGACCCATGTTCACCCCCCACAGGCTGGTGGCCTCCTAGCACTGTGCTAGGTGCACAATGAATAGGAGTTGATAGAACCCATGTCCGCAGCACGTGTCCTCAGGAGGGCTCTGCAGGGGACAGAGGCCTGATGGAGAGAGGGTGGGCGGGTAACGATAAGCACAAGCGCAGGAAGGGACCTTAGAAGAGGCTTACCTGCGCCAAGCCCATTTTGAGAAGAGAAGACTCGCCCGGGCATGGGGCAGAGGCCAGACAGCAGGACAGTGGGCCATAAGGAATCTCCCACTTTCCTGCCATGTCTCTTGACTCAGCAGAGCTTCAGATATGAGTGTCCCCTCCTGCTGGCCTCCACTAGGACGCTGCTCAGTCCCTTGAGACCCAACATGTCTGAGAGGAGCTCTTCAGCCTCCTTCCCAGCCCCTTGGTCTCCCCATCCCCAGTGCCAGAAACCAGGGAGTCACATTAGATCCTTTCTTCACCTCCAGCCCCCGGCCTCCCATCACCAACCTGAGGCCGACACGTACAGGTCAGCCATGCCGCCTGCCTCTGGCCACTGTGCTTTTGCTAACGTGGTGCCAGGCCTGTCCTCCCCTCTCCTCTTCTCCTGGCTCACGCCCTCTGATGTGGCCTGGGTGCTCAGTAAGGTCTAGAAGAAGTGGGTGGCCAGGGGTCCTGGGGCAAGGTGGACTTTTTTTCTGGCCTGGGGCCTGGATGGGGTCCTTGTCCCCTGTCTGTCCCATACCTGTCAGCTGGGGGCACTCCTGCCCCACAGAACTCCAGCATCCTGGCTCCAAGTGGGGGCGGGGAGCCTCTCCTGGCTGCTGGGCCGGCTAGGCCTGCCCAGCAGGTCTGGGTGTAGGTGGTGGAGGCCTGGAGAGGGGGTGGGGAGGAGCACGTCTATGTGTGGGTGCAGGCCTTGGGGTGTGGGGCTACAGGAGCTGGGTGTATACGTGCAGCTTAGCTGCATGTGTCGGGGGGCATAGGTCATGGCGTGGGTTCTGTGAAGCCTGGGGACCTCATGGTAGGATTCCTTAGACTTAGGTGAAAGGCTGGGCCTGGCCATGTCTGCCCTCCAGCCCCTTCCCCAGGGCACCCCCACCTCGTCACCCACTCGAGGCAGATCTTCAGCAGACTCCCTTGGAGGGCCAGCTTTGAGGAGTGATCCCCACTCTTCACCTTGCTCCATCCCTAAAACTGCTGTAGCCTCTGTGTCCTTGTAAGTACAATGGGACAAGGACAGCAGAGTTGCAGGACTATTGTAAGGACAATGGGAAGCACCCAGGGCCTGGCCTCCACACAGTGACAGGAGGGATGGAGGTGTCACAGCCAGTCCCCAAGGATTGTGCCACGCAGTGAGAGCTGTGCCAGAGAGGCTGTGCCCTCAGGAAACTGGTGGTGTGGAGGGTAGTTGAGGTCCACCGAAAGCCATGGGGTAGGGTCGGGGAAAGGGCCATCAGATCAGGACCGCAGGGGTCTGGGCCCAGAGAGGGGATGCTCCCCGTTCCCTTCGTAGGAAAGACAAGATTTCACCAGGGAGTGCTCTCCAGGCTGTGGACAGCCTAGCAAAACCAGGGAGGTGGAAACTGTGGGATCTCTAGGAGAGCAACGGGTCTGGTGTGGTGGGCTCTGTGGGGGTCAGGCTGCTGCGTGGGACAGCTGAGTGCTGGGGCCTTGACTGCTAGTGAAGAGCTTGTAGTGGAGGGCAGGGCCCCAGCCAGGGAGACTAGCCGGGGTGGGGGTGGGGGTGGGGGCTCCAGGGGTCAATAGGCCAGAGGTGCTGGGGCCTGGGCCTGGATGGCAGCTGGAGGGAGGGAGAGGTCCCTGGGGGCAGAATCTCCTTTTCCTCCTGGACTGCATTGTAAGGAATCAAGGTAAGATGACTAGAAGAACTTCCTGGCACAGATCTGGTGATGCTCTTGCCCAGGGGCCTGGCCCTTACCCATCCCTGGATCCTCTGCCTCTTTCCAGCTCCCATTGTCCTCAGACACCCCTTGCCCCTGTCTGGGCTTCCGGGGTGAGGCCTGCTGCAGGGTGACAGAGTTATGTTCCAGCTGCACTGAGTGATAACTGCCACCTCTCTGGGTCTTTCTTGTCCACCACGGTGGGGGTGTGGGGCCCTGCTCCATGGGCCGGGGCTTCTGACAGGACAGCGGCAGGACAAGGGAAGGACCTACCAAGGCCACCTTGCCTCGAAGGCTGAGGGGTGAGAGAAGGCTGGGTGGGCCTGGCGAGTCTGGGGCACCTGGGCCTGCCTGAGCGGGGTCCCTGGAGCCTTGTGATAGTGACTACAGCATGGGGGCTTCAGGTTGAGGCTGAGGGAGGAGCCCTAGCAGCTTCCTGGGGAATGGAGGAGGGTGCTGAGCTCGGCTTTTGTGTCCCTAGTGGCAGGTCTGGGCTTTCTGGGAATGCAGCCTGGGCCTGAGGGCAGGCGAGGGAGGCCAGTCAGGGGCCCTGCATCCCTGCTCCCACTCGCTCCGGTCCCAGTCTTACTGGGAGAGTGCGGGGTCTCCAATTCAGCCTGCGCGACCTTTAGGGCAGGGCAGGGGCTGGGGTGCTCTGGGGGTGGGGCAGGGGCTAGGGGTGTGGGGTGAGGGGGAGTGAGCCCCCTCGTGTATTGGCACCTGGGTGTGACTCCTCCCCTGAGGTTCGTGTTCCCAGGGCCTGGGGTAGAGGAGCGGGCTTGGGGCTGTGGGCAGTGGGGCCCTGAGCTGGGAAGGCACAGAGGTGCCTACTCTGAGCTATCCCCCATCCCTGCAGGGCAGGCAGGCTGGGGCCAGCCAGCAGGTCTGAGGCCAGCCAGCAGGTCTGAGTAGGAATAACCCATACAAGTCTTGTCATAAGCAGTAGGTGCTGGGAGCACATCTGCTGTTCTTACTGGGGACATGGCATGTCCCCAGCCCCGGTCCTTTGTGTCAGCTCCCAGCCTGGGTGTTCACAGCTGGGTGCAGCAGATGCTCCTGATGTTTGGACGGTGGGCCAGGATAGGGACAATGTGGGCAGACTGAGGACAAGTGGGTTTGTGGGGAGTGTGGAGGCTGGGGGGCTTAGTGGAGGGTTACTGGAGAGGATAGAGGGCTGCAGTGCTCCTGGGCTGTGGGGTAGGGAGGAGGAGTAGGAAGGGCCTGGGAAGGCAGGGCTGGGAGAGCTGGTTAGGCTTTGGAGCAGTGGTAGGGCTGTCAATGGAATTTTGGGCACACAGATGATCTGAGGGGGGTGAGGGTCAGAGCTGGGGTTTATGATGGGATTGGCTTGGGGCTGGGCTTTGAGGATGGAGTAGGGTTTGAGTGGAGAGAAGCAAGTAGAGTTTGGGGTAGGGTTCAGATTGGGGTTAGGGCTGGGAATAGTACCACGGCAGATGAAGGGATGGGCTCGGGGCTGAGGGTGAGGAGCACTCACAGTCAGCACTGGGCGCAGCTCGTGGTTGGCTGAGGCTGGGTCAGGCAAGGGCTTCTGGGGTAGGATCAGGTGCATGGGGCCTGCTGAGAGTGTCTAAGGACCTGCCCGTTCTGCCTGTGGTGACCCTGATTGGCCTTTTCTCCCTTTTTGTAGGGGTGCTCTCAGCTGTGGTTGAGCTGGGTTGGTTGGAGACTCAGCTGGTGGACAGACCCCTCCACCCTCTGGTTTGGACTGGGGCTCCAGGAAGTGGCAGCCTGTACTGGAGCCCCAGACTCTCCAGGGCTGGGGTGCCTGCTGAAGCAGGGGCCCTCATTTCACACTGGACAGGGCCTGGGGTTTGGGGTTCCTCCCTGCCCGGGAATCGAGGGTCCTCCCCCACCCCCTGTTGCCTGCCCTCCTGCCTCGGCCTCACTCTGGATCCTTGTCTGGGACCTCCCCACCTTCTTTGAGCCACTGCTGGTGCTGGGGCACTTTACAGAGCAGCCTGGCCCCTCTCCCACAAACCTCACTCCCAGGTCTCGGCGGGGAGTCTGGGGGGCTCCTCATTGTCTTAAGCAGAGCAGTCGCCTGAAGGCCTGGGCCTCTCACTTTGTCATGATTCCTCCACATTGGAAAGTGACCGAGGGTAGGGAGTCAGGGCTGTGTCCACAGTGTGTCCTCAACCCAGACTGAGCCAGGCCCAGGGTTCTCACTGAGGACCTTGGTTTCCCCCCAAGTCTGCACCGTGGGGCAGCGGGGCTCCTGGGCCTCAGGCCTGAGGCTCCCGGTACCCGGGGCCTGTTCCCTGCTGCTGGGCTGAGCTGGAGTCGGGAGCCCGGTTGTGGGCTGTGAATCCTGGTCTCAGCTGAGACCTTCAGGCTTTCCCAGGCCCAGCTCCTCTCAGCCAGCTGCATCTAGGTATGCCCAGTCAGTGTGAGGGGCTACCTCAGTTCCCCCACTGCAGCAGGGGTTGGGGGGGCTCATGAACCCTGGGCTGAGGTGGGTCTGGAGGGGTGGGGGCACCTGGCTGGGTGTGCCTGTGTGTGACTCAGGCTGGATGCCCAGGCCCTGAGCTGGCGGCTTTGTTCTCCCACTGGCCAGGTAGGGTGCATGCTGCAGCCCTGAGTCAACGGGTGTGGCCGAGCTGCTGGCGAGACACCAGAGACAATACACAGCCACACTCAACAGAGAGCCACACACTGGAGTTCAGGACAAGGCGCCCTGGAGCGGAGGGCCCCTCCCCTGTGCAGGTGCTGTCACTGGTGCCTTTCCCTCGGTGGTGCTGTGAGGCATTCCCAAGAAGCTCCATGGAGACTGAGGGCCCTGTGCCCCTGGAGCAAACCCAGCTGTGGCCTTGCTTCTCTTCTTTGTGGTCACTCCCTGGCTTGGACCTGGAGGGGGACCTGCGGGCACAGCCAGAGACCCTGAGGGGCACACAGAACCTTCCTTCCCCAGCTGCCCGATACAGGTGACCATGTGCCGTCTATCCAAACTGTGCACCTGCTGGATCCTTGAAACAGCTCTGAGAGGAGGGTGCATTGTTCCCACTTTACAGATGAGGACACCAGGCTAATAGTTGTCCAGAGTCACGATGAACGTGTGTCTCACCAGGATGCTCCTCCTCAGGTGCTCTGTGTGGCCTGGGCCTGGCCCTTCCTCTGCTTCAATGCAGCTCATCACGAGGACCCCGACACCACCCCTCGCTCAGCATCAGGCAGGGTCCACAGGTCCTGGGGCCAGATTTTCCCGTGGGGAATGGTGTCACTGTCCCTCCCAGGCCCGGGGCCTGGCACCTAGACTTTTCCACTGCCTCTGAGGATGAAGATACAGGGCTCTGCTGGACTCCCTGGAGGGACCCTGACCTGCTTTCTCTGGGCTAACAGTGGGAGGTCCTGGGGCCCTACGGGGCAGCTCCCTACTTGGGGGAGCCAGGCCTCACCGTCTCTGGGGACAGTGCAGGAAGTGTGCGCATATCTGTGTGTGTGGGCTCGGGCAGGAGAGCCAGCCTGGCTTATACTGGCTGTGAGGGGAAGCAGGGCAGGTTAGGGGAAGCTGGGCCCTGAACTGCCTGTGGACAGCCCCCTCCCACAAGGGCAAGGATGGGCACACAGGGGCCCTGCGTCCTAGGCCAGGCTTGGGTCCCTGAAGGCCAGCTGGAGCTCACCTGCTTTTCTCAGGCAGACCAGGGTCTGCTATGGACCCTGCTGCCCCGAGAAAGGGCTAGCCGGGTGCAGTGGGGTGAACAGGCAGGTGTGGCCCCAGGAACCGCCCCACCCCCTGCACCACCCTGCTTTGTCAGAAGCTGTTTCAGGGAGAGGAGAAAGCACCTTATTAGGTAAGAAATGCTTCTGCCAGGTGGGGAGAGGGCAGGCCCGCCTCTGCCTCCAGGCCCGCCTGCCCCGCCCTGGCAGGACACCAGCTTCTGTGGCATCTCAGTCCTGGCCCGAGCCCAGCAACCCCATACCCCTTCACCTCAGGGAGCTCTGGCCTTCCTGCCCCAGACTCGGGTGGGGGCACCTGGCATGGGAGAGCCTGGCCAAAGGGGCAGCCTCAGGAGTGTCAGCTTGGGGACTGTGTGACCTCTGTCCAGGTGACCCCTGCTTCCCAAGCCTGAGCTTCCTCTTCTATACTATCAGTGGATGTGCAAAGGGCCTTGAAGTCCCTTGAGGCTTCTTAGCCCCACAGGGTGTCTCCCCACCTACAAACACCAGCGGGTGCACCCATCTCCAGGGATGTAGTCTTAGCCCCCTGCTCCAAGCCCAGAGCTTTCCTATGGGGCTCCCCTCTCTGTTCCAGGGGATTGGGAGTTCAGGGCAAGTCAGTTCTCCAGGCAGGGCAGCCTGCTCCACTTAGCTACGTAAGCGACGGGGCCTTATAGAGACAGGGCCTGGGGAAGCTGGTGCTGCGTCCTTAGACCTGTTTCTCTGCCAGAAATGCCTCAATTCCCAGGCGTCAGCTAGTGCCTCACTTGCCAACTGTCCCCAAAGCCCCCAGGCCAGGCCTTAGGTACAAGCTGTTTTGCATCTTTGGGCGGCGGTGACCTGTGGGTGCCAAGGCACCATCTTGGAACTTGACCTTGGAGGTAAAAGCCCCGACTCCACATTTCCAAAGTGTCTTTCCAGCATGGTCTAGTTTGACTATTGTCTACGAGATGCTTTGGGAAGTAAGGTTTCATAGCGTGGCCAGTGCTCTCTGCCTCGGACCCCTGGTCAGCACAGTAAGGGAAGCGGGTGTGTCTTGTCTCCGGAGGTCCTGGGAAGATTGGAGAGGGGCCATCCTTGGATAATGTCTGGTCCAGCCTCCCACTGTGGAGCCCAGATTGGCCTAGAGGATCCTGCCCAGGATCCTGCCCCCTCCTCCTGTCCCATGCCCTTGGGCAGAGGCTGCCTGCTCTCAATATTCCCTGTCTGTCAGGCCCGGGGAGACAGGATTGGAACAGGTTCCAAGCCTCGGCCTCATGGAGGAGCCCTGCCGTGGGCCTTCCTTTCCTCCTCCTCTGTCCTTCGAGCCTCCTGGCCTGCCCACTCCTAGCATAGCAATTGCACAGAGGTTTTCCAGGAGGGCTGACAAGGCAACTTCTGCTGTGTGAAGAAAATGAGGCCAAACACGTGAGCATGGCCACTGCGCACAGCTGCCCCCTCCCGTTCCCAGCCTTCTCTGTATGGAGTGGTCCTCAGAGGCTTTTTGTGGCCCCCCTGCCCAAATGCACAAAGGACCCCTCCCTTCCAACACCCTGTGGCTGCACCTCCTCCTGAAAGCCCTGGGGCTCAGGGAGTCCCCCAGTGTCATGTCAGTTTGGAATCCAGGCAGTCCTAGCAGGAAGTTCTGCCTGTTGCCTGGCTCCAGTCTCTCTTGCTGTGTTTCAAGTCCCCTCTCTTCTTGCTCTGTCCTCTGGAGGCAGCAGACTGCCCAGTGCTCAGGCCACACTAAGTTGGAAGTCAAAGGTACGGGGGCCCCAGTTCTCTCCTGTTTGTCCCCATCTGTGGGGTCTGGGCAACCTGAGGCTGCATACTGAACTCCCACTGGGGATGCCCTTCTCTGCTCTTCTTCCCCAGCCCACTGGCCCCCTGACCTTCCTCACATCACGCACACTCTCCTCTCCAGGAAGCACTGCCTGCTGCCCACCTTCTAGCCTTGGCGCTGCATATAGTTGGTGCCTGCGTCCTCCATGTCCCCAGCCAGCCTGTGTCTCCAGTGCCTTCGCCAGTGCCCAACACTAGTTGGTGCTCAGTAAGTGTGTAAGAGCTTGAATGGTTCCCACAAGGGGGAACTCACTACCTCATCATGGCACCAACCTTTGTGGGAAGCTCTAATTCTTAGAAAGGTTTTGCTGGGCTGAGTGCGGTGGCTCACGCCTGTCATCCCAGCACTTTGGGAGGCCGAGGAGGGCAGATCATGAGGTTAGGAGTTCAGTACCACCCTGACCAACATGGTGAAACCTGTCTCTACTAAAAATACAAAAAGTAGCCAGGAGTGGTGGCAGTGCCTGTAGTCCCAGTTGCTTGGGAGGCTGAGGCAGAAGAATAGCTTGAATCCAGGAAGCGGAGGTTGCAGTGAGCCGAGATTGCACCACTGCACTCCAGCCTGGGTGACAGCAAGACTCCATCTCAAAAAAAAAAAAGAAAAAAAAGAAAAAAAAGAAAAAAAAAGAAAGGTCTTGGTGGCACTGAACTGACACCTACCTCCCATCAACCTCCATTCTGGGGAAACACACGGGTGGGTCTTCACCCTCTTCCCAGGCCAGCAGCCCTTCACACACATGCTGAGAACCATGGTTGGCCGACTCTTCCTGACTTTCAAATGGAATCTCCAGAGTAGACCCTGTAGGTCCAACCCACCGGGACCTCTGGTTCACAGTGCTTTACATGGAGCGTCTGAACACCACATGTAAACTTGGACTTTTTCCCCTGGCCTGTAGGCTGGTGCTAGGCCCTGGAGAGGGTTAGAGAGAAGAGACTACAGGGCCTCTTCAGATCACCACCCGCTCCAGGTCACTTCTTTGGGCCTGGACCAGGATTCATGAGAAGGTTCTAGAAGCCAGGAGGGTCAGGGCATGGGAGCCAGAGGGTGTGGCTTCTCCCAGGGCCTGGGATCAGAGAAAGCCTGACAGCAGAGTTACAGTCTGTGAACAACTGTTAGTGAGCACTTACTGGATGCAAAGCCCCATGACCCTGGGAGAGGAGAGAGGAGAGCAGAAGAAAGGAGAGGAGAGGAGAGATTTTAAAGTGAGTCAGCCCAGGCCTGCCCTGAACCCCAGATGCACAGGTCTCACATGGGTCTTAGAAATGGCCTCTTCCAACCAACTCAGAGACTGAGGGCCCAGAGAGGGACATGTGATGCCTTGGGCAACACAGCAGTGTGTGGTGGCTGGGACTCGAGACCGTGTTCCTTCCCCAGCATCTACTACCCAAGGAACTGTCTGAGCTCCTTGGGAACTCAGTACTGGGGAAGGGGACGCTCTGGCCCAGGGAGCAACAGACAGTGTCCAAGGTTCTGAAGCACAGCTGCTGGTGTCAAGGAGGCCCAGAAAGGAGAAGCGCAGAAGCCCAGTTCCAGGAACGTGGAGCTACCGACAGGCACCAAGGGGTGTGTGTGTGTGCATATACATGTACCCACTCTGTGTGGTGGCAGGGGCTGTGCAAGGTATGTTGTGGGCAGCCTGAAACATGATAAAGCAGGAAGAATGGTATTGCCCATAGTAAGTACTGTGCTGTTATTTTGAGGGGTCTTAGCCTAGGCAAGGCAAGGCCTGGATGGGTTGCAGGTGGGGGACACTGGATGAGTTGTGGGCAGGAGTTGGTGTCAGGGGTAGCAGGACAGGTGGGTTTGGAGGGGTAGCAGGCAGGTGGGTTTGGAGGGGTGCTGGAGATGCTGAGTCAGAAAAAGGAGGCTCCAGCTCTGCCCACCTCCTGGGCAAGAGGAGTCCAGAAACTGGAGGTCGCTTCCAGCCTGGCTGGGGCTGTGCGGAGGGTGTGGCTGGTGTGGTCTTCCTGGTGGAGAGGCTCGGAGGCTTGGCAGGTCTAAAAGGGTGGAGGGTGAGGCCTCTGCGAGGCTCTGGCTGCGTTCAGCTCCAGAACCCCCCGCGCCTCGGGCACAGGCAGGAAGTGTTTGATGAGTGACTGATGGGGGTAGGGGAACGCGAGAGGCTCCCCAGGGCTGGCGGCTGGGACGCATCGTCGCCTTCACCCGTGGCCTGCTCGGGGCCTGCAGCAGCCCGCGGCGGCCGGCAGGGGGCGGTGCCCGACCGGCTTTGCAAGACTCCCCTCCCCTGCCCCAGGCGGGGCGTCCCGAAGGCGGCGGGGCTCAGATGTGGCGACGCCGCCGGTGTCCCGTCCGGTCCCGTCCCGTTCCGTCCTGTCCCGTCTGGGCGGCCCCGAGCAGCCTTCTTGCCCGGGCACGTTGGCCTGCGGGCGGGCGGACACCAGGTGTCGGAGCTGCGGGAACAGAGGCTTTCAAGCCCCGCCCAGGGACCTGGCGCCCCACCCTGCCCACCCTTCGCCGGGCGCCTGAGGGTGGGTGCGGCGCGGGCGTGTGGTCCGGGAGGGAACCGCCGCGGGGGACAGGTCCCAGGTGCCTGGGTTTCGGGTTCGGGGACCCTCCGCGGGCAGGAACCCAGGGCGACGTGAGACACACCTGCTCTGTAGGTGGGTGACTGGGGGGCCAGGCCCCTAGTCCCAGCTTCATCGGTTTCCGACCTGTCCTGGTCTGTGCTGGAGTCCTGGCTGGGCCTCAGTTTCCTAATCTGTTAAAAGAGAGTGATGCCTGTAGTCCCAGCTACTTGGGAGGCTCAGGCAGGAGGATCCTCAGAGCCCGGGAGTTCACTCCAGCTTGTGCATAGTGAGGTCCGTCTCTAAAACGCAAAATCCCAATAAAACAAAACAAAAAAGGGTGATGACCCTACCGCGAAACACTGGTGTTGACCAGAAGGTAAGGCTTATGGCATCAGGCACCTCCCTCCTCAGACTGGCAGCTCCCCCAGGGCAAGGCTCCTCAGGAAGAGGCCTCTTGGGGCCCCAGCCACATCCCGTGGCTGGCCGTGGGCTCTCAGGCTAGGCGGGTGGGGGGAAGGTGGGAGACGCAGAAGGAAACACAAACATTGGCCTGTTGTGGGACTGGCTGGCCTGGCCTCCCCTGCCTGGCGTTTCTGAGGGGAAGCTGGGGCCATGAGGAGCTTGGACGGGGCTGGAGAGTGGCTCACCCCTCAGCCACTGTTGACCTTGTCCTTGACCCACAGGGCCAGGACAGAGAGGGGAGTGAGAGGCACATTCTTGGCATTTGGAGGGAGAACCTGAGACCCTGAAGGGCAGGCTCTGGCAGCATAGAAGAGTGATTGGGGGAGGGGAGTACAAACTTCATTTCTGACAGATGGGTAAACTGAGGCCCAGTTTCCATCAGCAAGTTAGTGGCAGAAGCAGAATGAGAACCAGGGCAGTTGACTCCCAGCCTAGTGCTCTTTTCCCATTTCCCTATCTCTGCGTTTTCTAAGATGGTTTGAAATGAGCCATGGTGGTAGAGAGGATGTGGGTCTCAGAATAGGTTCAGGTCCCCTTCCCAAGCCCAGGCCTGGCTGTGGCCATACCAGTGACACTCTCCTGGGCATGGTCTGGCCTTGGAAGTTCCAGAAGGGACCTTGTCTGGGCAATGTAAATCCCACCAACGCTAAGGCTCAGCCCTGGGGCAGGCCCCCCTCAGCCTGTGCCCTGACAGACAGCATCAGCTGTGTCACTGGCATAGCCCCTCTTTCTTTTTCTTCTCCACCAGCAAGGCAGTGCCAGGACACAGGGCAACTCTCGAGCGCGAGGGTCACCTGGAGTCCTGACTGTCTCCAAAAATGGTAGGGAGGAGTCAGCAGGTCCAGCTCCCGGTTTAAAGTCCTGCTCTGTTGGCAGACAGGCTGTGTGGCTGAGAGCAAGGCCCTTCCTCTCTCTGGGCCTAGTTTCTCCATATGCAAAATGAGGGGGTAGGTTACATTCATGGCTTTAGGATGTCGCCCCCTGGAGGATGCCTGTGCTACCCACTATACCCCCAGACCTGAGGTTTGAGGTGGCTCTGACCTATTTTTGGGGGAAACGGAAGGGGCTGGGCCTCACCGAGCTGCACCAGCTACATTTTGGCGTTTAGTTCTCAGAGGACTAAAGGAAGGGGACCACTGTCTGCTAAGTATGGCAGCAATTTCTGCGGTTCTTCCAGTCTCCACGTGCCCCAACTTTCCCTCGGAGACATCAGATAGGAGAGGCCAGGCCAAGCAGTACCAGAACGGGCACAAGTTTGTGTTTCTCTTCTGCTTGGGGTAAGGACAGGCAAGGGGAAAGGACCCATATTAGCCTTTTGAGGCTTGATAAGTTGAGTGCTTGGTGTCTGAAAGCTACACTTTCTTTTCTTCTTTGAGACAAGGTCTCATTCTGTCGCCCAGGCTGGAGTGCAGTGGCACAATCTCGGCTCACTGCAGCCTCTGCCTCCCAGGCTGAAGCCATCCTCCCACCTCAGCCTCCTGAGTAGCTGGGACTACAGGTGCATGCCACCATGTTAGGCTAATTTTTGTATTTTTTGTAGAAACGGGGTTTCACCATGTTGCCCAGGCTGGTCTTGAACACCTGTGCTCAAAGCCATCTACCTGCCTCGGCCTCCCAAAGTGCTGGGATCACACACAGGCATGAGCAGCTTCCAGCTGAAAACTACACTTTTTTGTTTGTTTTTCGAGATGGAGTCTTGCTTTGTCACCCAGGCTGGAGTGCGGTGGCACGATCTCGGCTCACTGCAGGCTCCACCTCTTGGATTCAAATGATTCTGCTGCATCAGCCCTTCAAGTAACTGGGATTACAGGTGTGTGCCACCACACCTGGCTATTTTTTATTCTTTTTTGTGTTTTTAGTAGAGATGGAGTTTCACCATGTTGGCCAGGCTGGTCTCAAACTCCTGACCTCAGGTGATCCACCTGCCTTGGCCTCCCAAGGTACCGGGATTATAGGTGTAAGCCACGCCTGGACAGAGAGCTACACTTTTGAGGGTTGACCTTGAAACCATGTGGGGCCACATGGGTATTGGCTCCCTGGTCCTCTGGAAGGTCTTCAGAGTTAGTTCCTTAGCTCAGGCTGTTCTCCACTCTGAGTACAGGACAGGGAACTCTTCTCCCTAAAAGCTCAGGCACTGGGGGGGCCATGAGGGTGGAGGTGGCAGTGGCCTATCAGGGCAGGATTTTGCAAGGGGACTTAGCATCCTAGGGAGAGGAGGACCCTGGGCATCTTCCTTTTTCCAGGAGGTCATGGGGAGAGTGTGTGGTGGGATACTATGAGCCTCCCTCCCACCAGAAACAGTCTTAGCAGCCACAGGCTTGTAGAGGGATGGAGCTGGGGAGAGGACTGTCAGGCAGGCTGGAGAGCCTCCAGAGGGACCCCAGGCTCCCCCGAACTCAGGGAGCTCCTTAAAGCAGCCACAATCCACTGCAGCAGGGCAAAGCCTATGGGGGACTGGGGGAGGTAGGGCTCCAAGGCCTCCATTTTGTACCCCTGAAGTCAGTGGCCGAGGGGAGGAGGAATGTAGGATTCCCTGCCAGGCCCTGTTCTGACAGGCTGGGGAGGAAGGGTGGGGCTCCCAGTGAGCCCACGTGCTCCTGATCTCTGTAGCTAAGCACTTCTGTAAACAGCAGAAACACAGAGCAGCCTGTGTGTGTGCGCGTGTATGTGCCTGTGCTGGGGGACTCATGCCACAGATGGGGGCCCTTCGCCTTACTTTATAGTCACAGTTATATACAGGTCTGAGGCTGGGGTTCTGGTAGCTACCGCTTGCTGGGCACTTACTGTGTCCCAGGTCTGCTCCATGTATCATCTCCTTTCATTTCACAACCCTTCAGGCAGGCACCCTTATTATCCAGTTTTATAGGTGGGGAAAGTGAGGCTCTGAAAGTGGCACATGCCCAGGGTCACAGAGCAACTGAATGATAAAGCCAGGCCAGGGTTCACATTGAGGTCTGTCTGACCTGTGTGCTTGTGAGCACTGATCCAGGGCTGTGTGTTTGCACGTGCGCGGATGTGTGCTTTGATGGTGGGCCTGAGTCGGCCTGCACCTGTTAAGGACACCTGCATGCGGGCATGGACACCTCTGCCCAGGGATGGAGGTATGCACACAGACACTCACATGCACTTACGTTGGCACAATGCATGTATGTTTGGTACACATGTATGTGTGGGTGTGCACATGTGAACGGATGCATAAGAACACACACTCGTGCAGAGTGCCTGCATTTATGAGTAGGTATGTGCATAGACTGTGCACATGTGTGTGCATATCTGCGGATAGCCATGTCTCCAGGTGTACGCCATCATCTCCAAAGGCTGACCTCACTCCCGTTTGCCCCACCTCTATCCCCTTCTCAGGCTCCTGACTCAGCATATGTGTGAAATCTATTTGCATGTCAGTGCCACTCAGTCGGTACCATGGCAGGATGGCCTTGCTGGTGGTACAGGGACTTCTGAGGATTATCTGAAGGAAGGGCACTTGGGAGAGGTGGGATGAACAAGAAGGTGACAGATGGGATGAAAGGGATTAAGCCCCGGGGTGGAGGCAGGCCTAGGTGTTTTTCAGCCCCCAAGCAGGGCAGAGGCCTCACAGGAGTCCCGATCCTGCCCCTGTACTTACCTCTTTCTTATTTTCTATTTTTATTTTTAGATAGAGATGGGGTCTCACTATATTGCCCAGATTGGTCTTTAACTCCTGAGCTCAAGAGATCCTCCCATCTCCTTCTTGAAAAGTGCTGGGATTACAGACGTGAGCCACCGCACCCGGCCTACCCACCTCTTTCAAGACTCAGCCCCGCTACCTAGGGAAATGCCCCAAGGACCCTGTAAGAGAGTCCCAGGCAGGGGGACATGTTTGTGCCTGATCCCCATATCTGTGTACCAGGCAATATTCTGAAGGAACAGATGGAGGTAGGGGGCAAAATGAGAACGCTAAGCCTCCTCTGAGGTTCACAGGTGTTGAAGAGCAGGGCTAAGGCCAAATTCCAGCTCGAGGCCAGCTCTTTGCCCTGTCCCAGACCCCAGGCCGTGGGTATCCAGCTCCCCATTGGGCGTGAAGGTGTGGATGAGGAAGTGGTCAGCAGGGGGCGCTCAGAGCCTGCAGATGGTAGGGAGCCCTGGTGCAGGCAGGTGGCGATGGGAGTGGGGAGGGTAGGGCTGAACCAAGGGCACAGACCCACCTGTGGGGAAAGGGTGGAAGAACATGAACTTTGCAACACGAGGGGCATTTTAGCAAAATAATAATAATAATAATAATACATAAAGACTCCCAAGAGGGAGTCCTCCCCAGGGGCACACCCTCTCCAACAGACCCCCTGAGCCTCAGAGGACAGACACAGGGACAGCCCCTCACTCCCTGAGAACACTCTGGGCCTGATGAGCCAGAGGGAGGTGAGAGCGACCACACTGGCCTGCACGTCCCTTTGGAGGTGGGGTACGCTGGCCCCCGGTGACAGTGAAGAGGGGAAGGAAGGCAAGGGCTCTGGAGTCAGACACGCTTGAGGTTTGACTCCAGCTCTGCCTCTGGGTGGCCTGAGCTATCTGAATGGGGCCATGTCTGCCAGGTGTCCAGCTCAGGCCTTGACACACAGTGTCACTCTGGAGGTTATGACAGGTTGCTGGAGCCTCCTCCATCAGTGTGCATGCACATTTCTCCAAGCACCTCCTAAGTGCCAGGTCTACTGCAAGGCACTGGGGACACAGCGATGATCAGTTCACACCTGGTGGCTCCTGCCAGTGTTAGGGAGCTAACATTCTAATGGGGAGAGCATCTTAGGATACTTGGGATCAACATGATCACTACTCCCCCTATTTGATTCTGCGAAGTGGAAATCATGGGATAAAAGGCAGAGACTGGCAGGGAAGGCCCTTTCTCCTTGTATTGGTTATCAAATGCAGGCTGGGCAAAGTCCGGATAATATGGCACTGCTCTGGCCACCTGCCCCTACTGCAGAGATCAGATCCAAGCCCTCCATCTCATTCAGTCAATGCTGAGGTTCAACAATGGCCCCTGAGGCCCAGAGTAGGCTGGACCCCCTTCCTCTCCCCTCATCCCTCCTTGCAGGTCCTCAAACATGATTGGCAGGTTCTGCCTCCAGGCCTTTGCCCTTGCTGTTCCCTCTGCCTTCAATGCTCCTCCCCAAGCTTCTGCATGGCTTGCTTCTTCATCTCCTGTGTTTTTTTGTTGTTAGTGCTGAAATGTAACCCCCAACCCCCCCTCCTTTTTTTTTTTTTTGAGATGGAGTCTCACTCTGTCACCCAGTCTGGAGTGCAGTGGTTCAATCTTGGCTCACTGTAACCTCTGTCTCTCAGGTTCAAGAGATTCTCCTGCCTCAGCCTCCCCAGTAGCTGGGATTACAGGGATCTGCCACCATACTCAGCTAATTTTTTGTATTTTTAGTAGAGATGGGGTTTCACCATGTTGGTCAGGCTGGTCTCGAACTCTTGAACTCAGGTAATCCACCAAAGTGCTGGGATTACAGGTGTGAGCCACTGGCCAAAATGTTCCTTTCTTAGTGAGGCTTTTCCTGATCTCCCTACTCTCAACATTTCCTATGCTTTTTCTGCTTTAGTTTTCTTTATAGCACTTTTAATCAACAACTAGTCAACTGCATTTTTTACATGAATACGTTTCTTCCTTGTTTTTTTCTTCCCATGAGAACATAAACTCCATGTGGGCAGTTATTTGGGCAGATTTGTTCACCGCTGCATAGAATGTGCCTGGCGCATTGTAACCATGAATAAATATTTGTCAATGAATGTTTGTCAAGTGCATGTTGAGTACTGGCCCTACAGTGGCCCCTGCCATCATGATGGGGGCTGACGGTGGGTCGGGGTAGGGGAAGCGACTTAAAGGTTGCAGTTGAGTTGATGCTGGCATAACCTTTTAGGGGCTAAGGGCCTGGGGATGTCTTAGTCCCTTTTGTGCTGTAACTGAAGACTATAGAGTGGGTCCTTTATAAACAATAGAAGTTTATTTGGTACATGGTTCTGGAGGCTGGGAAGTCCAAGATCGGGGGCTGCATTTTGTGATAGCCTGAAGGCCTCTTGCTGCATCCTGACATGGCAGAAGGTGGCACATGGTGACACAATGCATGATAGAGAACAAGAGAAGGCCAGACTCACTTTTATAACAAACCCATTCCTGCAGTAATATAATATAAATTCATTCATGAGGGTAGAGCCCTCATGACCTAAGCACCTCTTAAAGGTCCTGCCTCTCAACACTGCTGCATTGGGAATGAAGCTCTAATACATGGATTTGGGAGGCACACTCACACCATAGCATTCCAGCCCTGATCCCTACAGTTCATGTCCTTTTCATATGCAAAATACATTCATTCCATCCCAATGGCCCTGAAAGTCTTAACTTGTTCAGCATCAACTCAACAGTCCAAAGTCTGGAGTCTATGTCTAAATCATATATAGATGAGACTGAAGGTGTGAGTCATCCTGAAGCACATTCCCCTCCATCTGTGAGCCTGTGACATAAAAGCAAGTGATCTACTTTCAAAGTACAATGGTGGGACAGGCATGGGGCAGATATTCACATCCCAAAGGGAGAAATAGGCAAGAAGAAAGGGGTAATGGGCTCCAAGCAATTCCAAAACCCAAAATGGCAGATAACATTACATCTGGTTTTTTTTTTTGCTGTTGTTGTTTTGAGACGGAGTCTCACTCTGTTGCCTAGACTGGAGTGCAGTGGTGCATTCTTGGCTCACTGCAACCTCCGCCTCCCAGGTTCAAGTGATTCTCTTGGCTCAGCCTCCCAAGTAGCTTGGATTACAGGTGTGTGCCACCATGCCAGTTAATTTCTGTATTTCTAGTAGAGACAGCATTTTGCCATGTTCGCCAGGCTGGTCTTCAACTCCTAACCTCGGGTGATCTGCCCACCTTGGCTTCCCAAAGTGCTGGGACTATAGGCGTGAGCCACCATGCCCGGCCAACATTACAACTTAAGACTCCAGAATAATCTTTCACTCCATGTGCTGCCTCCTGGCCACACTGAGGGATTTAGGCCCACAAAGTGCTGGGCAGCCCAGCCCCCATGGTTTTGCTGAACTTGGCACATGCAGCAGCTCTCCCAGGCTGGAGTTGCACACTGGTAGCTCTCCAGTTCTGGGGTTTCTGAGGTGACCTTGCTTCCATGGCTCCATTAGGCATTCCTGGCACAAACTCTCTGTGGTGGCTCTGCCCCTGTGAAAAGTCTCTGCCTGGACCCTCAGGCTGTCCATGACATCATTTGAAATCTGGGTGGGCTGGAAGCAGTGGCTCAGCATTTTGGGAGGCTGAGGTGGGCAGATCACTAGGTCAGGAGTTGGAGACCAGCCTTACCAACATAGTGAAACCCACTCTCTACTAAAAATACAGAAATTAGCTGGGTGTGGTGGCACGCTCCTGTGGTCCCAGCTACTCAGGAGGCTGAGGCAGGAGAATTGCTTGAACCCAGGAGGTGGAGGTTGTAGTGAGCCAAGATCACGCCACTGCACTGCAGTCTGGGTGACAGAGAAAGATTCTATCAAAAAAAAAAAAGGAAAAGAAAAAGGTGGAGGCCAGCCACCAAGGCCCCACAGCTTTTGCAGTTTGCCCACCTGCAGAATTAGCACCACAGGGAGGCCACCAAGGTTTACAGCTTGTACCTTCTGGAGTGGTGGGTCAAACTGCACCTGGGCTGCCTGAGCCATGACTGGGCACCCAAGGGGCACTGCACTGGGGTTTGGGGAGCAGAGTGTCAAGGTTGAAGGGACAGTGAGTGCTGATTTCCCTTGGGCAGCTCTCTGGAAACCTTGCCCTCTAGCTCCTAGTTTGCCTTGAAGAATCTCTGAACTGCCTTCAGAGTCATTTCCCCATTTGTCTTGATGAATAGAACCTGGCTTCCGTTTATCCATATTAATCTCTTTAGCAAATGGTCACTTGGCTACACCCATAGTGTTCCCTCCCAAACATACTTTTTTATTCTTTAAATGGCCAAGCTGAGAGTTTTCCTCATCTTTCTGTTCTGCTTTCTTTTAAATTATAAATTCCATCTTGGAGTTGTTCTCTCTTCTCTCACTTTATTGTAAGTAGATGAAAGAAGCCACGTGGCACCGGTGGCCCTTTGCTGCTTTGCTATTTCATCTGCCAGATATTCTGGGTCATTACTCTAAAGTTCTCCTTCCATAAAGTCCTCAGGCATAGACACAATTTTGCCAGGTTCTTTACAACTGTATGGCAAGGATGCCTTTACTCTGTTTTCCAATAAGATAGTCTGCTTTTCCCCCAAGACCTCATCGGGCTGGCCTTTTCTGTCCAGATTTCTGCCAACATTCTGATCATGACCACATAAGTAATCCCTAAGGAGATTTAGGTTCTCCCTGCAGCTGTTGTGTTCTGCGCTCTCACTGGAACTGCCCGTAAAGCTCCTTTTACAGCAGTCTGGGTTTTTCCTAGCCTGCTCCCCAGCCTCTCCCCATCGCCTGTCCTAGCCTGCTCCCCAGCCTCTCCCCATCGCCTGGTTCCTAGCCTGCTCCCCAGCCTCTCCCCATCGCCTGGTTCCTAGCCGCTCCCCAGCCTCTCCCCATCGCCTGGTTCCAAAGCCACTTGCACATTTCCGGGTATTTATTACAGCAGCAGACGAACTTCTTGGTACCAGTTTCCTGTCTTAGTTTGTTTTGGGGTGTTATAACAGAATACTGTAGTCTGGGTAATTCATAAACGATTAGAAATTGGTTTGTCTCATGGTCCTGGAGGCTGGGAGTCTGAGGTCAAGGGCCTCTGTCTGGGGAAGGCACACAGGGTGAGAGTGTGTGAGACAGCAAGAGAGGACCAGACCTGGTTTTCTAACAACCCACACCCCCCCGCCCCCACCACCGTCCATGTCACTTTCATCCAATCAAGACGGCAGAGCCCTATGACTTTATCACCCCTCAAAGTTCCCACCTCTCAACACTGTTTCCTTGGGATTGTTGTGGGACACATTCAAACCACCCCAGGGGGCAGGGGCATTCTGGTTCTGTTTTGCTCTCGTTAGGACAGAAGTGGGTGTTTTGGGGACATCTACCAAACTCACATACCTGAGTTGGGACATGGAGCGGTGGGACTTCTCCCCTTGAAGAAAATGAAATGCCAGGCGCAGTGGCTCATGCCTGTAATCCCAGCACTTTGGGAGGCTGAGGCAGGCAAATAACCTGAGTTCAGGAGTTTGAGATCAGCCTGACCACCATGGTGAAACCCTGTCTCTACTAAAAATACAAAAATTAGCTGGTCCTGGTGGCACATACCTGTAATCCCAGCTACTCGGGAGACTGAGACAGGAGAATTGCCTGAACCCAGGAGGCAGAGGTTGCAGTGAGCTGATATTGCACCAATGCACTGCAGCCTTGGTGACAGAGCAAAATTCTGTCTCCAAAAATGAAAGAAAATGGAAAATACAAGAAAGCTAGCAAATAACGGATGGGTATTTATTGTTTGTGAATAGCAGGTTCTGGCAGGGGACCTATGGGTGTTACACATTACCCGGGAGCACATGTGTAGCCGCCCTCTGAAAGCTGCACTGATTTTGGTCACCTTGTCAGGACAATGACCCAGTTCTTTAAGCCCCAGCTGTTCCTAAGAGAAGGAAAACATTGTATTCCCTCCGATCTCTGCCCCTAGGCCCAAGAACCAGCCCCTGGCCCCAGGCCGCTGCTTTTAGCTCCGGGGAGGTATTGTCTATTGTCTGCGCTGGCTTCTACAGCGCTGCAGCTCTCCCACTTTGAGCTTTCAGCTTTCAATAGCCTCCCTATCAAATTCCTTGCACTGGATGCCCGTGTTTGAAATAGCTAGCTTGGTTTCCCTTTTCCTGGCTGGACCCCAACTGATGCACTAGAGAAAACATCAACTACCTGAGAAAGTAGATTGTGCTGAGTGTGGCGAAGAGCACACACAGTAATAATGACATGAAAATGAAGAGGACTGTGGGGGAAGGAGGGGACTATCTGAGGCGGGCCTCAAGGAAGGTCTCTGTGAGGAGGAGGCATCTGAGCTGAGACTTGGAAGATGAGGACGAGCCAGATCTAGGGGTTGGGGTTGGGGATTCCAGGTGGGGTCAAGGTCCCTGAGGCCTGTGGGCTGTGGCAGCTCCCTTTGTGGAAAGCACTGAGCCTGCTCCTGCTGGGAGGGGAGGCCAGGCCAGGAGAGGTGGCTCAGCCCTGAGGGATTCTGAGTTCAGGTCTGAAATTTGAGCCTAAGTGTGTGGGGTCTGAGCTGTGGGTTTAGCTCCTGCCCCAGCTGTCTTATCTCCTCCCCTCCCTAGAACCCAGCAGGGCTCACTCAGGCTCCTTAGGAGCACGGTCTCGTCATGGCCAGCAGAGGGCAGTGGTTGCTGTGGTGCAGGCTGTCAGGGCAGGAGCTGACCTTGCCGGAATGGAATGCAGCCTGAGCAGTCAGCTCCAGAAGGGAAGGGAAGGGCTGGGCCAGTTTCCTCACCCTCTCCAATCCTCAGCTCCCCTGAGACAGGTCCTGGAGCCCTAGCCTCTCTTGGAGGGAAGGGGAAGGTGAGGGTGGCCGACTGTGTGGACACATGCCTGACCACTGCAGATCAGGCCCCCTGGGCCAGGCGGATTCCACCCCGACTCGGGGTAGGGGGAAAGGGGAAGGGCTCCCAAAGTTCCGTGTGCTTACTATTTTGTTATTATTAAGCACTTACCACATGCTAGGCACTGTGCTAAATTCTTTTTTTTTTTTTTGAGATGGAGTGTCACTCTGTTATCCAGGCTGGAGTGCAGTGGTGCAGTCTTGGCTTACTGCAACCTCTGCCTTCCGGGTTCAAGCGATTCTCCTACCTCAGCCTCCTTAGTAGCGGGGACTACAGGCAGGTGCCACCACCCCTGGCTAATTTTTGTATTTTTGGTAGAGATGGGGTTTTACCATGTTGGCCATCTGGAACTCCTGACCTCATGATCTGCCCATCTTGGCCTCCCAACGTGCTAGGATTACAGGCGTGAGCCACCGGACCCAGCCACTAAGTTCTTTTATCATGTATCATCGCTTTAAAGCTTCACAACAAATCTACAAAGCAGACAGGCACTGTTTACCTCCTGGAGGTTGTCCAAGACCACACAGCTGGAACCAGGGTTTGCTCTACAGACCATCGTCTCCATGATGATTATTGCTACCTCCTGAGCAGGGACCGCCCGACGAATTGAGGTGGGAAGGGAGGCTCAACAGAATTTCGCAGTGCTGGCGTAGAAGGGATCTGCGGGGTCACTCAGTCTAACATCTTTATTCACAGATAAAGGAAACTCCAGAGAGGGACATGATTTGCCCCAGGTCCCACACAGCTCAGGGCTGACCAGAACAGCAGGGACTTGGGCACGACAGGGGGCCCCGAGCCAGATCCTGGCTACCCCACATCAGTTCAGAGGCGCTTGAGAGCAAGGACCCCATTTCCCCCTTTCTTCCCTCCTTCCGCCCACTGTGCTGACTGCAGGGCACAGTACAGAGCAGATGCTTGAAACATCCTCAGCGACAGACCCACCTCTCATCTCTCTGCACCTGCAGCCACTGGCTACTTAGGCCTCTGTTCAAGTAGCAGCATTTAGTAAGTGCCGACTGCATGCTTGGCACACTACCGGCCACTGGGGCACACAGCTGAGTAAGACGCAGTCCCTGCACCAGTTGGCTTACACCTTGTGGGGGCTTCAGGGGTCACCCCACATTACAGTGTGTGCTCCCAAGTTTTCCTCATTCTCAACTCAGGTCTCCCCTGTTCCTGTCGGGTAATGCACAGCCCCAGGCTGAAGGCTGAGCAAATCCCTTCCACTTCCCTCCCTTGGGCCGGCGTTTCTACCCCCTTCTTTGCTAGACCTATCACTCCTCCTTCCCAGCAGCCTCCTCCCCTCCTCCAGGAATCTGTCCTTGACTAACTTCCCTGCCTGTACTGCAGGCCCCAGTACTGAGGTCTTAAACTTTGTCCAGGTGGCTCTAGTTGTGGCTGTCTCTCTGCTTCTGTGTGGGTCTCCACCATCAGCGCTGAAGGACAAGGACACTTTTCCCAGCCACCACCCAGCCCCCTGCTATTTTCCCTCAGGCCAGAACAGACCAGGAGAAGGGGCAGGTGGGGAGTGTGCAGCCAGCCCGCAGAACACAGGGCCTGCCCAGACCTCTGGTCCTGGGTCTTTCTTGGAGGTTTCTCTGGAGCCACCAGGGCACTGACTCGCCAGTCCTGGCACAGGCCTCTGGGCTCTGATCTGGGCTGGGCACCACCTCTTGGGTGCCTGCTCGAACCTACCTTCATTTTGTGTTTTGGTCTCCGCCTCACCAACTCTTAGGTTTGATCATTTTTTTCTGCCCCAGAGCAGGCAGTCTGAAGGTAAGAAATGGTTCAAGGCCACCACAATGCTTCCTTTCTCCTCCCTAGTGACCAAAGTTGTGGTCCTTGCCACTCTGAGCCTCAGCTGATGACCTCGTGAATAACTGCCACCACTGGGGAATCCCCGGCATATGTGCTGGCTAAAATGGCCTATGTGGTGCCTGGATATGTCAGGAGGTGCTGGGAACATAGGTCAACATTGGTGCAGGCTCCACGTGGGACAGTGTATTAGTCAGCCCAGGGGGCCTGGCTGTGCTTATAGGGTGTTCTTAAACAGACTATAAAGAAATCCCTGGCTGGACAAGGTGGCTAATGCTGTAATCCCAGCACTTTGGGAGACTGAGGCGGGTGGATCGCTTGAGGTCAGGAGTTCGAGACTAGCCTCATCAACATGGTGAAACCCCATCTCTACTAAAAATACAAAAATTTAGCTGGGCATAGTGGTGGGTTCCTCTAATCCCAGCTTCTCAGGAGGCTGAGGCAGGAGAATTGCTTGAATCAGGGAGGCGGAGGTTACAGTGAGCTGAGATTGAGCCACTCGCTCCAGCCTGGGTGACAGAGTGAGACTCTGTCTCACAAAAAAAAAAAAAAAAAAAAAAAAAAGAAGTGCCGAGGTTGGGTAATTTATAAAGAAAAGACCTTTACTTGGGCTCACAGTTCTGCAGGCTGTAATGGCATGGCACCAACATTTGCTCAGCTTGTGGTGAGGGCCTCAGGAAACTTGGGCTGAAGGTGAAGGGGGAGCAGGAACATCACATGACGAGAAAGAGGGGAAAGGTCTCAGACTCTTAAATAACCACATCTAGTGAATTGAGTGAGAATTCCTTCATCACCAAGGGGATGGTGCTGAGCCCTTCATGAAGGATCCTCTCTCATGATCAGATACTTCCCACCAGACCCCACTTCCAGTACTGCAAATTACATTTCTTTTTTTTGTTGTTGTTGAGACAGAGTCTGGCTCTGTCATGCAGTGCTGCAATCTCAGCTCACTGCAACTCCGCCTCCCTGGTTCAAGTGATTCTACTGTCTCAGCCTCCCGAGTAGCTGGGACTATAGGCGTGTGCCACCATGCCTGGCTAATTTTCATATTTTTAGTAGAGATGGGGTTTCATCACCAGGCTGGTCTTGAACTCCTGACCTCATGATCTGACCACTTCAGGCTCCCAAAGTGCTGGGATTACAGGCATAAGCCATCATGCCTGGCCCAGGAATTACATTTTAACATGAGATTTGGAGGGGACAAGCATCTAAACCATATCAGAAGGTGAGACTGGAGGCCTTTGTGTGTCCAAGCTGCACTGGTCTGAAGGTATAACTAGGTCCCTGGACTCTTTTCCCCTTAATTGGAGAATTATTAATGTTCCATAGTCAGCCTGATTGACAGTGACTGACAAGTCCTGAGAAGAGAGATAAAAACGGACACACAGCTTTATCCATGGACAAATCTCAACATTTATTCATTCTGTGGCAGGGAGAAGGGGACATTGCCCCAAGGTCGCCAGTCAGGTGAGGTGGCTGGAACACGTGTAATCTATCCAGATAGTATATACAGATGGATTATGCAGAAACAGGAAGGGAAGCAATAAGTTAAAAGCCACATAAGTTATGAAAAAATAATATATACTTAATATATCTTGTATCCCCACTGAGGATTTGTTCCCTTGGAAACCAGTGAAGAGCTTGAGAAAAAGCACCGATCAGCACCCTCTTTTGGGACTTCAGGGATAAGAATGTCTGAGTTCCCATGGCCAGAGAGTCAGTAACCTGCCAGTGCTCCCCACAGGCCTGGATGGCCTTGAGGCCTGGGATGGGCCCAGACCTCTGGCCAGCATGTCCTGAAAAATGAGATTTCTAGAATCCAACGTTTTCTAGAAGAGGAGGTGAGGTGAGGGGCAGGGAGGGGAGAGGAGAGAGGAGGGAAGGAAGCTGTGCAGTGGGAGGCTGGAGCTGCTGGGATGCCTCTACAAGCCCCGGAGCTGAGAGCCGAGAGGAGGAGATAGGCGTATGCCTGCCAACACCCCGTCTTCTGATGGGATGCAGAATTTCCCTTTCTTAGGAGCCCTTGTCAGGCTGTCATTTGGGCTCCACAGCTGGTCCTCAAGGGCTTGGAGGCTCCCAGACTTGCCTGGACTGTGCCTTCTTCCTGGCCTGCTGGAGGCAGGGGGAGTGGGCAAGGAGGGAGGAAGGGGATGGAGTGAGAAGGAAGGAGGAGCTCTAACCCCATAGGTGTGGGGAGTTCCTGGGCTCCTCCATGAATGCCAAGGAGGAGGGCCAGGCTGTTTGGCCCAATGGAGAGGGGAACAGAGGCTCTGAGAAGTGAGACTCATGGGAAGTGGGCCTGGGGCTTCATCTCATGGCAGGGGTGGGACCAGGGGTATCCAGGACCTGGTGCACCAAAGCCAGGAGTTCAGGCTGGGAACAACGTGGGCTAGGGGCAGAGAGCTCTGATTCCAGGCTGGATGGGATACCTGCATGGCAGGGAGGTGGAAGGAGGATCTGATGCTCCTGCTTAATCTCAAGTCGCCCTCTGGCTTCCACTCCAAGGGAGTTGATTATGGCAAGAATCGCTTCTGGAGAAGGTCTGGGAGCTGGCTGGGGGCAGCCCTTCTGGTTCTGACTATGGCCTAGTAGGAGGGACCCACAAGAGCGGGGAGGGGCGCAGGTGTTCCTGGCTGATCTCCAGGGCTTAGGCTCAGGTCCCAAACACCCAGGGCCCCTCCTCCCTTCACTCCCTAATACTGTCAGGTCTCTGGGGAGCTCAAGGAGCACAGGAAAGCCAAGAGAGTCTTCAGCATCCAGTCTTCCCAGGAACTCCAGATACAGGACAGGGCCCACACTGTCCTCTTTGGCCCTGGCCCATAGGTGAGCAAGCTGGGTTCCAGCCTCAGTTCTGAGGCAGAGGCAAGGCAAGGCTTGAGATAGGAGTCCAGGGCAAGGATTGAGCAAGAGTCAGAGGGGCCTCGGCAGAGCACTATGCTGGAGGAGGAGCCTAAGAGGAGTGAGGAGATAGAGACAAAACTGACCCCTAATTCCAGCTCACCCATCAGGAACACCTCCAGCCAGGGTGGAAGGCTGGCGCTGTGAGCGGTGGAGATGGAGCGGAATGGCTCTGAACCGCTGCTGATGCTCCTCTCCCACCCTGGCAGCCCAAAATGGCAGGCAGTTTCCAACCCTCCTCCGCTCGGTTCAGTGGCAGGTTTTGCCTCTTCTCCCAACCTAGAGGCTTCAAGCTGCTTTCTTGAGTCTAGCTTAAGTCCCTTCTGCTGCAGTGGAGTGCCCTGGGGTTCCTGGGGTCCAGCCACCTTACTCCGAGACCTCCGACTCCTGCGAAAAGTACTTCTCTGACAGTTCGGTGATTTTGATCACAGGGCTTTTGCTGCCCCTCTTCTTCCGGGAGGGGGCCTTGGAGAGGCCTGACCTGGAGGCAGCTACAGGGAACATAAGGGGTAGGGGAGGGAAGGGGCTGGAGGTTTGGGGGCCGCTTAAAATGATGCCTTTAAGATCACGATGCCCCTGCACCTAACCCCCACCCCACCATGGGTTATTGGGGCAAGAGGACTCACCGGTTTTGCACCGGGACTGCACAGCGCTGACCACGGTGGCTGAGGGCAAGTCCATCCTGGGGGGTGGGGTAGGAGAGGGGATATGATGGGATGTGAAGAGTGCCTGTGGCTTAAACTCCCCTGGGAGCTGGCAAGTGGAGGCCGATTCTTGGTGGTCCCTCCCAGCCCTGGGGCTGCCCTGTTGTGTGACCCTGACTAGCCAGCCGGTCCTCTCTGGGCCTCTGTCCCCTCTCCATGGCATAAATGGCTAAGAGCACTGAGCACTGAGCGTTGACAGGCATTTGCATGCATAATCACATTAATCATCCCTGCCACAGGTGAATCATGTTTATCAGCCCATTTTCCAGATGAGAAAACAGAATTCAATGAACTGGGCCAAGGTCCCAGTTTTTAAGTGGCTGAGCCAGGCTTGAACCCAGGCCTGCCAGGCTCACTGTGTCATGCTGGAAAGGAGAACAGGTAGTTGCTGTGTAGAACTTGTGTAGGCCTGGGCCTGCAGCCCTCCTTCCCCTCCAGCCCCACCTCACCGGCCCTGGCTCTCACCTGCCCTCCTCGCCCTCCACCAGCTTCCTGTAGGTGGCGATCTCGATGTCCAGGGCCAGCTTGACATTCATCAGCTCTTGGTACTTGCGCAGCTGCCGCGCCATGTCCTGCTTGGCCTGCTGCAGGGCGGCCTCCAGCTGCGCCAGCTTGGTCTTGGCGTCCTGGAAGGCCAGCTCACCCTGCTCCTCGGCTGCCTTGATGTTCTCCTCCAGTTTCAGGCACTGCAGGCAGGAGGACAGAAGGAAAGGGCCAGTGAGCAGGGGACAGAGGAGCGGGCCAGGGCCAGGAGTCACCTCTGTCCTTGGTGGGGTGGGTGTGAGGAGGGAGGGCTGAGCAATGGCATGACCGGGTATGGTAACGGGTTGGCACGCAGCAAGAGGAAGTTCAGTTAGACCTGAAGAGACACCTTCCCAAGGCCAGAGGAGAGCACCACAAGCCAGTGAAGGAGCCCATCCCAGCGGTCCTTACAGGGCAGTGTCCGCTCTGAAGGTTTGTTCTGACTGGAAGCTGGGACTTAGGTCTCTACTCCCTCCTCTCTGTGTAGTTGGTGGGGGGCTTTGATTAAATGACCCCCAAACCTCCCCAGGAGGGAGGCAGTGGGCTCTGTCTGGGTGTGCATGGTAGGGGGGGCTTTCTAACCTTCCAGCAGCCTTGACCAGTTTACAGAGCATTTTTGCATGCAAAGCTCACATAATCCTCATAAGTACTTCAGAAGGCTGTGCTATTATCCCACTTGACAGATTAGGAAACTGAGGCACAGAGGCGCTAAGCAACCCACCCAGGGTCACTCAGTCCTGCTGTATTCAGCACACATGACTGTGTGTCTCCCTGCTCTCCTCCCCCCCCCCAGGTACATCCCCCAGATACTCACATGGCTCTTGACGGAGAGGATCTGGGACCGAAGCTTCTGGATGCGCACATTGAGGTCTGCGATCTCGCTGCGGCTGCTCTGGAGGCTGCTCCCAAACTCGGCCGAGCGGGTGGCCTGCTCCTCCAGCTGGAGGTGTGTGGAGGTCTCAGTGAGGGGCAGCTCAGTGCCGCTCCCAGCACCTGTTACTTGCGTCTGCTTTTCCTTGCATCGCCCACCCCCATGCCAGGCTCCCTCTGTTGCCCCTACCACCTCCCATTCTGGGTGGCTTCCTCCTGGCTGCACTAGCTGAGCCCCATGGGCCATGTCCACATCTTGCCTGGCATTGCTGATAACAGCACTGCCTGGAGGGCACAGGCCAGCTTCTATGGTCTCCGCCACCGCCCCACCCCTGTGCTTCTCCATTCCTCTCTCATAGACTCTCATGACAGAGCTGCAGGCGACCTTAGCCATTGCCAGCCTAGTCCTTCCTGCTGCCCAGAGAGCTGTCCGGGCTGCTGCTCCTGCCCTCTATGGTCAGCCCCACCTGGCTCCGAGAGTACGCCTCAGCCTCCTCCAGGCTGCGAGCTGCGATGGCATCGTACTGGGCCTTCACCTCCTCCACGATGCCGCTCAGGTCGATGTGGCAGCGGCTGTCCATGCCAAAGGTCACTGACACATCCTTCACCTGCGCTGCCAGGTCCTTCAGCTCCTGGCGGGGCACAGATGTGGGGGCTCAGGGCTGGTGAGGAGGGCACAAGGACCCTCAGCCCCACACAGTCCCTTTGTCCCCGGGGTGAGTGAAGAGTGGAGCTGCTCCCTTCCTGTCCCTCTGGAGAGATGATGGTAGGCTGAACGCCTCCCTGCCAGAACTCTTGGGAGGCAGTTCACTGCCTGCTGCTTACCCATCCATGGTCTCCCTCTCTGAGTGGAGGGCAGGCCGGGACTGTTGGCTCCAAAGGCTGCCCTGCAAGCTTCCCCATGGCCTGCCCTGCTGCCCTGCTGTCCCTGGGAGGGACAGCCTCCTCCTGGCTGATGCGAAAGCGCCTAAGAAGTCAGGTTCTGGGGTGTGAGTTGGGCCCCTTTGCTTACTGCTTCATTATTTCTGTGCTGCGTGGTACAGCTCCCTGTGGGCCTGGCAGAGCTGTGTTCATCCCTGAGCCCCCACGTCTGGCAAAGGAGTGGCTCAGTTCATCTGGAAATGCTGGGAGGGAAGCCAGTGAGTGACCAGGGTGGGGGTGGGCTGGAGGCTAACAAACCTGCACTCTCCTCTCCTGGTGCCACTGAAAGCTGACAGCCTGTGAGGGGCCTGGGCGCGGCCTCCGGTGCTTTGAATTCAGGGTCCCCCTGGAAACTCACCACCCGCTCCCTCTCTAGCCAAGGGATGTTGCCCTCACAACCACAATATTTTCACTTCCCTATCCCTGGGGACTTCTGGAAATGGCCAAACCCATCTTTCCCTGAGGAATTCCCTATGACTGGACTGTGTGCTGAGTGCTTTCCACACATCCTCGACAGGCTGGCACTGCTGCAGCCCCAGAGGAGGAAACTGAGGCACAAAGATGTTGTGGAGACAGGGGTGAGTGGTGAGGTTGGCCCCAGAGCCCCTGCTGCTGCTGCTGCTGCTGCGAGGCTTTAGTGGGCAGAGACAAGGGGCTGACACCTTCTTCACTGTCTTTCTGGCCCTAGACTGGCCTTCTCTTCTGCCCGCAGCCTGGCAGCTTTCTAGCCAGAATGCTCAGGGGTGTGGAGGGAGGCAGCGGGACCAGGGATCTCTAGAAGAGGTTGCAAGGGGCCCCGGGGCAGCTTGCCCTGGAGATGCTGAAAAGGGTAGGGCCTCCCTGTGGGAGAGGAGCGAGGGGAGTCAACCAAGCATCACACTGATGGAGTCAGTGGCGGGGAGGGGCCAGGCAGGGGCAGGTGCTGGGCACAGACACATCGTGCTCCTTTTGGCATTCACAGGCCACCCTTGACCCCTCTTTCAATCATCACATTTCAGGCAGCATTCCCATTTTGCTGACCGACTCATCATGTTTTAAATGTGTTTGTTTGAATCAGGATTCAAACAGGGCCGTGTACTGCAGTTGGTCCATATGTCTCTGGGTGTCTTGTGATCTCCGTTTCTCGGAATCATTCTTTTTGAACACATTGGCCGCCTGCCTGGCGGAGTCCCTCACAAGTGGGTTTTATTGTTGTACCCTGTGCTGATGTTCTATGTGCTCTTCAGCCCCAATATTTCCTGCAAACTGGCCGGTGCACTCAGAGGCCTGCTGGGATCCAGGCTCAGCTTTTTAGTTCCTGACTGTGTTGTGACCCTGGTTCCTGACTCTGGGCCGCCTCCTGATCCTCCATCCCTCTTTCTGCTCTGCTCAGAGAGCTTGTGCTGAGGCCTCTGGTTTCTGTCCCAGGCAGAGGCTGCACTTCTGAGCTGTAGACAACAGGGATGAGGAGCCAGCTAGGGCTGTGTGGCAGCTGCAAAGGGCTGTCGGGGAACGGACGCTGCCCACCAGTGCCTCCTGGTGACAGGGATGGTGGGGCAGTGGCGGCATCTGGAAGCCCCTCTGGGGGACACCTGGTTCTGTCCTGGAGCTGGCAGGACCCTGAAGTCAGTGGCCAGCTGCCCTTGGGTGTTTCCTGCTGGGGGTTTTGGTTGATCTTCGAATGAAAATAGAAATCTCTAGGCGAAAGCAGGCAGATGGCCCAAACTATGCCAGAATAAGATTGATTGGTACCACAGCCTCACCTCCACTGCCCCGGCCACTAGCCGACATCTCCCACGTGGCACCAGCACCCTGGCTGGGGCTTTGCTGGGGACAGTTTCAGAGTTGCAGCTTTGAGGCTGTTTTGGTTGACACATTATGGGCATCAGTGGGTGTGGGGACCCCCAGATAGAGCCCTCCAGCACACTTCTACATGAGGGCCTAATTGGCATTTGTCTTGGCCCCGGGAAAGGCCAGTGCACTGTGAGGACACACTATAGCAGGTCTTCCTAGTCAGGGCGAAAAGACCAGCGAGACATTTTCTGGGAACAGGAAGGCTAAGCAGGAGCTTGGTAAACAAAAGCAGGAAATGGAACATTCAGAACATCCGCAGACCTGTTCAGACATGCAGGCCCCTGCGGGCTGCGCAGAGTATGACAATGCTGGCTTGTGTGGTGTGGAGGTGCCCCACAGGGTGGGCCCCCTGGAGAGCACGTGCACCTCCAAATGGGTAAGAATTAAGCCGAAATACAGTTTACGGCTTCCCTTAGGAGGCTGCTGCGTGTGTGAGGACCCTCACTGTGTTCCCCATATAGGGGCAGATTGTGGCTCTTATGGGGTAACAGAGAGTAAAATGCTACTCTCTGAATATCGTCACTGCTTATTATTTGGGTGACCCTGGTCAAGTTTTTAAATGTGTCTAAGCCTTGGTTTTCTCGTCTGTAAAATGGGTCCATTATAGAGCTGAAAATAGCTAATGTTTATGGAATGCTCACCGTGTGCCAGTTACTGTTCTAAGTATTTTAGGATATGTTAACAAAACAAATCCTCACAACAGCCCAATGAGGTAGATGCTATTATTGTCCCCATTTCATAGATGGGGAAACTGAGGCATATAGAGATTAAAATAGCCTGTTCCAGTTCACACAGTCACTGAGCCAGGATTCAAATCCAAGCTGTTCAAAATCTGTGCTCTCTTAATCATTATCCCTACTTCATAGAGTTGTCATGAGGATTAACTGAGATTAGGTCTGCAGGGCACTTAGCACAGTGTCTGGAATACATTAGGTGCTCACTAAACAGTAGTTAAGGACTCTCTATTATGGCAATTGGTAAAAGTGAGAAAGCTGAGATGAAGTGTTCCCTGGGCAGCCTCCCTGTGAAAGTGCAGGCAGCACTGGCTTCTCTCTGCAGGGATGGGCCTCCCACAAGGTGTGCCTGGCTGCAGGGGGTTGTCAGCAGATTCCACAGCTAATCTCCCTGGAGCCAGAGCTTAGGGGTGGGGTAGGTGGCATTCCAGCTGGATGCAGCCAGGCCCCAAACACACTTGGGAGCTGGACTGTGCCTCAGAAGCTGCAGGGACCTTGCAGCCTGTGCCCCTGGGGGAGAGAGGCGGAGGGTTTGCAGTAGATGAGGCCTGAGCAGATCATGGCCGTGAGCTCCTGCTCAGCTGGCTGGGAAGGGCTTTTCAGAATGGATCCTGGCTCTGTGTATGTGTGTGTGTGTGCGTGTGCGTGCATGTGTGTGCATATGCATATGTGTGTTGGAGACAGGAGAGGGCTATTTTCTGGGACACAGGGGTGGGCATCTATTTCTGATCTGGTGTCTGCTCCAAAGTTGAAACTAGAGTATCGGGGCCTCCTGGGCCACTCACATTCTGCCAGTTTTTTCTTCCATCTGAGGCAGGTGTGACTGGCACAGTCTTTGCTTAGAGCTGCTCTGTCCAATGAGGTAGATGTTGAAATAATTACATTTTGGATATATTGGGCTAAATAAAATGTATTACTAAAATTAATTTTTCCGTTATTAAATGTGGCAACTAGAAAAAATTCCATAGGCAGTTCACATTGTATTTCTATCAGACAGCACTGACTTAGACATCCCCTGGGGTGGGGAATCCTTTTGGCAAAGAGTCAGCATTGCCCTCTTAGCCTGCTGCGGTGTATGGAGAGAAATGCAAACCTCACGTTTCAGCCCCACCTTGCTGCTTCCAAAAGTAATAACTGCTGTGGTGCCCTGGCCCCTACTGCCTTCTCTGCAGGCCCTTCTTCATGGCAGGCTCAGGATAGCACAACCACAGCTGAAACCCTCTGTGTGCCGCCCCACTCCAGTGCCCACTGGAGGCTGCCTGTCACACTCAGAGTGAGGTCCATGTCATGAGCCAGCCCTGCGAGGTGTCTCTGACCTAAGGCTCCCACCCTGCCCTGTCTGCTCTGACCAGAGGCTTTTTCCTTTTCCTTTAATCGCCAGGCTCCCTCCTGCCTTAGGGGCTTCGCACAGCTCTTTCGTGTCATCCCCAGTCCCCACTGGGCTGGATCTCCAGCACCCTTGGGCCTCTACCTGATCCTACCACCTCTGAGAGGCCCCACCCATAGGTTCCAAGGCCCTCCCCTTTCTCCAGCTCCAGTGCAGCGCCCGGTTTCTTTGCATCCCGGCGTCTGTCACCCTGTGAAGCCGTCTTGTCCAGATATTTGCTACCTTGCTTATGACTTCTCTCAGGTAAGTCATGCTCTCCTTGAGAGAACAGCCTTGCTCAGGCTGTGGTATCGGTCCCTGGCACTTAGCAGGCATGCAATAAACCTTTGTTAAATGAATGAGCAGGCTGAGTCCTCCTCACAGCCCTCTGAAGCTGGTCCTGCTACTCTCTCTATGCTACAGATAAGGACACTAAGGCACAGAGAGGAGAAATAACTTGCCTAAAGTCACAGAAATCGTAAAAAAGAAAAAGAGGCCAAGTTGAGATTGGGGTCCAAGGTCTGCAAAATCCAAAGGGAACCCACAGGCCTGGTTACTGGGGCAGGGGCCAAGAAGTCTTGTGGGGTGCGACCCAGCAAGGCTCAGGAATATCACTGGTTATGCCCAGCTTTCTTCCAGTTATGTCTCTACGGCTGCAGGGCGGCATCCTGCCTTACAGCTTGAGCTCTGAGCTTGCTGAGAAATCAGTGAGCAGGTGGAGTGCAGATTCTGAACCCCTGGGCTCGGCCGATTCTGCGGTCACCCATAGGCTCAGCCTCTCAGAGGCGGTACAAGTGGGTGGAGGCGCAAGGGTGGCAGAGATCCAGCCCAGTGGAGACGGGAGCTGGCCCTGCTGATGCCTGTCTGGGCTGTACCAGCCACAGTGACTTTGAGCAGAGGAGCCCCTAGCCCAGTTCCCACCCAGCCAGTGGACATCGTGCCCTGGTCAGCTCCACAGTTGCTGGCCTGGCTGTGGAGGAATTTGCTAGGGCCAGGAAACTTTTCAGGGCTGTGGTGAGATTGGACTGCCTGGGCAGGCTGCCTTCCTGCTGCTCCCAAGGGTTTGCTGTTCTCTCTCCTGCGCTCCATCTCGTGGCCACAGATAAGACTCAGCTCCAGGGAAGCCCCTTCTGGGGGTTGGGACTGCTGGAAAAGAGTGTGGCCCATGATAAGGCCACAAGGCCTGATCTTCCTTTCCACAGGGCGCAGCCAAGAAGCTGTGGTCAGCAGACCAGAGGGCCGTTTTAGCAGAATCTTTAGGTTGTGGTGGCGGATTTGATCTCTGCCTTGACCTTGGCTGCAGTGCTGTAGCTTGGCACCAGCAGTGTGAGGCACTTAGGTGGCCAAGCCCTGTTATCCCCATAGTGGTGCTGCCTGCTCCTAGCTGAGCTGAAGACTTCTGTGGAAGCAACTTTAGCCCAGGAGCACCACTTCTAAAACTCCTCACCCCTGAAAGAAGCAGTGTGGAGAGGAGGATGCATATCCTGAAGGGGGCCTGAGAGTCAGTAGCTGGCATGGAGGACCGATGCCCAGAAGCCAGCGGCTGTGCCCATTTGACAGCTGTGCCGAGGCAGGCTACGCTGTTCTGGGCCCTTGTGCACCAGGCCCGGCTGAGGACTTAGGAAACAAATGTGACAGTTTCCTCTGTCATTTACTAGGTCGTTAGCCAAAAATGGGGAAGAGGGAAAGGCAGGCCTATCAGAACTAGCCTGCCTTTGGCATGGGTGCCTGTGGTTTAGGCTACAGGGATTAGAGAGAGAGCAGTTCAATCAGAATGCTGGTTCCAGGCCCCTAGGATCCATGCCCCTGAGGCCAGCCTCCTGACCCTTGCCAGAGGCACTTGGTCCCCCAAGACCCTCAGTACTCTAGCACACAAAGATACAGTTCTTCCAAAAAGAGTGGCCTTTGGGGAAGCGGCCCATGTTCCATGAGCTGAATGGCCAGGCCTCATGCAGGATTAGTGACATCATCACAGGAAGGGGTTCAGGAAATTATTCTGCTGTGACTGGAAATTGTAAGCGACTGTTGGAGGCTCCATGCCCCGCTGGATGGCTGGGCGTCCCCTGTGTCCTTTACCCACAGATCAGCCAGCTCTGGGTTTGGCAGGACACTGGCCCCGTGTCACTCACCTGCTCATAGATGGTTTTCATCAACTCCACGAAGCTCTGCAGGCTTTTTAACTTGGTTTCCAGTTCAGTCCGACGAAGACACTCTGCATCCAGGTCCTGGGATTGGGAGCACTGGTGAGTGGTGGGAGAGGGAATGGAGGGTCCCAGGGTGGGAGTGGGCTGGGGAGACTGCCTCCTGGGTGAGAGTTGGGGTGATTCCAGAGGAGATCTGGCTCAGAGCCTGGAAAAAGGAACTGGATGGGGATGGGGGTATTTCCCTGTCTATCTGTCGGTCTTTGGACTTAAGCCTCTGAGGGCTTTGATTGGGCATGAAGGAGAGTAGGTGATCTGGAGGGAAAGAGGCCCAGGGCCATTGAAAAAGGAGACCCCGGGGCGGGCTGGGCAGGCTACCTTCTTCAGCTGGACAAAGGTGAACTCCATGTCTGTGCGCTTGGAGATCTCGTCCTCATACCTGAGAGGGAGAGAGGTGTGGCTCAGCTAGATGTGGTTGGGGCTTGGGACTGGTGAACTCCCCTTGGTTGGAGCTCAGGGCCTCTGCTATCCCACTTGGGGTCTCTTGCCAGTTAGAAAAAAGCAGCCCATCCTTCTCCCTCTTGAGTCTTCTATGACAGGTCCTCTCTCTCTCCCCCGACCTCCTGGCATTGGCTTCCCGTTCCCCACTCCTTCCTGATGACCCAGCCCTCTCCCAACGGCTTCTTCCCTTTCCTGGCTCTGCTCCACATCCACCTCCTCCAGGAGGCCTCCCTGATTGTGTAGCCCCTCACCCTGGCACTTTGTTCCCTCATCTTTACCCGACCTTTTTCCCTGACAGTCTCAGGTTCAATCAAGTCTGCTGGGAGCATCCTGCTCACACCTCACCTCTCCCACCTCCACGCCTTCCCTGCAGCCCCAGTCGCCTCCCCTCTTCTTTGTGAGCCGGTAGGACACCTTCCCATCATGTTCCCTCCAAAGGGAGGATAGGAAGAGCGTGAACTTTGCTGTCAGATGGACCCCTGGTGTGTTTTTGGGCAAGTTGCTTCACCCCTCCTCCCTTGGTTTCCTGTCTCTAAGGGGTGTGTGTGCCCATGTGTACAGGGGGCTGACAAAGCCCACCCCGATGCGGTGACAGCCAGCTACAGACCGCATAGGCCATATTCAACAAAGCGCAACGCTCTTCTCAGTTTGGACTTCTCCTTACTCATGCCCACCTGTGTTTGGAACAAGGACACTGTTGGATGGGGAGGGCGGGACCCCCAGATTCCTGGCCCAACCGTCTTCCTTCAGTCAAAACATTTGTCTCAGCCCCTGAAGTGAGTGTCTGCTGGCCCCAGCAGCTGTGGGGATTCAGCAGCTTCTGTCTTCACTCCTTTTCAAGGAATGCCTGAATTACTGGAGGCTCTGATTACAGCTGCCTGCCTACCTCAGGCCCTGGCCTCCCAGCAGGGCCACGTCACTCATCACCCATGTGAGCTGTCTGCATCTGGCTTCCCTCATGCCTTCTTCTCTCCCACCAGCCCACCCGAGGGGCTGAGGGGCGTGGACTCAACTGCAGGGCATGTGGGTTTCTGGTCTCAGCGTGCTGGGGGCCCACACTCTCCCTGGCCACTGCCTTGGCTGCCAAGAGTCTGTTAGGGGCCATCATGGTGCAGGTCCTGGGGGTCTGGGCAGAGGAGTGGGCTGGGGAGAACGTTCTGCTGTCTAGGCATTCCCAGAGAGAACAAAATGGGACTTGAGTGGGGAATGACAGGCACTGGGGGCTTCACCTGCACTGTCACCTGTGGCCCTCAGAACCCCCAGTTAGGGAAGTCCCATTGGTCTCATTTTACAGATGAGGAAATGGAGGCTCAAAGAAGGGCTGGGGGCTCTTAGAGCATGCTGGTGAAGCAAGGGGCCTGGAGCCAGGCCACGTGGGCTGAAATCCTGGCTTCCTTGCTGGCCAGCTGCATCCCTGGGTGAGTTCCTATGTGCTGCTGCCATGATCACAGTGGCGCTGAGGATTAAATAGGGCAACCCATAGGGTGCTTGTGGCGGGGGCAGCAGCTGCTGGGGTTCAGCCCCTCTGCCTCGGCTTAGGAAGCCTCGCTGTGGAGCACAGGTGGCTGACTCTGTGCCACTCACCTCACCTGGGGGAACATAGGCAGAGTGAGTCGAGGGAGACAGGGGCTTGGCAGCTGCCCTGGGAAACCTCCCCTGGTGGAGAAGGATACCAGGAGTGTGGACTGAGAGGACGTCCTTGTGGTGTCCTGCCTAGGCTGGGTCTGCCTTGGCCCTGGACCTCTAGCTGTACTGCGTGGGTGGGGTGGGAGCCAGCCCTGAGCCCCAGGGGAGAGGACAGTGGGGAACGTTAGGCTGAGGCAGGACACTGGGTTCCAGTCTAGAGTCAGTCCCCTTAAGGCCAATACCATTTCATCTCCAGCCTTTGTGTCAGTGAGAAACAAGCCCCCTTCCTGACGGGCTGTTTGACCTTGTACCAGTCCGGATGGCCTAATGCTTGGCTGGATCTCAGCCCCTATTCACTGCCTCAGCCATGTACTCTTGTGCAGTGCACAGCTTGCACAGCTGTATGTGGCATCCCTGAGTCACTTGCTATGTGGCCTTGGGCAAGTCGCTTCCCTTTGCTGAGTCGCTGCTTTGTCCTTAGTAAATAGGAGGGGTAGACAGCTGATCCTTGGGGTTTCTGCAACCTCAAAGTCTTTGGAAGTCTCTGTCCCCATAGAGGGTTAGGTCCCCTATTCCACTCCCAGTCCTCTGCCAGTCTGTCAGCCACCAGTTCCCAAACCCGTTTTCAGGCCTTTTTTAGCTTGTCACACCTGCACCTCCTCCCCCCGCCCCCCACCCCACAGCTTGTTTATTTCTGGGAGTGAGTGAGGCTGATCTCATCGGCTCTGTAGAGACAGGGCACAGCCCTTCCCTCCTGGGGCTCAGCTTGGCGTCTCCGGGCTCCCGGGGCCCTAGGCTCTGCATAGCCAGCCACACTGTAGCTCCCCAGGCTCTGGTCTGAAGACCCAGAAGCCCTCCAGCCAGGCCATTTGCGCAGTCTCTCCTTCCCAACTCGGGTGGATCCCCTATCCAAAGAGAGGAAGAGAGGCTCCGAGCCTAAGCAGTGGAGACAGATAGCAGGCGGATAGAAACCAGGCAGCAGGCCAAATGAGGGGGCTGAGCCAGATGAACACAACAGGTACCGTGTGTATAGAACTTCCAGTATGAAGTGCTTCCACAGATGTGATCTGGTGGAGCTCCTGGGAGCAGCCTTACCCAGCAGCTGGCTGAGGTTAGGGATGGGACTTAGCATACCAGGCTGTGTAACTGAGGACAAGCCCTGCCCTCTCTGGGCCTGCTTCCTTCCCTGTGAAAGGAGGATCCAGGACTCCTTCTAGCTCTGGCATTCTTTGTTCCTTTGAGGGCTGAAGATCTACTAGGGATCAGGGAAGTGGGTCACAGCTTCTGGTGAACTGACCTGACTGCCCAGTCATGGTCAGGTGCTGGGAAGCTGGGGCTCCCAGGAGGGGTGTTCAGATGCCCTGTGTGCTTCCCTAGGCCTGAGAGGGCAGGGCTGGGGAGAGGCGATGGCCAAACTCAGCCACAGCTCGGGTCTCTGGACTCCTGGACAGGTGCCCTCCACCCTCCAGCCCTGGCCAGCTGCTCTGGAGGCTACCTCAGAGTAGCAGGGTTTGGGGCTGGGCCACAGCACTGCAGGAGGGAGGCCAGGGGTTCAGCCTGCACCATCCTCCTCTCACCCTGGCTGGCAGTCTCCTTGCAAGGAGACCAGACCCAAGGAGGTGGGTGCAGGGCACAGCCACTCTCCTCTGCCTCAGCCTCCTTGTTCCTGAAGCCCTGCCCACTGCCTGGCCAGAGAGAGTCACCTCTCCTCTAAGCAGCCCGAATGACCAGGTTTCCCTTTTAGACTGGAAAATTCAGTTCAGCAAACCCATGTCAAAGACCTGCTGTGTGCTGAGAACTTCAGCCTTCTAGGGATAGAAAAAACCTGCCATTCATAACTGCCAGCCACTGTGCCACACTCCCAACTCCCTCCTTAGGTTAGATACCTACCTTAGGTTGCCATCACCCATCATCATTCATTTCATACAGGAGGAAATGGGTTCAGATATGAAGCAACTTCCTGGAGGTCACAAAGCTAGTGATGGGTGAGGGCAAAGGTGAAACCTCATCCTGGCCTAATGCCCGAGTTGGGTCCATAAATGCTGGGATGTACTGCCCAGCCACTGTCTGTCTGTCTGTCCGACCACCAAGTTGTAAAGGTGCCTTGCATACTGAGGCTGTTTTCTGTATCTGTCTCTTTCCAAGTCTTCCCTGGGAGTGGCGTGCATTGCTTCTCTATTCAAATAAACCCCACTCTTTCCATCCCCTGCCTGCATCCTGGTGGTTTTCTTCTCCTTTCCAACCCAACTGAGATCAAAATCTAAAGCCACATCTAAAACAGAAACCCATCTGTTCTAGCTAGTAACGTAACTTCCCATTGCCAGAGCAATGTGTGGGCAAGAGCAAGTGAGCTCATAGGTACAAGAGGGGACTGCTCGAGGCAGGGGGTGGGTTATGATCATGCCCGAGGGCCAGCAGGCACGGGTTTAGCTGGGAGCCAGCACAAGACTGACTTTGTGGCAAGAGTCACTATTAGGGAGGAGGCAGCTGTAGGTTCACAGCCATAGCCTCGGTATTTAGAATATTGCCTGGCACAGACCGGTCCCTCATAAATAGGTAGAGAAACGTTCCAGAACGTCTTTCTTCTTTCTCTGGCTTAAGCGCCTCCCATCTTAGCATAGCTTGGTCCCAGCCCTCTGGCCTCGCTCTTGGCTCCCATGGGGCTCTGCCTACCGGATTCGAAACTCCTCGACCTTCTCCAGCACCTGCAACAGGTTGGCCTCCAGCTGTCCCCGCTCCTGGCTCACTTTGCGCAGTTCCTCCTGCAGCCGGCCCTGGTATTCCTCGTAGAGATGCCCCAGGTCGCAGGCGGCTGAGTGCTGGTCCTGCAGGAAGCTCCAGCGTGTCTCCAGCAGCTGGTTGCGCTGTTCCAGGGCTTGCACCTGGGAGAGCAGGAGGGTGGCGAAGGGGTCAGGTGTGGACGAGTCAGGGGCTGAGGTCCCAGGCTGACCAAGAGCCCCCGGGGGACTCCCTGGGAAGTGGCAGCTCATTTGTGCACACCACCCAGGGCCCTCACTCAGCAGAACGCATCTCCAATGACTGATTGTTAAAACTGAAGATGGTAAGATAAGGACAGGATCGGAGCGAGGTGGAGCCAATTAGCAAAGGCTTCCAGGGGAGGGCAGGGCAGGGCTGGCAGAGGGAGTGGGGACGAGGGTGAGAGTGCCAAGCATGCGACAGGCTCTCTGTGCCTGCCTAGGGCTGGGGCGGGAGAACTCAGGGAACGTGGAGTGTCAGAGGCCCTTTTGCCCCCTTCCCGACATGACAAGCCTGGTCTCCTCTTGTCTTGGAAACTCAGCATGGTAGGGCCTGGTTAGTACTGGGCTTAAGTGCTCATCCTCTCGGTAACACAGCCTCTCTGAACCTCTGTTTCCCCAGCTAGAAGTTAGGGGTGAACACACCTGCCTGCATGGTCCTCTCCTTCCCTCCGTCCGGTCCAGCCCAGCTCAGCCTGGGGCTCGCCTGCCTCCTCCCCACCCTGCCCGTCCTCTCTACTCTCCTTCCCATCACCAGGCCCTTCCTCCTCCCTATTCTTCCAGCTCCCTTCTGCCAGAGTCCTCTGTGACTCATATGTTGAAAGCCTCCCACTTCCCTCCAGCACCGAGACCCTCAGTTTACCTGCTCCTCCTCTGTCCTGACCCGCCACCCTCCCCATGAGACGGAGGGGACACCTGGGGATGTGCTTTGGGGTAGGAACAACAGCAAGTGCTCACGTGGCCCCTGCTGAGTGCCAGGCTTTGTTGAAATGCTTGACCCATGAACTCCCGGCAGCACCCCCATGGGTGGGCACTATTATAAGCTGCATTTTGCAGATGAGGAAATCAGAGGTGATGGAACTTGCCCAAGGTCACAAAATTAGCAAGTGGCAGAGCCAGGCCTGGAATCCAGGTACTTTGTGTTTAGAATGTTTTAGCCACTATGACACATGCCTCCTGTGCATTGCTGGAGTCCCTGTGGGCCCTGGGACTCCAGCTACCCTTCCTGGACTGGCTTCTTCCTCCATTTAGGGACAGTTTTGCCTCAAGGTGAAACCCTAAGAGGGCTCTGAGCCCTGCTGCTCCTCGCAGACTCAGCCTCCCATATGCCTCTTGCTGGCAGGGTCCTTCCAGGTCCTCGCCCTCCCTCCACCCAGTCCAGCCCAGCTCAGCCTGGGACTCCCACTGCCTCCCTCCTCCCCACCCTGCCTGTCCTCTCTGGGCTCCAGCCTCCTTCAGGCACTCTCCTTCCCATCACCAGGCCCTCCCATCCTTCTCTTTTGTTCCTCCTGCAGGAAGCTCTCCATGATTCATATCTTGAAAGGTCCTCAATTTACCTGTTTCTCATTTGTCCTGACCCATCACTTTCCCCATCACACTGGGAGCCATCTGCTTCCCCTTGGGGCCTCTACCCCATCAGTGCCAGGGATGTGGGTAGGGGAGGAGGTGGGAGGCCCGGCTGGGGCCTAGCTCCTGTCAGTGTGGGCTGTTTGTGGTGATAACCAGCCCAGTGATGCTTACTATGGCCACAGGTGAGTGGCTGGGCCTTCTCCCACCACTGCTGGTGCTGCTGGCACAGGCTCCCAGAATCGTAGTCTGAAAGAACTGCCGGCAGCCTTTTGGATCAGCTGGGCTGGCCCTTCATTTACAGAGGAGGCAATGGAGGCCAGGGGTATCAAGTGACTTCTCCAGGGTCACAAAGCAACTTGGTGGCTGAGCTTCCCAGACAGGCCCATCTGATGGCCACTGCCCACTCTGCACCTTGGTGGGCTCCCGAAGGGTTGGGTGAGGACTGCTCTCTCCCTCTGCTCTGCTTCTTCAGGCTGTCCTTGTTTTTCCTGAAATGCTCTGATGACCCTTGGTCATTCACGGTACACAATGGCAGCAGGAATACTGTCAAGTACATTTGACGGTATTTGTGGGCTGCCATTCCCCTGCGTATCTGTACTGGTAGGTTCTCCTTGAAGCCAGCCTTAAGCCTGCTCTTTGCTGCACTCACAGCCAAACAGGTTCAGTAGGGATGGAGGTCAAGAGGGTTTCTGCCCTGCCTTGTGTGTGTGAGAGGGAGCGCTGGGGGGGCAGGTATCTGCTCACCCCACCTTCCCTCCGTTTTGACAAGCAGGAGCCCCATGTTTACACTGAGGGTGGAGTGAGAGGAGAGATGTGAGGCTCCTTCCTCCACCCATGAGCAGCAGAAAAATCTTTGCACCAGGAAGTTCTTCCTTCAGTCTAACCTCAATTCCCTATGCTTCAGCACTAGCTCGCTGGGACATGGTGCTCGTTTGGCCAGCCAGTCCAGCCAGAAGGCATCTGTGGTCTTAGGGGATTAGGGACAGCCCCCCGTGTTCTGCTGCCCTTGGGGGAGTCTCTGGTTGTCTCAGTGGGTGGGGATGGAAACTCATCCCCCACCCAGGACCTTCCCTGTAGAAAGCCTCCTCCCTCTCGGAGCAAAGACCTGGGGAGGGCTGATAATCCTGGCGCTCTGAGAGGTGCCAGGTTAATTGCCTCACACCCATTAAGGCTGCTGAGCCTTTGCCTCTGATTCCTCCTCCCCTCTGTTCTGCACGGCCCCCTGCCCTTAGATCATACAGTAGCAGCTGTAGCAGGGACCTCTCCATTTTACAGATGAGGAAACTGAAGCCCAGTTGAAAAGTAGGGCCAGGTTGGAGGCTGAGGTTAGGGGAGAGACATGATGTTTTGTAGGGGAACTGGAGCTCCAGGAGGGACACAGTCCAGATGTCTCAGAGGTCCCAAGCTTACAGGCCAGTGCCTCTAGGCCATGAAGGTCCCATTCCTCAGAGGGGGTCGTTGAATCCCCGGTTTTTAGCCAGATGTTGGCTTTGGCCAGAGAACCTCAAAGTCTCATCAGGAGTGTCTGGTTTGTGCTTTTCTGCATACAGGCAGGGGGATGGCTGACTTCAGTCCTTCCAGAAGTCCCGCAGGCCTCAGTGAAGACATTGTCTTCACCCCTCTGTCTCTGGGCATCTTACCATTGCTCACGGGTTTGCTCTCTACAGCCTCTCCAGGATGACCTTAGGCAGTTCTGCCTCCTGCCCCCTCTCCAGGCCCTCTTTTGTCCTACATGCCGTGTATGAAGGCAAGTAGCCCAGCCAGCAGCCTCTGCTGGAGGTCGGCCTTGCCCCCTCCCTGCCTCCCCTGGCCTCTCCTGCTGCTGCTTCTCCTCATCCCCTTTCATCTCGTGACTATGGCCTCACCAGTTCTTCCACTGGTACGAGCTCAGGGCCATCGGCAGAGCAGAGCGGAGCAATGGAGTCTGGGGTGCAGAGAGGGTGAATGGCTTGCCCAGGAAAACGCAGCCAGCAAGTGGAAGAAACCACAAGGCTCTGGGGCCTCTGCCACCTCCTGAGAGACTCTGTTCCTCCTCAGTGCTCCCAGGCTTCTCTCAGTGCCTCAGAGGGCCCAGAATGAGGTAGGGCCAGAAGGCCCCCACCCCTCTCCTCTCTTTACCCAGAGCCCCCACCCACTGGTCACGACATCTCACCCCTGGGCCTTCCTCTGGCCATTGCTCAACAGCCTGGTGCTGTACCCCCTGCCCACTGAGTCCCTTCACTCCTCTGTCCAGCAGGGAGCTTCCCCCCTATTCTCCAGGCTCCTGCCTGGAAGGGGCTAACTGGGTGCTAGCTGTTCCCAGGGCCAGCCCCATTGATTTCATTTTTTATTTAACAGTTATAATTCACTTGACATGTACCAGGTATATTCTAAGTGCTTTTCAAAAATTCTCCCATTTGATTCTGATGAGCCCATTAACCTAATGTGTATTGAGGCACAGAGAGGTTCAGTAATCTGCCTGAGATGACACAGCTGCTCAGTGGTGGACTGGGATTGCAACCCCGCAATGCTGCTCCAGATTTCACATCTTAACCACTGCCGGCCTCCACCTGGGTCCTCACAGCCTCCACAAGGAGGTAAGGTAAGGGTGGGGCTACCAGGTCTTTCTCGTAAAGTTGAAGAGTCAGCTTGGACTCCCTGGGGCAGAGGTCCTGTAACCAGGGCCCCCAAAGGGCTGGCACCCACAGCTCCCCATTTCCCACCCTGAAGGGCACCCCACTGCAAGGTCAAGGCTAAGGATTGGGAGGCTCCAATTCTGCTAAAGAACTTTAAGGGCATCGCTCTGGTCCTGGTCACAGGACCCCAACCCTGAGGGCCTCCTCCCTGTGCTCACATCCTCCCATCCCCGTGGCATCGGCACAGGGTGATAACAGCACTGGCATTTGTGGGAGAAAAGCCACCCATCTGAGCCAAATTACATAGCTCAGTGAAGCATTCCTTCTAAGGGATTAAACTGTGTTTGGTGAGAAGGTGGCTCTGCATGGACCTGCCTCCCCTGCTTTTAAAGGGAGAACCAGCCCAGCAGTGCAGGGCCCTGTGCACCTAGGGCTGGGGCAAGGGATGCTGGGTGGATGGTGGTCCTTCCCCTCTGCGTACTCAGAGGTACCCCAGGTGTCAATGAGGAAACTCTGGTCTAGGCACATGAATGGAAGAGGAAAAGAAAAGATTCCCACCACAGAGACCACTGACTTTGTGTCTCAACAGACCTGAGTTCAAATCCAGATGGCCACCTGCTGGTTGTGTGACCTTGGGCAAGGCACTTAGCCTTGCTGGTCCTCAGTTTCCTCATCTGCACTGTTGGGAAAATAACAGCCACTGCAGGGTAGCCCTGTGGCTTGAATTTCCCTGTAGATGCTCAAGGCATGTTCCTTTCTTCCCTCTGCCCCTCTCCGTGAGCTCCCACCTTACGGGAGCGACCAGCAACATGCAGAGGAACACAGACTCAGAGGCCAAGAACAGATGAGGACTGAGCCAGGGCCTGAAGGCCGGACCTCTGTTTACTGGGAGGGTCAGAAATGCACAGTTTCCTTCAGCTGTGAAATGGGCATAAAATTACCTTCTCCCATAAGGTTGTTGAGAGAAATAGAGATGAACATGAAAAGCATCAGCACAGTGCCTGGCACATAGTAAGCAATTAGCCAATGGCTGCTGGTACTGTCATGGGTATTCCTGAGCAAGGCAGGAGGGTGCAGAGCCAGGAGGGGTTTCTTGGAGAAGGTAAGTAAAGAGCAGATTTGGGAAGTGGGTAGGACTTCCTTGGGCGCTCCCTTGCCCTGAGAGCAGAGATAGACACGAGTGCCCCAGACCTGTGGCCAGCCATGGGCAGCGGAGTCTAGGAAATGTGGTTGTGAGGCCGAGGATGTTCTGCTCCCTGCAGTCCGGGAGGTGGGGTGCGGGGTGCGGGAAGGACCAGCTGGCTGCCTGGTTCTGACTTGAGGCCTTGTCCCCTGCATTCCTATCTCCTGATACCGGAGCTGCACCCTCACTCGCAGCAGTCTGGGCAGCAGCCTCCTTCCGGCAGCCCCCCATGCCCCCTGTACCCCACCGGCTCTTCTGCTGGGGCAGCTGAGAGATGCTGCGGGGCCAGAGGCCTGAGGGATAAACAGGAGTGTGGAGCCTGGGAGGCCATCTCCCTGTCCACCTGCCTCAGAGTAGGACACAGCACAAGAGGGCACCCCTGGCCACACTAGGGGCTCCTTCCCAGTCCCTGCCTGGGTGGTGGGTGACCCCAGGCCATGCAGCATGTTATCATCCAGACATCCCTCGAAGGCCATCCTGGGATCCCTTTCTCCCCCTATGCCAGGATGGATCAGGGACTTCCCTCCTCCAACCTGCTCAGAGGGAGGCTGCCACCTCGCCATTGGCTGGGCATGGGGGTGGGGCGTGGTGATCGATGCTCAGGGAAACAGAGCCGGGCTACCAGCCTGGGCCTGGCAGACCTTCATGTTTGGGACCCCCCCATCCCAACTTGTGCTCACCTTGCCAATCAGGGAGGCAAATTTATCGTTGAGGACCTTCATCTCCTCCTTCTCCTGGTTCTTCTGCAGCTGAACAGCAGGGTCCACCTTGAGGTCCAGGGGTATCAGCAGGCTGGGGTTCACAGTCACCTTGGGGATGGTGCCAGTTGACCAGCAGCCTGTGAGGCTGTGGGAGCTGAAGCCTGGCCCGGGGGCCCCACAGCTGCCCCATCCCGAGGTTCCAGGCCGGGGGCTGCCCACCGGGGTCACCTCACAGCTGCTGAGGCTGCTGAAGCCAACCACGCAGGAGCGGCAGGTCATGGCGCCCCCGGCCGGAAGCAGAGGGGGGGATGAGCGAGTGAGCCTTGGGGATAAGGCGGTGAGCGGCGGGCTCTGGTCGCTCTGGTCACAGCTGGGGCAGGCTGGGGACTGAGGAGCAGACACCTGTTGCACAGTGCTAATTAGCTGCAGGAGGGCGGGACGCCTCCCAGCCTGACCAACCTGTTGGATGATGTGGTGCTCCTGCCCCTCCCCCCGAAGCATGCAGGGCTCCCTTCCCACAGGCATCTGCCTTGCTTAGGGGGCTGCTCCACAGCCACCCTCCACCCTCAAGAAAGCAGGTCTAGCTCTGGGGAGGGGGCCAAGGCTGGGCTGGCTGGGTGGGTTAGGGGTGGGGAGTTGGCAAAAGAAAGGCCCATTCAAGGAGGAAGGAGAGAAGAGAGAGCGCCTCACCACAGACCTCACTGCATACCTGAAGGCTGACGTATCTGGGCTCACATACTTCTGGAAAAGATGAGGCAAGCGTAGGCCTTGAGCTCCCGAGTATAGGGCAGCTGTCCTGGGCACCGTGCCAGCCTGGCACTGGAAGACAGCACTTAGTATTATTTTCTAGCTGCCAAAGAGTCTTCCTGGCTTATCTTCCCCTTCCTTCTACCCCCCTCTCCCTTCCTCCCTTCCTTCCTTCACTTTAGCATTTACTGAGGACCTACTAGGTACATGCCACTGTCTCAGAGGCTGGGAGGACATAGATGGTCAAGGTCAAGCACTCTCAGCTTTGGAAATGTGAGACCTGAGTTCGAGACTCAGCAGGGCTGCTCGCCACTCCGGGCATGTGACTTGACGTTTGTCTCCATTTGTAAAGTGGGGATGAAAACACCCCCGTCACAGGAGGTAGCATACACAAAGCACTTGGCGGAGGACAAGGGAAAAGGTTGGCCCCAACAAATGGTGCTGCCTTCCGGGCACTGAGTCCAGCAGGGGTGACGGCTATGGCCGAAGACCTCTCTGCTCCCAGGTAATAGAATCCCTGCCTCCCGCAGGCTCTTTCCTCCCCTCTCTTCCTTCTTCTCTGCCTCCTTTGACCTCTTTATACCATCTGTGAAGTAGAAATACAAAAGACACCATTTTGCCCCCACAGACAAAATGAGAGGACATCTGCTGACAGGGCAGCAGAGGCCCACCCAGACCAGGGCACCCCGTATCTTCCCACAGTTCCTGAGACCTCACTCTTCTACCCACAGGGGGTTACCAGCGGGTAACCCTGATGGTCCTGATGCTCTGGCCCTGGTGGCTGGCTCTGCATGTCTTTCCTGGACCTGTCTTACCCCTGCTCTGAGTGGCAGGGGCCAGAGCAGAGGGAGGAGCGTGTCTGGGAGAGTCACGGATGGTCAGAGATGGAAGGGGTAGCAGCTCCTTGCTGGGCCCAGGGGAAGAGAGAGCCCCTGATGGGGAGAACCACTTGCCAGGACCTGGGTCTCCACCTCCCAGGGCAGACCTCTTTCTCACATACTGGGCACTTCTGGTTCACAAGGGCACAGGACCCTTCCGGAGGCCACGGGCCCATCCTGAGCCTGATCGCAGGATCTGCTGCTGGGTATGGTGGCGAGGCACTGCCGGGTGACTGAGGTGCGCTGCCCTCCCCACTCAGCACCCACTTTTGTGGTCGCCTCGGCCTCCCACTGTCTTCACTCTGGCCTGGTATCCGAATGGCATGTGGTCAAGCGCAGCACCTTGCCCCCCACCCTGTCACCCCTGTGTGCTCTGTGGGGAAGGGAGGGGGCAGCAGCGGCATCTGTGCTCTGCCAAGGCCAGAAAAACAGCAGACGCATCAGGTATGTCCCAGATGCTTTGCATGAATTAGCTCCTGGATCCTCCTGACAACCCTGACTTGAGTGGGTGCTTCAATTCTCATCACTCCAGTTGACAGAGGAGGAGGCACAGGGCGCTTGAGTGCTCAGGCTAAGCTACGCGATTGTGATGGAACCTGGACAGTTGGACTGAGGAGCTCTTTCATCCGAGCCTCTACATTTTAGGACCCTGAGAAAGGGTAGCTGGCGAGAGAAGGAAGCTGCCTTCTTACTGTCCGGGGAGAAGTTTAGGGCAGCACCGCCACCTAATTCTCTTGGAGTCACAGCCAAGTGCCTGTGCGTGACTTAGGTCTGTTTCTTGCTTCCTTCCTCTGGCCTCAGTCAGCCCCTGAGAGTTGACAGGTGGTGGTTAATTGCCGAGTCCCTGGCTTCTAGGGATGGCTTTGCAGGGCTTGCCTCTGGGGCCCTGCATCAGGGGGCTTTCCTTGCAGATGTCCTCTCCTTCCTAGAGGAATGAAAGGCATGCTAGCCTGGGGCCCTGGCCTGGGGGAGGTATGTGGGGCCTGCCTGCTGCTTCTTTTCCAGCAGTCTCCCCTGGGTGCAGTTGGTGGAGATGTCTCTGACTGTCACTGTTCTGGCTGCCAAACAGGAACAGCCACAAAAAGCCCCAAATAAACAAAACTCCACAAACAGCCCAGCCCTGTCTCCTCCCTCTCCCCTGCTCATCCCTCATCTCCTTTCCTCCTCCAGCGCACCTGTGATCCTCCCCACAACCCCCACTTGAGGTGGATGCTTTAATTCTCATCACTCCAACTGACAGAGGAGGAGGCGCAGAGGGCTGGAGTGCCCAGGCTAAGCCGCATGATTGTGAGGGATGGGAACCTGGACAGTTGGGTGTGAGGAGCACTATTCCTTCTACTCCGGAACTGGCATCCTAGGGGTCCTGGTCCAGGCTGCTGTCTCTGGGCAGGGCTGTCTGTCCTGGCCAGTGCCAATCTCCACCCTCACCGAGGACCTGATATCACTCTCAGAGCCTCAACCACCTGGGGGCTTGGACCCCCACCCAGGGAAGCAGGAGGCCTGGTAGGGGTCGGGAAGTGGGAGCTGGACAGCAGGGGAAGGTTTCAGTCTCTCTGAGGATGTTTAGGTACCCAGGCAGTCGCCAACTCCCTCCTGGATGTACAAATAAACCAACCTGCTTGGGGCTTCAGGTGAGGACGGGCTCAGGCAACCCCAGCTAGAAAGAACACCTGGGCATCCTGTACCCTCTGGGATTCCAGAGCCCTGCCCTTCACGTTCTCACATGGACCAGGGACAGGAATCTGTGTCTCCCTTCCCTGCCTCTTGAGCCTATCCCCTTTGCCCCGTCCCCTGTCACTGGTGACAGGACCAATCCGGATGATCCAGGAGGCAGAGAAAGAGCAGAGGAGGGGCAGGGCTGTCCGGAGGTGAGGAGCTGGGAAGGGCAGGGCTGTCTGGAGGTGAGTACCCGGGAAGAGGCTTGGGCTGGGCTGCCAGAGCCTCTTGGAACTGGTCCTGAAGTGAGGGGGCGTTTTCTTGTTTTTTCCTCTCTCCTCCCATTTCCTTCTCCACGTCACTCCCTCCCAACCTGTGATGGGTCTCCCTGGCATTCTCATCCGCCTCCTCTGTGTTTTCCATTCTCTTGTGCTCTCTCTCTCTCTCTCTCATCTTACTGTCTGCCTGTCCCTCTCGGAGTTGCCTGCCCACTCAGAGTCCTGGCCTGCAGCTCTTCCTTTTGGCCCTGGGTGAGGGCAGAGGCCACTGGGTTTGTGTCCCTGCAGCCCAGCTGGATGTCCTTATGAGAATGGTATCCAAGTGTCAGAGTTTCAGCGCCTCCTCTCCGCCCTGTTCCCCATTTGGCCTGAGGCCTCCTGGCCTGTGGAGCAGCAGGTCTCTGGAGATGTTGGATAGCAAGACATCATTGTTGGCTGAATGTTCCCGTGGGCACATCCTAGCCTGGCTTGGGTTCTGGGGCAGGATGTGACTCTTAGGGAGACAGACAGGGACTCTCTGGGCAGGGGAGCCAGCAGAGGGTTTGGAATCTATGGGGGAAAATCTTCGTATCACTGCAGGACGCGATGGGAAGGAGAGCCACTCCTCCGAGAAGCCTTCCCAGAGGAGCCTGCTTAGCTCCTGTCGGTCTTTCATCTTCTCTCCTAAATGCGTGTCCCCCTCTATGGTCATGATCTGTCAGTGCCATCTCCCTCAGGAAGTCAGCAACTCCTGGCCTTTTTTCTCTGGATCTTCCCTTTGAGCAGGGCTGTCCAGGGGCTGGTCCTGGGAGTGGGATCCCCTAGGCTGGGGACTGAGGTTCTTTGGCAGACTCTAACTTTGGTTAGAAGTTGTTGTTTTTTTCTCAAAACAGGGTTTTACTCTGTCACCCAGGCAACCTCCACCTCCCGGGTTCAAGCAATTTTTCTGCCTCAGCCTTGTGAGTAGCTGGGATTACAGGTGCATGCAACCATGCCTGGCTAACCTTTGTATTTTTTGGTAGAGATGGGGTTTCACTATGTTGACTAGGCTAGTCTCGAACTCCTGACCTCAAGCAATCCGCCAACCTCGGCCTCCCAAAGTGCCGGGATTATAGGTATGAGCCACTGTGCCTTGCCCGTGGTCAGAATTTCTGAGGGTCTCAGAGCTGGGGATTGGGGACCTAAGTGTAGGTGTGGGAAGAGTCAAGAAAGGAGAAGTAACAGCCAAGATGGAGAAATGAAGCCTCCTCCCCATGCCAGGCTGGCTTTGGAGACATGGAAGAGGCACTGGCCCAGATGAGGGTATCTCACATGCCTTCCCAGATGGGGACAGTGAGCTCAGGCCTGAAGGAAGAGCAGGAGCTGTCCAGGCAGGGGAGGGGAAGGGTATTTTAGGTTGGCCAGCCTTATGAGCTGCAGATGTGAGAAATTATTGTTTGTGTGGGGTTTTGACAAAGAATGACAACTGAATGAATGAATGACCACTCCAGCTGGTGTTACTGGAGTGCCGGAGGTACTGGCGAGCTCAGAGGAGCAGTGACTTCCTTGGGGTCTCATGGAGGCTGTGATCAAGGCATGTCCTTTCTGGGCACGGTATCCTTCAGTGCTCCCCATGGTTCTGGGGATGGAAGATTCCTTGGAATGTCAAACCCAATCCTTCTTCCTTGCTGTGTCTCACCTCCACCATGCCTTTTTCTCTTCACAGCCCTGCCCATTCCCCACCCCATGACCCTACCACACTGGCCACCTTTCCCTGCACTTGCTGAGCGGTGCCAGGTGACTGAACAGCTGGCACAATTCCTTCATCACATGTGGTCCTTTCGGACAGTGCTGATCTGTACAGCAGGCATCTGAGATGGGCCAGGAGGCTGCAGATTCTTGGAGCCTGTGAAAGGGTTCAAGATTGTCCAGCAGGCATCATGGGATGTGACAGGAGCACTGGATCTGGACTTAGGAGACCTGGTTTCTGGTCTGGTCTGTGTGGCTTGGGGCCAAATGCTTAGCCTCTCTGGGCCTCGATGGCCTGTAAAATTAGGTTGTACCGGATAATCTTTTTTTCTTTTTCTTTTTTTTCCAGTTTAGTTCAACAAGTGTTCCTCAAACTATGGTGAACACTCTTGCTCTGCCGGGTACTTAGCTTCCAGTGCAATCCATGGTCCCTGGCCAAGCAGCATGTGGGGAGGTTGGGCAGGTGTGTGTGTTCTGTAATGAGGCCAGGCCTCTGGGGCTGGGAAGAGGTGGCACAGGCTAATTACACTTTCCCATCTTCATGGTGCTCAGCCCAATTTGTAATTATTTATTGTTGGTGTTTACGTATTTGCATCTGCCTCCCCTGCACAGCTCTGTGGGCACAGGGACTGTGTGGAGGCTTTGTTTCTCTAGTGTCTCAATGCCTGGCACAGTGTCTGGCATGCATCAGAGTTGCTTGATAACTATTTCTTTCTGGAAAGCCACTCTTCCTCCCAAGGCCCTTGTTACACTGGATTTCGACACAGGGTACAACAGCAAGAGCTTCGGGATACTGTAGAGTGACAGAGCCCAGATGGGATGTGGGAGCAAGTCAGGGGGGTGTCCGCCATCTCTGGAAGCCAGCTCTGGGGCCCCTGCCCCACCCTTGCTAGCTGTACTGGGCTCACTGGGATGAGTCCCAGGTTGACACTGGGTCCTCTGCCTGGAGGGGTCAGGCAGACCACTGCCATTTGACTCTGAGGCCTGGCATCCTGCTCCTTCAGCTTCTGGCCCAGAGTCTGGCCATGGCCAAATGCCTTGGATGGGTGACAAGATTAGGGTCCCTCTTGCAAAGCAAAGAAGCAGAAGAAAACCTCCCCAAGATGGCAGAGGCCCTAGCAGGCCTAGAATTTTGTCACACATGCACATGGGGTGGAGTGGGGACCAAGTCATAGGCCCCCCAGGGCCCTCTCCTTAGAGGTGGGATGCAGGGATGGAGGATGTGTGGGTTGGTCAGTTTCCTCTGGTCCAGGTGTAGGGCAGCCCCAGCCTTCCTGGGGAACCCTCAACCCTGCCCTGCTGTGTGGGTGCTTGGTTCATGCCAGTGGCATTTCGGCACGGCTGCCAGGCCTGCTTCTGGGTGGAGAGGAGCAGGAAGGAGGATTGCACAAAGGGAAACTGGCAGGGGAGCCCCACTTCCTCCGGCTGCTCACGCCTCACAGTGGGGGCTGAGGGCAGCAAAGACTGCCTTGGTTCCCCGGGAAACACCACGTCCTTAAATCTGTGTCCTCTCCCAGGAGGAGAGGCCAGGTCCTAGCAACAGGGATCCTGTCGTGCTCACACTCCACGCCACCCATTGTGCCTGGCTGTCTGTGACCCAAGAGGGAGGTTCCTACAGCCCTCATTTCTTAGGCCTCAGACACTCAGGAGCTCCCCTCCATCCCTCTGTCGCTGGGCTTCACACTGGGCCAGAAGCACCTCGGCCTGCTTCCTCCCTGCATGAAGCCCCCTTGCTTGTCCTTTGAGCAAGACAGCTCTCAAAAGCAGCCTCCCCCATGGCAGGGGCTGCGTTGTTCACTGTTCTGTTGCCACTGGCACATGGCAGGTATGCAGTAAACAGCTGTTCAATTAAGACAGGGCACGCCCTCTGTTATTAGCACTTTCTCTATGGCTCTCTTAGGCAAGGGTCTCTTCCCTTCCTCTCCCGTTAGACAGGGCTGTTTCTCCTGCTCCTGGTTTCCCATGCCTGGAATCCTGGTCACTGCAGAAACCGGTCAATCTTCCTTATCTCTGCTATTTGGGCATTTCTGAGTCTCTACTGGGTGCCTATCCCTGTGCTGAGCACTGGGGCAAATATAAAGATAAGCGAGGCAGGATCGTGATGAGTGTTCACCCCACAATTCTGGATGCCCCCCTGTCCCTGAGACCAGCAATTTCTGAGCTCTGGAGTCTCTTTCCATCCAGCCCTGCCTCCGGGCCAGCTGCTCAGCTGCTTGCAGCCTCCTCACCCTTCTACCCCTGACACTGTACACAGCTATTTAGGAGGTGTCTTCCTCCCTGAGGCTGCTTTCAGAAAAGAACAAAGAGGGACTGCAAGGCTAGGGAGTGGCAGGACATCTGGAGACGCTTATTTCTAAGTCCAACTAGCTCCGCTGAGCTTCAGCTGCGGGCTTTATCTGGCCTGATAATAGACCGAAACCATAGTCTGCTCCCTTTTGAGCGATCTGTGAGCCTGCCAGGGTGGCAGCGGCCCAGGGTGGCGCTGGGCACTGCTCCAGCTGACGCAGGGTGTGGAGCCACCAGCCTGCACGCTGCCTGCCACATAGGGACGTTCCGTCCATCCAGGGGTCCTCAGTACCTGCCCAGGAGGCTCAGGACATATCTGGAGAAGGGCAGCTTCGTCAATTGCGGTGTGGGGTAGTGCCAGCAGTGAGGACAGTGCCTGGCATATAGTAGGAACTCTGTAGCTGATCGTTATGCATTCAGCACCTATTTATCAGAGTCCTGTGATGTGCAGGAAGCTGTGTTTTCCCCTCCCCATCCTTCTATATGCTTCCTCCAGCACCTGTTGGGGATTTCTTGATGCAGCAAGACGTGGGGAGTCTCCAAGGCAGTTGGTCTGTGAAGGGCCAGTGGGGCCAGCCCTGCCCACCGTGTCTCAGGAGGAAGCATCAGTGTCTAGGAGAACAGCAAGTGCTTGCTCACGTGACCAATGTCACCTCCCCAGCACCAGTAGGCAGGCCCGGGGCTTTTGCACCCTCATTTTGCAGAAGAATGGGGTTTTCACCCAGATGTTCCACCTCACCCTTCAGCACTCAGAGTGCTGTGGCCACCCTGGCAGGCTCACAGATCATTCAAAAGGGAGCAGACTATGGTTTCAGTCTATCCTTGGGCCAGATAAAGGCAGCAGCTGAAGCTCAGGGGAGCTAGTTGGACTTACAAATAAGCATCTCCAGATGCCTGGCCACTCCCTGGCCTTGCAGTCCCTCTGTTGGGTGGAATAAGAGCTGGGTTTGGGCTGGGGAAGGGCAGCAAGTGGAGATGAGGTGAGGAGCAGAGGGAGGGGGCAGACTGGGCCAGTGGGCGCAGGTGGGCGCAGGTGGGCTCAGGACCCGGCCCCGGGCTTGGGCTGCTGGATGGCGCAGGGCGGGCTGGTGGGAATCCAATGACCTCAGCTCCTCTCTGAGTGGCCCCTGGCTACGCCCTGAGAGGACAAGCAGTGCCGGGCGGGATCAGGGGCTAATGACTGTTTTCCAACAGGCTGTTTTCCTCTTCCAACTCCAGCCTCCATTCCTCTATGTGGGGTTTATCTGCCTGGGTCATCGTTCTGCAGTCTGCACTTCCCAGGGTAATAGCAGCCTGGTCTGGGGTCTCCTGCCTGCCCTGGCCTTGGGGCCCTGCAAACAGATGGCAGTAGATGAGGGAGAGGAGGGCAGGAACCAACAGGAGAAGCACGCCTGCCCCACCCTGCCCCCGTGCCGGGTCACCGCAGCTGTGTGTCCTCAGCTCAGGGTGGCTCCCCTCACTGCAGGGCTCATCACCGCCCAGATCCAGGGAACCCCATGGACACCTGCACCCCCGAGTCCTTACCTCAACTGTCAACCCCCGCCCAAGCCCACACGGACCCTCACTGGCCTCAGGGGTCCTCCCAACCCCTTCCTACCACAAGCTGCTCCGAAGGCATCCAGTTTACAGTTGAAGGTACTGAGGCTCTGAGAGCTTAAATGACTTGTCCCAGTGTAGGCAGAATTATGTCCAAAGATGTCCACATCCTAATCCCCAGAACGTGTGAGCATGTTCCCTTACATGGCAGAAGGGACTTTGCAAATGGGATTGAGGATCTCGTGGTGCAGAGATTATCCTGATTATGTGTGTGGGCCCAGTGTTGTCAAGAGGGTCCTTTCAACTGGACGAGGGAGGCAGGAGATGAGGTGGCACAAGGAAGATGAATAGGAGACCAGGAACGTGGGCAGCCATGGGAATCTGGAAAAGGCAGGAAAATGGACTCCACTGTGGAGTCTCCAGGAGGAACGCAGCCCCACCACACCTTGAGTTCAGCCTAGTGAGACTGTTTTGGATTTCTGGCCTCCAGAGCTGCAGTGGTAAGATTTATTTAGAGACAGGGCCTCACTCTGTTGCCCAGGCTGGAGTGCAGTGGTGAGATCTCGGCTCACTGCAGTCTCCACCTCCTGGGTTCAAGTGATTCTCACGCCTCAGCCTCCTGAGTAGCTGGGACTACAGGCATGTGCCACCATACCTGGCTAAGTTTTGTATTTTTAGTAGAGACAGAGTTTCACCATGTTGCCCAGGCTGGTCTTGAACACCTGACCTCAAGTGATCCGCCCACCTCAGCCTCCCAAAATACTGGGATTACAGGAGTGAGCCGCTACACCCAGTCAGTAAGATTAATTTAAATAAAGAAATACAATTGTGTTGCGTGAAGCCCCTAGGTTCATGGAAATCTGTGACAGCAGCTGCGGGAAGCTAATCCTGCCAGCTGGTAAGTGGTGGAGCTAGGCGTTGAACCCAGAGCGAAGGGTTGGGTTTCAGGCTGCTCCCTTGGTCTGGTGGCTGTGTCCACCACTTTCTCCGCCTCTCTTCCCACTCCCTGCCTGTGTTTTCTGAAGGGTGGCTTTGCAGCTTGGTGGGGAAAAGCCATCTGGTGAGTATGGGAGAGAGATTCAACTCAGGGCCAGGGGCTGGGTTTCCGTTGCTTTCTTCCCCCTCCTCCTCCAACTCCAGCCTGCCCCTTCCTGTCCCTCTCCCATAGCGAGGGGCAGAGAAGCATGCCTACAGCAGCCGCTTTCTTGGGGGTTCATGTGGGGGACAGGTCTGTGCTGGCCATCAGGGCTGCAGGTGTGAAGGGCACTGCAACAGCGCAGCTGATACGACCTCTGCCGAGGTACACCCAGCTGCTTCCACACTTCGCTGGGTTTTTCCTTCCTGGCTGCTGCGTCATTTGAAGCAGGGTGGGTGGGATGAGGGGGTGTCTTTGGGTCTCTCCTCGGGGGCCCCTGAGGCTCTGTGTGTCTATCTCAGGGTAGGGGATGTCTGGGTGCCTGGTGTGGGGAGGATCCGAGGTCCCTGCCCCTGTTGTATGTGTGTGTTGGGGGGCATCTCAGACACTGTGTGCCTCTGGGCAATGTGTCTCTCTGCATGCGAGTATGCCCTCTGCTCACGGCCCTGCTGTGTGCCTGTGTATGTGTGTGAATTTATGACCGTAAGTGTGTGAACATGTGACCCTGTGCCCATATGTAAATGTGTGTGAGCACATATGTGGGTCCTCACTCATTCCTCTGTGTGAACACATGAGTGTGCAAATGTGATGTCTTCTCGTGCTCCTGTGACTGTAGGAACACATGGGAGCATATGCGGTCTCACATCCTGCATGTGAATGTGTGTGGACGTGTAAGCATATGAGTGTGCAGACACACCCACTCATGCCCCCATGTGTGGCTGTGGGAGTGTGCAAGTGCGTGTGTCTATAGATGTCCTTGTGTGGGTGTTGGCAAATGTCTGCTTCCTCCCCGTGTGTGTGTGTGAGTGCGTGGCCGGGGGAGCGCCACCCCCCCAGCCAGCCAGCATTGCCTCACCCCAGTGACACAGCTGCTAATGACTGTTTGTCATTGTCTGTGCGGTGGTGGCATCACCTGCGCTAATGACAGTCTCCCCTGCCTAATGACCTGGCTCCTGCCCCATTATTTAGGAGCCTCAGGATCACTGGCCCTGTGACCAGAGAGATTTTGACCAGCTCAAAACATTTCCCATTGGGGTATTGGGGGGTGGGGAAGTCATAAATCTCACCCCTCCCTGACAGCCCTCAGGGTGCCTATGTGGGCTGGAATTTCAGTGGGCTGATGGCATCCTGGGTGGGAAGCCCCAGGTCTGGCCCTGCCCTCTGTCTCCGGCAGAGCTGGGCAGCTGTTGCCTCTCCCCACAGGTCCCCCTAGAACCTGGCAACCAGATGCACATCAGGTCTCAAAGACAGGGCTCTGCCTTTCCACCATGAAACTCCCAGGATTCCTCACCTCTGAGAAATGGAGGTGTCCCTTCTGAGCAGGTCTCTCTGTGCCCAGGAGGCTCTGGTCTGCAGCTGACCTTGGGGAGTGAGGGGGTCTGGAGCAGCCAGTGAACCACAGGGTCCAGAGCAGGCTGCCTGCGTGGAGGCCACCGCGGAGCCTCATCCAGTCGCGCCGTCAATATTTTTTTTATGATGAACATTAAATTAAAACAGCCTCTGGATTCTGGAGGAGAGCTACCCCTTTCTGCGAGCCCACAGCCACAGCCGCTTGTTCATATTCCCTTCTAGCTTTCAATCTGCACCCTCCTATTGATGTTCTCCACTTATAGGCAGGCCTCCTTCGACTTGAAGTTTACCTGGGTCTGCAGGGAAGCCTAGGACTCTGTCTGGGGCAGGAGGGACTTCTTAAAAGTGTTCCGGGTTGACAGATGCAGGCCTGGAACTGGCTGTGGGACCTGGAGCTGGGGAGCTGTGGTGTCCTCCTCGGCCATGTGCGGCTGCACTGGTACCTGCTTCCTAGGGTTGCTCTGGGGACTAGGTAAATGCTGTGCGTTACAGAAAGCATTCAGAACATTGCTGGCACATGGCAAGCATGCAGTGAATCTTTTTAAAGCCACTGAGCCTGCATTGCCTCCTCTCCAAAATGGGACAGACAATGCTGCTGCTCAGGGCTGTGGTGAGGATTAGTGAGAAGCCACGGGAAGCGCCTGCTGCAGAGTGGGACAGCTCCGGCATCTTTCTCACAGTCCTCTGCTTCTCTCCTCACCCAAGAGGGGCTGAGTGAGGGAAAAAGGAAGGGGTGGTTTCCCCGGCTGTTTGCATTGCGGCCTTGGTGTCCCTGTCCTGGTGCGGCACTCCCTCACTTGCCAGCCAGGGACTGTGGCTTGCTTACATTACTTACAGAGGGATTTCTCAGGCTCATCTGTGACTCACTAGAGGGTCGTGATGATAGGAAACCATCCCACTGCATTACAGAGTATAGTTTTGTGAATGTATGTGTCGGTTGCTGTAAAATGTATTTCTTCCCGTGTGTTGAGGTTAAGGAGCTGGAGACACCTGCTCTACTGTCTCTGGGCAGGGCAGGAGCAGGGGCCTGGGGACTCCCTGGTTTTGCCTTGTTCCTCCTCTGCTCCATCATGAGGTGTGTGCTAAGTGCCCATGTGTGCTGCCCTGACATGACTGGGTCCCAAAATGGGAGAACCCAGATCCAGCTGGGGACAGATCCCTTCCTGCCCCCAACAACCCACAGAAGTGCCCCCTCATTTCATGTGCCCGGGAAGGCCCACACTTGACATCCAAAGTGCTAAGCCATCCAGGAGCGGCCTCCAGGGTGGAGGCTGCCGCAGGACAGGTGAGGGTACAAGGGAAGCCCTGGCATGGCTTGCTTCTGGACCTAGGCCTGGATGAGCTTCAGGGCTGAACCAAGCTGTCCTGAATCCTGCTCCTTTCCCCATGTGCTGGACACTTAGCCAGCCAGCCCAGGGGTAGGGTGAGGGCATCAGAAAATGTGTCCCACAAAAGCAGACCAGTTGGGGGGGGCCTGCAGCTCAGGCATGGCCTTTTTTTCCTTTCCCCAACACAATAGCTACACCCTCAGTGTGGGCCCAACTGGGAGCCAGTGATGGGTGGGGGCAAGGGGTGCTGGGGCACCCCAATAGCAATGGCTGTCACTTATTGAGGGAGGCCTCTGCGCCAGGCGCAGCACAGATCAACTTCAGTCTTTATGACTCTCCCTAAGTGTTCATATCATGGTGCTCATCTTATAGACAGCAAATCTGAGGTCCAGAGCAGTTATGTCCACACAATTAGTAAGTGCTAGGGCTGAGAATCAATCTCAGTTTGGTCTCTCTCTGCATCCTCCTATGGCTTCCAAGGGAAATGTGTGTTACTGGGGACACAGCACTGGCACACAGGCTGGTTCCAAAGGCCGGGTGGAGGGAACTTGGTCTTGGAAGGGCTTGCAGTACACCAGCTGGAGAAGCTTTCTTTGAGGAGAAGCTGACCTCTTCCAGGTACTCCCCAGAGAGTCCTTCCCCAGTATAACCTTAGCTGGGGCCTCCCTGGCAGTGAAGGCAAGAACTTGCTCATGGGGAGAAATGTTCCTTATTGGAAGTTTTATCAGTGAGATTATCAAGAGGAAAAAGTTGCAGCAGGGGAGATGTGACTTAGAATCCAAAGTCTTCCTTGGCACTCCTTAAGGGCAGGGACTAATCCTCCAGCAAAATGGGCTTAATGCACACTGGAGACTCTTACAAATAGTGATGATTGTGGCATGTGTAGCTTTGTGAAAACATCTGCAAAGTAACACATAAACAAGGGCAAATGGGCACAGGGTAACTTGGGATCTAAGCACCGAGGGGACGGGAGTAAGCAGTGGAGTAAGAGTTGGGTGGGGTTGGCCAGGGAAGGCTTCCAAGAGCGGGGAGTGTGTGATGGTCCAGGAGGGACAAGGCTTTCCTTGAGGTTAGGACAGGCAGGGGAGCAACCGGCATCTGCCATCCCAGCGGCATCATTCCAGAACCAGCCAGTCCCTAGAGCCCTACCCCTGAGTGACTGACGGCTCAGTGACCTGGTACTCTGGGAATTCACCCTGCCTCCTGGGTGGGGATTGTCCAGTCACACGCCTGTCCAGCCCAGTTGGTACCACTGGAAAATGATGTGGAAATGTGGTGTGACCTTGAGCCAGGTCCTCTTCACCAGGGTTTTGGCCCAGTTTTGGCCTGTGGCCCATCCAAGTGTCTTCTCTGTGAGATGCTGGGGAAAGAAAAGAGCAGGAGTGCGCTTCTGTCAAGGTGGGGCTGAGAGAGATTCTGGGAAGCGGAGTGGGGAATGCTACCAAGGCCAGCTGCCTCCCTCCTCAGGAGTTAGGGGCCAGTCAGGAGGGTGTGTGCCCTGCGGTCGGCTGCCTTCAGACTCGGCTGCCTCCTGGGCAAGAGCCCGGACCTGAGGCTGTGGAGAGAAACCCCAGATTCACAGAGCTCCTGGGTGGGAGGAGACTTGAGTCTCCTTGCTTTCCTTACAGAAAGGGAGGTGGGGGCCAGGGGTTGGGAAGGGAGGATAGAGCGTGTGTGTGTGTGTTTGTGTGTGTGTGTGTGTGTGTGTGTGTGTGTGTGTGTGTGTGTGGTGGATGGACCCAGGTTATGAGGTTTTTGATTTTTGAGGACTTCCCTTGGGGTGGGGGAGGCTGGTTTGAGGCTGAGGTCTGAGGTGGGGGCAGCAAGTGCACCTCCGGTTCTAGTGCTGGGGTGGTGGTTGGGGAGGGAGAGACAGGCAGAGCCCAGGTGGCTCCCTGCAGGAAGGGTAGGCCAGGAAGCAGGGCCAGGAAGCAGGAAGCTGGAAGGGGTAGGACCTAGGTGGGGAGTTCCTTGGTGGGGACAAGGAGGCACGTGTGTCTCTCTGTGCTGGAGCTGAAGGCCTGAGAGCAGACAGGGAATTGGGGAGCGGAGAGAGCACCCTGAAGGCAGAGCTCTGGGCCATGTGGAGGCCTCCTCCTGTAATCAGGAGGCAAAGGGAGCCCCTGGCGGTCCAGAAGGACCAGACAGCTCCTTCCCTGGGGCTGCCAGCCAGGCCTGCCCATGCTGTACTCCAGAAGCTGCAGCCTGTCCAGGCAGGCTCAGGGGAGGGTCTCTGGACTCCCAACCGTGGGTTTTGGGGTGGGTGGAGGGGCTAATTTGGGGAGAGACATATCCAGGAATTGGCTGGGGGAAGAGAGGTTGAGGCTCAAGACACAGAAGAACTTGGTGACTCCTGACTCCTGCTCTGTGTGTCCTGTAGGGACACCCTGAAACAGAGAGAGAGAGAGAGAGAGAGAGAGAGAGAGAGACGCATCTCTTTGGGGATTATAGTTCTTTACAGCTGGCATTTAGGTGTGTGTCTGCAGCAGCCTCAGGAGTGACAGCATTTGGCCAGCTATCTCCTGCCCAGCAAACCTCCTGTGCTTTAAAACAAGGGTGTCTTGTCTAGGGTCAGGAGAAAGAGATGCAGGGGAGGCACTGGACCCTGTTGAGGGTGAGAGCCTCCCCTCACCTACCCCACAGTCACAGGGAGGCTACTGGGGAGCACAGAAGGGCCTGGGAGGAAGGACAGAGATGTTGAGTCACTAGATAAAGGCTTCATGTGGAGGCCAGGGGAATCTCGTGTCTGAGCCCCATGGGGACAGCTCTGTTGTCGGCTCTTTCCAGCCTTCCCGTCTTCTTGTCTTGGGCATCTTGCCCAGGTGCTGCTGTCAGTACCTGCTCCCTGAGCCAGTGCCTGGCACACATAGCCATGAGATCATGGGGCGGGGTAAATTGGCAGGTCCCCGATCTCCCTTGGAGCTGCGGCAGGTGCATGTTGGAGCTCTGGGCCTGGCGCCTCTGTAATCTCCTACCTGGCCCCTTGCAGGGAGGTGGCTCCTCCAACCAGCCATTTCTGCTTTTTCCACCTCAGTCCCCAGGCTCCGATAAAGGGGGAACATTGGCCCAATCCATGGCATGAAGGCTTGAGATTAGAATTCAAGAAGGACTTCCTACTCAACATATGGGATGGTGGGATAAGGGCACAGGGAGTTAAAACTGGGGACAAATACTAATAATAAGTGTATTACTCAACGTCAAGGGCTTATTCTGCGCCCTGCTCTGTGCTAAGTGCTTTGCAGGCAGTTCTCATGTAATCTTCACTTGACCTTGTAGAACACAGAAACTCAGGCAGAGCTTTGCCAGCCAGTGAGCAGAGGAGCTGGTGCTTGCTCTGAGCTTCTAGCTGTGGGATAAATCCTGAGGGTGGGGTGAAGCTGGCCACTAGAGGATCACGTGGGGTCCGGAGTGCCCATCATCCATCATTTAGCATTCAGTCGTGAATAAGACAGGGGTCTGGAGGTCAAACAGGTAGGGCAGGTAAGAGCTGACCTCATGTTGCAGAGGGCAAACGTTAGGACGCAGAGGTGGGTGGGCTTGTTTCTGTTTGGCACCTCTTGAGTCAGAAAAGAAGCACGCACATCAGAACTGTGACAAGATGGAGCGAGGTGAGACAGCAAGACGTTCTGACTTCCAGGGCTGCATGTCCTTGGCACGTGAGGGGCGTGTCTCCCAGAGAGGGAGAGCTGCTTTCCGGGCTCAATCTGGAAGTAAGAGGATGGGCAGCCCACCTTGGGGTCTTTGTTCAGGCTTGTGTGCAAGCACCTGTGTGTGCACGTGTGTGTGTATGTGCCAGATATGTGTGTCCACAGTCTTGAGGCGTCTTCCGCCTCCACAGGCTCTGAGCTCTCCAGCAGGGTCTGTTGTGAGTACAGGCCCCCAAGAGAGGACTGTTTCCTTTGCTGATGGTCTGGGAGGTACGTCTGGGTGCAATGCACCTAGATTGGGGACCATTCTTTTTCTTCAAATGTCCCCTAGTTTGGCAGACCATGTATTCCAATCCTAAAACCCTCACCCTTACTTTCAGGAATTTTTCTCTGCCCCTTCTGCAAGGACCCCCATTCCCTTCACCTTTCCTTGAGGATAAACAAGTCTAGGACTTTAGCTAGGGGTGGGCGTATCCTATTTCTTCCCTCTAACCACGATTTCTACCTTGACTTGTTTGCCCCTGCCACGTTTCAGCTTCCACAGAATTGGATCCACTGCAGTGAGTCCACACATGCTTAACAGCACAGGTGCACGGGGAGAAGGGGCGCGTTAATGACTGGGTGTGGCTGGGCACAGCCCTTGGGTGCTCCTTGTGAGGTGTCATGTCGGCTGTTGGCCCTCTCTGCCCTTGGTGTCCAAGCCTGTGCCCCATGCCAGGGGTCTGGGGTCAGATTCTGTGTCTCAAGGTCCAAGGGCAACACACCCCAAGTCCTGGGATGTCAGGGCCATGTGGGACCCTAGAGAACACCTAGGTGCATCCATCCCTCCTTGATAGACAAGGCACACCCCAGAGATGGATGGACCTTGCCCAAGATCATGCAGCAAGTTTGGAGGACACAGCTCGGTCCCCTGACCCCCAGTCACAGTTCTGTCCACCATGCCACATTCTCCCCCTAATTTTAACAACCCCCTCTTCCTCCCCCTCCCTCTCTTTGCTGACATCTCTGTACTTTTCTCATGCCCTCCCCTTTCAAGGTGGGTGGGCCAGAATCTGCCCACTAGAACCTACCCGTTTCTCAAGGCCTAGCCTGGCCCTCCTTCACTCTGGAACCTGCCCGATTCCTCTCCCCTAACATCTTCTGTGCCATTAGTGACACGTCCTGCTAATTCTCATTCCCTAATTGTCTGTAACACAAATTAATGCTTGATTACTTGATGCTGTAATGACCTGGGTTCTAACCAGGCTCAATTGCTTTCTAGCTGCGTGACCTTGGGCTAGTTACTTAACATTCTTAGTCCTCTGTTTTGTCATCTGTTAGTGGGGCTGGCTTTTGAGCCAGAGTAGACAGCAGAAGCCAAGACTCAGAGGGGAAAACTTCAAAAAAAGGCAGTGTGAAAATCTAAGGTGTGATGGGGGGTTGGGAGCAATGGTGAAGGGGCAGACAGGGGTCGAACCAGGGTAGCCTCAGCTGTGGGGGGCTTATGTTATTGGTAATGGTGCTCCCATGAGGCTTTTTGGAAGGGAAGTAACACACCCCCGCCTGGAGCTTGAAATGGGGTAGAAAGACGACGGGCTTTGGCGCTGGCAGAGCTGGACTGAAACTCCAGCTCTACCACTGACAGCGGCGTGATCCTGCACACATTGCTGGGTCTCTCTGGGCCTCCTTTCTCAACCTGTAGAATAAGGATTATGGAGTTGTGGAGTTATGGTAAGGATTAAACAAGGAAAGGTCTATTAATTGCTTAGCTTGGAGTCTTGCACTCAGTAAGTACTTAACAAGAGGTAGCCGTGATGATGGTGCTGTCGTCACCACCCAGAAGCATGTGTCTGCCTTCTGGACCGCCTCTGTGCTGGGTCTCTGGGCCCTGGGTGTCAGGCTCATTCCTCATTTCCCAGCCTGGAAGCTTCCCAAGGGCAGGGCTCACATGCATCATCTTCTTGCTCTTGCTCTTTCAGGAAGTGACGGGAGTGGGGAAGGCTGCTAAACTGGTGATGTCATACTTTGGGGCTTCTGGGTGGTTCTGCAGAGGCCCCAGGGACTGTAGGCAGGTGGAGAGGGGATGCAGGGGGGTCTCATGTCCTCTTGGTCACCCGTCCGCTGTGTAGGGTCTGAAGTGATTAAGGAGCTTGGGGAGGTTGGTGTTGAAAAGATGGCAAGCCACTTCTCCCAGGGACAGTCCCTGGAGCCTCAGGCACTGTGGTGGGCCTACCACTGCTGGGGAACCTTGTGGCGGGGCCCATCTCCCAGAGAGTGAGCACGGAGGTGGGAGCTGAAGGGACCTTGACTGCCAGCTTCCCCAATCCCCGACTGAGTGTCTCCTTGGTCCATGAGGATGAAATAAATATGAATAATGAAATAATTAGAGTCTAATGTTAGACGGGATTTCTTAAACATCTACTAGCTGTTCAGTGGTGTGCTGGGTGTGGAGGATAATCATTTGGCAAGGTTGGCTGGGCCCCTGCCTGCAGAGAGGTTACAGTTTAGAAAGGGATTCAGACAAGCACACAGAGGCTATGCACCAGAAAGGGAGGAAGCCTGGGGGCCATGGGAACGCTGAGGGTGCACTTGAGCTTCCTAAAAAATGGCCGTGTGAAGTTTCGTGGGGATGAGACATAGCTGGGCCCTGCAGGCTGAGCTGGGGACCTGCCAGCAGTTGTGTGGCTGGAGAGCAGACCAGGGTGTTAAGAGCAGTGGAGCGTGGGCGGTGGGGGCGGGTGAGGGTGACAGTGGTTGGAGATGAAGCCAGAAAAGTAAAAGGGGCTATTGAATGCTGTTGTGAGGAGTGAGCTTTCTGTCCCAAGGGAAGCTGGGAGCTGTTGAAGAGTTTTTAGCAGGGAGGGATGTGGTCAGATGCAGGGGCTGCAGTGCTACTGGAATGGGGAGGATGGGGGGGTCTGTCATTGGATTTCATTGAACAGTGGAGTGATGAGGGGGACATGCTCCTGGGGAGGGAGGTGGGGATGGAGTGTGTGGGTCTGGCGCAGGCAGTCTGAGGTGGGCCTGCCCAGGTGGGAGGGTGTGGGGACTTCACCAGGTCGGGGTTTGCTCCCTGGGCAGGGCTGAGGGAGGGGGAAGGGTGAGGTGGAGGGCTGGACTACAAGAGCAGGTGGTGGAGCTGTGGCCTCCGCTCCTCCAGCACCTCCCTTAGTCCTCCCAGGCTGGTCTGCTCTACTGGCCCTCCGAAAGACATGCCACTTTGCCGAGCCTTGGTGTTCTCATCTGAAGAATGGAGCGGGCAAGGCCTTTCTCCCACATAGTCAGGTATCTGATTAGTCAACAGTCATGGTGTCTCCATCTGGTCCCTGAGTTATGGGACACAGGAACTGGGAGAGGCAAGCCCATGACCCACCAGGCCCCTGAGGGCCATGCCAGGGCCAGAGGTGGGCTCTTGGCCAGCTCTGGGAGTACTTCAGGAGGAGGGACTGGAAGTTCTGGGAGTGTGTCCATGATAAAGAGCTGCAAACAAGATCCCAGATCCAAGGCCACCTCCCCTTCTCTGTGACACAGGGTGCTCTCTCAGACCCTTACAGCGTATTGGGCATTTGAACCACCCCTGTGCAGTGGGACTAGGTCCTTCAGGGCTGGGAGGACAGGGAATATGGGGGTATAGCTTAGGCATAATGGGGTGAGGACCCTGCACTCACCCAGCTCCGAAGGTTACAGATCTTTGCTGCTCATCTTCTGCCTCTGCAGAGCGCTGAATGGGAAGAAATGGGGTCCACGTGCAGCAGGCAGGAGAGATTTAGGCGACAAGAACTTCCAGTGCTGTCTCAGGGTTCCTAGCTTTCCCCATGTCCTGAGGGAGCTGCTGAGCCTGTGGGAGATGAGCGGTGTCCACTCCCCAGTTCTTCTCAGCCTCCCCCACCTGCCTTTCTGGGACACCTTTGTCTGCCACCTGTGTTTTGTTGGAAGCTGTCCTCATGTGTGTGTTAGGCAGGCAGCAGGTGCTGGAGCAGAGTGCTCTGCTCATTGCTTCCCCCTCGGGGGTCACCGCAAGTTGGGGTAAGAGTGGGGTGTTTCCACCAGACCTGTAAGAGGGGAAAGCAAGCCCCCATCCTCCCTGGAGGGTCTCTGCTGCTAGAAAAGGTGCTTTAGCAGGCTCATCTGTGTGAGTCACTGCCTTCCATGCAGGGTAAGTTGAGCTCTGCCTTTTGGATCTCAAAATCCAGGGATGCTGAGGTGCTGGGTCTGGAGAAGGGAGGCGGTACAGCGCAGCAGGGCCCTGGCCTGTCTGTCCTGACGGGAGACGGGGCTGGCAGGACAGGGATGCTGGATGGCTGGTGATGCAGGGCGTGCCTGTCCCTCTCCTCCTTCCTCACACCCCCGTGCTGCTCTGTCCCCTTCTGGCCCCTCTTCTCTCCTCCCTTTTCCTTCTCTTCTCTCTCACTCCCCTCCTGGCCTCAACCTTTTTGTTTGCCTCCCCTCAGTCCTGCCCACTGTCTCCTTTATTTCTTCCTTAACCTCCTGCCCTTCCCTTTCCCATCTCCTCCTCCACCCTCGCGTTCTCTTCAACTACTTGCCCCACCACAGACACCCTCCCTGAGTTCAAGCTGCCCATTCTTTCTTTTTGCAGCCCCTGCCCATCTGGGCAGCAGAGTTCATCCCATACCCTGCAGGGAGACCAGGGCCATCACGATGTCCCTCTCCTCGCTCCTAGAGGCTGGCGGAGCCCAGCCTGAGCTTGTGCCACCTGCTGGCTCAGGCCAGTGGGACTGTGCCTCAGGCAGGCTCCTGCCCTTCGGAGCCCAGGGCTGGGCTGTGGACCCAACAGCGGCCCCCAGAGGTGAGGCTGGGAATTGCAGCATCATGCCAGCTGCAGTTCCCTCCCTGCTGTACTCTCACTCCTGATGTCCTGAAGGTCCCACCTGTATGTCTAGCGGGGGGGATAAGCATGTGAATGCTGTGTGGTCACCTGGGCATAGTCTACGGTTCATGCATGCATGTGTGCGTCTGGTGTGTGTGCATGATATGAGTGTGTACCTCCTGCTTGGGTGGGTGTGCAGGTGTGTGATGGAATTCAGGCTCCTGCAGACTTTATGTATTTGTGAGTGTGTACATTCGGGAGCATGCGTGATAGCACAAAGTCAGGTGTTCCCTGCATACTTGGAGATTCAGTGCCCTGCCAAGTGTGTGCTCATCTGTGCCTGGGGATGCCAGTGAGCACGGGAATAGCATGAAGCCACGTGGACATGTGTGAGGTAGGAGGGGCTGTGGGCGTTTGCATAAGGCTGCTCATAGCATGCACCTGTGTGCCTGAGAGGGACTATCTGCCTGCGTGAGTTATGTGCACACACCTGTATTCATTGCACTTTCGAGGGATATGAGACCCCCCCCGGGGGAGGTCTGTGGTGCCATAAAGGCAAGTGTGAGCAGTGAGCAAGGCTCGAGGGAAGTGGTTGTGCTGAAAGGGGGCATATTTAAGATTTATAAGCTTTTAAGGAAAAGCCTCAGCCACATTCAGGCCCCAGACACAGTGATACCCTCCCACCCTGCTGCCACATCACTCCGGCCTGACATCAGCCAGGCACCTGAAACCACAGGAATGGGAGGTAGTCTCGTTGCCTCTGTCTCCTCACCTGCTCACCCACTGTAGGGCTGATGCCAGGGAAGAGCAAGGATGCCTCCCCGAAGCACCTGCAGGGTGCAGGAGTGTGCGGCCAAGATGTTGCTACAGTCCAGGCCAGAGACCCCTCTGCAGCCATGGAGGCCATGCTAGCCCCACCCCATGGCTGAGAGAGGGTTGCAAGGAGTGGGGACACCTGCCTCTACCTTGGTGGACCTGGGGTCCAGATGCCCCCTTTCCCAGCCAAGCCTGGCTCCTTCAGGAGAGTTGATGGGCCTCCCAAAGTCTGCCTGCTGGGACTGACTGGCCAAGAAGCAGAGGGGAGGAAGCCCTTGATAACTGTGGGCTGGAGGAATGAGTGAAGAAACAGTGGGGCTGGGTGAGGTGGCTCACACCTGTAATCCCAGGGCTTTGGGAAGCCAAGGCAGGAGGATGGCTTGAGCCCAGGAGTTGAAGACCAGCCTTGGCAACACAGTGAGACCCTGTATATACACTTTTTTTTTTTTTTGAGACAGTCTTGCTCTGTCACCGAGGCTGGAGTGCAGTGTTACAATCTCGGTTCACTGCAATCTCTGCCTCCTGGGTTAAAGTGATTCTCATGCCCTCAGCCTCCCAGGTAGCTGGGATTACAGGCATGTGCCACCACTCCTGGCTGATTTTTGTGGTATTTATTTTCAGTAGAGATGGGATTCACCATGTTGGCCAGGCTGGTCTTGAACTCCTGACCTCAAGTGATCCGCTTGCCTTGGCCTCCCAAAGTGCTGGGATTACAGGCATGAGCCACCATGCCCTGCCCATTTTTTTTTTTTAAAAGAAACAGCAGTTCCCAGGGATGGTGCTGACTGGCCCCAGGGAATGCACTGAGGGTGAGTGGATGGCTGTGCTCAGTGCTGGGAGATTGGCCTTTGAATTCACTTCTGCCTGATCCTCACTTTTCCCCTTTCTAGGAATGATCAGAAATCCCCTACAAGGTAATGGTACCAATAAAATTCAGAGGTGTGCCTGGTACCTAGCACATGGTAGGTGCTCAGGAAATGACAAGTGTGCCCTCCTCGACAGCTGACAGCTGTCCTGAGCCCCTTCCAGAGCAACTCCTGGACCAGCTATGAGTCAACTATGGCTGGGCAGCAGGGATCCTCGAGTTCCTGTTCTGGAAGCATGAGTCAGGCCCAGGTTGGAGAGGAGGGAGGTCACATTGGGGTCAGATGCTGGACCCAGGCAGGATCAGACATGCACCTGGCTGCCACCTTATCACGATGCCCGTTGCTAGTAACTGGATCTCAGAAGTTAAGGCCCTGGGGCTGGATGAAGCATTCCAGCTCTGTTGTTGACGTGGGCTGTATGATGCATAGATGCTTTTCAGATAGCACAGCTTGAAAAGGTCCAGCATGTCCCCAAAGGCATTGTCTTCACAGCTGCTGCTGCTGGGGACAGAACCCCCAGCTCTAGAGCTTGCCCAGCCTGGGGACCCCCATCACCTGCATCAGAGCTCCTGAAGCTAGCCTGCCAGTTCAGAGCCCATCTCTGATTTCCAGAGAGCCTCTGTTCTTTATCTAGATCATCGCAGTCACTAGTGAGGGCCCAGTTGTGCTTTCCACCAGGTTTTAGAGAACATCTGAGGAGTGGAAATTCCCATTTTAACCCTCTTTCTCACACCTCTGACTCCGAGCGGGGTCCATCATCCCCTGTTGCTGCAAACTGTGACTGTTCAGTACAATGGACAGTGCTCATGAGAGGGTCGGGTGGAGGCGAGCTTGTGCTGTGCAGTAGGCAACGTTTCAGCCACACTAGGCACATGCCCAGTGCCCAGCTCCTTATAGCTGGGAACCACTATCTCTCTTGTTTCTTGTGGCAGATGACAATAGCTTATCTATCTCTCAGGAACTAAGCACACCGCTCTAGACAGTCAATAATATGAACGACCTTATTTAAGAATTAGGTGCCTCAGAGAGAGCCTTTGCAGGCTGAAACATGGAGGGAAGTGGCGTGATGATGGGACTTACCTCTTTGCCTCCCAGATGTGCAGAAAAAGGCAGTGCAGGAACACACACACACCCGAACAGAGAAACAAAGCGTTCATTGAGTGCCTGCTGTGGACCGAGCCTTCTTAGGCACTGGGAGGGAGTGGGTAGAAAAGTGAGTTTGCACAGCACTTGCCTTTAGCAGCTCACAGTTGTATGGAGAAGATACGCATCAGCAAACACTGCTTTTCCATTTCTGAAATTTATGGGACTATCCTGGGGAAAACATCAAACCTGTTAAAATATGCAAAAAGTGAAGCAGCAGCTTTGCTGTAGGGAAATACAAACCTCAGAAACCCGTAGTGACGGCCGCTGAACACGGGTTTGTAAGGCAGCCCTCTCCTGGTTCCACTGGCAACTGCGCCGGCCGGGCCCTGCCACCCTTGCTGGGGAAACAGTGTAGGGAAATGGCATAGAGGGCCAAGGACAACAGGGTCTGGTGACTTAGATAAAATGAATACGAATATATATATATAAAATGTGACAATACGAGAGCAAAGGTGCTCCTCTCTTCCCTCTCTTCCTCTCCCTTCCTCCCTTCCCCAGGCTACTCCTTCTCTGAGCCTTAGGGCCTGATGAGAAGGTCTTGGTCCCAGTGGAGGGTAGGAAAAATCCCCATTTGTTTTGCTTTCTATTCCAAGCCCCAGAGGCCACAGGCGTCTGACCTCCTCCTGGAGTGCTCAGTGCTGAGGCTCCTCACTGGATCCTTGCCTGCACCCAGCCGCCAGCCCTCCCTGGCCAGCCTGGGGCCTGAACCCCTGCACTGGGAGGTGCTTGTCTGCCCGCACCTGGCAACCTGCCCCGAGTCAGTCAGGATGAACAGGTTTGGCCACCTGAACTGGCTGCAGCCTTTGCCTTTAGTAAGATAAAGGAAGAGTTGGAGCTTTCAGCCACAGCCAAAATAAAGTTTTTGGACATTTTTTTTTCTCTTTGAAATAATTTCTAACTTATGAAAAGGTTGCAAGAACCTTTTTTTTCCTGTATCATTTGGGAAGTTGCTGGCCTGATGGCCGCTCAGTCCTGAATTCTTTAATGTGTATTTTCTACAAACAAGGACATTCTCTTTCTCACACAACCACAGTGCAGCCGTTAACACCAGGAATTTCATCTTAATCCGTTGCTGCCATCGAGTCCTCAGACCCCATGAGTTTTCCCAGTTGTCCTGATGATGTCCTTTAGAGCGAAGGCTCCAGTTCAGACTCAGGCGTGCTTGCGTGCAGCTGTCATGTCTGGTTAGTGTTCTCGAATCTAAAATAGTTCCTTCGTCTTGATTTCCGTGACCTTGACACTTGTGAGGGTGACACGCCAGTTATTTAGTAGAACGTCCCTCTGATGGGGTTTGCCGATGTTTCTTCATGAATCGATTCTGGTTCTGCATTTCTGGCAGGAAAATCTGAGACACCATGCTGTATTCTTCCCATGGCATCCCGTCAGGCCCTGCACCATCTCAATTTGTTCTATGACCGGTGATGCTAAGTCTGATGGCTTAAGATGGTGTGTGCCAGTCTTCTCCAAGGTAAATTACTTTTCTCTCTTTGTAATTAAAAAGCACTTTATGATCACTTCTCGGCCTTTTGGCTAAGATCAAGTGTAAAAAGCACTTTATGGAGAGATCCTTAGGTATCTCGATTTTCAGCAAACTTCCTCCCACTAGTTTTAGCATCATGGAGGTTTCTTGGCCTAATTATTACTGTTATAGTTGCCAAGTTCACTATTACTTCTGCATTTATTAGTTGGCATCTTCTGTACAGAAGAAGTGTAATAAAAGAAAAAATACTTTATCTTCTCTGCATTTATTTATTCATATTTTATTTATATTAGTATAGATTCAGGGATTTTAATTTTACTCATTATTTTGGTTTTATTTTATTAATTGCAATTTATTTTTGAGCTAGGTTCTTGCTCTGCCACCCAGGCTGGGGTACAGCACTGTGATTGTAGCTCACTGTAACCTCGAACTCTTGGGCTCAAGCAGTCCTCCTGTCTCATCTTCCCAAATAGCTGGGACTTCAGGTGTGTACTGCCATGCTGGGCTAATTTTTTTTTTTTAAGACTGAATCTTGTTATGTTGCCCAGGTTGGCCTTGAACTCCTGGCCTCAAGTGATCTTCTTGCCTTGGTATCCCAAGGTGCTGCGATGACAGCACCTGGCCTCATTATTTATTTTGACGCTGAAAATCTCCCAGCTTGGCCAAGGGGTCACCCCTTCAGCAGGCTTCTGTGTCCTTTTTTGACCCCCACCCCATTCTTTAGGTACTTCCTCGCTTTCTGAAGTAAGATATTCCTAGCTCATCTTGCGCTTTCCCTGTCCCACCCGTGGCATTGGCCATTTCTCCAAGGTACAGTCATTTCTCTTGATGGAGAATGGGATATAGAAACAGAGATCTTGGCATTAGCTCCCCTCACTGCTTTTGAGTTTGTCAGTGATTCTTGGACTGGAGTCAGGGACAGGATGTTGCCTTTAAGCTTAAACATTCTAAACCAGCAACTCTAAGGCTTGTTTGGGTGGTGGGCAACATGGAAAGAATGAGACTTTTAATAAAAAAAGATATATAACCTATTGACTGAATAAATAATATTCTATGGGAAATAAAACCATCAGTGGAGTTAGCAAATATGTGTATATGTACATATCTATGTGTTTATGTAAATATACATCTACACAATTTATATCTGTATATCTGTCTATCTGTCTGTCTGTCTGTCTACCTGCCTATCTTGAAGGCCTTGAGTCCACACTGAAATCTCTAATTCCAAACCCATGATCACATGGTTAATTCAATTTCTCCCTTTCCAAACTTACAAAGCCATTCTCCTTCAGCGTGTCTTCCATCATACCTGTGTGTATAACCAGTCTCTCCGTGTAGCCACCACTGCCAGCACAGGTTCCCTTGTCTCTACTGGGACAAACACCCTCCCCACTGGTGTCCCGGCATGATGCCTGCCTTCCTGGCTCCACCTAATAGCTTTGGGACTGCATTATTCAGGAAGGCAGGCAACTCTTTGGACTTTTTGCTGACCAATGAATCATTGCTTTTCTTGATCTTTGGAGTGTTTTGCTTATAACTTCTTAAAAATGATAGGTTTGCCTTTTTTTTTTTGAACAAGGTTTCACTCCTGTCACCCAGGCTGGAGTGCAGTGGCATGCTCTCTGCTCACTGTAACCTCTGCTTCCTAAGCTCAAACCGTTCTCCTGCCATAGCCTCCTGAGTAGCTGGGACCACAGGCTCATGCCACATTTAAATTTTAAAAGAATAATTTAAAAATTATTATTAAAAACAATACTTTATTTGTAATTTTATTTTTTTTGTGTGTGAAGATGGGGTTTTCTATGTTCCCCCAGGCCAGTCTCGAACTCCTGAGCTCCTCCCAAAGAGCTGGGATTATAGGAGCGAGCTACTGTGCTCAGCCTGTTTTGCCGTTATTAAAGTATGAAATTTCATTAATAATATATGCAAAGGAAACCATTTCTCTACGCCCAACACTGCTGACAGCAAATGTGTGGGTTTTCTACACAAAACAATTCCCCAGTTCTCTGCAGACAACTGGGTGTCCCATGATTTTAGTTTGGACACTAACTACCCAGGGTAGGGGAGAGCCTGAAGGTTCAAGGCTCTGTCCCACAAGACTGCTCCCATTTCAGATGCCAGTCGCAAGTACTGGGCACTCACAGCTCTGTCTAGTGTGGCCACAAATCCAGGGTTCCTACCACTCCCTCCTGAGGTTCAATAATCAATGGCTCACAGAACTCAGAGCCACTTTCCTTAGGTTTGCTGGTTTATCATAGAGGAGGTTGTACAAGAGAGAAATGAATAGCCAGATGAAGAGGAAACAGGACGAGGTCTGGAAGGGTCCTGAGTGCAGGAGCTTCTGTCCTCAAGTAGTTGTGATGCACCACCCTCCTGGCGCTGGCACATGGATGTATTCTCCAACCTGGAAGCTCGCCTACCCTGTAGTTTAGACATTTTATTTTTTGTTTTTTGACGGAGTCTCACTCTATCATCAGGCTGGAGTGCATCTCGGCTCACTGCAAACTCCGCCTCCTGGGTTCAAGTGATTCTCCTGCTTCAGCCTCTCAAGTAGCTGGGACTACAGGCACGCGCCACCACACTCAACTATGTTTCTATTTTTAGTAGAGACAGAGTTTCACCATGTTGGCCAGGATGGTCTCGATCTCCTGACCTTATGATCCATCCACCTCAGCCTCCCAAAGTGCTGGGATTACAGGTGTGATTTTTACGGACACTTTATTACATAGGCATGAAAGATTATTACTCAACCCTTAGCTCTACTCCCCTCCCCAGAGTGTGGGGTATGGGGCTAAAAGTTCCAAGCTTCTAATCAGACATTGACCTTTCTTATGACCAGCCCCTATCCTGATACTATCCAGGAGCCCACCGGCAGTCAGCTCATTAGAACAAAAACCCTACTCCTATTGTCCAGGAAATTAGGAGCTCTGTGTCAGGAACAGGGATCGAAGACTAAATATTGGAACAAAAGGTGCTCCTAGCATCCCATCACTCAGGATATTACAAGGGTTTAGGAGCTCTGTGTCAGAAGCTGGGGGCAGAGATCCAATATATATACTGAATTATGACTTAATCTGGAGAACAGGGAAAGGGAGTCAATCATAATTCCAGCCCTCAATACAATCATTGTTTAGTATCTAAATGTATTTCCTTTTAGTTTTTTCCTGCAGTGCACCTGTTTTTCTTGTAAGCATAATTGTGAGTGTAATGGTGCTACCTCTTTCCATTCTGCAGATTTACTTTAGACAATAAAAACATTCACTGCTTACAAAATACCTGGCATGTACCAAGATTTGTATAGATTGCTTTCTCTTTCTCACTTAATCCTTAACATAATCCTGGGAAGTAGGCATTTTCCTGATACTAGAGATAAAGAAACCAGGCTCAAGGAGTCTCAGTTGTACTTCGGATAAGCGATAGAGCTAGCATGGGAACCCAGACGGTGTTGACTCTGAAATCTCTGCTCCACCCATCATGGTATCCAACTTCCCCAAAGCATAAGTATTTTTTTGATAGTACGCCATCATTCCCATAACTCCGATTTTACATGCAGACATAGTATGCTAATGACAGATGGTTTCACAACGTAACCACACCTCTGTTGTAGAACACATGAGCTACTATCTCTCACTCTATAAATAGCACTGTGATTAACATCTTCATGGATATGACTTTCAACCAGGTTGTTTTTCTAAAGGGTTGCCCTAATTTGAATGCCAGACTTATACCATAATAGCATATTATTATTTAAAAAAATAGTAGATGCTTTTTAAGGCAAAAGTATCTTGGTTTAATCAGCACATAGTTGCATACAGGCTTGGCTTCATTCAAGAAATATTTGGGGGTACCTGCTGTGTACCAGGAATGATGGTAGGAATGGAAGCTGTTTGTATTACATGACTCCCCCAGAAAGCCAGAACCAGGGCACTTCAGTCACTCTAACCCATGACTCCGCTGATGGTTTCAGGGGCTGTGCTGGAGAAGCCCTGGTGATATGGGTGCAAATGCCATAAAAATGGGTAGGTCTCAGCTCAGGGAAAATGTGATGCAGAGTAGGTGGCATTGCCAGCTGACAGTTATGAAGTTATTGTCTCTTAGCTCCAAACTCAAGATTAGACTCTCAGCTTTAGGGTGCTGGAGCCCACTCTATGGCTCACGTGCACCTTGTCAGCTGGCTCCTGGCTGGGATGTGCAGATAGGGGGCGCCAGAGGGAGACTGCAAGGCGTTGCTTTCTGTGGGCATCCCCTCTGCTTGCTGCTTCTGTGAGTGGTGTGTCTTCACCCTGCCATCCGGTTGGCAGTTTTCCTTGCACTTGGAGAATTAGCCTCATTGTGCCCTCCCACTCAGAGATGCCAGCACCAGCCAGCTAGTACCCTTTCTTAGAGCTCTGGGTCCCAGGCCCACAGGGCCCTGCTTTTGGCACCCAACTTGGAGGAGGAGCCCCTGAAATTCAACTTAGAAGTTTGAGTTTCAGGGGCTCCTCCTCTAAGTTTCCAAGTTTTTTTTGTTTTTGTTTTTGTTTTTTGAGATGGAGATTTGCTCTTGTTGCCTGGGCTGGAGTGCAATGGTGCGATCTTGACTCACGGCAACCTCTGCCTCCTGGTTCAAGTGGTTCTCCTTCCTCAGCCTCTCGAGTAGCTGGGATTACAGGCATGTGCCATCATGCTCAGCTAATTTTGTATTTTTAGTAGAGATGGGGTTTTTCCATGTTGGTCAGGCTGGTTTCGAACTGACCTCAGGTGATCTGCCCACCTCGGCCTCCCAAAGTGCTGGGATTTCAGGCATGAGCGGCTGGTTTCCAAGTTTTTATAACCTCTAACTTCTTCCCTCTGTCACCACAGCCCTATCTATGGTAGCTACTTCTGCTAGTTCTGTGATATTTTAGAATTAGTTACTCTTTCACTTACCCAGTCAACGACTCTATGCCTAGTTAATAATTCTTATTTATGTATTTATTTTTTGAGACAGGGTCTCACTCTGTCACCAAGGCTGGAGTGCAGTGGTGTGATCTTGGTTCACTGCAACCTTTGTCTCCTGGGTTCAAGCCATCCTCCTGCCTCTGTCTCCTGAGTAGTTGGAATTATAGACACATACCATCACACCTGACGAGTTTTTAAAATGTTTTGTAGAAACCTGGTTTTGGAATGTTGCCCGGGATGGTTTCAAACTCCTAGGCTCAAACGATCCACCACCTGCCTCTGCCTCCCAAAGTGCCAGGATTACAGATGTGAGCCACGTGCCAGCCTCAGTTAATAATTCATGACATTACTTCTCTCTGTTCAAGTAACTGACATGGGTATTGTCTTCTTATTGAACCTGACTGATAAAGGACAGGCCTTAAGCCCCCGAGTTGCTGAGGTCCTGTGGTAACAGCATGTGTTCTTTTTGTTTTATTTAACAGTGTACACAGAGACATGAGGAAACTGTACCTCAAAAAAAAAGCCGATTAAAAAAAAATCCTAGAGGTCTGGTTGAAGTCTGTTTAATAGGCTATTGGAACTTAGGATCCCTTACCCCACTCAGAATAACCAAATTCTGTCCATCCTCACCTCAGCAGAGGTTTATTCTCTGGAGATGGCTAAATAGAGGGTACATCCTATTGAGGGCATAGACACTTCACTGAAAAGATAAAAGAATAAGTGAAAGTTTACAACTGAATGCTGAGACCCCTCTGTCCTCTTTTCTCATTTTGTTTTCAGATGGCTGGAAGCCAAGCTTATACATTCCAGGCAGTGATTTGGAAGATTCTTCTCTGTGCATGACCAGCTGAGAAAGATACCCCCAGAACACTGACACTGTGATTTCTCTATGTGAACGGTTTAGCTGGTTCGCCAAGGCTGACCTGCCTCCTTCATGCTTGTGGAGTGACTAGGCTTTAGTGATACCCCCTGAAACGTGAGTCATCCATAAGTCACTCCTCATTGGAGAAGAGCCTCTCATGTAAGCTTAGACCACAAACAGCAACAACAAGAACAATCCAAAAAATAAAAAAATAACAAATTGTGAGCAGACACTAAGCGGAAAGATGGAAATATTTAAAAAATTATTTTAAAAATTAATATATTAAAAATGTATTTAAAGTAAAAATAAATAAAAATAAAATTATCAATATTAATTAATACCAATATTCTCCCTTTTATTAGTATTCTCAGAGAGAAAAAGAAGATATTTCATCTTGGAAACAAGAACAAAATACAATAAAAATCGTGCAGTCGGAAAATAAGATGAGCCTTAGGAAGTTAAAACAACGATAGCAGAAATGCAAAATTTAGTAAAAGGCTTTGAAGGGAATATGAAAGAAATCTAGATAGTAGAGAAAAAGGACAAAGTGCTAGGAAACAGGAGAGCAAACTAACCCAGTTCAGGAGTTAGTTCCAGAAACGGAATAAGGAGAGTTCCAGAAAGAGAAAACAAAGGATGTAAAGGAAGGAAACTCAAGGATATAGTTGAGAAAATTTCCAGAATGGAAAGATACGAGTTTGTTGATTGCAATAGTGCCTTAAATCCCCAAAAGATCAAGTCATTTCACTGGGACGGGAAGATTCAGCAAACTTATAGTTGGGGGGAGATTTCACATAAGAAATCTAGAATCAGAATGGTTTCGGACTTCTCAGCGTGATACTGGTGGCTGGAAGGCAATGGACACCCTCAAAATATTGAGGGCAAGCACTGTACAACTCAAAATTCCACAGCTGCCAAAACTATGAATTAGTCTTGAGAATAAAAAGATTCAGACATGTACTCTCAACACATTTTCCTCACAAACCTCAGAAAGCTACCAGAGGATATGCTCTATCAAAACTAAAAAGTAAACCAAGGAAGAGATAGACTGTAGGAGACAGAAAGTCTCCAGCAAGAGACAAATCCTAGCCTGATGATGGTGACATGAGGTACCAAGGTGAGAACAGTGCATCAGGTCTAGAGAGCATCCAGTCCAGGTGGGATTGGGGAGACGCTCTGGGAAAAATGGCTCCAGATGATAAAATTCATAGAACAGTTGATATGTTCAATTAATCTGTCCATGAAGGAGATTCTGGAATGATTTATTAACTCCGGGAAAAGAGAAAGTAGGGAAACATATGGATTAAATGGTTCCAAAAGTAAGTGAAGTATACTCTACCCCTTTGCTCTGTGTATCAATTAATGAAATAATTCTATAAGGATGAGGGGAGGTGGGAGATGTGGTGGTCCTGGGATCATTGTTAAAGAGAAGTAAATGCTTACTTTGCAGAGTGAGAAGTCAATAGTTAATGCTCAAACCTAAGAAGTTGAGAAGTAGCAGTATAAACATGTTATTTAGAGATATGGATATAAAATTTAAAATAGGCTAAAACTTGAATGTGGTTGCCATTGGGGAGTGGACATTGTGTGGAGGTAAGAGCTGTTATTTTTCAAAATAAGTCTTATGGTTCGCATCTTTAAACCACACTTGCATAACTTTTTTTTTTTTTTTTTAAAACAAGGTCTCATTCTGTTATCCAGGCTGTGCAAAGGCACCATTACGGCTTGCTGCAACCCTTATCTCCTGGGTTCAAGTGATCCTCCCAGACCTCACCTTCTGAGTAGCTAGGACTACAGGTGCATGCCACTTTGGTCTTAAACATTTTTTTTTTTGTAGAGACAGGGTCTCACTATGTTGCCCATGCTGATCTTGAACTCCTGGACTCAAATGATCTTTCTGCCTTGGCCTCCTAAAGTGTTAGCCTTACAGGCGTGAGCCACCATGCCTGGCCAGCATGTATAGCTTTGATAAAAATGTATATATTCATATCGATGTTTATCTGTCTGAAGAGCATATTGGGAAGTGGTGGCTGAAGTTGAGAAAGGTCTTTTTTTTCCCCATTGTGCTGGGATACTCAGCTAACAGGATAAAAAGCTAATGAGCTAATGACGGTGGATAGATAAATTTGGTCTTTTGCTAGAGCTCAAAGCAGCTTCATCAGAAGCTTCAGGTTCCTTGAACCCTGGAGCCAAAGGCCTTGGGAGAAGCCTGTTTGTCTAGCAGAGCCAAGACCCTCTGAGTTACCTGAGCTGGGTGGATCCACTCTCTCAGGACAAGAGAAGGATCCAGCCGTGGCCGTAAAATCTATGGACGCTGGCTGCCCTAGAGAGAGACTCACTCTGTTTACCTGAGCTGGAAGAAAATTGCCCTTATCTGTTCATACCTGGAGCAGCCAGATAACTTGCGGGCTCTCCTCACTCTTCAGAGTGCTGCCAGCCTGAAAGAGAAAACCAACAGTAAAACAGGTGCCTCCTACTGAGGACAATGGAACAAAGAAGGTAGAACTTTTCTTTTTTTTTTTTTTGAGATGAAGTTGCCTTCTTTTCACCCAGGCTGGAGTGTAGTGGCACAATCTTGGCTGACTGCAACATCCACTTCCTGAGTTCAACTGGTTCTCCTGCCTCAGCCACCTGAGTAGCTGGCATTACAGGTGCCCGCCACCACACCCAGCTAATTTTTTGTATTTTTAGTAGAGATGGCATTTCATCATGTTGGCCAGGCTGGTCTCGAACTCCTGATCTCAGGTGATCCACCCACCTGGGCCTCCCAAAGTTCTGGGATCACAGGCATGAGCCACTGTGCCCCACCTAGAAAATAGTACTTTAAAACAATCCACAGCACCAAATCCAGCAGCATATTACTAAGAAATGATCTGGAAATAAGAATAAGCTTTTGGCAATTAAAAAAAATCTTAAACTTAAAATTCAACAGAGGAAGTAAAATGTAGAATAAATACTGCTGGGCCATGGGGGAGGTCATCTAGAATGTCAAATGGAGAAACGATGTTGCGACACAGAACAAAAGCATAATGAAATGGAAATGATGAGTGAGAAGATAAGAGCAGTGATCCTAAAGCTAGGAGATCTTGTGGGTATTTGTTCCAGAAGAGAAAGGAACAAATGGAGTAGAATCAATAAAGAAAGAAACAGAACAAGAAAACGTCTCTGACCCAGGGAAGACTTGAGTATTGAGCTCAGAAGCATTCTTTGAGTGCCTAGAAATATGAAACAAGACCCATAGGTAATCACATGCTGTGAAGTTTCTGAACTTCAAAGGAAAGGAAAAAAATCCAAAAAAATTCCAGATGCAAAAACAACCAACGACAAAACCAGTTACCTGAAAAGGAAAGAGAATCAGAAGGCCACTAACAGCGTCTTTTGCAACTTGGGAGGCCCAAGGACTATAGAACAATACTCACAATTTCTGGGGAAAGTTCTCAGATCTAAGAATCGTGGCCAAAATGTTATTTAAGTGTGACGGGAGAAGACAGACATTTTCAGATATACAGAGATATTCCATGAACCATTCCTAAGGAAACTATCCAAGAAGTTAGTCTAAGCAATTGACACTTAAATTGAAAAACGAACAAAACAATTTAAAACTCACAATAGAGGAAGATAAAAACAAGAAACAGTGGAGAGCAATAAATCTAGTGAAGCGTGTACTAAATACACGAGTGATGAGAAAGTGATTTTAAACTACTGTAAATTAGAAAGAGTTTCTGAAAGAGAAGACAAGGAAGAAAAACCCTTAGTATTAGTTTGAAACTAAAATGATGGATTATTCCCACCAAACCCAGGATTTGGGATAGAAGGGCTGTGGGGGTGAGGACAGGAAATAGAAGGTGCTCTAGGTGTGATCTAAATTGAGGGGATGGTGTTACTGTATGCTTTTGGTATGATGCTAGTGAAATATGAGTTCAAATATAACTCGAAAGATGAAAGTAACTATTAGTAGACTTGTGGTAGATAGAAAAACTTCCAACTACCAGGGAGGGGAAACTTGAGTAGCTACAATTCTTTCCCATGTTCTTTAATTATTTTATTATTATTATTTTTTTGAGACAGGGTCTCACTCTGTCACCCATGCTGGAGTGCAGTGACACAATCTCGGTTCACTGCAACTTCTGCCTCCTGGGCTCAAGAGATCCTCTCACCTCAGCCTCCCATGTAACTGTAACTGGGACTACAGGTGCGTGCCGCCACGCCCAGCTCTTCTTCTCCTCTCCTCCTCCTCCTCTTCCTCCTCCTCCTTCTTCTTTTTCTTTTTTGTATATTTTGAAGATACAGGGTTTTGCCATGTTGTCTAGGCTGGTCTTGGACTCCTGAGCTCAAGCAATTGCCTGCCTTGGCCTCCCCAAGTGCTGGGATTACAGGCATGAGTTACCACACCTTGCCAGTGTTCTTTAATTCTTGAATTATTTTTAATAATGAGGTTGCATTGATGAATTGCCTTCGCAATTATAAATAATGAAGTAAGAAACCCTGAAAAGTTAATAGTGTTCAAAGACACCCCATGGTGACATAAGCAAGGTCTTTGGAGAAACTCCTTTCTTCCATCTCTTACATTCTTTCCCTGTATGCTTTCCCCACTACCCAGAAACAATGACTAATGACTGTCACTAGGGAAAAGGTCTAGAGAATGGCATGTAGGTGACTTCATGAGGCCCCAGAGTAAGAACTGAATAACATGCGATGCAAATAAAGATGGCTATCTGCGTACTTACAAGTTTTTATTTGTTAGGGAAGGGAGATGTTCTGGCATGTACTACAGGGGACTGGTAATTCTCACCTTTAGGAAACTGGACTCTGTGATGGGATTTGGGAGACACCAGGCTGAAGGCCATCAGTAGAGCAGCATGCTGAGAAGATCTCTGGCCTAGAAATTAAGGTGCCTCAGTTTTAGTTGTGTCTCTGCCATTTTTGTGAGCCATGTGTCTTTTCATAGCTCACTTAAGCCCTCTGAGACCAATTTTCCCACTCCAGGAAAACTGTGTTGCTGCACGCAGTCAGCACTCTTAAAATCTCTCGAAATGTCTGCTGAATAAATAATGAACAAACAAATGAGTAAAATGTCTTGTCAAAAGTCGCCCTCATTGTGAGCTGTGCCTGAACCCACAGGTGTCCTCGTGCAGCCTGATGCTCTGTTCAGCTTCGCACACCTCCCTCACTCACTCACCGGTCTCAGCACTCTGCACACCTAGTGGAGAATCTGCTCCTGGTTCTCCACAGAGCACAGCACCAGGGTGCAGACCCACCATGTCCACAGAGCCATCGGCCACCTGGTGCATGTTCTCCCCGGGAGCTACCACAAAGCGCTCAAACTGCAGGTGACGGTTCTCAGCAATGCTCTTGATCAAAACTTCTCAAAGTTGGGGTTGGGGTCAATACAGGTCACGCTGCACCCAGGTGGGTGGAATTTGAAGTTGGTCCCGGTGCCACAGCCCACCTCCAGCAGGGAGAGCTTCCCGGAGGGGCCTCAAACTCCTGCAGGTTGCTGAAGAGCTCCCGCTTCTTGCTTGCCATCTGTTCATTGTACATCACAGACAACCTCACCAAGAAGTAGGGGAACCACTTTTTGCACATCCAGCTCCACAAGCCCAGAAAGTCCAGCAAGTACATGGGAAATGCCAGGATGCCAATGGCCAGAAAGAGAAGGTGAGTGAGGACTGTCAGTGTATAGGAAGGCGCACCCACAGCCACAGGTATGGGGAGGAGGGGAGCATGTTGAGGGAAGGTAGGACACTGTAGAATGCCTTCCCTGAGAACCACGTAGTGGCCAAATACGGGACAAATTAAGGGAGGTGATGTCCCTAGTCCCATTCTTCTTGGGCCCCCATCGGGAAGAGAGGCTAGGAATATGCACAAACATGGCAGATGTCTCAGGGACCGTCTGCTACAATCACTTCAACAACAGCTTCAGTTTGTTGACTTTTTAAAATGTGTTCAGAGAGCTTTAGGTATATTGTATACATTATCTCCTTCCATACTCAAACCTCATGAGATAATCACTATTGAGTTCCCATTTTACAGATGAAGAAACTGAGTCTCATGGAGGTCAGCTACAAGGTCATGTAGCTAGGAAGAGGTGTTCTGAGTCGAACGAGAGCCCACACCTTCTGCCACAGCACTGTAGTGTTGAGACTACTGATCTCTTTGATAGAGAGTAACCGTCACATGGACTGAGACCAAAGAAAGTGTATGTGCAGGATGTTCAAGTGTAGAGAAGTTGGACAGAACAGACCTACGAAGTGTTGTCTCTGTTTCCCCTGGCAGCAGAACTAGTCCTTCTCTTAGAGTCGGTAGAGCCTTCTCTGAATTAGCCTCCTTTCCACCTGTGGATATATATCTATATCGCTGGCTGCCGTCAGCTCCTCCTTTTTGCCATAGACATCAAGGTGTCTCTCCTGGGCACAATGACTGGTCTAACCCAGACTCTTTTTTTTTTCATTTTTATTTTATTTTATTTATTTTTTGAGATGGAGTTTCGCTTTTGTTACCCAGGCTGGAGTGCAATGGCGCGATCTCGGCTCACCGCAACCTCAGGCTCCTGGGTTCAGGCAATTCTCCTGCCTCAGCCTCCTGAGTAGCTGGGATTACAGGCATGGGCCACCATGCCCGGCTAATTTTTTGTATTTTTAGTAGAGACGGGGTTTCACCATGTTGAACAGGATGGTGTCGATCTGTTGACCTCGTGATCCAACTGCCTCGGACTCCCAAAGTGCTGGGATTACAGGCTTGAGCCACCGCACCCGGCCTTTATTGTATTTTTTTAATTGCATTTTAGGTTTTGGGGTAGAGGTGAAGAACATGCAAGATTGCTGCATAGGTACACACGTGGCAGTGTGATTTGCTGCCTTCCTCCCCTTCACTTATATCTGGCATTTCTCCCCATGCTCTCTCTCCTCACCCAGACTCTTAAACCCACCTCGCTGGACCTTGCTCTATTACTTAGCTTCACTCTCTCGTGTTTAAGAGATCTTAAACATGTCTCTGTCTCCTCCTCTGCCAACTTATATGCTCAGGTCTCCCCCATTCTAAAATCCATCTTTTCCTTTCCAGCTTACTTTCCATCCCAGCTTTTCTTCCTACGGAACTTGCTTAGTTTTGGTAATCGGCACTCATTGTTTCTCCTTCCTCTCCCCATTGAAACCTCAGCTCCTGACCTTTGACTTCTTCCCCCACAGCTCCAGTAAAATTCATGCAGCCAATTCTACCAAGAAACTTAGCTATGAAGGGAAAGGGGCAGGTAGCCAGAGGGAGAGGAAGACGTGGGGAGAAAGAATCGGTGGAAGTATAGGAAGGGGAACAACTGATGGGATGCAGCATGAGGGGAGGTGAGAGAGAACAGTGTCTGGGGCATAGGTGGAAGGAGAGTCTGTCCTTAGAGGCTTGAGGGAGGGAGGAAGGGTAGCAGGGTGGGGAAAGGAAGGTAAAGGAGTTTTTACCAGATGGTCTTGATTTTTGCAGTGAAGAAGGATGCTGTGATTCCTTGTTGAGGATGAGAGGTGAGGGCGAAGGGTAGGGGATAGGACGGGAGTTGAGAAGCTTTGCAATAGCAACCAGGAGGCTCAGGAGACATTGTTGACCAAAGGCAGAGAGAAGTGCCCAGTGGCAAAATGGACGCTGCTGAGCTGGGGACCGCATTGGTGGTCACACCAGACCTTGAAGATGTGGTTTCTCTACTAATGCTCTGCAGGCTAGTGCTCGAGGAGAGGAGTCTGAGGTTTAAGCAGAGTAGGGCTAGAGGTTTATCCAGGTGGGGACTGAAGTGTCAGGGGTGAGAGCGTGAGGGTAACAGTTAGGGAACCCAAGCTGGAAAGAAAGGTGAAAGGAGGGTGGGAGGTGGGGAGAAAATGGAACAGCCAAGTTCAGGACTGGGGGTTCCGGTGTAGCTGAGGAATCCACCCATGACAGTGAGAGTTGTCATCAATGGCCCTGCAGTTTAGGATCTAGAGTGTGACCTCAGGTATAGGCAAGAGAAAAAGGATGCAAGTGAAAGAATTGAGGAGCTCAAGGAACTCAAAGGATAAGCTGCTGGCTGGGCCATTTGCACTGAGAGCGAGGGAGCTCAGGGTGGAGAGGAAGCAGGACCCAGGTGCCAGAGTCCCCAGTGAGCATGAAGAGAGTCAGGTCAGGAGGTGGCGTGGGGCCAGCAGAGATCAGCCTCAGGCAGGCCTGGTGGAACTGGATGGCAGTTCTAAAACTCACAGGAGTTTTAGAACCACAGTGATCTGTGCAATCAATATATAAAGGCTAAAAACTTAATCAGTACATGAAGAAAGTATTCCATTGAATGATCAATTCACAGGATTAAATGAATTGACCACTTCACTTCCCTATGCACAGGCATTTAGGCTGCTCTATCTTTTCACAAATATGCCACAGTCCAATTCACATTCCAAGATAATGAAAAAATTATTTTTTTCTTTATGAGTCAGAGTACATGTTTTTAGGGGATAGACAATGAGTAATAGTTCTCAAAGTACAGCAAGGAGGCAAACAGCATGCCTCCTCTCTGGGAAAGTAGTCGCAGGGGCTGCGGGGACAGAGGATTCTAGGGCAGGTTTAGCGGAGCCAGGCAAAGCAAGAGGACTGGGGCCTGCCTGGAGTTCACAGCCGGGTTCTAGAGGGTGAGGTGGGACAGCTAGGAGGGTGGTGGGAAGAAAGTGGGGGTGTGCTTGGCTGTGTGTGTAACAGAGTGCTATGGAGATGGGAGCCCACGTTTGGGCAGGCAGATGACCAGTGGGGAAAGACTGTAGGATTAACTTGCCTCACAGTTCTGCCCAGGATTTCCTAAGGTGGTCTCGGTGAGGCCAATGGAGACAGAGGCTGGATGGATGGCTGCACTGTGAATTCCTGTGGGCAGGAATCTTGTCTGCAGCCTCTCAAGTTGGTGGTGCCTTGGGAAGCCCTCCAGAGGATGTTTGTGTGCACTGCCTGGCACCGAGTGGGCTCCTAGTGCTGGCCTGTGAATAGAGAGGCAGGAAGAGACTGGCTGGTGCTGGAACGGCCTGGAATGCTTCAGGGAGGGGAGGAGAGGCCAAGGGGTGAATGTCAGGCAGGCCCTGGAATGGGGAAATATTGCTCAAAGTGCCACCCCCAAACCCAGATGTGGGCCTGAAAAAGCCCAGAGACCTTTTCTCCTTGCCATTGTCCTCCCCAGCCCTCTGCAGGTATGGAATCTGGGGATTTCATCTTGGGTGAAAAAATCCATGGCCCAGGGAGGGGCAGTGACGTGTCCAGGGCCCCAAGGCAGCGGCAGTGTCCTGACAAAGACTTCCCAGCCAGGCTTTAGGGGAGAAGTGGGTGCAGGAACTCCTGGCCTAGGTGGGCACAGCCTCCAGAGTGCAGATCCTGCAAGGGGAAGGGGGCGGGGGATGAGAGGACCAGAGGCAGAACTTGTCGGGGAGGTATGGGAAGGCAGGTGTTGGTGTGAGAGGCAGTGGTGAAACAAAGAGTCGAAGATGAGCCCTGAGGGGTAAGGAAGTTGGAGTGTGTGTGTGTGTAAATTAAACAATTGGTCTCTTTTGCCCGCTTGGGCATTGGAGAAGGAGGGCAGTGAGATTCCTATGAATGCAAATATCACAGGGCCAGGTAATCCATGGGCTGTTCAAGCTACAACCAGGCGCAATTCCAGGTTGACTCTCTCTCTCTCTTACACACACATACATGCTCTGCGGCCAATGCCACAGCAGGTCTCCTTGAGCACCTCTCTGCCTCTGGCCTAAGCTGACCCAATGCCCATGGCTAGGGTCCGGAGTAGGCAGGGGGCTGGTGAGTCTCCACTAAGATCACTGAGAAGGGGTGACATTCTTTAGCCTTGCTGGAAGTCCTTGTGCTTTAACTGAAATGGCCAACCAGGAAGGACATTCTGTCCTCACCCTTAGCTCCCCCAAGGGCGTGGTCTGAGGTAACAACCCCGGCCAGCTCGTTGGGAGGGGCTAGAGGTGGGCTAAAGGCAGAGGAAGCCAGGCCTGAGAAGAGAGGGTGTGACAGGCATGGCTGGGCCTACTGGGAAGTGAGGCCAGCACTCAGGCTTTGTCGGGTATTCCCTGCTCCAGCACAAGGCTCACTCGCCTTGACTGGGTTTGAAACTGCTGGGAAATGTTTGGTGGTGGCTTCACGGGAGGAAGATGATGACGGCTGAGAGCCTTTAAACAGAAAAATGGTGGAGGGAGAGAGAGGGGTGTTAAGTGCCAACAGAGGCACAGGCACTCAGGCAGGCATGTGAATGTGTGCCATTGTGTAGCCACAGCTGCCCCCTCAGCCAGGATGCCCGCACAGACCCCTATCTGTGTAAGCAGGCTCAGACACACATGTGTATATGCCTGGGAGTGTGAGCAAAGCAGAGTGCAGAGTCCTGCAGGTGTGTACACACAGATGTGTATACATATCCACAAAGTATCACAAATACACACAAGCGTCCGCTTCCTCTACCGGAACACATAAAATAAATGGGCAGGAATATGGTGGAGAGTGGGGGAGGTGCAGGTCCGGGGTAATCATTCCCAAGGCCCTTGGGCTCCCGAGGCCTACTGGAGTGGGGAGGGGAGGAGCCAGAAATGCCATCCTGTCCCCCTCAGCCTAGTTTCCATGGGAAATGAAGTAGGAGGGAACTCAGCCAGGGAAACTAGCTGGGCCAGGTGGGGTCTGACTCCTGAACAAATGAGTGAAGGAGAGCAGCAGGGAATGCCTTTCGGGCTTCAGCAGCCTGGAGGGTGGGGGCATCTGAGCGTTGACTCCTGGGTTGGAACTTTTCTGGCCACCCCTTCCCCGAGTCTCTTGCCACTGGGTCTCTCTACTCCGGGCTCAGGAATCTCTATGTTCTTCACCTCCTCTCCAAGCCTCCTCCTCCCGGAAGCCTTCCCTCATTGAGCTGCTGGAACTGCGGAGCCCCTGTTTCTGATCAGCTTCAAATGCGGTCCCCCTGTTCTCTGCGGCCGTCTGTGGATGACGCTCCTGCCTCCTCCGGACCATTACTGCTGGGACTGAAAGCCTGGGCTTCGGCGGGGCGGGCGGGCAGAGAGTGGAGGGCGGCTCCAGGAGGGGCCTGGCAGCAAACTGTGGCCCGCGGCCAGCCCCGCCCCTACCTGTGGAAACCCAGCCGCCAGCGCCTGCGATAAAAGGCGCCGAGTGTCCCCGAGGTCAGCGAGTGCGTGCTCCTCCTCTCCCGCCGCTAGGTCCAGCCCGGCCCAGCCACCATGTCCATCCACTTCAGCTCCCCGCTGTTCAGCTCGCGCTCCGCCGGCTTCTCCGGCCGCGGTGCTCAGGTGCGCCTGAGCTCCGCGCGCCCCGGTGGCTTCGGCAGCAGCAGCCTCTACGGCCTGGGCGCCTCGCGGCCGCGCGTGAACATGCGCTCCGCCTATGGGGGCCAGGTGGGCGCCGGCATCCGCGAGGTCACCATCAACCAGAGCCTGCTGGCCCCGCTGCGGCTGGACACAGACCCCTCCCTCCAGCGGGTGCGCCAGGAGGAGCGTGAGCAGATCAAGACCCTCAACAACAAGTTTGCCTCCTTCATCGACAAGGTGAGCGGGACTGGACCTCGCCTCGCCTCCAGCCGCGCCCCGGTTCACACCACCCGCCCTAACTATTCCTGCCTGCGCTCGGCCGCCCTTCTCTCTTTCCGCCAATGTTGGGGGCTCGATCTGGGCGGCCTTCCTCCTCCGCGTGAACTCTGTGGCTATTTCATCCCCTCGGTCTCCAAGCCCTCCCTCCCTTCCAGCAAGCTGCCCAGCTGCCCCTCTCTTTCCTCGAGGAGTGCGGGCCTGGGTGCTGCAGGACTGCCCTCGCTGGCTGGTGTGGGTCCCCTGGACCAGTTTTGCCCCCGGTATCAGGCTGGGAGTTACAGAGGCCAAGGCCAGGGAGTTTCTCTCTCTAGGACCCTTTCCCTGAGAGGGAACCGTGTGGAGTCAAGGATGGCCTTGGGAGGCACGCCCTTCCCAGAGGGGGAGACACAGGCTCCCTCAGATGCTGATGAGGGTGCAGATGCTGGAGGTGAGGGCTGTGGTGGGGGAAGCTCCCGCCCTGCCCCCACCTGCCTGGTCCTCCAGCCTCCCTTAGGTGGCAGGAGGAGAGGTTACACCTGCCCCTGAAGACAGCCCAGTTGGGGGCAGGGAGTGGCAGAGAGGGGCCTCCAAAAGGGGCCATTTTGGAAATATTTTTCCTGGCTGTTGGCCTCTGCCACACATAGGGAGGGCCTGGGGGCAGACTTCACTGGTGGATTTGGGAGGAGTTTAGGCAAAGCCAGGAACTCAGGGCTGGCCCTGTTAGGCAGGGCTCCCTTCCTCAGGCTTGGACCGAGTTTACTCCCAGACCTCCCCTGTCATGTCCTCCTTTCCTTCACCATTCACCCAGATGGGTCTTTTAGATTCTGTGGGGACCTCCCCAAACCGTCTTACTCTCTGGTTCCCAAGGCCTGGGGCCTTGAGCTGCTGGTTTTGCAGAGGCTTCTCTTGCCTCCCACCCCCAGTCAAACCAGCCACTCCTTAAGGGCCTTTTTTGGCTCCATGGCTGGGCTCATTTTACCATAGATTGACCTGTCCTGAGGACTTGCTGGAGAAAGGGGAAGGAGAGAAAGGATACTGAAGAAGGAAGAGAAGAGGTCCCAGATCAAAGGAAGGGCCAGGCCTGGTCATCCTCATGATCCATAGACAGGAAGAGGTGGCTCTTCAGAGAGGGAGGTGGATAAGACCACCTGTAATGCGATGGAGAGTGAAGTGGAGGGGAGGCTCTAGGGCACATTCCTGGGAGTCCAGCTTGGGGCACATCCATGAACCAGGCAGCTCTGCTTCCTGGATCACTCTGTAGGACACCTGATTTGGAATCCAAGGGGAGGGGCTGGGGGCCCCAGGCAGGGGAGCAGCCAGCGGGAATGTGGCCCTGCTAAGTGGCTAGTGGCGATGCTCCTCAATCCTACTGTGGGTGGAGTGCTCTGGCTCCTCTTGAGTTTCCTCCTCCTTGCCCTTTCTAGGTGCGTTTTCTGGAGCAGCAGAACAAGCTGCTGGAGACCAAGTGGGCGCTGCTGCAGGAGCAGAAGTCAGCCAAGAGCAGCCGCCTCCCAGACATCTTTGAAGCCCAGATTGCTGGCCTTAGGGGGCAGCTTGAGGCGCTGCAGGTGGATGGGGGCCGCCTGGAGGTGGAGCTGCGGAGCATGCAGGATGTGGTGGAGGACTTCAAGAATAAGTAATGCCCCCAGTGCCCCGTGCGAGGACCCCTGCCCCGGGCCTATGTGGCCCTCATCAGCTGACCCTCTGCAAGTCCCCCTGCTTCAGGAGCCAGCAAGCAGCTGCTCAATCCAATAACTCCCTAAGGGGCCAGTTTGACCCACACATTTCCTGCTTCTCCTCTCTCCTCTTTGTCCCTGGGGGCTGTTTCCAAGTTACTCTGGTCTTTTCCCCTGACTCAGTCCCAGTGACATGTCTCAGCCCAGCCCTGACCTGCATTATCTCTTTTGCATGCCTGACCTGCACTATCTCCTTTGTGTGCCTGACCAAGGCCCTGAGAGAGAGTGGGGCAGAAGGTGTCTTCTGATAGGGGTGTTTCAGAACTTGTATGACCTTCACAGATTGCCCTAGAACAACCCTCTGTTGTTCAGGTGAGGAATTAGAGACCAGAGATGTTTAGGGACTTGGTTGAGCTCACACAGCAAAGGTTGCTGGGAGAGCTGGGAATTGAATTTTAGGTCCTTGACTCCTACAAGGGGACACGGACCCAGCTTGGGGAGGAAAGAAGTGGGGAGGGAAAATTGTCATCATGAGCCATCAAAGGGCCGCTCATCGGAGGCTGAGGGTGGGTCTGGTCAGGGCAGGAGCCAGAAGGAGGCCCAGGAAGGCCGGGACTGGGGCTTTTGAGGACAGGCCTTTGAGGTGCTCCCTGTGCTCTTTTCTCATTAAATAGAAACAAAAGCCTGAAACTCCGGTGCCCCACCCAGACACACCTGGGGGGCGGTGAGTGAGTTCTGTCCCCTGCCTGTGCCTGTGTGACTAAGCAGGAGCAGGTACATTGGCTCTGACTGGAGGAGAGCAAACAAGGTCTCTGTGGAGTACCCCCCCACACCCCCACTTTCCTGGGGCAAAAGTCAACAGGATTAGTCCCACAGCAGGTGGAAGCAGACAGGTGCAGAGCAGTGAAAGCCTGGGGCCGCCATGCAGCCCTGTTGTCAGGACTCACACTGTGTACATGCGTGTGCACACCTGCCACCCCTGCGTACTTCCCCCACTGCAGACCTGCAGAGCACATTCCTGTGGAGCCAGGCTGAGATCCGGGCTGGGACTGAAAGAGGAGCTGGACGGGGGTCTGGGGAAGGGATATGGGAGGGTCCCTGTGTGTAGCTGCTCAGGAGTTCTGATCTGTACACCCTGTGGACCTGGCCGTGCACTGCCGAGGCAGGGGTGGACAGGAGCCTTGCAGATATTGCTACAGCTTCTATAGGACTTGAAGGAGTGCAACTTTTTGGGTGTGGGCAGCCTCCCACCCTGAGCCTGGGCTTCTGGAGAGGCCTTGCCTACCTGGATGTCCTGTTCTCCACCCCAGGTTGCCCCATGTAGAGACTCCAACCACCTTTTCTGAGTCTCTACATAAACATTAGATTAGGCCAGTGTGGTCTCTTCCTCTGTGCCTTGTTTGCCCAGGTCCTCCTAAGGGCTAGGAGTGGCTCCTTGGGAGGAAAAGTGATGGGAGCTGTGGGAGGAGGGATGGGGGCTGGATCATCTAGTGAGGACCTGGTTCTTTCAGGACTTTGTGTATCCCTCGTCCTGATTCTACAAGGTTCTTCCCCTTCAGACCCCTACTTTGCCCCTGAGGGTTGGGATTAGGTAGTGGTAAGGGCATGGCTGGAGTCAGCTGCCAGGGTTCAAGTCTGGGCTGTGCCCTTTAGTAGCTTAGTGACCTGGGCAGATGACTCTGCCTTTCTGTGCCTCTGTTCCCTTCTCTGCTAACCACAGTACCATCGTTATAGGTTTGATGTGAGGATGAAAGGAGTTCATGCACAGGAAGCACATAATAGTGTACGCCTGTAGCACACAGGCCATGCATATAGCGATTATGATTTGCTTTCGTTCTCCCCGGACACTCAGCCTTTGTGCTGTGATTCCCATGTTTCCTATGTGCCCTGCCAACAACCCCCATGCCAAGACTCAAAGCCCTAGGAATGATCACGTGGAAGTCAGGGAAATTTAATTTTGTAGCTGACACGTTTTTTCAGGTGTGTCTTTAAAGAATAGGGGAAGGGAGGCAGGGCAGATTTCATGCTGCATATGAGGGGGTGGAGGCAAAGCTGCACCAACACCAGGCCCTCCTCTACTGCAGGTACGAAGATGAAATTAACCGCCGCACGGCTGCTGAGAATGAGTTTGTGGTGCTGAAGAAGGTGAGCGGGAAGACAGGCTGGAGGAGAGTTGTCTAAAAACATATGGGACAAAGGACCACAGAACCCTCTCACCTAAGCAGCCAATGGGGCCCCAGGGCCAAGGCCTGCCTGGGCTGTCCAAGAGGAAAGCAATAGGCCTGGAGAGGGAGAAGTCTGGAAGCCAGGCCCTTACTGTGTAGCCTGTCCTGTGGGTGTATGTGCGTATGTATGTGTGCATGTGTGCGCGTGCGCGCGCGTGTTTGTGTGTGGTGAGTGATTAGACTTATTTTTAGGCCTCTAGGGGTTAGAACTAAGAGCAAAGGATGGAGGTCATAGAGGGAGATTTCAAGGATGTGCTCTATTCAAGCCAGAACATTTTAATCACAAAAGTGATGGTTGGCTGGCCTGAAATATTTGCTGAATGAATGCAATGAGCTGCCTTGAGGCAGTGTGAGCTCTCTCTTCCTGGAGATGTGCAAGGTTGGGAGTCCTTAGAAGCATCTTAGGAGTCTTGTCTACATGCCTTGAAGATTCTCTTCAAAACACTGAGCAGTTGGTATTCCAAGCTTAAACTACAGAAGTGCAACTTGCCGCATGAGCTGGGCCCTTGGAGGTTCAGGGATGAGTAAAAGTGAGGCCTCCATAGGAGTTTAACCTCAGGAAAGTGCAGCTGGAAGAGGCCCAGACACCATCTTCACCTGGGGTATTATCTGATGCCCACCTGCATCTTAGTTATCATGCTGCAAATTGAACACCTAGGCTGGAGATTTTCCATCTCTGGGAAGAGGGCTGGAAATCCGAATGACTTTGTGTTCTGCTACTGACTGATGAGAATTTGAGATTCCCAGAGTTGAAGTTGATTTGTTCTAGGTCACACGGTTAGTAGGTGGAGCTAGGGGTGTGTTGAAACCATCTAGGTCTTTAGGAACTGGTCAAGTGCTAGGTTGGGGCTTCATCTCCTCTGGGATACCAGTGTTGATGCGCACCACGCAGTCTGGTGGGTCAGCAGGGCAAGCTTCCTGCTGTGACCATGTCAGGCAGCTAGAGAAACTGTTTCTGGGTAGGGCGGGAGTGTTTGGCTTGTGGGTTGGACAGGACAGGCCTGCTTCCACCCCTACTAAATGCTCCCTGTACTGAGGCCATGGTCTCCTTCTGCCCCATCTTGCCCCAACCCCTAGGATGTGGATGCTGCCTACATGAGCAAGGTGGAGCTGGAGGCCAAGGTGGTCGCCCTGAATGATGAGATCAACTTCCTCAGGACCCTCCATGAGACGGTGAGGACCATGGGGCTGGGTGACATGCCTTATCCTACCCATTCTAACCAGGGAGCCATCTGGTCCAGCCCCCTACCTCTGGGCTAGTCCAGATGTGTGTCAGTGTGAGAAACAAACTCACCCATCCAAACCCAAAGCGTGGACTCAGAAACCTGCAGAACAGCTAAAGTGAGGCTTTTAATGATGGTCTTGCAAGATCAGGTGTCTGATGGGCAGGCACACCCAGCACAGCCACAGCAAGCAATTCATCCCCTAGTGCGCAGGTCCCTCCCCAGTTCCTCACAGGCTGAGTACTATGGGGTCATGGTCTTCCTGGATGTAGCCTATTGGTTGTTGGGTAGGGGCTTTCTTTAGGTGTTTTCTTTGGGGTTGGCTTGCTGCTTTTTGTTGCAGCCCACAATGCATTGCAATCCTGGTCAGCTCAAGGGCTATTTAAGTACTTGACTTATGATCTAAGTAGCTGGGCAGGCTGATAAGAGCAGACAAAGTGAGCTATTTTGCAGGCTAGTAAATCTTCATCTTAGACTAAACTTCTTTGGTTCAGGTGAGGGCAAGAAAGGCTGGGGGGCCGACAAGCAGGCATTGGCTATCCAAGCAGGGGCCTAGAATATTCAATTTCTTCTGTAGTTTGTTGCCCTAAGCCAATTTAAGGCACTTTGTCTTGGAAATGGACCACAATATACATTATTTCCTTCATCAGGGGTTGGAAGCACTTATCCTGCTCTTTGTCCTTGCTGGACTCAGGAATTCAAGATGGGCTGGGGTACAGGAAGAGCTGGGGGGTGAGTCAATCAGGATTGACCTTGGAGAGACATGAGATGGTCGAAACATTTCTAAGGAAGGGGGATTGGTGGGACTGAAAGGAACCAGGAGGAGGTCAGGGGACCCCAGGCTGTGACAGGGTTCAAAGGTGGGCTAGGTGGGGCCAGCAGGAGATCCCAAGTCAGGAGAGACTGGAGTGCCTGAGCGTTTACTCCCGAAGGGGCTGGGTGGATAGCTGCCCATCAACTTACCATTCTTCTGTCCTCCCTTCCCTTTTCACTCTTTCCCTCTCACCCTTGTCCTCCAGGGTTTCCAGCTCTTTTTCTTCAAGGGAATTAAAAAACCTCTCCACTCTCATCAATGTGAGTCTCTGGCCTTAGACAGAAGGTAGGGTAGCCAGTCACCTGGCAGAGGCTAGGCTGGGCATAATTAGCATGTGAGTTTACAGACCAGTTCTTCAGTCTAGTCTTTGTCTGCACATCCAGCCCCTCAGAGCAAATGTCCACACATTTGTAAATTTCAGGGGAAGTTTCTTTTCTTTTTTTTTTGAGACGGAATCTCACTCTGTCACCCAAGCTGGAGTGCAGTGGTGCAATCTTGGCTCATTGCAACCTCTGCCTCCCGGGTTCAAGCAATTCTCCCTGCCTCAGCCTCCCAAGTAGCTGGGACTATAGGTGCCTGCCACCACACCCAGCTAATTTTTATATTTTTTAGTAGAGATGGGGTTTCACCATGTTGGCCAGGCTGGTCTTGAACTCCTGACCTCAGGTGAGCCTCCTGCCTTGGCCTCCCAAAGTGCTAGGATTACAAGCATGAACCACTGTGCCCGCTTTCAGGGGAGGTTTCTTTGAGGCTTGCTTCAGGTGCTTCTAATCTCAGCACGCAGGTCTTCCTGTGTCCACCACATTATTTACGTGTAAACACACACATATGTGTGTGTGTGTGTGTGTGTATATATATATATATAAAGTTGTTTTCTTTTCATGGTGAAAGTAATACATACTTATTGAAAAAATCTGAAAAATTAAGTAAATCATAAATTGAAAATGGATTACTTGGCTGGGTGCGGTGGCTCACGCCTATAATCCCAGCACTCTGGGAGACCGAGGCTGGTGGATCACTTGAGGTCAGGAATTCGGGAGCAGCCTGGCCAACGTGGTAAAACCCTGTGTCTACCAAAAATACAAAAAGTAGCTGAGTGTGGCGGCGGGCACCTGTAATCCCAGCTACTTGGGAGGCTGAGGCAGGAGAATCGCTTGAACCCAGAAGGCAGAGGTTGCAGTGAGCAGAGATTGTGCCACCGCACTCCAGCCTGGGTGACAGAGTGAGACTCTGTCTCAAAAAAAAAATGAGAAAATGGATTACTTATACCCACTGTTACCATCTTCATGTCTACATTTCCAGACTTTTCTGTGCTTACATGTACATAGAGATATGAAAACATATATTTTCAATAAAAATAGCATCATACTTTTTTAATGCAACAGAACGTCATGGACACACTCTCCACAGGTACTTGGAACCATACTATCAGTGTACAGACTGCAGAGTATTCTGTAGCAGGGTGGAGTACGATAATTTCATCCATTCCCCACAGCCTCCCTCACAATACAGCTCCTGTGCCCACAGCACGTCACAGTGTGAAGTCGGCACAGCGCACCACACTGTCCCTTTCCTTATCCCCTTTAATCCTGCCTGATTCTCGCTCGAGACACTGCTAAGGGGCTCTCAGGGAGCCAAGGCTGGGCAGAATGAAATAACTTAATGTGCTGGGCTGGGGCCCTTGTTGCCTGGTGACTCAGCCCAGGCTGTTCTCTTTTTCTTTCCTCTGTGAGTGGGGAATCTCAGGTGGGCGTGGGTGGGGATGGATCCTGCCCTGAGCCTGATGTTCTGTCTGGTCCCTGCAGGAGTTGACAGAGTTGCAGTCGCAGATCTCGGACACGTCCGTGGTGCTGTCCATGGACAACAGCCGCTCCCTGGACCTGGACGGCATCATCGCCGAGGTCAAGGCTCAGTACGAGGAGATGGCCAAGTGCAGCCGGGCTGAGGCTGAAGCCTGGTACCAGACCAAGGTACGAAGCCACTGGGGGCATACTTACTCCTGCCAGGATCCTTGGTGGCAGCCTCCCTTACTCAACTTATCTCAAGCCTTGAGGGCCTGGGTCCCTCTGTTCTGGTAGGCACCAATGGTGAAGTTTGTGGCGCTCTTCCCTGGAGGAAATCCCATGGTGGGAGGACAGGGCAGAGGAAAGAGATATGGATTAGTGATTATAATAGCTAAAATGTGGTATACTTACACAGTACTAGGCAGTTTTCAAATGCTTTGCCACTGTTGACTCATGTGATCCACAGAACAGCCCTATTAGATAGGCAGCATTATTACCCCATTTTATTTTATTTACTTTATTTTATTTTATTTTTTTGAGACGGAGTTTCGCTCTTGTTACCCAGGCTGGAGTGCAATGGCGCGATCTCGGCTCACCGCAGCTCCGCCCCCTGGGTTCAGGCAATTCTCCTGCCTCAGCCTCCCGAGTACCTGGGATTACAGGCATGCACCACCATGCCCAGCTAATTTTTTTTGTATTTTTAGTAGACACAGGTTTTCACCCTGTTGGCCAGACTGGCCTGGAACTCCTGATCTCAGGTGATCCATCTGCCTCAGCCTCCCAAAGTGCTGGGATTACAGGTGTGAGCCACCACCCCTGGCCTATTAGGCCCATTTAAAGATGAGGAAATTGAGGCACAGAGAGGCTAAGTAATTTGCCTAACTGTATACAGCTAGTAAATGGAAGAGCAGGGACTAGATCCTGAATGCAAGGGTCCTAGACCTGGGAGGCTTAATCATCACATGTACATCGTGGTGGCAGGACAGTTGATGGTGCAGGGACTGAGGGAGCAAGAGGGGTACTGGGGTGAACCAGCATTCCTGGAGAAGGGGTCCCAAGGCAAGGGTTGAGAGGTCTGCCCCTGCAGAGATAGGGAGTCATTCACGTTCATGGGCAAGAACACGGGTGTGCCAACAAAGACACCTGGGCTCAGGCCCTTGTTCTGCCACTGACTGGCTGTGTGGTCCCTTGATGATGCTTTCTCTCCTCTGAGACTCACTCTCCTCACCTGTGAGATGGGCAGGCTGGGTGTTGAACAGGTGAGAATCTTAGACTCTCGGTGATTCTCCAGCAGAAGGGCATGGTGGGAGTGGAAGAGCCCTAAGATCCATAGGGATGGGCCTGGGGAGCCTCGTCTGTCCTGCCTGGCTGGGAGGAGACTGAATGCCTTCCTCACACTGCTGCCCACCGTCTGGTCGCCTGGCATGGGGCAAAGGTTGATGGAAATCAGATGGTCCTTCTGAAAATATAAGCTGGGATGAGCCTTCTTTGGGTGGGGAGAAGGATGAGTTACCTGTGCTCACTGTCCACCTCCCTGCCATAACTCTCTGTATGGCCCCTCCAGTTTGAGACCCTCCAGGCCCAGGCTGGGAAGCATGGGGACGACCTCCGGAATACCCGGAGCGAGATTGCAGAGATGAACCGGGCCATCCAGAGGCTGCAGGCTGAGATCGACGCCATCAAGAACCAGGTGGGACAAGCCCTCCTGGCCTCCCCTGCTCCTTGGGGCATGTGGGTGTGGCCAGCTGAGGCCAAACTCAGGATGAGGAGCAGGAGGCTCCCCTCTCCGGGCCAAAGGCTCCACTCTCCCAGTGCTGCTGTCTCAGACTCCCTTGTGAGATCTCCAGGACAGAATGTTCTTGGCCAGGTCCTGGCATGGGCTGATGGGAGAAGGGTTCTGGATGTGCACAGAGCCTGTGGAGGGAGACTCAGGCTGGCTGGCCAGAGGAAAGCCACCCCTGGCTCCACATAGGTACTGAGCACCTGGTTCTGGGTGCAGGGCACTGTCCCTGGGAGCTCATCGTTCATTGTGGGGACAGAGGCCAGCGGAAGACCTTATAATGGCTCACATGGCCCTTTCCCAACCCAGCCTCACTTTCCATGACTCCCCTCATGCTCTGGCCATGCTAACCTGCTCCCTGTGTCTTGCATTTGCCAAGCATGGTCATGCCTCAGGGCCTTTGCACTTGGCGTTACCTCCCCCTGGAATGCGGTTCTCCCAGCTCTGTCCATGGCTGTTCCTTTCTTCTCCCTGGGGTTTAGGAAAAGACCCCTTCTCAGAGACGGCATCCTTAAACACCCAGCCCCTCTATCAGCAGCCTGTCTGAAGTTCTTTGAAGCCCCTGCCACTCTCTGAAATGTTCTGTCTTATTCATTAAGTGATTGATGATCCCTTTCTCCACTGGAATATAACAAATGCCAGGAGAGCAGGGACCTTGTCTGTCTAGTTCATTGCTCGTCTCTTCCAGTACCTGGCACATGGCAGGGGCATGGGTCTCAAACGAGACTGCCTGGGAGGATGAGCTTTGCTGGAAGCTGGGGTTGGAGGTGTTGATGGGGAAAGGGCCCCTAGCCCTGGCTGAGTAGAGTGTGGCCAGGGCAGCTCAGCCTGTGCAGGTGTCTGCAGTGGAGAGAGGTGGGAGGGGGCACATGTGGAAGCTCCGCAAAGCTGATTTCCAGATGAGCTGGGTGGGGGGGATGTAGGAGTGATTTGTCCAGAAATGGCCTCCCTTTGGAGCCCTGTGGGCCTGTTTACAGCAGGGTGGAGCCTGCTTCATGGCACAAATGCAGGGCCACGAGTCACCCCATGAAGTGGGCCAGCTTCCAGGCCGGGAGGGGAAGCCCAGAATAACAAATGGTGGTTTCCCAAACCCTGCAGCCTCCACCACATCTGGTTCTCCTCTCACACAACAGGGCAGATCCAGGCCTAGAGCTGGTGTCTACACCACTGAGGGGCATCAGGGGAAGCTAGAAGGGGTCTCCAGAGGCAGCAGGGATGGCCTTGGCTCTGGGGGCACCAGTGTGACAGGGCAGGGCACTGAGCTGTGGCTGAGGGGCAGAGCATCAGAGGGCCTCCTGGGGAATGCTGTCTGTGGCAGAGGGGCAGGCTGCCTCCGTGAGGGAAGAGCATCTGAGGACAGAGAAAGGCCGGTGAGAAGGGAGAGGAGAAGTCTGTCCAGGGGACAGGGATGGTGGCTCTCTGAGCTAAACAAGATGAGGCCTAGGACTATTCAGGCTCCTGGCAGTGGGGGCTAAGCCCAAGCAGAGGGCACTCTAAGGCCAGGCAGGAAGTGGCAGCTGCTCCAGGCAGGCATAGGTCTGGAACCGACCAAACCCGGGGTCTGTGAGTCATGCATCTCATGGCATCTGGGGGCATCTAGGAGGGTCTCTATGCTCCAAGCCCTCCTGTTCTGGGCCTGTTCTCAACTGGTTCCTATTTTATAAGTGGTTTCTGGTCCTTGTCAACTGCCTGACATTTGGGGACTCAATTAAGATCCCGGGGTCTTGGAACTCCTGCCGCTGGGGGCTGGGGCTGGCGGACTGGGGGTTTGAAAATCATAGTAGCACTCATTAAAAATGATCACGATAGCATTTATTAAGCACTTGCTATGTGCTAGACATTGCACCAAGGACATCTTGTATATGATCTCATTTCATGCTCAAAACCTCCTGATGAGGTAGACACTGCGATTTTTGTTATTTTAGAAAAGAGGAGACTGGCTTAGCAGGGTTGATTCATCCATGGTCACATAGCTAGTAAGTGGCAGAGCCAGAGCCGAGGCACTGGATATCCAAACCTATGTGTTTAACCCTTGGGATTCTCTGGTGCTTGGGGGAGTAGGTGGTGACAATGAAGCCACCTTAAGCAAGTTGCCCAGGTGCTCACTGCAGGCTGTGTAGGAAGGAAGGTAGACTGGTGAGCCTCAGCTCACAGCTGCACTACTGCCCACAGCGTGCCAAGTTGGAGGCCGCCATTGCTGAGGCTGAGGAGCGTGGGGAGCTGGCACTCAAGGATGCTCGTGCCAAGCAGGAGGAGCTGGAGGCTGCCCTGCAGCGGGCCAAGCAAGACATGGCACGGCAGCTGCGTGAGTACCAGGAGCTGATGAGCGTCAAGCTGGCCCTGGACATCGAGATTGCCACGTACCGCAAGCTTTTGGAGGGCGAGGAGAGCCGGTAAGGACAAGGAAGCTGGAAACGGGATCCTTATGGGCTCCATGGGGTCTGGGGCTTGACATTCATTCATTTACAAGCATTTCCTGTATGCCCCTCCTCTGAAGGGCGTTGGGTGTGGGGATGCAGGGAACCCAGAGCTGAGGCTTATGTCTTTGCCTTCAATGAGATGACCTTCTAGAAGGAAAGACCGTAGAGTGTGAAGCTCAGCGGGCAGGTTGAAGTGGCAACAGTCCCTTTGTGTGTGTGGCTCTTAGGATTATCGTGTTTGTTCCTCAGCACACATTCAGGCAGTCAGGTCAGAGAGGATTGAATCCTTAGTCTCCAGAGGGGAAGGCTGTGGTTGAGTTTCATTAATTGAGGGAACAGGGCCAGTATGTAGTCAAGGGGTGCCGATTCCCACTCCAAGGATCTTCCAGGATGCCAGGCTGCTCCTCACTACAGACTAAGTGCTACATCATGTGGTGTTGACTGACTGTGGTGGGGGCGGGGGCAGTTTTGTCCCCAGAGATATCTGCAGACTCACTTGCAGTCAGAGAGGAGGCTGGAGTGGGTGAGTCTGGTGGAACTTCTTCATGAACCCCATGGCACCTCTGTCTATGCAGCTGGGCCTTCGTGTGCATGTGCATATTGCTGGGATAGAACTCAACCTCTTCATTCTCGGCTAGTTATAAGACACCATGATGACAGAGAATATGTAGGTCATGTTTCTGTCCTCAGGGAGGTTGCCGACTGGTGGAGGAGACAAAATATCTGCCAAGGGAACCCCCAGAGACCACTAACTTGCATTTGTAAAATGCTGAGTGTAAACAAGAACCTTTTCTTTTCTGAGCATGATTCCTGAGGGGCCAGGGAGAGACATGATGGGGGGTGGATGGAGCAGCGGGGAAGGGACTGGGGAGTGAAGGGGTGCTAGGGCTGGGGGAGGGTTAGGTGCTGGGAGGAGAGGAAGAACAGGGGAGCAGGGTATGAGTGGGAGGCGGAGAGGAAGAGGAAGGGGCTCTGTCCTGCAGTTGACCTGCCTCCTCCCTGGGTTAGCACCAAGTCTTTGTGGGAAGAGGAATTGAACACCAAAGGCCTCTGGGAACACAGAAGCTGATCTGGGCACAGGGAGCTCCAGCCAAGTTGCCTCTCTCTGCTTCCTCCTCCCCCATGGACACAGGGCCCCCATATCTTTAGAACCCATACCCTGGGCCTTCTCATAGAAGTCCATTGGGGGACTCCAGAGTAGTACCTGATCCAGCTTCCTCCATGGGAAGAAAAGGGGACTGAAGCTCAGAAATGGTCAGTAGTGTGCACAAGGTCACACAGCTTGTAGAGACATCCCGTTAATCTCAGTCTGAGCTGCTATAACCAGGCTTAGATCTGGGTACTCTGAGAGGATACTGTCCCCCCCAACCCTGGGGGATCTGGAGGTGGATACCTTGCTTTTATCCCTTAACTTCAGAGTTGTGGTCCAGAAACTCACTCAAACTAGGAGGCCTACTTTAAGAATACAGTTGCCAAAAAACACTGACTTAGAATGAGAGAAGTCACACAGACTACTAGAGCCTCGGACATTCCAGCCTCTTCCATCTGGGTTCTTTAGGCATTGGACCAGAGATTCTGAGTTGCTGCCTGGCTGCCACCTGGCTCCCTCTCCCCACCCACAGGTGCCAGCAACTCCCAGCACCAGCAGAGGCCATTTAAGCAAGCCCCCTGCAAGCTTTCAGCAAACTTCTCTTTCCTTCTGCCTTTGCTCTGCCTGCTTCCTGGGCTTGGGGCCACAGAGGCCAGCGAAGCTCTCTTCATTCCCTCCACCAAAGTGAGGTCCTCCCTCCCCCCACAGAGCAAACTGATCCCCAAGGCCAAGGGCTTGGTGACAACGGGGCTGTGAGTCACAAAACAAACATACCCAGCTGTCTCGAATGGATTTTTAATTTCTACTGCAAGACCTGTTTCAGCCCCATTGGCTGCTTAAACCACCCCCACTCCTGGCTCCCTGCTCGATCCTGGCTGGAACCCCATTTAGTCAGTCAACGATTCATTAATTATTTTTCCATATAGTAAGCAATGACTTCTCCAGGCCTCATGCTGGGGATAAAGTATCAATAGGCCACAGACACGTTTAGGATTTTTTGATATGGCGAGGAAAGGCAGCCATCTACGTAAATAATACACACAGCTACCATTCACCAGATCCTAGGTGCGCAGGGCGTTAGGCAAATCATGTCATTTAACCCTCAGAAACAAGCCCATTAATTTGGTCCTGTATTTAGGCCCAAGGTATAAGTGGGAAATGGAGGCTCTGAGACACTGTTGGGGTCATGTGGCCAGTGGATAGAAGGGCCAAGGTGAACACTCCCTTCCTATACTCCTCCTCGAGTCTTTTACAAGGCTGAAGTCAGGCTGGAAGTGTGGGGCAAGAAGGAAAAGCAATGATCCTGCTTGGGGCCTGGAAGGAGAGGGGGCTGAGAGTGCTTTCCTCCGGCACTAGAAAGAGCTGCCCTCACAGTCTGTCCTCTGCCTCCAGGTTGGCCGGAGATGGAGTGGGAGCCGTGAATATCTGTAAGTCCTTGGCTGCAGCCCACGGGAAGCAACCCTTGTGCTGTTCAGGTGGGCTGGGCCTAGATAATGGCGGATTGGCCCAGGGCCCTGCCGAAGGGGCCAGGAGCTTCCTTTCTTTCCACAGGGTCTGGCAGGTCACCTGGAGCACATACAGGCAGGCTCAATGGCCTAGGAAGCAGTGCAAGAGGGCTGGGTGGGGCTGGGAGCACCTGGGGGGCAGCCCTACCCCTGTCAGAGGCTCCTTCTGGGTTGGCCCATGGAGGGGGCAGGGGGTGAGGAAGAGCAGCTGGGGCAGGAGGGAGGGGTGCAGTGAAGGGATGGGGTCCCTGGTAGGGAGTCTTGCACTGAAAAGAGCCCTCCTCTTTTCTCTCCCAGCTGTGGTGAATTCCACTGGAGGCAGTGGCAGTGGCAGTGGTGGTGGCATTGGGCTGAGCTTCGGGGGAACCATGGGCAGCAATGCCCTGAGCTTCTCCAGCAGTGCGGGTCCTGGGGCCCTGAAGGCTTATTCCATCCGGACCACATCCACCAGTCGCAGGAGCGCCCGCAACTGAGCTGCTTCCCACCCCTCCATTTCCCCAGCCACTGCCCACAGTCCCAGGAAGGTTCCCCTCCCTGCCTCCCATGCCTGTTCCCAAGACCGAGAGACAGTCTGGAAAGTGATGTCAGAATAGCATCCAATAAAGCAGCCTCGTTCTGAGGCCTGAGTGATCCGTGTGGCCCGTGCCTGGTATCCTGGCTTCATTAGGTTGGGCAGGGGAAAAGACAGGGGACTAGAGAAGGCGGGGTCCCCCTGGTGACTAGGAAGCCTTTTGTGCAGGAGACTGAGAAGGCACGTGCTGGGATGGGGTGCTGCTCTAAGGGGCAGGACGCTTTCCTACGGTGAGCCTTGGCCTCCAGGGCTGGTGTTGATCCCAAAGATTCTCCTAAGGAAGCCCAGAAGAGCCATGGGGAAATGCAGGCTCTGCTAGCAGCCGGGCCTTGGAATGCTGCCCTATTAAGGGGGTGGGAAGGCTGTATGCCTCCCTACCTCCATGCCTGGAGCTGCCAGAGCACATTCCTTTTGTGAGGAGGCCACAAACTTTCAGCTGCCCCAGGCCCCAGTTTCGGGTGGCCTAGCCAACTCTCACACCAGCCGTCCTCAGCCCTTCCTGGTGCTGGGTCTGCCAGGCTCATGGTCAGCCAGGTGGGGCCCTGGAGAGGTCCTCTGCATCTCCAATTCTGTGGGGGTGGTGGCTGGGGGAGGAGGTGTGTGTGCATGGAGGAGGGTCCTAGAGTCTAGATCCCTGGTAACAGGTCTGTGCCCAGGACCTTGGCAGGATGGGTTTACACCTGGATCCATGGGAGTGGGGAAGGATATCTGTGTGTCAGGTCAGTGCTTGATGGGGAACTCTGTATGTCAGGATCCTTAATGCACAGGTCTGTGCCTGTGAGTGTGGCAGGTGTTCTGTGGCAGGGCAGGGCCTATTCATGGGGAAATGTGTCCCTGACGGGCAGCAGCATGTATGATGGGCGCTATGGAGCGGTGGGGAAGTCTCTGTGTCTGGGACCTCAGGGGGTGATGGTGGTGGTGTAGGTGGGGGAGCTCTCTGGGATGTGTTGGCTTCTGAGGGGAAGTGTGTATATTTGACCCTATGGTCAGGGAACTTTCAAATGCTGAGGTGGGGACTGAGGGTGGAGAGTGGAAAAAGTGGACCAGGGATGTCCCAGCAGCCACAGTGATGAGGTTCCCACCCAAGGTGTCAGGAGATCCAGCCCCTCCCACCTCCTAAGGCTTGCCACATTGCCCTTCCATCTGCTGACTCTGGGGGGCCGCCCTTCAGGATGCAGTGCCTGTGGGTGGGGCAGGGTGCGGGGGTGGGCCAGCCCTCCTCCACTGCTCCGCACAGCTCTCTGTCTGCCCCTGATGGGAAACCTGGATGGGAAGATGAAGCCGGCAGGAGGGAGGAGAGACTGTCAGGGCGCACTGCATGTGACCAGGAGCTTTACTGGAAATGCTGAGACAAGCACAGAGGAGAGGGAGAGAGCCAGCCAGTCAGGCTCGAGAGGTGGCCTGCCCGGCACGTGGATTAGAAGGCACAGCAAGTCCACACCAAGGGGCTCCAGGCCCATCTGTCCCTCAGAGGCCACAGGCCTCCAGGCCTCCGGACCCGGGTCTTTGCCTTGGGCTGCGAGGAAACGGTCCTTTAGACGCGGGGTGGGGAGAGCTGCGGACCAGGAGTCCTGTGCTCCTGAAGCAGTGAAGGGATCAGCGGGCGGGGATGCGAGACCAGAAGGCGCAGCGTGGGGGCCGATGGGGCGGCTGAGCCCCGAAGCGCTTCTTCCACTCTTCTGGGGGCTGAGGGAGCTCTGGGCTGCCTCGGGAAGCTGGGGCTGCTGCTGGTGGGGTGGTGTCGGTACAAAGCTGGGTGCTCAGGCGAAGCGCACGGAGCGGCCGCTGCCGCAGCTCTGGCCACAGGGCGCACACAGGCCGGTGCTCACCGCCACGTTCCCGGTGCAGGGGGTGCTGCAGACACTGCCCGTCACCGGCCGGGAGCCCGACACGCACAGGTCCCTGCACACGACCCCACTGCGGGAGCTGCTGACACTGTCGGAGGGGGAGTACAGGGCTCAGTCTCCTGGCAGCCAGAGGCTCCTTCTGCTCAGAGCTTCTCCCCTGTTTCTATCCGCTCCCCTCAACACCCTCCTATGGGCACTGGTTCCTGTAGTCTTGATATACTGTTAGCCCAGGTCCTCTCTTAGGCAGACATAGCTATGCTTTGCCTCACAACAGGGACATGTTCTGAGAAATGCAGCATTGAATGATTTTGTCATTGTGCGAACATCATGGAGTACACATACACAAACCTAGATGGTGTAGCCTACTACACACGTGGGCTCTATGGCAATGGTGGCCAATCTTTTTTTTTTTTTTTTTTTGAGCCAGACTCTTGCTCTGTTGCCTAGGCTGGAGTGCAGTGCGGTGATCTTGGCTCACTGCAACCTCTGCCTGTTGGGTTCAAGTGATTCTCCTGCCTCAGCCTCCTTAGTAGCTGTGATTATAGGCGCCCATCACTACGCCCAGATAATTTTTGTATTTTTAGTCCAGACGAGGTTTCACCATGTTGGCCAGGCTTGTCTCGAACTCCTGACCTCAAGTGATCCACCTGCCTTGGCCTCTCAAAGTGCTGGGATTACAGGTGTGAGTCACCACACTCAGGCCCCAAGGGTGTCCAATCTTTTGGCTTTCCTGGGCCACACTGGAAGAAGAAGAACTGTCTTGGGCCACACATAAAATACACTAACACTAATGATAGCTGATGAGCTTAAAACAATCACAGTCGGACCACATTCAAAGCTGTCCTGGGCTGCATGCAGCCTTCTGGCCACAGGTTCCTGGCTGAGATATAGCACAGCCCATTGCTTCTATGCTACAAAGCTGTGCAGCGTGTGACTGTACTGAAGACTGAAGACAACTGTAACACTATGGTAGGCATCTGTGTATCTAAGCAGAGCTAAACCTAGGAAAGGTATAGTCAAAAATATGGTATTATAATCTAATGGGACTACTGTCCTATATTCCATCCATCCTTGACCTAAAAGTCCTTATGTGGTGCCTGACTGTAGTTAAGTTACAATAATCACTCACTGCCCCACTCCGTCTTTGTGTTTAGAGTCTGCCAACTATGGCCACATGCGGGCTGACTGTCAATCAAGGTTTCTTGGAACCCAGTCACACCTCTTCCTTTAAGGGTTGCCTTTGGCTGTGTCTGCTTTATATTACAGCAAGAGCGGAGCAGTCGAGGCAGAGACTGCATGGCCCACAAGCCTAAAGTTTTTACTGTCTGAAGCTTTAAGAAAAAGATTGCTTGCCCAGAACCCCAGGCTCTTATTTCGGAACCCACAAAATAGATTGCTTACAGACACTTGCAGCACCAACTCCCTCACACAACCTTATGGGGAAAGCAAAGAGACAGAAATTAGTTGTGGGGACCAAAGCTGGTGAAATCTGTTAACCTGCAAGTTCTCTCCTCCAGGTAGAAGTAAGTAATCTGCAGACATGCTCCTGGCTCTTGAAGCACTGCAGCACTACCTGGGGAAACTGAGGGGATACCCTCCCCATAGCTGTGGTCCTCACCTCTGCTCCTCGCCCTCCAGCAGGTGCCTGTAGGTGGCGATCTCGATGTCCAGGCCCAGCTTGGAGTTTATGATCTCTTAGTACTCCCCGATCAGGCAGGCCATGTCCTGCTTGGCCTTCTGTAGGGCGGCCTCCAGCTCAGCCAGCTTGCAGTGGGCGTCACTGAGGGCTGCCTCACCCTGCTGCTCAGACTGGGCCACCGCGGCCTCCAGCTTAAAGTTCTGGGAGGCAAGGGAGGGTTATTAAGGGTGTCTGTTCTGGCCTCAGGTTAGAGGCCAGGTAACCACTGATCATTGACTAGCAGAGGAAGAGGCCTTATCTATTTGTTAGGCCAGGGGTTGCAAATTAGTGCTCCCAGGAGTGTTTGCAGTGTCTTCAATTTTGGAAACTTAACACAATAACTGAAATTCATGGCTTCTTTCAAAAGCTCAGAGTATCTGGCCACACTGGACCTGCATTTCTTCATGGCCTGCCTCAGCTGGATCTGCCTAGCCCTGCCCTTTGTGCTTTCCAGTTTGCTAAAGTCCCTACCATACGCAAGAGCCTTGGGAACAGCTTGCTTGCTTTGCTCATTTACCAACCTCTGTTGATCTCTGAATGTGCGATCACTGATCTAGAACAACAGGCCAGAGAGGTTAAATGCCTTTCCCAAGTCTCAGGGCAAGCTAGTGGCAGAGCTGGTTTGAGAGCCCAGGTTTCCTGCCCCTTAGACTGGTGCTGTTTCCTCTGGCCCATTCTGCCCTTGGAAGCAGGAAAGCCCTTGTCTCCTCATTCCCTCTATACTGCTCCAATGCCTCCATTAAGTGAGAATGGAGAACCTTTTCCATGGAGGAGGCTGTCCTCATGCTTGGTGTTTGCCCGTGTCCCCACACATTGGCAAGGGGTCTAACTCAAATCCCTCTGCTCATATCCCTCCAACTCAAATCCCTCTAACTCAAATCCCTACTCTTCCCACACTGAGGGGTGGGCTGGGCCCTCATACCTGGCACTTGGCTTTCTCCACCTCGGCTGTCAGCCTCTGGATCATGCAGTTCAGCTTGTTGATCTCCTCCTTGGTGCGGCGCAGGGTCTCCCCATGCCTGATCACCGTGGCCTTCATCTCCTCACACTGGGGAAGAAGAGATGCTCATGAGGCTCTGGGTGGGGCGTCCCGTCCATTCAGGATACCATGGATGGTTGTGCAGTTGTGCAGTGCTCAGCCTGTGCAACCACACGTGGCAGTCCTGCTCTGCCATCCCAGCCTCAGAGAGCCAGCCCTTCTCTTCTCATCTGTAGGGACCAGCATCCCCAGAAAAGGAAGTCTATTTAATAGATGCCTTACATCCCTCCCACTGCTATGTCTAGCAGGCAGGTGTAGACTTCCCCACTCACCTTGCTGTGGTACCAGGACTCAGCCTCTGCACGGCTGCAGGTGACAATGTTGTCGTACTATGCCTTGATCTCAGCAACGACGCAGTCTATGTTCAGGTCCCAGCTGTTGTCCAGCTTGACGATCATGGTGTCTGAGATGTGGGATTGGACAATCCAGATCTCCTGCAGGAGAAGGAGAGTGGCAAGAGCTTCTCAGACCAGCCCCACTCTTGGTAGCCCATGCTCATCATCGTCCCCTGTCCCCTTTCCTTGCTTCCTCAGTGTCTAAAGCCCCACCTTCCCAGTTACAGTCTTCCATCTCAACCCTGGAACCCCCTCAGGACTCCTGAAGCCCAGAGCCCTGAGACCTAGAGGACTCGGAGGTAGAGAGTCCATGTCTGAGGCCCAGTGCCTGATTTCAATCAGGGCCTTCCAGCTTGAAAGTTTGGGTCTAAAACCAGAGTTTGCCACCTTTGGCAACTGTCACTTTGGTAACCGGGAGCACCAGCTTGCCTGGGGCTTGGGAGTGGGAGGTCAAGCCACACTTCTTCACCTGCTCACTGCGAACCTGTCTGGGGCTTCTCCCCTGGCCCTACCATGGGGTTCAGAAGCTGAATGGTGACAAGCCTTTTCCAATGTCTAACTCATTCTCCTTGCTGCCCCACTGCTCTGTGGCCCCGCACCTCCTCATATAGGCGCCTCAGGAAGTCAATCTCCTGGGTCAGGGCCTCTGTGTTGGCCTCCAGGTCTGGTTTGCATAGGTAGGCACAGTCCATGTCCTAAAGGGGAGAAGAGGGCACAGGAGTTGCCCTGGAGAGACAATGCAGAATGCTTTTTCCTACCAGGGAGGGGTGCCCCATCAGGCTGAGCAGCTTCCCTGGAGACCCTCTGTAGATGCTCATCACAAAGCCTGGTATCATGCCGTGGCAAAGCCCCTTATACAGCTAATAGTGGGGTCAACAGCAGGTTTGGGTAAGGGAGGGGGATGCTGAGGTTTGCAGGCACTTCCTCTGGTACCCACTGGGATGATTCCTCTAGAACCCATGTTGTGCACTATCACCAAAACTAGGGTCTAGTGTACAATGGGTCAGTTCTAGTGAAGTCCCATCCCTCTCCACTCTGAAATCTCATGGAAGATAAATCTACATCTGTGGTCAGAAGAGGGCTCAGGGATCAACTCTGTCCCTTCCAAGTCAGTGTGACTCTGACCAGTCCCCTTAACCTCTGTGCCTCATTTCTCACAGAAATCCGGCCTTCCTCATACGGAGGTGGCTGAGGGCCTAATCAGAGTCCATGTGATGGCACTTGTACAGAGTCAAGTCTAAGAGGCCAGGGATGATGGTCACTGTCCCCGCCTGTTTTCAAGCTGTTGCTGGCCTGAGGATGCAGCCATTGTCTACCATTCACATGCTCTTTCACTCACAGATATTTCTAGGGTGCATACTCTATGCAGGCGCAGGGCTGAAGGAGGTGAAAAGCCAGTGGCTGTATGGGAGCACTCCCCCTCAGATGGGGGAGAATATTGCTCCATCTGAAGCAGTGTACTCTGCTGCCAGTGGCACCCAGGGAGCACTGGAGCACTGGGGAAAGGAATAGAAAGAAGCTGGGTTGTGTGATTCTAAGGGAGTCCCTCCACCTCGCCAAATTACAGAAAGCCTGATTTTAGCCAAGGCCTCCCAGCTCAAACCTTTGGTTCTAGGACCCGTCTATCTCTGACCTCAGTTCTGAGAGAGGGGACAAGGATTCTGGGGTTGCTCACCTTCTTCAAGGCCACAAATTCATTCTCAGTGGTGGCCCTTTGTGCCACCTCTTCTTCATACCTGGGGAAAAAATACACAAGGCTCAGATTGGGGGAGGAAAAAATGGGAATGAAGGTACAGGTAAACACACTCCAGGAACTGGATCTTTTGGAGGTTGTCACAAGAATCAAAAGTGTTGGACTGAAGGGAACTTGTCCATCCTTTCCTTGTGGGCATTCAAACCAACCCATGTTACTCAAAGCTCTATTTCAGGGACTCTCACTCCTGATATGGATCAGGGTGAGGGCCCTGCACATTTTCAAAGACCTCCTCTCTGTTTCTGGGCTGTAACTCCCTTGGTGGGGGGGAGGAACCCTGCCCAACTCTGGCACCTTTCCTTTCCCCTCTTTCTTTCTTCCTTACTCCTTCCCCACCTACAACATTGAGTAGATGGTCGATAAAATGTTTGATGAATTAATGAAATAAACACATAATGATGAAGCAGCTGGAACGGTTCAGAATCTCCAATGTATAAACTCCCAGCCTAGAAAAGAAACTCCCCCCCACCCCACAGGATTATTGTCACTATTTTCTTCCTGCTGGGAAGTTCTTCTTGTGGTCTAACCCAAATCTATCATACTTTGACTTAATCCCATTTAGTTTCTCCAGACCCTCTTCTCACTGCACTCACTTCTTCTTGTAGCCCTCCAGCACCTCCTGCACGTGGTTGAGCTCTGAGGCCAGCCTCCCACTGTCGGCCTCCACACACTTGACCTCCCGCTGCAGAGTCTAGATGTAGCCCTCAAACAGGGGCTCCAGGTTGCTCTCACAGCACTGGAGGTTCTGGAAGAACTGTAGCTTGGTCTCCAGCAGCTTGTTCTGCTGCTCCAGAGAGCACACCTGGTGTGGAAGTGGGAGAAAAGTTGGTGGGAGGAGCCAATATCCCCAGCCCTCCTTGGGGAACAGCCAGAGTCAAGACAGAACTAGCAGTGAGAGGTGCAGAGGCAAGGGGTAGACCACATGGCCCTTGCTGGCCTCTCCTGGATGGAAGATGCAGCTGGAGAATCCTTGTTTCATAATTGCTTATTCAGGTCTGAGTGAGGGTCTGTCCAGATTGAGCCTGGACGGGATGAGTGAGCAACTGAGAGGCCTGGGAGGGACAGATGTTACTGTCAGGCTACAGGGGACAAATGGGGGTAGTGGGTAGTGATAATTAGGGAAGACTTCCTGGAGGAAAGTAATGTAGAGCAGTGTTGGGAGGGATAGAGTAGGGAGAATGTCTTTTACTATGGGCCCCTCAGGGCAGGGCCTGTGGCTTATTTATTGATGTCCTCATAGCCAGCCCTTGGCTTGGTGAACATTTGATTGAATGGGTGGTCAAGGTGGAAAGGACTTTCTAGCTGGGGAGGTCACAGAGGCTAGGCTCTTACCAGGCAGGATGCCTGGGGCCTGAAGAGCCATAGGGATGGTCCTAGGTGGCCTGAACTCTTATGTTGAACACTGTGTCATATGTCTCTGGAGGCCAGGCAGGTAATGTGAATGGGGGGAGGTTTTGGAAAATGGGGTGGGTGAGGACCCCGGCAAAGTGAGGCTTGTATGCTTTTCCTGGATTTCACTGAAACTGGAGGAACACATGGCAACGATACATTGGGCTGGCCAGAAAGGATGTCAGCAAACAAACTAGGTCCCCCAGTTTTCCACTTCTCATACATTTGAGCTGGAGCTGAGATGTCCTCCTGCCTTTTGCCCTGGGGTCCTTTTCAACCAACTCCATGAGTGCAGCTGGGAATTCCCAGGTTGGAACTTGTAGACATGGGGAATGGGGACTGTGGATATTACATGGGATAATTTTTTTGAGACAGAGTCTCACACTGTTGCTGGGCTGGAGTGCAATGGTGCAATCTTGGCTCACGGCAACCTCTGCCTCCTGGGTCAAAGTAATTCTCCTGCCTCAGCCTCCCAAGCAGCTGGGATTACAGGAGCCCACCACCACGCCCAACTAATTTTTTGTATTTTTAGTAGAGACAGGGTTTCACTATTTTGGCCAGGCTGGTCTCAAACTCCTGACCTCATGATCCACCCGCCTCTGCCTCCCAAAGTGCTGGGATTACAGGCATGAGCCACCACACATGGCTACATGGCATAATTTTAGGTGGTCTTGCTATGGGGTCTCATGGCTGCTTTGGACCCCGTCTTCCCTTTCAGAGTCATGGCCAGCTCACATGCTGTACCACACACAGCCCTGGTGAGGAGGCCACTGGGGTAGAGAAGGGAAGCCTCTGCCCAGTGCCACACAGTACATTAGTAGAGGAAATGGGCATGGAGGCCAGGCCACCTGCTCCTGGGCTAGTGTGCATTCCACAAGCCATTTCTTGGTCACCTCTCCAGGGTGCAGTGCCTGCTGAGGTGAGCCAGCCCCTGCTAGAGGGAGTGGGGCAGCTGGGGCCCCAAGCCGTGGACCTTCTAGTCCAGGGGCTGGAGAGTTGGAGAGGGCCTGGGATTGGAGCCCTGCTCTGGCACCCACTCTCTGGGGGCCCTTGGGCCAGCCCCTCACCCTCTCCCTGCCTCCTTTCTCTTCTGTGGACACTCAAAGGTGACTTCAGGATTTTGCCATGCTATATGCTATTTTATAGCTATGATTTATCTATAAGTGGATTCAATTAACATTTACATGTATGGGGTTAAAAGCCTGGCCAACATAGTGAAACCCTGTCTCTACTAAAAGTAGAAAAAATTAGCGGGGTGTGGTGGCATGTGCCTGTAATCCCAGCTGCTTGGAGGCTGGGATAGGAGAATCACTTGAACCTGGGAGGTGGAGGTTGCAGTGAGCCGAGATAGCACCATTGCACTCCAGCCTGGGCAACCAGAGTGAAACTCCATCTCAATTAAAAAAAAAAAAAAGTAACTTGATATTACTACCAGAGATGCAAAACCATCATTAGTAGGCATACGTAAAGCGAATTCTTAAATTCTAGCAGAAACAGTTAAATTCTAGCAGACACAGTTGTCCTACACAGTTCTGAACCCAAGGCTTGCTCTCTTTATTAGAAGCAGGAGGAAAGCAAGTATTGGAGAGATGCTAAAAATATTAGCATCCAGTGAGACTTTTCCCCACCTAATCTTAAGGATTGAAACAGACATTAAAGCAGATGAATTTTCCCATCAGGTGTTTCACTGTTATTTAATGCTACGGGCCAGCACTGCCTAAAATTGTATAAATTATCAGACGTCCTCATTCCCCATTTCTAGAGAGACCGACCTGGGAATGCCCATCTCCTCCCAGGATCTCTAGGTTTAGGAAGGGTGTGATCCAGGACACCCACCTTGTCGATGAAGGCCACGAACCTACTGTTGAGGCACTTGATCTGCTCCTCCTCCTGCTTCACGCACTGCGCGTTGGGGTCGATCTCCAGGTTGAGGGGTGTGAGGAGTCTCTCGTTGACCGACACGGTGGTGATGCAGAGGGGGCTGGGCCCGCACACGCCCCCTGAGCGGTAGCCGAAGCTGCGTCCGCAGGAGCCGGCGCGGAAGCCCCCGCACACGCTGTGGCTGCCTAAGCCCCCGGCGAGGCCACGGTAGCAGGAGATGCCGCGGTAGGGGGCGGCGGTGATGCAGCAGCGGCCGGGCCGGGGCCCGCAGGCGGAGATGCAGCTGAAGGCGCCGACCCCTAAGGGGGCGCCGAGGCGGGAGGAGAGGCCGGACATGGTGCCGCGCCGGCAGGGGCGGGCGGCTGGACCCCAGGCCCGCGCCGCGCCTTCTACGGCTGCCCGTGGACCCGGGGAGGAAGCTCGCCGGCCAGGCGTTTACGAGCTTGGAGGGTTCTGTCCTCGCTCCTCGCGGAGCCGGGAATCAAAGCGGGCCCGGCTTCAAGGCCGCCTCCATAAAACGGCGTTCGCCTCCCGCCCGCGCTTTATGGGGCCGGGAAGCGCCTGATCAGCTCCGCCGCCGGACCGGTGCTCTGCGGGAGTGCGCATGTAACTCCGCCGCTCGTCAGCCCCTCTGTCGGGACTCCGAGCCTTGCCTCGTCGGATCGGGCCCTCACTTGGATCCCAGTCCCATACATAGCCCTGGTCCCCTGCTGGCGGGGAAGCTTGGCTTTAGTTATCTGCACATCCCTGCACGGTGTGGGGGGCGAGTGTGTGCGTGCGTGTCGAGAGGGTGGGGCCTCTGAAGTCAGTCCTGCAGGTTCATGTCATGACTTTGGGCAGCTGAATAACCTTTCTGAGCCTCAGTTTCCTCGATGCAAAATAGCGATAATAATAGTAAGCATTGAGGGCTGTCGCCAGGATCTAATGAGATAATAACCAGAAAGCATTTAGGGCCCTACCTGCCACTTAATAAGAGCTCTGTAAATGTTTGTTTCTTTGTCTATTATTTGTTCTATTCTATTGCTAATTTATCATTCATCCTGTGTCCCTTTGGGCAAAAACTTTCTCTTCCCTTCTGTCTATCTCAGGTCTCAGCTCATACCTCCTCTTCTGGCCAAATGTCCCGCCTTCCTGTACCTCTCTCCATTCTGCTTGGGCGAGGGGGAGGGAGTTGTTTTATGGAGTGCCCACAATGTGCCTAGTACTGTGCTGAGGCCTCTTTATACTATATTGTTTCCTCTAGCTCCCAGGGCATCCTTCTGAGGTGGGTATTATTGTGCCCACCTGATTGGGAAGGTGAGCTCAGGGTGGCCCAGTGACTTGTTTAAGGTCATACATAGATGGCTCTATAGAGGGGCAGAGTTAGAATCTTAGAGAAGACCCCTCTTCCAGGCCCTCCTCCACATGGGTCTCACCCAGGGTCTGAATCTCTGGGGGCTGATTGAGGGTTGAGTTCTTGTTGGCAGCAGGAGCACAGACTGCTGGGCTTTGGGCCCTTGGAGAAATTGGTCGATCCAAGGCCTTCCCCTTAACTGAGGCTTGGTCATGGTCACCAACTCTAGAAGGCCATAATCCATTATAAAGGAGGTTAATTATGTGTCCAATTATTGCAGAGGAAACCAGGAGTGTGCACTCAGCAGCCAGCATTAAAGAGAAGCACGCAAATCACACTCAGCTTCCCTTGCTTTTAAATATGAGTTATTATTGTGAAAGCAGCAATTAAATCTTAGGACTCCGGAGGTCATCACAGCCAGTCCTGGCTTTGAGCTGCCTGGCATCTCATTTCCAGGGAGTGCCCTATGATCCCTTTTCCTGTCTTTTCTGCACTCTCATAGGCTTGGATTCCTTTGGTCCAGCCTTGGTCTGTTTTGCAGCAGCTTAAGGCCAGCCTTAGTTCTGTCCTCTGTAGAAGTTGTAGCGCAACTCCACAGGCTTGTGCGCTGTCCCCAGCTTCAGCTGGGAGACTGTAAGAATTAAAGAAAGAGGAAAGAAACACAAAAGGTGGCTTGCCAGTCAGACAGGTTTATTTTAGAGAAAACAAACATGAGAGGGACATCTGGCTGAGTAAGGTCAGAGGCACACTCTTCTTACAGACTAAGAGTTTTTTCAGGATTTAGGGTGGGAGAGTTTTTTGGAGGCTTGGACTGTCTCTGTGTCTTTGTTGTGCTTATCTGGGAGGGAGAGTGTCTGTTTCCATACATTTTTTTTGCAGCAGCAGGCATGTCCCCTGAGGCTGTCTTTAGTTTCCCTATCTCAGTGTACCTGAAGGGGAAGGAATGTGCTTATTCAGGACCACTGTTTTACTAGGGCCCATTGTATCAGGGTGAAGTTGGGCAGTTACCCATGAGACTTTCCCCCTACTTCCCTCTGTACCTGAGCTGTCTTTTCTGTGTTTTACTGTCTAGCTCCCAGGGCGTCCTTCTGAGGTGGGTATTGTTGTGCCCATTTACCTGACTGGGAATGTCTGCTTGTAGTTAGCAGTGAGTTCCTTGCAATGCATGAGGCTAGAAGGGGAGCTGGAACTGAGAATGGTGGTGTTTGTCTGAGATGACAGTGCTCCTGCTCTGTCAGTCACCAGTTGTGTGACTAATGCTTGGCTTCAGGATTATGTATTTTGACTCCAATTTTCTTTTGGGAATAAGTAGTATTAAAGGAGTCTTCCCTTGGTGTTTCCCAGACAAGAGGAATTGGACTTAACCTGAAGCATGGGGGATTTAAATTAGACATATGGAGGCACTTACATGATTCTTGCTTGGATCCCTTTCTGGGGTTTGGTGGGTGGATGGACTGGACTTTCTATGCTATCACAATCGATGAGGATGTTAATAATCAGCCTTTGTCCACTCAGATAATTCCGTGCATTTAAAATCCAGAGAAACAGAAGAGCTGCAGGCTGGGTTGTGCCTGCTAAGAGTAGACTGTGAAGGGGCTGGAATGGAGAGGTTTGTCACCTAGATCACAGTGATCCTCCACAGTGTTAATGCTCATCCCTGGCCCAGCCTGAGGGAAACATATGCCTGGTGGTCTTTTTATTATGCGTGGAACTCAGGGGAGAGAAATGGGCTGAAGCCCGAGAAATTTCAGAAACAATTAAGGACATACTTCTTCATAGAGTGGGTTGATTGTCCCAAGTGCCAGGCAAGAGGAGGGCTTCTTCATTCTCAGCCAGATCTTCTAGAAATTACCCCCCAGCACCCCTTTTATCACCAAGATACCAGCCTATCAGTGAAAAGCTAATGTCCTGTTTGGGTTACCATGCCTCTTCCTCAGTCTCCCAGTGGGTCCCAGGGCAGGAAGCAAACTTCTACTGAATACCCATCAGGAACCAGGCTCAGAGCATGTAGGAGAGACTGCCGCCCTCAGGCAGCGCAGGCACGCACACAGGACCCTGGTGTAAAGCTGCAGGGGATCTGGCTATAGTGCAGCAATACCATGCCATGGGAGCTTGGGACCAGGGGTCAGAGCAGGGTCCTTAGAGGAGCTGACACTTTGGTTTGGCCTGAAGAAGGTGAGAAACCTGGAAATGCTGAGCTGAGAGAGGGGAGGATTCAGGCAAGAGGGAATGGTGTCAGCAATGACAGCAAGCAAGGGAGGCCAGAGGATGTGAAGGGAATAGCAGGTCATCTGCTTTGGCTGAAAAATAGGAGTTGGTGAGGACAGGGGAGGCCACACGGTGATACGGTGGATTGGCAGGGTGGGCTTAGAATGTGTAGCAAAGTCCTAGAAGTGCCATGCTCAGAGGTGTGTGAGTAAATGGGGCATGGGGCTGGTACACAGAGAGTGCATATGTGTAAAAGTGTGTGTGTGCACGCATGTCCGTGTGTGTTCTTCTGGTACCTTTGTTTATCTTGGACACCAGTGTGTCCATTTCAGAAATACATTTCTTTATTCTTCATGGTATAGTGATCAAAAGTGTCTCTGGAATCAGACACATCTGGGTTCTGCCACTTACAATGTGGGTGAAAACTTGCACACAACCTCTCTGAGCCTCTGTTTCTTTTGTATGTAGAGCTGAGGTAACAGAACTTGCCAGGGACATGGTAAGGATCAGATGAGGGGTGTGTAAAGCACTAGCATGCTGTCTGCTGTACAGTAAGTGGTCTGTACATTCTAGCCACTGTTGAGAGCTGTTGTTATTTCACTGCCCTGGTCACCATCCAGACCCCCAGCCCCTTGCCCTGCTCTTTCAGGCCTGGAGGCTGTGGCCTTTTACACACTGATGCTCTCCTGGCTGGGGACCCCCACTCCCACCCTTCCGTTAGGCTCCTGTGGGCCTGTCTCAAAGCTGATGAGAAAAGCTCTCTTGAAGGGTACCCCCAATAAAGAGGGAGCCTTTGCAAAAGACTGTAGAGCATGGCCCTGTGCTTCTGGTGGAGTTGAGGGACACACTGTCGGGTGGGGGTGAGGAATCTTGAAGGCACATGGGAAGGGAGGGAGGTGGGTGGGCAGGTGGAGGGATCTGGCTACTTGAATCTTCAAACTACATGCTTACACACATGCTCACACCACAGCTCCTGTGGCAAGAAGAGCTGAACAAAACTTTCTGGTTGCATGGTTGACTTTTCCACGTCTTAGTAGAGGTAGACACAATCTCCACTGGCCGTGCCAGGAGCCAGGTATCACAGGTTGCCTTTACGACTTGGCCCTGGGGCTCTTCTGGAAGAGCCTGGGGAGCTTCTGGAAGGGTCTTTCACTTGAAGGAGCCAGGGCCCACCACCCGGAGTGACGATGGTCTGTCCTTGTCCCTGGTTGCAGCTCATCTGATGGCCCAAACTGAAAAATTGAGCTTGTGAGCTCAGCTAACGACCTGAAAGGAAGCATCCCAACCCGGCTTCTCCCCAGCTCCACAATCACCTCACAAAGTGTGGAGACTACAGGCTTTGGCTGACCTTGACTCCTGGGCACTGTCGGCCCTCAGCTGTGAAAGAAATGCTGCCAACATTTCAGAATTGCCTGATTGTAGGATTTTCCAAAGTCCCATCTTGATGATGTTACCCCAGGAGGGAGGAGAAATGACTGAAATTTCCCAAGCCCATATGGCCTCTCCACATGGGAGGCAGACAGAACCAGGTGTCCGGGTTTATAAAACGTGCTAGCAGTGAGGAGTCAGAGTCTTTCTCTTCTTCCTCTTGCTTCATCTCCTCCAGCAGAGAGCTGCCATCACTTGTAGAATGTCTTGCCTAGAGCGGAGTCTGAGTGGAGTGTGCAAATCCAGGTCCTGTGGGACCACTCAGAGATATGGTTACGACCTCACCCTCAGCTGCATCTTGGCCTGCAGGCCCTGGCCTGGTGGCTGCTCCATCACTGCTGGCCCCTGATACCATGGCCTCACTGGGGGCTTTGGCACTGGCTCCTGTGGACACAGATTCAGCACGTGTGGGCTCAGCACTGCCTGCATCACCATCGTGTTGGTCAACAAGAACCTCCTCATGCCCTTCAACCTAGAGATTGACCCCAATATGCAGTGCATAAAGCCGGAGGAGAAGCAGATCAAGTGCCTCAACAGCAGGTTTGCTGCCTTCATCCACCACAAGGTGGGTGTCCTGAATCACACACTTCCTGAACCCCTACCATGTGCACAGCCAGGGCTCGGCACTGAGGAAACAGAGGCAGGCAAGTCTCTGCCTACCTGAGATCCCAGTCTGATGGGAGACAGACAGACAGACAGACACAGTTTGGCAATTTCTTATGAAGTTAAATGTGTACTTATCAAATGATGCAGCAATTCCACTCCTGGGTATTTATTCAAAACAAAAACAAAAACAAGAAACAGATCTATACAGAGACTTGTATATGAATTTTATAGAAGACTTCTTTTTAATACCCCCAAATTGGAAACAACTCAAATGTGTACCAGCAGATGAATGGATAAACAAATTGAGATACAGTCACGTAATAAAATATCATTCAGCAACAAAAAATAATGAACTAGATTCATGACACAACGTAGATAATCTCAAAAACATTATGCTAAGTTGAAACATTCAGATACAAAGAATATATACTGTATACTTCTATTCATTTCAAGTTCTACAACTAGCAATACTAAATTAGATCAGTGGCTGCCTGGGATGTGATTGGGCAGCTGATGGCAAAGACTCATGAGGAGACTTTCTAAGATAATGGAAATCTATGTTTTCATTGAGTGCTGGTTATATTGGAGCATACATCTGTCAAAATTTGTTGATCTGTACTTGGCAATTTCTTATAAATTTAAACATGCACTTTATGTGTGCACTTATATTGAGATATAATTGTATGCAAAATCTCAATAAAGTTGATAAAATAATGATTTAAAATGCATACGATAATTAGAAATAAATCTAATGAATGTGTGAAAGGCTTATACCTAGAGAAATATAAACATTATACAAGATGTTATAGGAAAGGAAAGATAAAAAAGACCTAATTAAATGAAGAGCTATACCATGTTCTCAGGATGCTTTATCATCACAGACATGTTAATTATCCTTAAACTGATCTACAGAGTTGGTGCAACAACACTCAAATTCCAAACAAGGATTTACATAGTTCTTGACAAGTTGATTCTAAAATTTATGGGGAAGAACAAAGGTCAAGACTAGCTAAGTAATGATGAAAATGAAAACATAGGTACTCTCCCTTTCAGGGAGTATAATGTATTATAGAGTTGTAGTAATTCAGAAAGTATAGTACCCACACAGGAATAGATAAATTGACCAACAGAACAAAATAGACCCTAAATTTATAAATAAATAAATAAATTATTTTGTTGTATAATAGAGGGGGTATGTAGTGAAAAGGACTATGCATTGGTTATCCACATGTAAAAAATAAAATTAGATTCCTGTTTTCTCTTATACACAAAATCAATTTCAAACTAATTTAAAACACAAATGTCAAAGCAAAACTTTAAGGGTTTTAGAAGAAAGATTGGAGAATATTTTTCTGACCTTGGTGTACAGAAGGATTTTTACACAAGGCACATAAAATGCTTAACATAAAAGATTGATAAATTAGATTACATTAAAACTAACAACTTCATTTTTCAAAATAGGTGATAAAGTTAAAAGATAAGCTGTAAACTTGAAGATGATACTTGTGGAATATATTGATATAGTAGTAATACTCCAAAATACAAAGAACACTTATATTCCTCCAGAATAAGGCAAAAAACTCATTAGAAAAAAATGGAAAAAAGAAAATGAAATACACATGTATTAGACATTTAAAGAGATCTTAAACTTTAACAGTAATCATGAAAATACAAAGCAAGACCAAAAATGAGATGGCATTATTTAATTGTTGAAAATTAAGACACATTAATTTTCACATTGCTGAGCGAAGTATGAATTGTTATAACAACTTTAGAAAATAATTTTATATTATAAAGTTAACACCTTTATAAGATACTAACCATCTTATAAGTCAGAAATTCTGTTTGTAGTTGTACACAAATTCTCATGTATGTCCATTGGAGGACATGTAGAAAAATGTTCACAGCACTACCTTTTTAAGAGAAAAAAAAACAATAATAGAATTACATAAAGAGTGGTATAGTCAGCCAGGCGTGGTGGCTCACGCCTGTAATCCCAGCACTTTGGGAGGCCGAGGTGGGTGGATCAGGAGAGGTCAAGAGATCGAGACCATCCTGGTCAACATGGTGAAACCCCGTCTCTACTAAAAATACAAAAAATTAGCTGGGCATGGTGGTGCATGCCTGTAATCCCAGCTACTCAGGAGGCTGAGGCAGGAGAATTGCCTGAACCCAGGAGGCAGAGGTTGCGGTGAGCTGAAATCGCACCATTGCACTCCAGCCTGGGTAACAAGAGCGAAACTCCGTCTCAAAAAAAAAAAAAAAAAAAAAAGAGTGGTATAGTCACACAATGGAATATTGTAAGAATGAAATACTAATACTATAATGGAGGAATACTAGCTACATAATGTTGAATAAAACAAGACCCTGTGTGACATCCTTTTTATAAAAAAAAGAACAGAAAACTGAAACAAATATATATTTAGGCATATGCGTGTATATGATAAAGAAACTAAGAAAAAACAAAGGAATTATATCAACTTAGGAAAGCAGTCACCTCTGGGGTGAATGGAGAGGACAGGGTAGGGAAGGAGCATAAAGCTAGGTGTAAATTACTAGTAAGGTTTTAGTTTTGGGATCAGTAAGTGGGTGGGTAAGTAAGTGGGTGGGATCAGTAAGTGGGTTCATGAGTATTTCATTTTCATTATATTATTAAATAATAAGGTAACATGCTAGTTATAAGAAATAAAACATAAGGACATAAGTTGAAAGTAAAAAATATGTTAAGGTGATTGGTTAGATCAGAATACATTACACATAGTAGAAGTAAATGATTTTTCCATGAAACTTATTTCAGTATATGTGTGTGTATTTGTATGTAGGTAGTGATTCATGATACAACTTATATTTCTTATTTAGAGTTGAGTTTAAAAAACAATTTGACAACTAGTACCCCAAAGAACTTCTTGCTGAGGTCCACCAGCAGATATGTATAAGTAAGTTCATGACAGCATTGTTTGTTACAACCAAAACAAAAATCACATGTGCTACCTATAGGAAAATGGCTATATGTATGTATGTATGTGTGTGTGTATATGTATAGTCATACATTGGAATACTATGCAGCACTGAGAAGTAAAACTACATGCATCAGAAAGATGAATCTCAAAACTAGAATGTTGAGGAGGAAAAAGCAAGTCATAGACACGTATAAGGTGTAATTCTATTTGTATAAAGCTTAAAGGTAGGCAAAACTCAACACATGTTTAGGGATACACACATATGACATAGTAATAAAGAAAAGAAAGGGAATGACCAACATAAAAACCCAGGACAGTGGTTACTTTGGGGATCAGATGGGGTTCGAGATGGATAGAGATGGGGATCGGATGGGGTTCAAGAATCCTGCAGGAGGCTTTGAAGGTACTGGTGAGTACACAAGGATTTGTTTTATTATTGTTGATAGTTAAATCAATAAATGTAGGTCTTGCATGCTCTTTTGCATACATGAGAAATTTATAAAACAAAGGAAATATGCTCTCAGTGGCTTGTGCTCTTTAGTTCCTACGTACTCCTACAGGTTAAAGTCATTGCCTCACCCAAGATCTCCTACCAAGTCTTGGGACTGGCATCCCCAGTTCCAATTTCTTGCCCTCCTGTCAATCTTCTGCACTGCTCCTAGACAATCACATCTTGTGTCAGGCCACTCTCCTGCTCAGACACCCTCTGTGGCTCCCCAGTGCCCATCCAGAAGCCCAAGCTCCTCAGCTCCACACATTTCCTCCACCTGAGGTAGTCTTCCCCTCCACTTTCCTTTAAAGTTCCACTTCAGCCCAGAAACTTTTATTTTCCCATCTGGGATCACAGTATGGCCCCCTTCTACCCCATGCCTCTGAGGTCTCCTGGGTGGAACTCTGTGATTGTAATGAGGTGAGGTCACAGAGCCCCCAGAAAGAAAAGGCCTAGTCCTCAGTGGCAAGGATTCTGGGAGCTCTTGGGCTGGGGCGGGCTTTGATGCTCAAGAGAGCTTGGAGGAGGCCACGGTTCTTACACCATGGTGAGACTTATCCATGGGCTCCCTGGTCACATGGGGATGAGGTGTCTGGGACTCCACCCAGATCAGCTGGGCATCAGCTTTTGGGAACAGGAACAGGAAAGCGGGGTGGGAACATAGCAGAGATTGAGATGATGTTTTGAGGTCAGTTCCTATCTGTTTCCCCACATTCCATCTGCCCTAGAAGGAAGTTTGCAACGGGCTGGTGTGAATAGTTCTTGCTCTCTGTGTTGAGGGGGTGTGTATGACCTTGGTGGAGAGCACAGAGCATGGGCTTAAAATGCAGTCTGGTTCAACTGTTGGCTGGCAGGGCCGCTCACTCCCCTCTTGCCACATTGTGGTTGGAATGAGCCCCAGTTTGCCTGAGGAAAGACTGGGAAAAGTCACATCCACCTGCCCAGCTTCATGGGTGGTTGTGAGGCCCCAGTGAGATGGTGGAGTAAAAGCCTGTGAAAAGCATCAGGCACTGCGCCAGTGTGAGATGCTGTTCCTTGGCTGTTCATGCACTGAATGCACATGGGGGCGAGGTGCGAGATGGGAAAGGGTCCCCTGATTTCATAGACAGCACTTCCCATAGTGGCCTTGGGTTGGGGAAGAAGCTAGACTCTAGATCACTGTCCCTGGTTTCTGATTAATGGCATTCAACTTAAGGACATCACTTCCTAATCCTAGATTTTTTTTTTTTTTTTTTTTTGAGACAGAGTCTCACTCTGTCGCCCAGGCTGGAGTGCTGAGGAGCAATCTTGGCTCACTGCAACCTCCACTTCCCGGGTTGAAGCAGTTCTCCTGTCTCAGCCTCCTGAGTAGCTGGGACTACAGGTGCCCACCACCATGCCTGTCTAATTTTTGTATTTTTGGTAGAGGGTTTTACCATATTGGTCAGGCTGGTCTCAAACTCATGACCTCAGGTGGTCCATTCGCCTTGGCCTCCCGAAGTGCTGGGATTACAGGAGTGAGCCACTGTGCCCAGCCCTAATCCTAGTTTTTAAAATTAGGAATTACTGAATTTCATTAAATGTTTTTTGTTCTAATGTAGATGGTTAGATGTGGTAAACTACAATAATCAATTTCCTACAGTTTAACTCTCCCTGTTCCTGGGATAAACCTATGTGATCTCTGTCCCAAAGGTCCCTTCATCAGATTGCTCCCCTGTGTTTCTGCCCTTCCTGCCTGAGTTCAGGCTTCCTTTGGCATTTCCTGGCCCCATAGGGACCAGGCAAGCTCACTGTGTTCTTTCAGCAACCCGTGGGGATAGGAAAAATGATCACTCCCATTTGACAGCTGGAGAAAGGGGTGCCCAGAGAGGCTAGGTGACCACCGGTGACAGCAGGTGAATGGGTGACCTGTCTGCCCTCCTCACCTCCTGATCACATCTCCCCTCTGCCACCCACTCCACAGTGTGAGGAATTAAAGGCAACCATGCAGAAACACATGCAGAGCCTGAGGCCCAGCAAGGAGGATCTGAATGGGTTTAATCAGGCCATCCAGCAGCTGACTGTGGAGGTGGGCAGTGCTGAGAGTCAGGTGAGAGGTGGGAGTCGGGGGCAACAGAGTGGCCATGGCGGGATGGTGACCATTATTTATGACACCTGCCCTTCTCCACCAACCCTTTGGATTAGATGGCTTGACTTTCTCTTAGTGAATGTCTGAGTACACAGGAGTGCAGCTGCCTGTGTATGACTTGCTTACCTTTGCCTAGGACCCTGTGCACTTTATGTAAGTAACGAACATGTAGGTACATCTGTATCAAGACATGTGCTTGTTTGTACATCATTATCTTTTTGCTTGTGTATCTTCATTTTTATGTCTGTGTTTTGTGTTTTCCTTACTCAGCATTAAATTTGAGCTCGTCTTCAGAAATTGCAAGATATTACCTAAAAACCCAGTTTTCTGGGTTCTCTTTCAAAATGTGGAGATCTGGCAATGTTCAATTATGATTCTCAAGTGGTGGCATTTAGCTAGAGAAGAGAGGCCTCTGTCATCTCCCTCTTCTTCACACAGGGTATAGGCCCCCTTGTGTGCCGCAGTCCCCACCACTTCCGATCGCATCCTTTGGGTGTGAGGCAGAGGGTCCCTTGCCATTTATTACCACCGTGGCTGCATGTTATTATTCTTGAAGAAGAGAAAAGGTGTGTGGTCAATGTCACTGAAGTAGAGTAACAAAAGTCTGAAAATGTGAAAGAGGTCCTGGTGATTTCAGGAAATGGGAGAGGGCAGATGTTTTTTGTGGAACTTGGGTACTCCTCATACATATTTAGCATTCAGCCTTCACCTTTTGATACTTCCAGCCAGGCCCCTTCAGGCATTTGCATTTGTGAACCTTAGTAAGGAGCTGGTCCCCCAGGATGCTTTCTCCCATTCTCTTTTAGCCTCCTCTCTTACCCCACCCCTCCCCCAGCCCTCTCACACCCTCACTGGCTCAGGTCTCACTCCAGGGAGGGAAGGGCTTCTGTTCCTGGTCTTTTCTTGCTTTCTGCAGACGCAAGTGTCTCGGGCTGGAAAAGATATTCATGGAGAGGATCTCCCTTGTGCAAGAATGAGTGACTCTGAGGAGGGAGAAGCTGCTGAGGTTCTGAGGGGACAGAGTGACTGGGTGGACTGTCATGGCTCAGGCTCTCTCCAGCCACAGCTGCTCTGGTTTCCTAAGCAGCAAATTAAGACCTTCACCAAGGTCTTAATATTTTTCCTCCTGGAGACTATAAACTCTAGGCTTCTGTGAGGAATGGATATTCTTCTTGCTAGTTTTCCTTAGGAAACAATAACCACAGCATTACCTGCAAGAGCATTGGATGCTTCCAAGATCCTAGCTCATATTAGAAGTTTCTCCACACTAGATGTAAAAAGCTCTCTCTCAGCCATCCTAGATGTCTGGTTTCAAATCTTCACCCTGAAAGTAGACAGGTGGGCAGGTTCTTTTCACGTTGCCATGCAGACACACAAACACAAGTTTTGGAACAGGTGTGCTCACTCCTTGCAACCACGGACAATCTCCAATTCCTCATTGGCCCTCTAGCCTCTGAGAAAGGTCTGGATCTTTAAGGGGGAAGGAGTAAAGGCCAAGAATGTTCTTCTGTCCTTGATCTGCCCTGCACCCCCCAAGCCCTGTGAACTAGAGAAAGCCAAGGACCTGACAGCTCTGCAGGAGGAGGGCGGCTCTGGCAGCGCCATCAGCAAGCTGGCCTGGCTGGAGGCTGCCCTGCAGCGGGCTAAGCAGGATGTGGTGCAGCAGCTGTGCGAGTACTGGGAGCTGATGATCATCAAGCGGGGCCTGGACTTGGAGATTGCGGCCTACCACAAGCTGCTGGAGGGTGAGGAGAGTGGGTGATGGCTGGGCTGGGAAGCGCTTCAGATATGGCTGTGGTGAGGAGTGCAGGGGCACAGGGCAGCCACCACCCTCAACAGTCAGGGAAGGCTGAGGAGAGATGAGCTGGGTATCCAGGGACTTGTTCATCTAGAGCTAGTTTTCTCTCACCATCTTACAGCACTTTCAACAAAAGGTCCTAGCTGATGGCACCTGCAATGGGGTGACCCATAGTCATCCACCCCAGTATCAGAGACCAGGGGCCAGTTTGGAGGCAGCAGCAGGGACCAAGGCCTAGCCAGTGGGAATAAGGCCCCTGTGTGAAGTACCTTCTTTTTAACTCTGCCCCTCTCCCCAGGCCTGGGGAAGGTGGGGTTACATGACTGGGTGGGACTTAGGTTTTAACTCAGTAGACAACAATAGGATACAAGGGCTGACACTGGAGATGGGTAAACCAGGCTAAGGGGACAGAGGGGGAACTGATCATTCATGCCACAGGCACATTGCCTTGATCACATCCTTCACACCTCACAAAACCCTGGCAGGGAGATCCTATTATCCCCATTTTACAGATGAGGACACTAAGTCTCAGAGAGGCTAAGTGACAGCTTTAGGGACACACAGGTAGAGTGATTGAGTGAGGCTTGAAAACTAGTCTTCAGATGATGGAGCTATCTGCTCTGGGGTCTCCTTTAAAAGTTGAAAAATGTCACGGTCTCACCTTCCAAGATCAAGTCAGGCCAAAGAAAGTGCAGGTTTTTGTTTTGTTTTTGTCTTCTCTTTCCTCCAAAAAGTCATCAACAAGAGTGAGTTAGTGAATTTTAGGCAGGAGGGATTAGAGCGCGCCAGGGAGCTTGCAAGGTGGAAGGACTGCTGTCTGGGAGGGTCAGGAGTGTGCTGGGGAATGCAGAATATGAAACCTACTACTAGGCAGATGGACTCACCTGCTTTCTCCTTCTTCCCGCAGGTTTGGTCTGGGATTTGGGGCAGGGAGCGTCAGTAAGTAAACAGTAAGCTGGCGTCGGATCTTATCTTAATATCTTATTTTCCTTATTCTCTCCTTCCCCGTCCACACCTTGGCGTGCCTCCTCTTGAGAAGGCAGAAGCGATGTGTTTCTGTTCCTGTGTCTGTCCGCTCCCTCTGTGCCTCTCCTTTGGTCAGGGGCTATATCTTCTCTTGGGGGTGACTCTGTTTGTATGTGTGGGGAAGGCAGTCCTGTGGTCCGCTCTTTGGGGAGGGGTCTGTGTACCTGTTCCTTTGGGGGAGTTTGTACATTCGTCTCCTGGTGGGGAGGAGGGTCTGTGTCCGCTGGAGGAAAAGTCAGCATGTCTGTCTTCTGGGGATGGGGGTTTGGGGGGACGGGAGGGCTTTTCTGGTTCCCCTTCCGCTCAGTCCGGCCCCACCCCGGGCCCCGCCCCCCTGCCCCAGCTCCCCCCTCACCGGGCCCCGCTGTCATGCCCCAGCCCCGGGCCCCGCCTACCTGCCCCAGCCCGGGGCCCCGCCGCCCGGCTCCAGTTCCCCCGCACTGAGCCCCGCCGCCCTGCCCCAGCTCCCCCGCACCGGGCCCCGCTGCCCTGCCCCAGCCCCGAGCCGGTTCCGGCGCCCTGGAGTAGAGCGTCCCTGGCGGAGGCTGCGCGCTCTGCGGCTCCCCCGGCTGTGCCGCGGGCTTCAGCTGCCACGGCTCAAACAGATGTGTTGAACCGTTCCCGCCTAGCTTCAGAGAAGACAAGGAATCCTCAGCTTCAGCCCTAAAGACTTAGCCCTCTTGTCTCAGATGCCCCCTCCCATAGAGCTGACCCTACAACACCTTTCCTTTCCCTCCCCTACGCCGGAGCGTGAGGTGTGGGAGCACGGCTTACAGAACCTTGACTGACCATCCCCTAGTGCAGATGGCCTGGATGCTGGTGCCATTGGGTAGACGTGGCCTGTGACTGACCTGAACCAAGAACCCTGGCCCTCTGAACTGCTGCCACCCCTTCTTTCTAGGGACTTTTCTGCAATAAAAAGTTGTGCAGTGGTCTGAGCTGCCAGGAGTTTAAACCTGGATTCTCTGGGCTATTCCCAGAGCACAGACAAAGCTGGCTGTGTGGAGGGGTCAGGGCAGGGACAGTACCAGGAAGCAACCTCCTCCCCTCCTGGTGTGAGGGTCTATGTGACTTAAATGTGTAGTGATTCGATATTATAGAACCAGGGTCTTTAGGATGGGGAGCGCAGAGTTTGGGGAGAGCCAGAGAAGTGGTTCATTCACGCAGAAGGGGCTAGCCTGGGGCCCACAGACAGTTTTTGGGCAGCAGGACTGAGAATTCCATTCTTCATCCATTCATTCACTCCACACATACTGAATGGCCTCATAGTGCTTGGTACAGGGCACACGATGGTGAGGAAGACACTCTGGGACCCCTGGAGATGAGGTTCTGGAGGGGGCAGGTGGGCCATAGATAAGGAAGCTGAGCAGAAACAGAAAAGAGTGGGATGGGGACTGGGCCAGTGCCTTCTACCCCCTTGATGGGGCACTTGAGGACAGGTGGCCTTTGCAGATGGGGAGCTGGAGGGATATGAGCACGGTTGGGTGGCCCAAGCCTGGGTTCTGGTTTAACACACAATTGGGCCACTCAGTTGTGTTAATATGATCTGGTGGTGGGCAGGGGAACAACATGCTATTGTGGAGGAAAGCGTGGGCTGTGGAATCAGAGGGAGGCTCCGGTTCTGTCTCTACTTCAGATCTAGAGTGTAAGTTGGTCCGGGTTTTTACAAGGCATTGGACTTTGGGGGTCAGAAGGTAGACCAGTCTAGGGAGCTGGGTGGCTAGAAAAAGGCTGGATTTCTACCACACAGCCCGAGAGAAGCTTCTGCACACATTCCTTTCTATTGCATAAAATTACATCATCCATGCAACAATAGTTTCTGCTTTCCATGTCTCTGGGTGGGGCTAAAGTGCGTCATTGGCCAGAGGCCTGGGCTTTACCTTTTAAGGCACTCTAGTGCCAGAGTGTCTGCTGTGTTCTTCTGGGTTCTGCCCAGAGGACAGGTATGCAAAAGGCCCTCTTCCTGTGTAAACAGAAAAGTCTCATGCAAGAGGAATGGGACTGAAACTTGGCTGGCAGGCTGCCACCCTCCTGGGTAGGGGGTATGGCCCCACTGGGCTCACACATCAGCACTGGTTGATAAATTCTGACCTACCAACACTCACAAATGCAAACCAGCTGCCTGAAGATTCTTTCAAGATTCTTTAGTCCAGCTCTGTGCTCCTTGCATTTTGCTAGGGGGTCATGAGGTTCTGTGATATTCAAGGCCAATTTTCTCCAGCTTCTGCTGTGATGATCATGTCAACAAGGGAACTTCATGGGAATTGTAGGCAGGATCTAGGATGTACATTCTGCAAGCTGTGTCACCCAGGACTGATTGCTCACATCCCCCCCGCGCCCCCCCCACCGCCTTTTTTTTGAGATGGAATCTCACTCTGTTGCCTAGCCTGGAATGCAATGGCATCATCTTGGCTCACTGCAACCTCCACTTCCTGGATTCAAGCGATTCTCCTGCTTCAGCCTCCTAAGTAGCTGAGATTACAGATGCACGCCACCATGCCTGACTGATTTTGTATTATTATTATTATTTTAGTTGTCAAGTGATCCTTTATTGAAATATCTTCCTTTGTGCTTCTTAACTAGCTGGGCATTCCACAGCACCACTGTTGATGCCATCTATGATGTCATGAGGGTGGTGGCCATCAGCATTACAGCCCACAGACTGGGCAGTTTCCAGGATCTCTCTACTAGTTCCAGAGAGTTCTCTGGCTAAAAATCATCTGTTGGGCAATGCTGACGATCTCATCAAAAGTGATATTCCCACTGTTTTTAGTGTTTTCCTGTTTCTGTCTCTGGTTGGTTCCTTGATGGCTTTGAGGCTCAGGGCAGAGGCAGAAGGCACCACTCAATCTGGGCCTGTCTGTTCTGAATGGTCAGTTTCACTGTAATCCTCAGGCCCTTCCAGTCACCCGTTGCTTTGGCAATGTCATCACCAACTTTTTTGGAGACAGACCCGGGGGGCTGATCTTGGTGGCCAGCGTAGGAGTGGCACTGACTTCACCCCCAGTGGACCTCAGGTATATGACTTTGATCTCGTTGGGGTCGAACTTCGGCAGCACGGGGGAGATGGCTGGTGTCAGATGAACCCGGATTTGGATTGGCCAAAGGAAGTTGCACTTTGGCCTCCTCCGAGCCGAAAGCTGAAAGTGATTTTGTATTTTTAATAGAGATGGGGTTTCACCATGTTGGTCATGCTGGTCTCGAACTCCTTGAACTTGTGATCCACCTGCCTTGGCCTCTCAAAGTGCAGGGATTACAGGTGTGAGCCACCGTGCCTGGCACATTTTCCCTTTTTAAACACTGAACCTGGACTTGCCTGATGTCAATCCAGAAGATCCCAAGGGCTTTGGGGTTGGGTTTGAATTTCTTCCTGGGCCAGGGCCATGTGGGTCACAAGCAATGTTTGTGCTTTGGAGACTAATTCCCTGAGAGGATCCCCTGGCCATGGGTCACATTCCAGCCCAAGGTGGGAGGAAACTGCCTGGTGCATTTATGGAGAGTCATTCACCAGCCCATTTATAAGCACTGTGATGGCTTCTGATGGGAGGAGGACTGTCCTCAGTTCAGTATTGCTTCTCAGCGGAAGGTCGCCATAAAGCGTGAGTCCTCTTTTGGCTCTCCGTGCCTGCCTCACACTTCATCGTACTCAAACATGTCAGAGGCTGACTTAGCTGTGATCATGTCTCTATCTGAGCCCCTGGAGGGCAGTGAAGGTCTCATCCATCCCCAGGGTCTGCCTCAGAATAGACATGACGGGGCTGAGGCTGCATGGTCCTGGTTGGTGTACCTGTCCTGAGATGTACTGGGCCCTGTTTTTGACCATTAGCATGTTGCATCCTGCATAACCCCTTGGAAGTCTCTTGTGGAGTCTAAATACAGTCCTTCCCTCTGTGATTTCAGCTGCAAAATACCAACCAGACCAGCCTGGAGTAATGAAGAAAGGGCCTGGATCCTGTTCCCAGTCTTGTTCTTACCTTGACCAAACTTTTCACCTGTTTCTGGGCCACAGTCCTGCTCTCCTCTAGATTTAAATCGTGAAGATTCATTTTTCCCTTTATTTAATTTTAAATTTATTTTTGTAGAGATGAAGTCTTGCTCTATCACCCAAGATGGAGCGCAGTGGTAGAATCATAGCTTACTGCAGCCTTGAACTCCTGGGCTCAAGCGATCCTCCTGCCTCAGCCTCCCAAAGTGCTGGGATTACAGGTGTGAGCCACTGTGCCTGGCTCCATTTTCCTTATTTTCTTCCCTACTTAGTCCCTCTGAGCCGAAGAGTAGCTGCAAAATAGAATAGTAACTATCAGAGAGTTGTTTGAGAAAGATATTGCTGCATGTAAAGTGCTTAAAGCATAGGGAGTTATATATGTCTAACTATTATTTCACTTACTGGAATTCTTTGGAAGAGTTTTGAGCCCCTTTAAAGAAAGGTCTACAAAGTCTAAGGCCAGCTGAACTCCCTCTGCCCCACCTGGAGAGTGACAGTAGGGCAGGAAGAATAACTAGGGAAGCCTAGGGGTTAGAGCAAGGGCTCCTTAGCCAGGGGGCACCTCCCTGGTAATGACCCCCAGCAGCACCTGCCCGTCACTACTCCCAATTTAACCCCATTTCCCATCGGTGACCCCTGCCTCACCAGCACAAGTGTCTACCCATGTGCCCACACTGCACTCATATTCACATGTACCCTTTCCTTCTTTCTTTCCCTTCCTTCCTTCCTTCTCTTTCTTTATTTCCTTTTCTTTTCCTTTCTTTCTTTCTTTCTTTCTTTCTTTCTTTCTTTCTTTCTTTCTTTTTTTCTTTCTTCTCTCTCTCTCTCTCTTTCTTCAGACTTTCTCTCTTGTTGCCCAGGTTAAAGCGCAATGGCATGACACTGCTACCTCCGCCTCCAAGGTTCAAGCAATTCTCCTGCCTCAGCCCCCTTGAGTAGATGGGATTACAGGCACCTGCCACCACACCCAGCTCATTTTTAATTTTTTAAAATTTTTAGTAGAGATGGGTTTCTCCATGTTGGTCAGGCTGGTCTCGAACTCTCGACCTCAGGTGATCCACCCGCCTTGGCCTCCCAAAGTGCTGGGATTTTAGGTGTGAGCCACTGTGCCTGGCTAAATCTCCCCTTTTCAGCACGAAGCACACACATTCACACACATAAGCACACATTTAGAAACCCTCACCATCTCTCTCATGCGCACGTGTTTCCACACACGTGGAATGTGCATGTTCCTGGATGCAATCATATTGTTCCACTCACAGCTACCTCTAGACACTGAGCAATGCAGAATGAATCTACAGTCAACACGTGCATACACTGCATAGTTGCATGAAACCTGGACCCCCCATTTCTCTCTAGCTCCTAGTCCTGTCCCCCCTCTCCCAAAGAATAATAGAGCTTTAAATTGGTAAAGGATGTTAGCAGCCACCTAATCCAAACATTGTATTTTATTAGCAGATATACTAAGGCCCAGAGAGTAGAGGTGACCTGCTAAAGGTCACACCGTGAGCTGTTCCTTTTCTTCACCATTCTGCACCAGGGGCACCATGTGTTTGATTCCTTCCCGCCTCGCTCCTCTGCCCATGCTTGTGCAGGAATGGGAAGCTAGAAATTGGTGAGGGTTGTGTGGTTGGAGTAGGAAGGAAGACGGGGTCAGAGCTAGAGGGAAGATGAGGGAGTGAAATATGGCAGGTCTCTAAGGCCCAGCTGGGCTGATGACGCCAGTGAGACGCAAGGGTGGGGAAGTTGGCAGAGGTGAGAAGTCCATCTGGACTGGAGTTGCAGTTGGCTTCTGAGCTAGGGAGGGATGGAGCTGGTGTCTGGACTCCAGACAGGGGCTGCTGCTACTGCTTGTTTTTTATACTTTTTTTGAAACAGGGTCTTGCTCTATCACCCATGCTGGAAGGGAGTGGCACAAACATGGCTCACTGTGCAGCCTCACCTCCTGAGCTCAAGCTGTCCTGCTTCAGGCTGCTAAGTAGCTGGGACCATAGGTGCACACCACCTCGCCAGCTAATGGTTTTATATTTTATAGAGATGGAGTCTCACCATATTGTCCGGGCTGATCTCTAACTCCAGGGCTCAAGCAATCTTTTCACCCCGGCCTCCTAAAGTGTTGGGATTATAGTGTGAGCCACTGTACCCAGCCTAGGGCCAGCTTCTGAGCTGTGTGATGTCATAAGAGCTGCGTTACAGCATAGAGGGTGCAAAGATTGATCACAAATTCTGGAACTTTCCAGGATTTTGTCCTGCTGAGAATTCCATCAGAGGTGGTCTAGAGACCTTGGTTTGATTCTACCTTTTACAAGAGACTTTGTATTTTTAGTCTAGATGCTTCTGGTCTCTTAATATTCTTAATCATTTCTAGTGCCCAGAAGGGTAGAGGTGTGGGACTTCCATTTCTGCTGCATTTTCTGGGCCTCAGACTGGAAGTTTAGAGATTCACTCTGGCATAAAGATGTATGTTCAGGGTGGCAGCCACCTGGTGCTGGTGGCATCCTACAACGGCAGGTCGCCATGCGTGTGCCCCAAGATCAAGCAGGAGGTGATCGCCTCGTGTGCCCACTGGGCGCTGGAACCCTCTCAGCAATGACCATCGGCCGGCTACACATGACTTCCCCCTGGGCGGCAGCTCCCCAGCAGGACTACCCTGACCCTGGGTCTTGAGGAATTGCTGAGAGGGGGTGTCACCCTGCCCTGCTGCTTCCCCCCGGCTTTCATCCCCACCTGGGGCCCAATTACTCATCCTGCCTGACCAGATGCAGCCGCAAGTCCCACCACTCTGTTACCAAGAGCTTGTGCCTCCCGGTTCCTGCATGCTGGAGGAGCCCAAGCTGAAGAGGTCAAGACAATCGTGGCCCTGGAAAAGGACTGCCACCCACACTTGTGATTACATGGGCTGCAGCAAAACCTACACAAAGAGTTCCCATCTCAAGGCACACCTGCGAACCCACACAGGTGAGAAACCTTATCACTGTGACTGGGAAGGCTGTGGGTGGAAATTTGCCCGCTCAGATGAACTGACCAGGCACTACCGTATAAACAGATGGGGCACCGCCCATTCCAGTGCCAGAAATGCCACTGAGCATTTTCCAGGTCGGACCACCTCACCTTACACGGGAAAAGGCATTTTTAAATCCCAGACGGTGGATAAAACCCACACTGCCGGAAGAGAATTCAGTATTTTTTACCTTTCACATTGTCTTCCCGATGAGGGGAGGAGCTCAGCCAGAAAGCACTACAATCATGATCAAGTTCCCAACTGAGTCAACTTGTGAGTGGATAATCAGGAAAAATGAGGAATCCAAAAGACAAAAAGCAAAGAACAGTTGGGGTCTGTGATCGGATTTTCTTTCATTCCAATTGTAAATCTGACTTGAATATTCCTGGACTTACGAAATGCCAAGGGGGTGACTGGAAGTTGTGGATCTCAGGGTATAAATTATATACGTGAGTTGGGGGAGGGGAGACCAGAATTCCCTTGAATTGTGTATGGATGTGATACAAGCATAAAAGATCGCCTTGTATCTCTCTACTTTCTAAAAGCCATTTTTATGATGTTAGAAGAGGAAGAAATTCAGGTACAGAAACATGTTTAAATAGCCTAAATGATGGTTCTTGGAGAGTCTTGGTTCTAAAGGTACCAAATGAGAAAGCCGAAGTTTTCAAACTGCTGCAAACTTTGACCAGGAGCGTCTATATTTGTCTTCTGATCTCCATTTGTGACCTAAGCCAGCTAATACACCTGGTTTACTTCTTTACCATTTTTATGCAGACAATCTGTTATGCACTGTGGTTTCAGACGTGCAATAATTTGTACAGTGGTTTATTCCCAAGTATGCCTTAAGCAGAACACATGTTTTTTCTATATAGTTCCTTGCCTTAATAAATATGTAATATAAATTTAAGCAAACGTCTATTTTGTATACCTGTAAACTACAAAGTAAACGTTTTGTGGAGTTTGTATTTTGCATACTCAAGGTGAAAATTAAGTTTTAAATAAACCTGTAATATTGGAAAAAAGATGTATGTTCAGGGAGTCACCTTGGCCTGTAGTGGGGTAGAGCTGTCATTTCCCCCATCCCTCCCTCATCAGTGTCTGGTGAACACTTCCATGCATGAAGGCGCTGAGCAGCCCTGGGAAACATGGAGATTTCTCTCTGTACTTGTGATCTCTGATCACAGATACAAGTGTAATAAGAGGTTGGCCATAAGAGGCCCTCATCCCTGGAGGGACTTCTACTTTACATCCCACAAAACAATAATACTAATGATAAAAAAAAAATAGAATGATTATTTTGTGGCATGAACCTTCTAAGCCTTTTACATATATAAAATCCTTTGATTCTCTCGTCAACTTATGAGGTGGTTGCCCTTTCTGTCATCCTCATTTTAGAGGTGTGGAAACAGGCACAGAAAGGGTAAGTGCACTGCCCAACCCCACTCAACTAGGAAGGACCAGGGCCCAGCTTGGGGCCCAGGCAGTCTGGCTGGAGTCCATGTTCCCCGCTCTATGCCCCATCATCTTGTTATGTGCTGTTTTCTGTCTTTAAGGAAATGTATCAACTATGGCAGGTCTCCAAAACTCCAGAGTGATTCCATTAAAAACAAAAGGAAGCCACTTCGAAGGCTTTTTGAAACTTTAAATAATATTCATGTATTCAGCCCTTAAAGAATTCCAATAAATTACTCAGGCATGAGTCTTCCCTGCCAAAGCACTGGATGATGTTGCCTCAGCTTTGAGTGTTCGGTGAATCTGATCTTCATGATCCATCAGTTTACAGAAATGCATGAGGTGTTTTCTGGGAGATAGTTGCGGTTTAGTGAAATGAGCGCTAGCAACACACACAGGGCTTAAACCCCAGCTGAACCACCCAACTGACTAAGCAGGGACCCTGCCCCAATTACTGAGTACTTCTGAGTTCTGGCTTCTTCATCAACAAGGTGCATCACTAGGGTTTTGTGGATAAAGTTACATCACGTAGGGGCCTAGCACAACTCTTGGGTAAATCTGAGCCTTCTGTGAGGTGAGGGATAGAGAACTGTACTGAAGACCCTTGGGCCTCTTGCTGCTCCATGTGACTCTGGGGACCCTCTCTAACCCTGACCCCTGAGGAGGGTAACAGAGATGCGGACAAGACCCAGGTTGGCTACATTCATTTATTGAAACACAGATCAAGACAGAGATAAACAGGGCAGAGGAGGAAGGGGAGAGGCAGGAAGGAAGTGGCCACCGGCGAGGTTCTGGTCCTGGCTCTCCCTGCTCCTCTTGTGGGTGCCAGGGGACTTCTTTCTAGGGTAGTCTTTCCCGGTGTGGGGTGGTAGAGCCCAGAAGTGGGGGAATCACACAAAGCAATGAGAGGCCAGGAGTGGGAGGGGTCTTTCAAAGGGCAGGAGCAATAGCTGAGCACTTGGTCCAGGCGCTTGGGCTGTATGGACTGAGCAAGGCAGGGCAGGAAAGATACCTGGGGTCTGGGGCTTGAATTGGGGTGCCTAACATTTCCGGCAGCTGCTGCTGCAGGACCCCACACCCAAGGAGCTGATTCCACAGGAGCCCACGCCACAGGAACCCCCTCTGCAGGTGGTGTTCAACTGGCCGCAGGGCGCACACAGGCCGGTGCTCACCGCCACGTTCCCGCTGCACGGAGCGCTGCAGACGCTGCCAGTCACTGGCCGGGAGCCTGTCACACAGAGGTCCCCGCACACGACCCCACCCCGGGAGCTGCTGACACCTGTGAACCCCAAAGGCTGAGTCAAAATTCTGGAGGGCAAGCCTTCCTGCCTCCCTGACCACCGCCCCTGCCCAAGCCCCTAGCTCTGGGTATTGAAAGTCAGAAGCATCTTTAGTGGACAATTCTAGGTTCACCTAGTCCACGAGCTGGGGTCTTTTGGGCTGTCTGACTCCAGATCTCTCCTGTTGTCATGCCAGCCCACTCTTATATTCAATCTCGCCTCTTTCCAAACTCTGCCCTCCATCACAGGGAGGTACGAAATCTGTCCACACCGGGCCCCAAATACTCACAGACATTCACAGCCCCAACACCTTCACACAGCCTGGGGGCAAAAGAGAAAAAGGGAACCTTAGGAACTGCTCCAGAGAGGCTGGTAAAGCTCCCCAGGTCATAGTGTAGGCTCCACAGTCGGGCAATTAAGAACAGAGAGTCTGAGGGAACACCCCAGACAAACCCACACACCAGCCCTCCCCACACTGGAAGTTATGAATGACTTTCTTCCTCCTAGAGCCCTGGCCATTACTCAGCCAAGGCCAAGGGTAGGCTTGTGCCAAGGGTCTGGAAGGCTGGCTCTCGGCCAGGCTTGGTTGGACCAACCTCTGCTCCTCGCCCTCCAGCAGGCGCCTGTAGGTGGCGATCTCGATGTCCAGGCCCAGCTTGGAGTTCATGACCTCCTGGTACTCCCTGATCAGGCAGGCCATGTCCTGCTTGGCCTTCTGCAGGGCGGCCTCCAGCTCGGCCAGCTTGCAGCGGGCGTCACTGAGGGCCGCCTCACCCTGCTGCTCAGACTGGGCCACTGCAGCTTCCAGCTTGGAGTTCTGAAGAGAACAGAGAGAAGAAAGTAGATTAGAGTCTCTGGATCTCTACGATGCTTACCTGATGAGATCAGACTCCCTACGAAGCTGAGAGCATCCCAGAAACAGAGCCTCTTGCCTTAATCACCTGGGACTCACTGAGAGACCACACCAGGGACTCCACATGGACAAAGGGGCTGGAGAATGAACGCCGAGATCCAGGAAGGGCACACATAGGCTGTGTGACAAGGGTTAGGCACTCAGTCTCTCTGGCCTTGGGCATAGATGCCCCATACCTGGCACTTGGCGTTCTCCACCTCGGCCGTCAGCCTCTGGATCATGCGGTTCAGCTCGTTGATCTCTTCCTTGGTGCGGCGCAGGGTCTCCCCGTGCCTGATCACCGTGGCCTTCATCTCCTCGCACTGGGGAAGTAGAGATACTCATGAGGCTCAGGGCGGGAATTCCCATCCATTCAGGACACCATGGATGGCTGTACAGGTTGTGCAGTGCTCAGCCTGTGCAACCACACGTGGCAGTCCTGCCCTGCTACCCCAGCCTCAGAGAGACAGCCCTTCTCTTCTCATCCCTAGGGACCAGCATCCCCAGAAAAGGAAGCCTATTTAATAGACACTTCACATCCCTCCTACTGCCACGTCTAGCAGGCAGGTGTGCTGCCCCACTCACCTTGCTGCGGTACCAGGACTCGGCTTCAGCCCGGCTGCGGGTGACAATGTCATCGTACTGTGCCTTGATCTCAGCGACAATGCAGTCCATGTTCAGGTCCCGGCTGTTGTCCAGCTTGACGACCACGGAGGTGTCTGAGATGTGGGATTGGAGAACGCGGATCTCCTGCAGGAGGTGAGGGCAGTGACGTTAGTTGAGAACACAGCCCCACCTACTGTGTCCTGGACTCCAGCTTCTCAGGCCTTCTCTGGTCCCCAGCCCGCCCACTCACACAGCCTCAGGGACTGAAGCCCCTACCCACATCCCACCCCCAACTCTCCTCTCTGCTGGCTACCAGGCCTCTGCCTGGCCCCTGAGCCCGCACCTCCTCATACAGTCGCCTCAGGAAGTCGATCTCCTGGATCAGGGCCTCCACGTTGGCCTCCAGGTCTGACTTGCGGAGGTAGGCACAGTCCACATCCTGCAAAGGTGGGGAGTGTTGGAGTGCAAGGACCCTGATGATCCAATCCCCAACTACTCTTTCATCCCACCCAATCCGTGCAGCCAGGGAAAAGCAGTCCCCAGCATTCCATTCCCACGCCCTCTCGTTCCCTTCTGGCCCTTTCTGGAATGATCTAGCATCCTCTTCCCCTCTAAGGACAAACCCTGTGTCCTTGGGCATGGCTCACCAGCCTTTCACCCCTACCTGCACTGCCATTTCTCCTTTCTCCCCTCACCTGGTCCAGGAAGCCTGCCCAGACTGACCCCCCAGCTCTCATACCCTGACCCTTTCCTGCGCTCCAAGAGCCCAATGGCTGCTCCTGCTTCTGCTCCATCCTCCATTAGACCCTGGGATTGTGTCCCTGCCTCAAGGTCAGACTCCTTAGGATGCAAGACAGACTGCACTGTCCCTCAGCAGAGACAGTATCTACTAAGGCTCCAGGGGACTCAGCCACAGACCACAACCTCTGGAACAAAGTAAGACACCCAGAGGTCAATGCAGCCATGCCCCTGCCCAGGGCAGATGCTGGTGGATATTCCAAGGTCATTGTCCTCTGTCAAGGCCCCAGATGCTCTATCCAATGGCCTCCACCTGGATAGTCCCATCCCGCTGTGGAAAAGTCATTGCACCTCACACTGAGATTGAGACCCCCTGTGTCTCCCCAGGAAGAGCCTGTCATTCTGAGATCCCACAGGTCTGTGCTTCTCAATCCTGTGTCACTTGCCTTCTTCAGAGCCACAAACTCATTCTCAGCTGTTGCTCTCAGAGAAACCTCCTCCTCATACCTGAGACAGAGCAGAGGGCAGAGAGGGGAAGTCAGAGCAGGGCAGGTCTCTGCAGAGCCCCAACCCTGACCACAGCCATGGGGGTAGTAACAAGAACACAGCCACACAGTGGGCCCTGGCAGCCCAGCTGAGTCCTTTCTGGTTGGATGTGGGATATGTCTTGGATTCCCTCACCACTTCTAATTGGGAATAAAGAGGGCTTATCTGGGAACTCCCAGTCCTATTCCCAAAGGGGCTATAAGTTCTCCCAGGGGGCAAATAGAACTCAGCCCCCAGCCCCATCCTGGGTGTAGACAGCATGGCCTCCCAGGGCCTGTAGTCCCAGCACCCCCTCACTGGCACCAATCCTAGCTCCAGTGTGGGGACCTCCCAGACCAGCAGACATAGCCACAGCCCCAGACCTGTTACTGCTGAGCAACCCTGGGCTCACATCTGACAGGTGCTACAACTGTAGGGGCTGAGGGGCAGGAGAGAAGGCCTGGACCCCACAGAGGCTTCCTCCCCACTGAGCACAGGGGACAGCTGCTGGGTGACTTGGCTCAGGGAAGAGAGGGCTAAAGTGAGATAGAGACAGGTCGTGGGAGTCATAGCCTTCCTCTTACACAGGTGTCTGGGCAAAGATTCCATGAAGGAAAAGACCCAGACTCCACCACCCTCAGTCAACCTAGTGGTCATGGCCACTGACCCCACCTGGGAGTTCTTCCTGTTGTCTAATCCAGTGTATTTAATCTAAACCCAATTCCTGTGCCCAGCATCCCTCCTGCCCACACTCACTTCTTCTTGTAGCCCTCCAGCACCTCCTGCACGTGGTTGAGCTCTGAGGACAGCCTCCCACTGTCAGCCTCCACACACTCGGCCTCCCGCCGCAGAGTCTCAATGTAGCCCTCAAACAAGGGCTCCAGGTTGCTCTGGCAGCACTCGCGGTTCTGGAAGAACTGCAGCTTGGTCTCCAGAAGCTTGTTCTGCTGCTCCAGGAAGCGCACCTAACATTCAGGGTGGGAAGGAGAGGCAGATGGTCTCTGGTGCCCCAAAGCCAGCTCTGGGGACCTGGAGGAAGGGTGATGCTTTAATGGGAATTCCCAAGTCTGGAGCTTATCTGAGATTGAGTACAGGTGGGCAGTGGGAGACAGACAGTTTCTGGATTTCCTGGCCATGATCTGTACCTAGATTTTCCACTCAGGAATGGAGCAAGGGCTGGGGGCAAGGGGGTGTCAGTGCCTGCTCTCAGGGGAGTTGAGTGATTCCAAGCAGACGAACACAAGTGGAGGCTCAGTCCCTCACTCTGAAGCCAGGTGAGGCAGCAACCCTCACAGGCAGAGTGCCCAGGTTCAGCTCACAGATTGGGCTTCTGGGGATGGTGCCAGGAAGAGGGTGTCACAGGCCATCTGGAAGGGAGCTCAGCTGTCCCAGCCCTTCCCCTATGTCATCTGGAAGTCAGTGCACCCTACTCTTTCACCCTGGGGCTCCCCAGACCCCTCTGAGTTCAGCAGCAACAGTCACATGGCCCCACCCCCAACTCCCTGATGTCTAACTTGTGCCCCAGAGCAGCCTGGCCACACTTTTCCTCCACAAGCTCCTCCTATCTGAGTCTGGGTCTTGAGTGTGTGTGTGTCTGTCCGTCTGTCTGTGTGCCTCTCCCATCAGACTGGGATGTGAGGCAGGCAGAGGTCTCTCTACCTCTGACACCATCCTCAGTGCCCAGCCCTGGCTGTGTAGGTGGTGGTGGTTCAGGAAGGGTGTGATCCAGGACACCCACCTTGTCGATGAAGGCTGCGAACCTGCTGTTGAGGCACTTGATCTGCTCCTTCTCCTCCTGCTTCACGCACTGCGCGTTGGGGTCGATCTCCAGGTTGAGAGGTGTGAGGAGGCTCTCGTTGACCGACACCGTGGTGATGCAGGGGGGGCTGGGTCCGCACACGCCCCCGGAGCGGTAGCCGAAGCTGCGTCCGCAGGAGCCGGCGCGGAAGCCCCCGCACACGCTGTGGCTGCCGAAGCCCCCGGTGAGGCCGCGGTAGCAGGAGATGCCGCGGTAGGGGGCGGCGGTGATGCAGCAGCGGCCGGGCCGGGGCCCGTAGGCAGAGATGCAGCTGAAGGCGCGGCCGCCAAATCCTGATCCGCAGGTCATGGTGCTCCTGGCCGTTTGGGTTGCAGAGGAGAGGATAGGGGACCTGGAGTCCTGGTGGAAACTCCAATCTGCTCCTCAGGGCACCGCAGCCCTATTTATGCGCAGATTCCGAAGGGGCTTGGCTTGAAGACCGTGTTGGGGCAATTTTCGCTTTATGGGCTTGGGTGGTTAGCCGGGTCCAACGCCTGTCCAGAATGTGCTTTAATGGTGGAGTGGCCTGCACCCTCTTCTTTGTAAAGGATGTCAGCCTTGGGCTGTAGCGGGAGTCAGCATGTTTCATCTTCAAAGTGTCTTGCCAGCAGGGCATTCCTTCATCTGCAGGCATTGGGGAGGGCATTGGGGAGGGCAGGGGTGAGGAGTAGGTCTTGGCAAGCAGAGGAGAAGGAGGGGCAGGTGCTGGAGAAACTGGGAGGAGGAGACCTGTGTGTTAAATGTGATGTGGGGACAGGGGTTCCAGAAAGGCTGAGGCATTAATAAATACCATCTCACGTTTCCATCCCAGCTGTGGCTAAAGTGTTCCCAAAACACAAACCCGGATTTCCCCAGCTCCAGATTTTTCAGTGGGCAGCTGAAAACCATCTCCCTTTTCCTGCCATGGCAGCAGTCAGCAGATTATTAAATATTTGTCTTTTATCTTTTTTATGATGGGAGCTTTCAAACATTGAGAAATTTGAAATAATACAACACACAAGCATTGATGTTCCACCTGGATACCCAGATTCAATGGTTAACATTATGCCCTATTTGCTTTCACATTTGCCCCATTATTTGAGTAGCAGAAACATGGCATATAACCCTTAAATACATCAGCACGAATTTCTTAAGAATAAAGAGAGTACTGTTTTCACATGCAGAAAATTAACAATAATTCCGAAGCACCTCTTACTGTCCATCTCAGATTCAATTTTCCTAAGAATTTTAAAACCAGATTTTGCATAATTTAATTTGTGGCTCTAGCCTTGTGTTTTCTATAAACTGGAAATTAAATCTTGAGCTGGGCTGTCCAATTAGGTTAACAATTGACAGATGTGGCTACTTAAATTTAAATTAGTTAAAATTAATTAAGTTAAAAATCTAGTTATCAGTTGCATTATCCATGTTTTCAGTCCTCAGCAGCTACCCATAAGTAGTGCCTATCTTATAGAACAAACAAAGAACAGTGCTTTATTATTTGCTTTTATTTTATTTATTGTTCATTTTCACATAAAATTCTATTGGACAGCACTGGGCTAGGGGCTGGATTAGGTTTAAATTAGACATTGTTGGGCAGAATGCTTCATAAGAGATGCTGTATAACTTTTATTATGTCACTCGAGGAAGCACAAAATGTCAGATTGGTGGTGCTAAACTGGATCACAGCTGGGTGCGGTGGCTCACACCTGTAATACCAGCACTTTGGGAGGTTGAGGCGAGTGGATCACCTGAGGTCAGGATTGAAGACCAGTCTTGGTGGAGGAGTTCAAGACCAGAGCAAGTGAAACCCCATCTCTGCTACAAATACACAAATTAGCCTGGTGTGGTGCACACACCTGTATTCCCAGCTACGTGGGAGGCTGAGGCAGGAGAATTGCTTGAACCTGGGAGGTGGAGGTTGGATCACTCAAGTACATTTCCCCCTGTGTTAGGAAAAACTGTGTAGAGAATTAGAATTAGAAAGAACTGTGTAGAGAAACGTAGATCCTGGTTTGATAAGATATGTTTCTTTTTAATTGGCCACCTTCTATGTGATCATCATTATATATCATAAATTATCTCTAAGTCTCACATCAATCATATGAAGTATGTACCATTATCCCCATTTTATGGGTGAGGAAACCAAGGCTCAGGGAGGTTAAATAACTTGCCCAAACTCTCTCAGCTGGTAAGTGACAGAGCCAGGAATTGCAATGCCTTCTCGCCTATAAGCGATGACTACCCATTGACTTCCTAATCCTTGGATAAGTTCACGAGGGTAGAGAAAGTTGTTTACAGGGGAATATCTGTGAATTTAGGGGTGGGAGAGTCAGTCTAAGGAAGACGGGCAGAGTCAGAGTGGGTTGGGATGGTTAGAACCATGAAAGGCCAGTGAGGGACAAGTGGCACATGGTGATATGAGGCTGTTTGGAGGCTGGGAAGGAGTATGAGTTAGATGTGCAGCATCGGTGGCTAAGAACTGAAGGATGGGGTAGAAAACATCAGTTTTAGTGATTTGCATACCTCTAGCATTGGCAATACTTTGACAGATGGTACGTTGTTCTACTTACCCATGAACCACCCTCACTCCAATAGAGCAGGTCCTAGAAAAATTATCTTCTAAAGTACAGAGGTTTGGATTAAATTGAGGAGACGAAAAGAGAAGTGAAATGACCTGGTCTGTAGCCTCCAGAGCTGCTGTGCTTCAAGGGCAAAGACAGGCAGAGCAGCCTTTGGGAATGAGAACAGTGGCAGGATTGATGGGAAAAGAGAAGAGAGGAGGAAAATAGAGGAGAGTAGGGCTCAGGGCATCTGTGCAAAACATTCAGAGTGTGGCCTTGTGTCAGGACAGATGTGGAGGGTCACAGACTATGTTGAGCTATCTAGTCACCCCAGAGAAGAGTATGGCACCTGCTGTCCCTTTGTGAGTTTGGGGCAGCTGGGACAGCACTTCTGAAGCTCTTTGTACCCTCATCTGCAATTCTGGGCACTGCCCACAATTAAGCAGTGGTGTCCCCAGCAAACCAGCGGTTGGGTGTCCTGAGGAGTGCTGTGAGTCAAAGTACATCTCATCCACACTTCACCTTTTCAACCAGTATAACTCCTTATAAAAACGACATGCATAAACACAGGATAATTACTAATGGCTGGTCCTTACTAAGCAATTTTAAAGATGTAAGAAGCAAAACAAGGTATAAAAAATTCAAATGTGACACCATTTCATTAAGCTTCAGGAATTAATTGCTGCTAATTTTTGAAGACCTAAAAGGACATTCAACTTTTTCTTCAGAGTAAAATTTCCTTGTCATCAGGAAGGGAGGAGGGGAGGGAAGAGGCTGGCAGAATCTCCAGTCTATGGCCTTGGCTCTGGCAAGGTAAAGAGAATCGATTTTAACTTTATGGAGGAACAATTATTCTTATTGTGAAATATTTCAACACAGGATAGAATGTATAGGTGGTTAGATCTGTACCAATATCTACCACTTATAGGAAGAAATAGATTTCAGGAGCTTCCCTATGTACCTTGTTAGGGTGACTCCTCTTTTGCATTTCGTATTTAATTATTCCCTTGCCTTACTTACAGTTGTATAACCAATGTATCCACCTTGCAGTGACACATTGTTTCATTTTCCAGCATTTGAACTTCATATAAATGGAATCATGTTGCATGTATCCTTTTGTATTTGGTTTCTTTCATTAAATGTTGCTTCCTGTGTTCATTTTCACTGTGGATTGCATTCATTGCATGGCTATACCACAGTTTATTCCCCTTTCTACCTCAATAGCCTCATGGTTGTTTCCGGGGTTCTGTAGATTGAACAGAGCTGCGATGAACATCCTCTCCCATGCTATCTGGTGTGTTTATGTAAGAGTTTTTTCTGGGGTATGTGACCATTTTTTAAAAAAAGTTATGTAAGTAGTAGATGCTTCATATAGAAAACTATTTTATGAATATTCTTCCAAACTTAATAACATCTTTTGATGTTCATATTGCACCATGCTAGATACTATTTTAAGAGCCCAATATGCATTAACTCATCTAATTTTTACAGTTACCCTCTGAGGTTGGTGTTATTATTCTTGTTTTATAGATGAGGACACTGAGGTGTAGGGAGGTTAAGGCTTAGGTTTCGTGTTAGTAGCAGAGCTGGCATCCAGAGCCTGTGTGTCTGATCCCAAAGGAAGGGATGCATTTGTCCCATTGCACTCCCGTCTATACACCATCGGCCATCAGTAGTCACACAGTAGCTGGTGTTTGTACATAACACACAAACACAAACACTCATCTTGTCCCATGCTCTCTGGAGGGCCCTGCAGATTGCTTTCAGGGTTCAGGGTATAGAAGAGCTCACCCTTGTTCTTGGCGAGCTTTCAGTATTAAGAGAAAAGCTGGACAGATCTAGATCAAGAACAAAAATGCAAACTTTGCAACACATCAGTGTGTACAAATGTTTTTTTCCTGGGCATATTCCAAGGGCTTGGCACATAGTAGGTGCTCAATAAATATTTGTTGAATGAATGAAAAGACTACCAGCTACATATTAAGTGCTGAGTAATGGAGCCATTGAAGCTTGGTGGTTTATTGTGCAAAGCTTTGTGGTAGGATAGGGTGGGGACAGATGAAGCTGATGATGTGGTCATTCCTGGGGGTGGGGGTGGAGAGGGGTGATCTTCCTTGCTGGGGCCTGAAGGAAGAATGAAGTGAGTGAGATGTGTCTTTAACCAAAACGAAGTCCTTGGCTTGGGCTCTAAGAGGGTGGTAGGGAAAGTCAGCCGATGAGAGCAAGGATCTTGAAGGCTTTGGGGCAGCGTAGAGACCAGGGGTTGGTTTCGAGAGGGAAAGAGAGAAGCGAATCAGAGAGGATTTCTAAGAAAAGAGGGAGAAAGAAATACTTGGTCTTAGATTATTATTCTCAAGGGCCACTTAGAAGAAGGGAAGGAGGGTGCTCCATGGCTGGAGAAGAAAATGAGGGAGAGATCTTGGGAGATAGTCAAGAAGAGGAAGGTACTGGAGGACAGTGGAGGAAAAATGGGAGAAGATCTGGGGAGGATGGTGGAGGTGTCACTCCAGGGTTGGAAGAGCAGAGGAAGAGGAGGTAGATGGGGGAAGCAGCACAGCACCAAGGGGAAGTGTGTAGACCCATTGAAGAGGTGGGCACCATAGCACCAGATTTATAGTAATGAACCCTCACAGGGCAGGGTCATGGGGTGAGGGAGGTTCAGGCACTCAGCTGGTTAGTGGGACCAACCTCACCGGCTGGAGCTTTTGAGTCAGGCTCCAGCCCCACCCAGGTATCCCACAAGGGTCTTCTGCCCCTTTGTCCAGAGGGACTCCTCTCTGGTGAGTTCTGGTGGATAATTGGCTAGTGTCCTGGGCTATCTTGGCTGAGAAGGTAGGGCTCTGATTTGGGCCTCTTCCCAGTCACCCACACAACTGGCCTGGGGTCAACTCCATCATCAACATCTCAACAGCCCAAGTGTTGTGTAAGCAGCCACCCCACTATCCCTCAACTTCCTTCACTGGACCCTGGCCTGCATCTGCTTTCTATGAGTAGAAAGCATGAGCTAGCTGCAAGGTTAGTAAGGGCATGACCCTATGGACACCTGTAAGCTCAGCATGCAGATGCTTTGATACCCTCCAAATGTAGAGCCCACAGGCTATCTTGCAGCCCACAGCTGTGAAGCAGAGTCTCAGGGATGACGCTGGCCCTGCTTATAAGGGCTGTGCCTCAACTGGCTTTCTTCTTCTCTCTCCACTGTCACAGCAGCTCATGATCCTCTCCACTCGTGCAAGGGCCCCGAGGATCCCCTGCTGTCCAGCCCCTGGCCCTGTTTGATTCTCTCTCACTTTCTGAAATGCTTCCATGCACATCGTCTCACCAACACTGTCCTGCCTGCCTTTTGCCTAAAGCTTGTCCTCACCCTTTCTAGGGAGCCTTTCTTTCCTTTCCCATCAGACTAGCTGCAATTGCATATTGTCCCAGAATGGACACTCAGCAGGTATTGCATTCCTCAGTATCTGTTAGTACATCTTAAAAGCAGCCCTCTTTAGACTTCCGGCCTTTCTCATGAATTCAGGTATGTTCCGCCAGACTGGGAGCTCCAGAATCCATGTCTCCTTCCTCCTCTCAGTTCCTCCTTCTCTCCAAAATTAAGACAGGATTGAACATACAGCTAGGAAATATCAGTCATAAAATTCCTGAGTCCCCTGGCTGGAAGATGTTATCTAGTCCAAGTGATCAACTATCTTGAGGAGTCTGCCTTGTAATACCCTCCAGGGAGCAAGATAAATTGAAGGGAGAATTGAACAAGAACTTCCTAATGTTAAAACCACCCAATTTGCCCATTCTTTCCAGGTGCCCTTGAAATAAAGGTCCACTTGGGCTAAAAGAAGAAACTCTGATCTCCAGATCTGAAGATATTTTGGTTCACCTTGTCTCCACAAAAATGGTGGCCACTGCAGAAATAGAAGTGTCTTTCTTTCACATAAAGCGTCCTTAAATGGAAGAGATAATGCAAGCTCCTTTAGAAAATCATGACTACTTGTCTCCTGGGAAGTTCTTCCTTAACTCCAGTTTCCATTTGTCCATCTGCAATGAAAGCTTGCCTTCTCTTGCTCTCATTGGAGTGCCATTATACTTGGATGAACTATCAAGGCCATATCCCCCATCCTCAACTTCATGAAATCCTGTGGCTACTGACCACAGGATCCTAAAACCAAAGAGTTTTTAGGATCAGGCAAAAAGCAAGATGAGTGAGCATGCCATTATTTGATTTATGACTCAGGACTTCGGATGGTCTGTTAAGTCCAAATAATAAATACACATTTAATAAATAATAAATAAATAAATAATTCACAGATTACAGACTTTTCAGATTATCCAAGCCTCTCTTCTCATCCAGTAGTGTGTTTGCCCAAGGATTGGTGATGTGTTCCTTTGCCAAAGAAAAGAGATTCTCTTTAGACCTTCTCTGAGGGAATCAGGCCAGAGCAGAGACTGAAGGAGGGGCATTTGTTTCGCGGTCCTTTTCTAGGGCAAACAAAGTAACCACGGCCAAACATCTCAGATCCTCTGACCCTTGGACTGGTTCCCATGGTAGAGTCTAGTAGATAACATTTATTGAGCATTTTCTATGTGCCAGGTGCTGTTAAACATTGCTCATGCATTATTTCATTTAATCCTTCTACAAGTCATTTAAGATAGGTAAAATAATGGGAACTGGACATAGAGACATAGACAGTTTAGGCACGTGGGTAAGTATATCCCATCAATGCTGCTGATACGTCCACAGCAGCAGCAGCAACAACATCTAACATGCTGACACACTTAGAGTGTGTCAGGCTTAGCTCTAAGTGATTTACATGGATTAACTCTTTTAATCCTTACAACAACTTTATGAGGTGGGTACTATTATTATCTTCATTTTAGAAACCATGAAATGAGGTACATAGAGGTTATGTAATTGCCTGAGTTTACGCAGCTTGAGAGTAGCAGAGCTAGAATTTGAAAGAAGGCAGTTTGGAATCTGAGTCTGTGTGCTTAACCAATAGGCCATGTATTCAAACTTTTTATTTATTTATTTTTATGGTTTTTTTGGGTATATAATAGTTATACATATTTATGGGCTACGTAAACATTTTGATATAAGCATAAAATGTGTACTGATCAAATCAGAGTAATTGGAAAACCCATCGCCTCAAACATTTATTATTTCCTTGTGTTGGGAACATTCCAAACCTACTCCTTTAGTTATTTTGAAATACACAATAACTGATTAACTATGGTAATTCTATTGTGCTACCAAACACTAGATCTCATTTCTGTTATCTAACTCTATTTTTGTACTCATTAACCAACTCTGCTTTATCTTTCCCTTCCCACTACCCTTCCTGGCCTCTGGTAAGCATCATTCTGCTCTCCATCTTATGAGATCAATTTTTTTTTTAGCTTTCACATATGAGTAAGAACATCTGAAATTTGTCTTTCTGTACCTGAATTATTTCCCCTAACACAGTGTTCTCCAATTCCATACATGTTGTTGCAAATGACAGGATTTCATTCCTTTTTATGGCTGAGTAATATTCCATTGTGTATATGTAACATATTTTCTTCATGGATAGACACTTAGATTGCTTCCAAATCATGGCTGTTGTGAATAGTGTTGCAATAAACATGGGAGTGCAGATTTCTCTTTGACATATGAATTTTCTTTCTTTTGGATGTATACCTAGTAGTGGAATTGCTGGATCCTCTGGTGGTTCTATTTTTAGTTTTTGGGGGAATCGCCATACTGTTTTCCACAGTGGATGTACTAATTTATATCCCACCAACAGTGTACAAGTGTTCCCCTTTCTCCACATCCTTGCTAGCACCCATTATTTTCTGTCTTTTTGATAAAAGCCATTTTACTGGGTTAAGATGATAACCTTATTGTGGTATTAATTTGTATTTCTTTAATGATATGTTGAGCATTTTTAATACACCAATCGACCATGTAGATATTTTCCTTTGAAAAATGTCCATTCAGATCTTTTGCCCATTTTAAAATCAGATTGTTTTATGTGCTATTGCATTGTTTGAGTTCCTTATATATTGCAGCTACTAATTCCTTGTCAGTTGAATAAATGGCAAATATTTTCTTGCATTCTATAGGTAGTTTCTTCACTTTGTTGATTGTTTCCTTTGCTGTGCAGAAGTTCTTCTAGCTGAGGTGATCCCATTTGTCCATGTTTTGCTTTGGTTGCCTGTGCTTTTTAGGCATCAGTAAAGAAATCTTTGTCCAGATCCAGATTAATGTCCTAAGCATTTCCTCAGTGTTTTCTTCTAGCAGTTTCATAGTTGCAGGTATTACATTTAAGTCTTTAATCCATTTTAATTTTGTTTTTGTATATAGTGAGAAATAGGTATTTCAACTTTTCAGCTGCAACTATAATAAGAAATAATTTTACATAGTGACTGGGTTTGCACCTACATATACACACGCACACCATACAACTGAAACAAAAAGCGCATGTAACAAAAGTTATCTCATGACATATGGTGCAATGTGCTATTTTCTAGTCTATTCTGCTCCATTTAATTTTCTCATAATCTATTTTATTAAAATAAAATTCTGGTTGCTTCAATTAGTGGGTCAGAACATAAACTCTGAATAAACACTGCCCCTGAGCCCACCGCCTCCCAATGATTGTAATGAAGCCCATCTGCACTGTGCTCTGGAGTCTACTGAGCATGTACACATCTCTGTAAAGCTCTAAGGCAGTAGTAGGAGGGAAAGCCTTAACCTATTTATTTCCCAGGAGAGTCAAATGCCTTCCCCCAGATCACACAGGGGTATTCAGGCCAGAGCCTTAGTTCCTACCCAGCCCTTGTGAGTTCAAGACTCACACTAGTCACATTGGATAGATGACATACACAAATATAGATCTGTTCTCTGGCACCTGCCAAGGGAACTGACAAACTTCTGTGCAGGAGTTTCAGAGAGAATAGCATGGAAAGCAGCAGGGACTCATCCTTATGGGGATCTATCTATATCTCATATTCTGAGCCAGATAATATATAGAATTGTAACAGCGGTGCTTACCCCAGGCATTCTAGGCCCTGGAGGATACACAGAGGCCTGAGAGGACATCCAGATGTTCAATCACTTTCTAGGGCCTCATGGGAAGTAATCGTGCTTTCCTGGGGCCAGTGGGCTAGTGTGTGCCCCTGAGGCCACATGGGATACTCTGAGGGAGGGAATGCCTCCACTCAGCCTAGGCTAGCCACCATGGCCTAATAAGGTGGCCTAAGAACTAGTCTGCATGTTAGTTGAGTGTGCAGGTGAGGATGAGAGAGAGAGAGAGAGAGAGAGAGAGAGAGAGAGAGAGAGAGAGAGAGAGAATGATAGTGGGTAGAAAGGCCAGCATATGAAAGTACTGTGTGTCTGTGTGTGTGGGCGGGGAGGGAGGGAGAGGAGAGAGAGAGGGAGGTTGTGGGTAGGAAGGACAACATGTGAGTGCATTGTTCGTGTGTGTGTGTGTGTGTGCACGTGCACATGAAAGAGTGGGAGAGAGAGAAACGTGTTGATAGGTACAGATAAGGGATTTAGGAGTGGGTGTTGGGGGGATTGGGTTCCTGTGTGGGTGACTAAGAGATTTTGTAAACGTGGGACTTTTGAGGCGAAGGCTCTTGGGACCGTTTTTGCCAAAACAGGCCGCCTAGTTCGGAGAAAGCACCAAGCACCCCTCAAGTTTCACATCATCTGACTCGCTCTCTCAACATTCCTAGCCAGTCGTATCAGCACCATGGACAGCGGCACAGACACCTCCAAACTCTGCCAGACAGGAGGAGCCGCAGCCCCGCCCCTTCCCCTCAGTTCCAACCTGAGTCACTGCCCTCCTTCCTCCAACGTCAGCTTCCTCAACCGCGTTTTGGGAGGCTGAGGTGGGTGTGGAGGACGTGAGCTAGTCCTTTGAAGAAGAAAACTGCAGTTTAGGGCAAAGGATCATAAACATCTGGCTGCATCTGGGCACCAATTAAGTACATTAAGTGGGGAGCGACAGCAGCTTAACAACCCAAGCCCATAAAGCCTTCTAATTCCTTGCACCCACGTGGTCCCAGTCTACCCACGTATATAAAAGGCCTAGAAAGGTGCAAGCAGTGAACACCTGACGCCCCGATCACTGTACTCTCCATTTGGACATCTCCATCCTCAGAACCTCTTGTCTTTCTCCAAAAGCACCATGACTTGTGGATCTTACTGTGGTGGCCGTGCCTTCAGCTGCATCTCTGCCTGCGGGCCCAGGCCTGGCCGCTGCTGCATCACCGCCGCCCCTTACCGCGGCATCTCCTGCTACCGCGGCCTCACCGGGGGCTTCGGCAGCCACAGCGTGTGCGGGGGCTTCCGCACCGGCTCCTGTGGACGCAGCTTCGGCTATCGCTCCGGGGGCGTGTGCGGGCCCAGCCCCCCCTGCATCACCACCGTGTCAGTCAACGAGAGCCTCCTCACACCTCTCAACCTGGAGATCGACCCCAACGCGCAGTGCGTGAAGCAGGAGGAGAAGGAGCAGATCAAGTGCCTCAACAGCAGGTTCGCAGCCTTCATCGACAAGGTGGGTGTCCTGGATCACACCCTTCCTGAACCACCACCACCTACACAGCCAGGGCTGGGCACTGAGGATGGTGTCAGAGGTAGAGAGACCTCTGCCTGCCTCACATCCCAGTCTGATGGGAGAGGCACACAGACAGACGGACAGACACACACACACTCAAGACCCAGACTCAGATAGGAGGAGCTTGTGGAGGAAAAGTGTGGCCAGGCTGCTCTGGGGCACAAGCTAGACATCAGGGGGTTGGGGGTGGGGCCATGTGACTGTTGCTGCTGAACTCAGAGGGGTCTGGGGAGCCCCAGGGTGAAAGAGTAGGGTGCACTGACTTCCAGATGACATAGGGGAAGGGCTGGGACAGCTGAGCTCCCTTCCAGATGGCCTGTGACACCCTCTTCCTGGCACCATCCCCAGAAGCCCAATCTGTGAGCTGAACCTGGGCACTCTGCCTGTGAGGGTTGCTGCCTCACCTGGCTTCAGAGTGAGGGACTGAGCCTCCACTTGTGTTCGTCTGCTTGGAATCACTCAACTCCCCTGAGAGCAGGCACTGACACCCCCTTGCCCCCAGCCCTTGCTCCATTCCTGAGTGGAAAATCTAGGTACAGATCATGGCCAGGAAATCCAGAAACTGTCTGTCTCCCACTGCCCACCTGTACTCAATCTCAGATAAGCTCCAGACTTGGGAATTCCCATTAAAGCATCACCCTTCCTCCAGGTCCCCAGAGCTGGCTTTGGGGCACCAGAGACCATCTGCCTCTCCTTCCCACCCTGAATGTTAGGTGCGCTTCCTGGAGCAGCAGAACAAGCTTCTGGAGACCAAGCTGCAGTTCTTCCAGAACCGCGAGTGCTGCCAGAGCAATCTGGAGCCCTTGTTTGAGGGCTACATTGAGACTCTGCGGCGGGAGGCCGAGTGTGTGGAGGCTGACAGTGGGAGGCTGTCCTCAGAGCTCAACCACGTGCAGGAGGTGCTGGAGGGCTACAAGAAGAAGTGAGTGTGGGCAGGAGGGATGCTGGGCACAGGAATTGGGTTTAGATTAAATACACTGGATTAGACAACAGGAAGAACTCCCAGGTGGGGTCAGTGGCCATGACCACTAGGTTGACTGAGGGTGGTGGAGTCTGGGTCTTTTCCTTCATGGAATCTTTGCCCAGACACCTGTGTAAGAGGAGGGCTATGACTCCCACGACCTGTCTCTATCTCACTTTAGCCCTCTCTTCCCTGAGCCACATCACCCAGAAGCTCTTCCCAGCGCTTGGTGGGGAGGAAGCCTCTGTGGGGTCCAGGCCTCCTCTTCTGCCCCTCAGCCCCTACAGTTGTAGCACCTGTTAGATATGAGCCCTGGGTCACTCAGGTGTGACAGTTCTGGGGCTCTGGGTGTTCCACTGCCTTGGGTTCTGAGTCCTGGGTGTCTGCGGGTCTGGGAGGCCAAAATCCTAACTCAGGTGTTTGGCCTCCCAGACCCGCAGACACTCAGTGAGGGGAGGGTCTGGATACCAGTCAGGGGGTGCTGGGACTACAGGCCCTGGGAGGCCATGCTATCTACACCCAGGATGGGGCTGGGGGCTGAGTTCTATTTGCCCCCTGGGAGAACTTATAGCCCCTTTGGGAATAGGACTGGGAGTTCCCAGATAAGCCCTCTTTATTCCCAATTAGAAGTGGTGAGGGAATCCAAGACATATCCCACATCCAACCAGAAAGGACTCAGCTGGGCTGCCAGGGCCCACTGTGTGGCTGTGTTCTTGTTACTGCCCCCATGGCTGTGGTCAGGGTTGGGGCTCTGCAGAGACCTGCCCTGCTCTGACTTCCCCTCTCTGCCCTCTGCTCTGTCTCAGGTATGAGGAGGAGGTTTCTCTGAGAGCAACAGCTGAGAATGAGTTTGTGGCTCTGAAGAAGGCAAGTGACACAGGATTGAGAAGCACAGACCTGTGGGATCTCAGAATGACAGGCTCTTCCTGGGGAGACACAGGGGGTCTCAATCTCAGTGTGAGGTGCAATGACTTTTCCACAGCGGGATGGGACTATCCAGGTGGAGGCCATTGGATAGAGCATCTGGGGCCTTGACAGAGGACAATGACCTTGGAATATCCACCAGCATCTGCCCTGGGCAGGGGCATGGCTGCATTGACCTCTGGGTGTCTTACTTTGTTCCAGAGGTTGTGGTCTGTGGCTGAGTCCCCTGGAGCCTTAGTAGATACTGTCTCTGCTGAGGGACAGTGCAGTCTGTCTTGCATCCTAAGGAGTCTGACCTTGAGGCAGGGACACAATCCCAGGGTCTAATGGAGGATGGAGCAGAAGCAGGAGCAGCCATTGGGCTCTTGGAGCGCAGGAAAGGGTCAGGGTATGAGAGCTGGGGGGTCAGTCTGGGCAGGCTTCCTGGACCAGGTGAGGGGAGAAAGGAGAAATGGCAGTGCAGGTAGGGGTGAAAGGCTGGTGAGCCATGCCCAAGGACACAGGGTTTGTCCTTAGAGGGGAAGAGGATGCTAGATCATTCCAGAAAGGGCCAGAAGGGAACGAGAGGGCGTGGGAATGGAATGCTGGGGACTGCTTTTCCCTGGCTGCACGGATTGGGTGGGATGAAAGAGTAGTTGGGGATTGGATCATCAGGGTCCTTGCACTCCAACACTCCCCACCTTTGCAGGATGTGGACTGTGCCTACCTCCGCAAGTCAGACCTGGAGGCCAACGTGGAGGCCCTGATCCAGGAGATCGACTTCCTGAGGCGACTGTATGAGGAGGTGCGGGCTCAGGGGCCAGGCAGAGGCCTGGTAGCCAGCAGAGAGGAGAGTTGGGGGTGGGATGTGGGTAGGGGCTTCAGTCCCTGAGGCTGTGTGAGTGGGCGGGCTGGGGACCAGAGAAGGCCTGAGAAGCTGGAGTCCAGGACACAGTAGGTGGGGCTGTGTTCTCAACTAACGTCACTGCCCTCACCTCCTGCAGGAGATCCGCGTTCTCCAATCCCACATCTCAGACACCTCCGTGGTCGTCAAGCTGGACAACAGCCGGGACCTGAACATGGACTGCATTGTCGCTGAGATCAAGGCACAGTACGATGACATTGTCACCCGCAGCCGGGCTGAAGCCGAGTCCTGGTACCGCAGCAAGGTGAGTGGGGCAGCACACCTGCCTGCTAGACGTGGCAGTAGGAGGGATGTGAAGTGTCTATTAAATAGGCTTCCTTTTCTGGGGATGCTGGTCCCTAGGGATGAGAAGAGAAGGGCTGTCTCTCTGAGGCTGGGGTAGCAGGGCAGGACTGCCACGTGTGGTTGCACAGGCTGAGCACTGCACAACCTGTACAGCCATCCATGGTGTCCTGAATGGATGGGAATTCCCGCCCTGAGCCTCATGAGTATCTCTACTTCCCCAGTGCGAGGAGATGAAGGCCACGGTGATCAGGCACGGGGAGACCCTGCGCCGCACCAAGGAAGAGATCAACGAGCTGAACCGCATGATCCAGAGGCTGACGGCCGAGGTGGAGAACGCCAAGTGCCAGGTATGGGGCATCTATGCCCAAGGCCAGAGAGACTGAGTGCCTAACCCTTGTCACACAGCCTATGTGTGCCCTTCCTGGATCTCGGCGTTCATTCTCCAGCCCCTTTGTCCATGTGGAGTCCCTGGTGTGGTCTCTCAGTGAGTCCCAGGTGATTAAGGCAAGAGGCTCTGTTTCTGGGATGCTCTCAGCTTCGTAGGGAGTCTGATCTCATCAGGTAAGCATCGTAGAGATCCAGAGACTCTAATCTACTTTCTTCTCTCTGTTCTCTTCAGAACTCCAAGCTGGAAGCTGCAGTGGCCCAGTCTGAGCAGCAGGGTGAGGCGGCCCTCAGTGACGCCCGCTGCAAGCTGGCCGAGCTGGAGGCCGCCCTGCAGAAGGCCAAGCAGGACATGGCCTGCCTGATCAGGGAGTACCAGGAGGTCATGAACTCCAAGCTGGGCCTGGACATCGAGATCGCCACCTACAGGCGCCTGCTGGAGGGCGAGGAGCAGAGGTGGGTCCCATAGACCTTTCACTTTCCCAGCTCTGCCAGGGTTCTCAGCGTGCCCTGTCCTCACACTCCTGGCAGCACTCAAGTATTGTTTCTTAACCTCCCCACCCTGCAACCAGACAGGTAATTTTTGTAAGTCCTTTAAACATGATCTATCTCTGTCTGGGTTTCTCGTCTTCACCCAGGCACTGATCTGGGATTGCAGTCATGTTAATCTCAGTTGAGATCCAGTAATCTGGCAGCAGGCATCCCTGTTACTGAGAAGCCTTATTAAGGCTTGGGGCCAGCTTGCCTGGGTAGTGCTTCTTCCCTCCCTTCCAGCTGTAGCTGCATGGGCCACTCAGGATTCCTTACTTTTTTCCTAGTCTGACCCTGGTCCTAGCCCCAGTCCTGGGAGTTCAGATGTATCCCCCAAGGGGAGATTCAGATAGATGACACCATCAACTCACACTTTTCTATTGTAATGGCAATGAGCACCCAAAGCTGTCTTCCTTTGTGGCAGGTGGGAATGAGTTAGAGAGCAAGGATTTATCCCTTGGGGGCAGTTATGCCTTGCTCTCAGGATTTTTGCTTATTTGCTTGCTTCAGAGGTGGGGGGAGAGGATAAGACCCATTGGTCACTCCGCCTTCCTATGGCTGGAGGGCAGCTAGCTATACAGCTCCCACTCCCAGAAGGACAACCCTCCCAGAATGTGAGCTCATTCTTTGCCCTTGGTTTCTTTCCCCCCAGTTAGTCAGTTGGTCTCACTCCAAGCTCCATTTCTTGTGGACAGTCAGACCCTTAGCCCTGTGGAGAGGAGGGTGAAGAGTGGGGATGCAGAGGGAGCATCTCATTTATTTTGGAAATGGGGAACACAGGTTTGTGACCTGGAACTTAAAGTGGCCTCATGATGAGATTTCCAACAAACTCAAGTTGTCGCATTGGAAAACTCAGAGGCAGGGGTCTGTCTGGGGCAGGGGAGTTTCCTAAGTGAAGAATTCTGGGAGGAGGAGTTTTCCAAGCCTGAATTTGGAAGTCAGAGAGACACATGGAAATGGCATTGTAATCTGAGTGGCCCACTCCTCCATCACATGGGGCTCTTGGAATGAACTCAGGAGCGTTGGTGTAGGTTACCTAGGGAACTTGGGCATGGGACAATTTGATGGTGGCTGTTGCCTCTCCTATCTGAAGCTGATTTCACCAATCTTTGGCCACTGTGCATTCAGGGGAACTCCATTTGCTTCCCTTGGGGGAAGCTGTATGGGAGGAAAATGCTGGCTGGGTGGAAATGGGTGGCCTAGGTGGCAGCCCTGTCTTGTCATTGGACATTTCCTTCTTCTGGGCCTCAGGGTTTCCATCTACAGGATGAGAGGACTGTGGTGAGGAGTCTCAGAGCCTGTTCTAAAATCCCATTTGTTTATCCAATGGTTTTGTATTGAGCCAGGCATTGCTTTTAGGTGGTGGGGTAAGGAATAGACAAAAATACTTACCCTCCTGAAGCCTATATATCTAGTGACACCAGTCAGACTGGATTTCAGAATTTAAATCTGCTCCCCTCAAATGCACCTGCCATTCAGTCAGAGACAACTTCGAAGGAGTGGCAGCTGATAATAGGTCTTAACGGCTGTGAGCCAGGGCTAAGTACTGTAGGCCTCTTATTTGATTCAGTACTCACTAGAGGTTTATAAAGTAGATTCTCCTGATGAGGAAGCCCAGGCCGAGGTTGGCTGAAGCTGAGGTTGCACAGCTCAGAAAAGGTGGAGAGCAAGGCGCTGCCAGGCCTTCTGTCTCCAGACCCTCACGGTGACCCGGGGCTATGCTGGCCGAGCGCATTTCTTGCCCCCTCCCTTTGGCAAATGCTCAGATGGAAAGCCACAGATGTTCCCCTCCACCTCGGCCGCTGAGGCCCCGGGCGCCTTTTCCGTGGCACTGACCTCTCCCCTCTTCTCTCCGCAGGCTGTGTGAGGGCGTCGGCTCGGTGAATGTCTGTAAGTAGTGGGGTCAGTCTCTTCCTCCTGCTGGGTGGGTCTGGTCGCCTCCGGGGAGAGGGCGCGTGCGCTTGCAGTAAAGCCACCCACCCGGCCGTGGTTGCGTCTGATGTGCGCCTCCATCTCTTCCCCGCAGGCGTCAGCAGCTCCCGCGGTGGCGTCGTCTGTGGCGATCTCTGCGCCTCCACTACTGCCCCTGTTTCCACCAGAGTCAGCAGCGCCCCCAGCAACAGCAACGTGGTGGTGGGCACCCCTAACGCCTGCGCCCCCTGCTCTGGGGTCGGCGCCTGCGGCGGCAGCTGTAAGAGGTGCTAGGGGGCTGCGGTCTCCGCCTGCGCCTGTCTCTGTCACTCTCCGCCCAGCCAGTACTTCGCGCCACCGGAACGCGCCGCTCGCTCCGGCCTCCCAAGAGCCACCGCCAGGTGCAGGCACTCTGAGTGCCCTCCCAACCGCTCCGCTCCGGGTGCCATCCTGGGTCGCGGGAGTCCGGGGAGGCCCGGGCGGCGCCGTGGTCTCTCTCTGCAGCCTTTCCCAGTAGTCAATTTGTTGTCCTGAGGATTCATCCTTTCCTTCCGCCTGCGTTCTGTTTTTCGCTGTATGCACTGGTCCTGCCTGACTGCTTCCCCAAAGCTTGGAGGAACAGGGGAGGCCCGGGCATGTCCCTCTCTGCAGGACTTGGGACTCTGCCCATGCGCTTCTGCCTGTGGAATGGAGACGCGGACCCTGGATGGTGGTTCTGTGACTCTGCGAGGAACAGCCCCACGCGTGGGGAGAGCACTTCCCTTCCAGGGCTGCCCGCCAGAGCTTCTGAAAAACCAGTGACTCTGCTGCCTTCTCCTTTGTCTTTGTTTCACTCTGTTTCCAATAAACTCTCCAATAAACTCATTGTAGCGAATCAAGCCTAGTGTCTCAGAGTCTTGAAAATGCCAGCGCCCTCCTGCGATAGGTGCTCCCTGCCAGAGCGCCTCAGGACCTGTTTATCCAGTTAGCTATTTTTCAGTAGCTGAAAAAGACATCTGTCCTTGAGCAGCCCAGGCCTTGGGGAAAAGGAGGGAAGAGTCATGGAGCCAGGGAATCTTACGGGGTCATGGGTTTCCCTAGACCAGGAATTCTCTTCAGCACTATTGACCTTGTGAGCTGGGCCATTCTTTGCGTGAAGGCTTTTGCGTGCATTTGGTAGGATGTTTAGTAGCACTCCTGGCCTCAATCCACTTGATAACAGGGGTCCTCCTCTGCCCTCTTGTGACAATTAAAAATGTCTCTAGATGTGGCCCCATGTTTCCTAGGGGTTCTCAACCACGGTGATCATCCACCGCCCCCACCCCCAGGCCTTCCTGGAGGGAGAAAGTGCATGGGAAAAAGATGCATGAGAATGGAAGGAAGGTATGTGTGAGAAGCAGTGTCGGGGGAGGAAGAGCCTTGCGTTGAGAGTCAGGAGAACTGCGCTTCTCATTCCAAGCCTTGATGGCTGTTGGCCACATGTGTGACTTTGGGCAAATTTCTTCCATCCCCTGATCTTCAGTTGCCTTGGCTGTGGAATGGGGCGTTTGGACAGTATTCCTAAGATCCTTCTAGCTCCCTAAGTGAGATTGTTTGAAAGGGTTATGTTAATGCCTTTTGAGTTTTCGTGCCTTGCCAGTTCAGCCATTTACTAGTCTGTAACTGTGGACAAATCACTAACCCTCTCTGAACGTTAGTTCCTTCATATTTAAAATGGGGTGACGACATCTATGGGGCTGTAGGGAGGTGCTTCAGATATTTCACATAAGTCACCCACATGGAGAGTCTTGAAACAGCGATGCTTTATCATGCCTCAGGGTTCTGTGGGCTTACCGAGCAGTTCCACTTTACATGGTGCTGTCTGGAGGGCTAGGATGTCTAAAAGGCCCAATATGGCCACAATCTCACATGGCTGGACTTGGTGCTGGCCACCAGCTGGGAATCAGCTGAGGTGGTTGGCCAGGGTGTATCAGTCAGAGTCCAATTAAAAGACAATAATTTGAACAGAGGTTTAACATAAAGTATTATTAACCTAACAGATTGGCTAGTACAAAGCAAAAACTCTAAAGACCACAGGAGCTGCAGCCATAAGGAGCAGCCCCTACCCCTAGGCCTTTTCTCCAGCATCTAAGGATAATTTATTCGCTGGTGATTCAGCTTTCACCGATTGCCTCCTTGAGCACATTCAGTCTCTGCCTGACGCCTGGGCCCAAAGTCAGCGTCACGGGTTTTGGGTTTTTTTTTAGCAGCACCCCTCTGCCAGGTACTAACTTGCCCTCCACTTTTCTATTACTGTGTAATAAGACATTCCCAAATTTAGTGGCTTAAAGCAACAATCTTTTTCATAGTTGTGTAAATTGCCTTGGTGATTCTTCTGCTTCCTGTCATTGAGCGGGGCTCTGGCACTGCTGAGAGATCCACGATGGCTTCACTTGTACAGTTGGCATTTGGAGCTACCTCTGGTCAAGAGCCCAGGAGCTGATGGCCAGGGCCTCTGTTCTTCTCTGTGTGCTCCAATACCCTTCAGGCCTCCCGGGCATGGAAGCTGCAGAAGGTGCTTTCCATCAGATTCTATTGGTCAAAGCAGTCATACGGCCAGCCTAGGATCCAGGGGAGGAAAAAAGGTTCCACCTTTGATATGAGCAATGCCATAGACAGAGAGGGAGGAGTCGTTGGGGGCTCGTCTCTGAAGATAGCTACCACAGGAGGATTAAATGAGACAACACAAATAAGTTTGGGGTATAGTGTCGCATGCAACAGATACTGAACAATTAGTGTTTCTGACTGCTCTTGTTATTACTATTGCCATAACATCATAACAGTGCAGCATTCTCAGCCGGGGCCGAGAGGGCTGGAAGGAAAAACTGGAAGCTGGAGGTCTGGCATCTCAGCTTTTGTCAACAAGAGTGTGTGGCCAAGCACCTTCAGCTTCTGGAGCCTCGGGTAGTTTACCCACTTGATAAAAGCAGGTGACAGCAGCAGCCCACTGAGTGAATGAGAGCTTCAGCTGGTGTGCAGGGCAGGCTGGATGCCATGGCACTGTTACTCTGGGTACTGACACTACCACACTGGCCCTGTCTCAGGCTTGTCAGCACAGAGGGATCCACCATCCAGCTAGCTCACATTCCTCAGCAGCCAGCAGGAAGCTTCCAGAGAAGAAGGAGCTGGCTCTCTGTATGATCATGGAAGGCCCATAGCATCTACCTCTGCAAGAGGATGGGAAAAGTGCTTGGAAGAAAGGAGGAATGAGAACCGCCCTTGGGTGGAGAAAGCTCTTCCATGGAGTGGAGTTGGAGTTGGGGTAGGAGGAGCTGCAGAGGAGGATGCAGAAAGCAGTCCCCGCTCTCCTCGGCACTTTCCCAACGCATCACAGCTCCTGGATGGCCCCATGCTCCTTCTCTAGCTCCACCTCTCACATGCTGTTCCCCATGACTGGAGCACATTTCTCCTCCTGGCTAACTCTTTACTTTATTCACTTCTTGCTTTCAAATGTAAGCTTCACAGGGACAAGCCTCTTTAACTATTTTCATCATTTAAAGGAACCCGTTTGTGTAACAGCACCTGCTACACAGCAGGTGCTCAATAAGGATTTGTTGTTGGAATAAATGAGCTCCTGGTTTTCCTTTAGGTCTCAGCTTCAACATTACCTCCTTCAGGAAGTAATCAGCTTTGCCTGCTTAACAACCCTTTGGCTGTGCTTCTCTTTTTCTCCCAGCACCAAGGCTCAGGGCTCTGCGTGGCCACCCACTCCTTGGTGGAGATGCGGCAGTGGTGGTGGAGAAGATGGACTCAGGGACTCAGGTCCAGAGGCTCCGACAGTCTTGTGTGACCCCTTGAGCTGGTTGGGTGGAAGGAAAATGCGTCACCACCAGAGGCATGGAGCCTCTGGGTTCCCCTAGGTGGTGCCTCCATAACCTCCTGAGGCTGGCAGCCCTTACAGTATCCTTCTTAACCCCTGAGAAGGGAGTGTTAAACCCCAGAGCACAGCTCAGAGCCCTTTCCCAAGACGGGCAGAACTGAAAAGGCCCCTGGAGAGCCTCTGGTCCAACTCCTCACTCGGCAGGTGTTCAGGGCATCTGAAGCCAGAGAAGGGGAAAAAGGTGGGGGGAATGGGGAGCAGTGAGAGACACACTGAGAGATCAGTCAGAGCTATACATATAGTAGATGGTACATTGTGTTTAAGTTTGAACTTTGTCCTGGGGACAGTGGTGACCTACTGAAAGGGCAGCCTTGTGTTTGATGAAGGTCTCTTTGGCTGCTGTGAGGTGGGAAGAGCAGGACTCCAGGCAAGATGGTGGTGACTGAGCATGGTGGCAGCAGTAGGGAGAAGGAAAGAGGGGGATGGAGAGGTATTTAGGAGGCAGAAAAAGAAGACCTTGGGGCTTAATGAATATTGAGGGTGCAGGCATGGATACATCATACATTCTGGTTTGGGCAACTGTGTTAATTTTGGCAGGAGAGACTGCAGGAGACCCTGGTTGAGAGGGTGGGAAGCAATGAGTTAAGCTGGAAGGTGTGCTGAGTTACAAGCATCTCTAAAACTGCCAAATGGAGGTGTCTTGTAGGAACTGGAGCTGGTGGGTCTAAGCTGAGGAGGGAGGGTAGGAGGAGAATCATCAGGGCTCTGAAGCCCAGGTAGAAGATTTTAACAAGGGAAGACATTAACTGCGGGTGGGAGCTGAAGGCAAGAGACTGATGCAATTGCCTAGGGAGAGTGCAGGGAGGTGAGAAAAGGCCCTGGGGTAGTTGGAAGTTTGAGGCAAGGTGCATGGTGAGGTGTGTGGCCTGTGAGCAGAACCTCCTGGGAGAAGCTAAGAGCCTGGCCTGGGAGACAAGGAGGTCAGGAATTGGGAGGTGGGAAAGAGAGATGGAGATGGGGAGCCCCTGGAGCATGAGTGGAGGCTAAAGGGCCCTGGGGGACCTGGACATTCCAGGGAAAGCTAAGGAAGCGGGTGGGTCCTCCAAGGACATCCTGGTGAGATGGGTGGGAAAGGCCAGGGGCTGGGCTGAGGCTGGGGCTGGGTGAAGCAGAGGAATGAAGAGGGCCAGCAAGGAAGGTGATATGCTATCCCGGAGGTGGGCTGTAACCTTGTGATGACTATTCCAGGCCTGATTCCTTGTGGGTGGGCCAGGGGCAGCATGCCCATTTGGTGGGCAGCATGAGGAGGATATGGCAATGGGGTGGGGACCAGACTGACACAGGGCGGCCCCCCAAGGGTGGCTGCTGGCACTTCTGGTGGTTGCCGCTGTGGTACCTATGTGGTGGGATGGCTGGGCGCAGAGTGAAGATGTGTGGAGAAGAGAAAGTGGGGACTGTGTGTGCAAGAAGGGGGCAAAACTCAAACATGCACACATGCACGCATACCCGTGCACACATATAAACATGCGCATGCACATACACTGCCTTCCCACTGATCCTCCGGCCTCCTCAGTCCTCTTCAGAGCCAGTTGGAAGAATAAAACCCTGTGCCATTCCAGACTGACAGGTGTGACAGGTGGAAGGTGCTGTGAACACAATCAGCACTGCCTGGCCAGGAGATGACAGAACCATATGGGGACAGGGTGCCACAGGTGTCCAGGCTGAGGACAGGCCAGAATGACTCTAGTGTTCAGGCCATATCATCAAGTTGGGATGGTCACCAGCTGATAGGTGTGGGGGCGCTCCAAGAAAGCAAGACATTATGGCACAGAAAGCAGGTCCCCCAGTTTATTGGAAAAGAGGAGACAAGGGGCCAGAGAGGTGGGGGGAACAGTCTCACAGTGCTCCTTCCAGAGAAGAAAGGCCCTTCTCTCTGGGAGGTGCTGAAGGCTGAGACTGGGGAAGGAATGGGTCTATTGCCCAGCTGCAGGCCCCTTTCCAGTGGGATGAGAGGTGGGAGGAGCCGCTGGTGGGAATGAGCCGATGGTGTATTCTCAGAACACAAGGGGAAAAGCCAGCGATGTGCTGCTGTTCTCAGCTGGGGGTGGGGCAGTGAGTGGCATGTCTGGCAGGCAGAAAGGGCTTTCCTGGCTTTCTTTTGGGCCACCTAACACCTTCCCTGGCCGCAGGAGCCCCCTCCACAGGTGGTGGTCAGCTGTCCACAGGGCGCACACAGTCCGGTGCTCACCACCAGGTTCCCGTTGCAGGGGGCACTGCAGACGCTGCCCGTCACCGGCCGGGAGCCCGACACGCAGAGGTCTCCGCACACGACCCCACCCCGGGAGCTGCTGACACCTGTGGGAACAAGGGCAGGGTCAGGAGACTTCTGCTGGTGGCTGGCCCATTCAGCCACCTTCCTTTGATCTGTCTGAGGTATCGGCCATCCAGGGAAGGATGTGAAGAGCCTCCAGTTCTATTCTGAAGGTGTGGAGGGAACTCTCGCCTGGGAGCCAGCAGACCAGGGTTCTGGTCCTGGCTCTGCTTTGTGACTTTGAGGGTCCCTCCCCCTATCTGGGTCTCAGCTTTCTCACCTATACAAGGTGAAGGTTATGAGTGGCAGCTGAGGTCACTTCTTGCAGTGACATATTATTATTCTTTCCCCTCCTCAACACATTCGTGCTGTGAGGTTCTTCCTGCAAGCTAACCTCAGTCTCTCTTGCTGCGTGACCGACCTACCCCCTTTACCGGGGGAATTATTGGAAACGCTCCTCCCAAAGTCTCTGTGTATACTCATAGTCACGAAGTCCTTTTTCCCCAGTATACACTGTTCTTTTCAGGGCTCAAGATACTTACAGACATTCACAGCTTCAACACCTTCACACAGCCTGAGTGGGAAAAAGAGAGGAAGGGGAAGATAAAAGAAAAGTCAGAATGAGGTCATCGAATTGCCCCTAGGTACTGAAATGGGTCATCTCAGGGCTGTTTCTGACCTACATATATACCCCTGTGCAACTTAAAGAAAAGGTGCCTTTCTGGCAGTTGAAGCAACGCCAGGGCACACTGTTTAGCAGGCAGAGCATGGTTGGATTTCAGCTCTCATGTGTCTCTCTGCTGGCTGTTTTGTGCGGTGAGCAACTTGAACAACCATATCTGGCAGGGCTGGATAGGCTCAGCTTTCAGAAGTGGAGGGCCCTCTTGGGAAGATGAGGTCAGGGGTGAAGTTTGGCCAGCAACCATGCCCTAGAGTAGGTGATGTCCTAGAAACCAGGCAGGGCATGGATCTTGGGACAGTTGAGAATGAGACAACTTGAAGATATGGATCTGGGATCCATAGAGGTAAGAATGTCATGTGGGGACTGAGACTGAGTTAGGGAAAAGTCAAAGGTGAGCAGGTCTATGCAAGGGAGTGCTTAGGGCTGGGTTGGACCCACCTCTGCTCCTCGCCCTCCAGCAGGCGCCTGTAGGTGGCGATCTCGATGTCCAGGCCCAGCTTGGAGTTCATGACCTCCTGGTACTCCCTGATCAGGCAGGCCATGTCCTGCTTGGCCTTCTGCAGGGCGGCCTCCAGCTCGGCCAGCTTGCAGCGGGCGTCACTGAGGGCCACCTCACCCTGCTGCTCAGACTGGGCCACCGCGGCCTCCAGTTTGGAGTTCTGGGAGGTAGGGGAATATGGAGAGGAGGAAGCAAATTTTAGTTTCCTGAAATCCCAGCCAGTCTCCAATAGGATCGTTCAACTTCTATCTTAAAATACTGTCTCTCCAATTAGCTTCATACCTTCCTTCCTTCCCTCTTCACTTACACACACACACACACTCACACACACACTCACACACACTCACACTCACACACACACACACACACACTCACACTCACACACACACTCACACACTCACACACTCACACACCTTGGCCAAGACAATCAGAAAGATCTCAGTAGATTCCTCATCTTACTCTGTCACCCATGAGACTACACTGGGAAGACTTTTCCAGAGTCTAACTCAATCCCTCTATTAAGGGCTAACCCTACTCTCTTCCCACACTGAGGGGTGGGCTGGGCCCTCATACCTGGCACTTGGCATTCTCCACCTCAGCCGTCAGCCTCTGGATCATGCGGTTCAGCTCGTTGATCTCCTCCTTGGTGCGGCGCAGGGTCTCTCCATGCCTGATCACCGTGGCCTTCATTTCCTCGCACTGGGGAAGTAGAGATGCTCATGAGGCTCTGGGTGGGACCTCCCATCCATTCAGGACACCACGGATGATCCCACAGATTGTGCAGTGCTTGGCCTGTGCAACCACACATGGCAGTCCTGCCCTGCCACCTCAACCTGAGAGCTATTGGCTTTTCTCTTACCATCCTTAGGGATCAGAATCCCCAGACAAAGAAGCCTTTTCTACTAGATACCTTGCATCCCTCACACTGCCATGTCTAAGAGGCAGGTGTCCTGTGCCACTCACCTTGCTGCGGTACCAGGACTCGGCCTCTGCCCGGCTGCGGGTGGCAATGTCGTCGTACTGAGCCTTGATCTCGGCAACGACGCAGTCCATGTTCAGGTCCCGGCTGTTGTCCAGCTTGACGACCACGGAGGTGTCTGAGATGTGGGATTGGAGAATGCGGATCTCCTGCAGGAGAAGGAAGAGGAAGGACACACTCACTTATCTGGGCTTGCCCTAATCCCTGGATGACTATCATCCTTTTGGCTCATCTGGAGCGAAGCTCTCTCATTCGGAGAAACAGACCTGATGAAATCGCTAACTTTCTGCACAAATAGGAAATCCCCTTAGAGGAAACACAACCGCTTCTCAACTGCTTTCTTTTGTAATTATTCAGGGCCATGTGCAGCCAGCATGATCCAGATGCTTTCAAGGGGCTCAGATGCTGTGTGTGGGCCTCTTTCCATTCTCCTAGACCAACCCCACGAACGAAGGTTGCTGCTGCCAGAGAAAGTCCTGAGCCAGTGCAATGGGTTCGAGGCTGTCTGATGCTGTGTGGGGCCTATGCTGCAGCCTGCTGGCTCAGGGGGAGGACGCGGGGCAGGTTCCTAAGGCACAGCTGTCTGGGGTGCTCACTCCTCACTCTCCTGCCCCTTACTAAATCTGTCCTTATTGGTTTTCCATTCCTCTGCCTCCCTGCTCCTTCCCTCTCCTTGCTCCCTGCCAACCCTCCAGCTGTAAGCCTGGGTTCATATGTCAGCAGGCCTGGTCCATGCGCGTGGGTGTCTGGGCCGGGGTGGGCGTTCTGTGCGGGGATCTGTGCCTGCCATGGCTGAGAGCCCCACACCTCCTCATACAGCTGCCTCAGGAAGTCGATCTCCTGGATCAGGGCCTCCACGTTGGCCTCCAAGTCTGACTTGCGGAGGTAGGCGCAGTCCACGTCCTGCAAGGGTAGAAGGGGTTGTGAGGCTGGCTCTCCCCAGAGGGCTCTGAGGACCTGGCTGCAGTGTGGCAGGGCAGAAAGGATGGTGGTGGGACTTGGGGCGGGCTCAAGGCCAGCTGGGCTTCATTTACCTTCTTTAGAGCCACAAACTCGTTCTCTGCTGTGGCGCGAAGTGCAACTTCTTCTTCATATCTGAGATGAGCAGGGAGAACAGGACCGTGTCAACGGCTCTTGATCTTGGCCATGAGCATGTTTGCAAAGGCGCCTCCTTCCTTGACCTCCCCCCTGCTCATCTCCTCCCCCAAGGGAAATGGGCAGGGCTCTGGGGGAAACAGGCTGCGGGCACGGGCCTACTGGGATGCATTGGAGAACCCAAGTGCCCACTCCTCCGTTTTGGTGGAGGTTGGGAGGGCAGGATCAGGAAGGGGAGTGTGTGAATGTGTGTGGGTGGGGAATGGGAGGTGCCATTTTTCTCAGCCAGGTCTCCACTGTCTCTTCCTTTGAGCCCTCCCCTAGTCCCGCTCAGCTGCAGGTGGTGGGATCCTCACTCTGTCTCTCCCCTCCTAGCCTGAGCTGTGGCAGGCAGTTCAGAGACAGGGAGGGAGCGGTGTGCCGGGCCTGGGGAGTCCATGGAGAGAATGCCACTGAAGGAAGCTGGCCACTCCTCAAAAGGAGATTCCTTTTGAGGACCCAGTGCATGTTCTCCATATCATACGTCACACTTTGTAGCAGAAGGGCTAGATCTGTGGCTATGTCATGTCTGCCTTCCAGCATACTGCAGGTTCTGCAAGGACCTGCACTGTGTGGACTGTGTGGCCCTGCGTCACTAGCATAGCATAGTGTGCTGGCGTGTGGCAGGTGATCAGATAGTGTTAGCTGAGCGAGGGAGCAAACAGGAAGAAGTATGTTCATGACTTTGAGATCTGGTCTCAAAGGGACCAGGGAATATGAGTTTTTGTGAAAGATGGATGGAGAAAGGGAGAGAGCATTGTTTCCCTGATCTGCTGGTGGAAAGACAAGTAGAGCCTCAATCCCACAGAGGGCCAGGGCCCACTCAAGGGACTCCAGTGTCTTGAGCAGGGGGTGCAGGGGATGCAGGTTCTTCTCCACTCTCAGGCAGAGATCGCAGCTGCAGACTGGATACTCCCCCAGGGCTCAGGGAGGTGCCACCACGCTCTTTCCTGTGCCCAGCTTCCCTCCTGCCCGCACTCACTTCTTCTTGTAGCCCTCCAGCACCTCCTGCACGTGGTTGAGCTCTGAGGCCAGCCTCCCACTGTCGGCCTCCACACACTCGGCCTCCCGCCGCAGAGTCTCAATGTAGCCCTGGAACAGGGGCTCCAGATTGCTCTGGCAGCACTCGCGGTTCTGGAAGAACTGCAGCTTGGTCTCCAGAAGCTTGTTCTGCTGCTCCAGGAAGCGCACCTGCCACCCAGAGGCAGAGCGTAAGAATCTTTTCTTACAGCGTCAGAGGACAAGAGGGCTTCCCAGCACCAGGGCCTGAAGGCCCCCAACTCTCTGACCCAGAGTCTTCCCTGGTAGGGAAGACTGGCCTGTCCCAAGGAGCGGGCTGCCTCCCAGACAACCTCTTGCTCTAAGCCTTCCTGTCTTTATCTCAAAGGCAAATTCCTTTTCTCATTGTCAAAACTGACCCTCTCCTATCCCATTCCTCTCTCAAAATGCCATCAGGGCTTAACCAGTTCACCACCTGGAAGTTCTTCCTGGGAGCTAACTTTAATCTCTTCTAAGTCAGTTTACCTGGTGTCATGGAAAATGCTGGAAGAGTCCAGATTCTGCTACCACTTGTTAACAATGTGCCCTTGGGTAAAGCACTCACCCCTCTGCAGAGTGGGGAGGTTAAAGCTCACCTCACTATGAGGATTAAAAGAACCCTTTAACAGAAGGGAGCCCCACACTGAATAGCTACTGCTGTTCAATCACAGCAAGCCAGGTGGACCTTTCTAGAAAGGCAGACTGTAAAAGTTGAAAAATAAAGCATGTGCCAATTATTCAAACCCTACAGTAACAATGCAATTGGAGTAATAGTCACTTGGAATATGAGACTAGGAATATCCTGTGCTCCAATCCCCTCATTTTACTGATGAGGAATTGGAGGTCAAAGAGGTCCCCCAACTGACTGAGAGCTCACAATGGCAGAGAAGAGCTCAAACTCTAATCTTCTGCTCTGCAGGGGAGTCTTCTCTCACTATGACAAATGCAGGAAAATTTCACATCTCTCTCCCAGCCATGAGGTTGGCCCACTACCCCACTCAGCTTCGTTTGTCTAATAACTTGGCCCTGTCCTTGGTAAGTCCTATCTTATGCTATCCTTGCTCTCTTGTGCTTTTAGAAGTTCCAGATTTTTTCCCCAGTCCTTTCTGGTGGGCATCTCTCTAGTGTGACTTCTCTGTTGAGGTTGGCTCTGGAGGGTTCTTTCCAACCCCAGAACATGCTTCTAGTTAGAGCCTTTTTTCCCAGTCCCTCACACCATTGCTACGTGGTGACTGCCTGGATTTGGTGGAGGTGGCTGCAGACTTGAGTTGGAAACTGACTTCACAGATGGTTTCAACTGAACCCAGACTGTGCACTGCCTGCCTCCCCATAAGGCCCGTGAGGATGGGGACCATGTGTCTTGCTCACCCCTGGATCCTGAGCCCCGGGCATAGTGGCTTGGATAAACTGTGGCCCCTGCTCAGTGGCCAAATCACTGCCTGGTATAGAAAGAGCTCTGTGCCATCCCTGAGACCCACCTCGGACGGTCTTCCAGTTCCACACTTACCAGCCCTGGCTTGATGGAGAGAACTCCTTGGCATTTAAGCAGTTATTTGGCTTCAAATGCCCTGAGCGCCCACACAGTTGTCCCCCACTCACTGGGCAATATTATTACTCAGTATGGAAGACTCTGCCCCTCATTCTGTATATGTGTTTTCAGTGAATCTCCCCCAACATTCTGGTAGCTCCTGGTCCTATTTTTGTCTTTCTGTCTGTGTCCTAGAAGAATGACTACCTTTCCCTTTGGCCTGGGAACTTCCGTGGGCAAATTCTTGCTTTTGACTTCCCTGTCAGTGCCCAGCCTGAGTCCTGACCACGAGTAGGGGTTCAGGAAGGGTGTGATCCTGGACACCCACCTTGTCGATGAAGGCCGCGAACCTGCTGTTGAGGCACTTGATCTGCTCCTTCTCCTCCTGCTTCACGCACTGCGCGTTGGGGTCGATCTCCAGGTTGAGGGGTGTGAGGAGGCTCTCGTTGACCGACACGGTGGTGATGCAGGGGGGGCTGGGTCCGCACACGCCCCCGGAGCGGTAGCCGAAGCTGCGTCCGCAGGAGCCGGCGCGGAAGCCCCCGCACACGCTGTGGCTGCCGAAGCCCCCGGTGAGGCCGCGGTAGCAGGAGATGCCGCGGTAGGGGGCGGCGGTGATGCAGCAGCGGCCGGGCCGGGGCCCGCAGGCGGAGATGCAGCTGAAGTTTCCCGGGCGGAACCCAGAGCCCATGGAGTTGAAGCCACAGGTCATGATGGAGGTCAGGAGGTGTCTGAACAGTGGAGAAGATGGCAGAGGATGGAGCCAAGGGCCTGTGCTCCCTGGCTGATGGCAGGCCCTTTTATGTTCCAGGAGCAGCTGGCATTAAAAGAGGCAGCAAAGGGACAATAGCTGAATTTTATTGGCTTGGCATCACCCTGGCCTCTTAAGCTCGACCCCTGCTTGCCTCTTCAGTGTGGTTGTATCAACAACAATCCCTGGCCACGGGCCCTGTTTCATCTTCAAAGCCCTTTACAAGCTTCCTCCTTGCTGCTGCCCCTCCCATTGGCACTGCTATGGAGCGGGGAGAGGGGCTCCTGAAAGCATCAGTCGCATTCCACTCTCCAAATGAGGGAATGGATGCATTGACCTGGGGTGAAGCCTGCTCTCTAAACCCTGTTCTGAAACAGACAGAGCTGGGCTATGGACCCCTGGCCTGGCTCTGGGGTGGAGTCGGTGGCCTGTCCCAAGGAGCAGGCTGCCTCCCAGACAACCTCTTGCTGTAAGCCTCCCTGTCTTTATCTGAAAGGCAGGTTCCTTTCCTCATTGTCAAAATTGGCTTCTCCTCTCTCATTCCTGCACAGAGCCTGGTCAGGGATGGGAGTGGGGGTAGATTTGGGAGTGAGGAGAGGGCAGGGTCTTTGCACTTTGGGTGTGCCTAGTGCCATCTAGGGACACCATCTGGGACATGGAAGAAACTAATTCAGAGAGTTTGGGACAGAACCCGAGCTATGCCTCAGAGTTCCAGGCATCATCACTGATGGGAGTGTGGAATGCCTCAGAGCAACAGGGACTGAGCAGGGAAGGCTTCATGGGGGACAATGGGTACCTGGGTTTGAGGAGGATTGGGGTGGAGTGGTATGGGCTGAGAGGTGGCCAGCAAAAAGGCTGGCTCTGATTTGTAGACTAGACTATGTGTATTCATTCATTCAGGAAATACTTATTTGGTGCCCACCAATTAGGCACTAGCCACTGTGCTAGGTTCTGGAAATCCTGCAGAGACCTGGGGTGCTTGGAGGTAGCATGCACATGGAGGAGCCAACATTTGGCCAGAGGGAGGAGGCCACAGGTGGGGGGAAGGTCCCTACAATGTCCAGGCTGATTGGTGTCCTTTAGGCTTCCAGCAGGGAAGCTCAATGATGGGGTGTTGGGGTGTATGTACTCATCAGGAAGGAGGGAAGGTGCTGTGTCGATGGGAGGTGAGGGAGGTCAGCAGGGTCCTTAAATGAGGTCACCCCCTCACCTCAGAGGACATATTGGGTGAGAGAAGGGTGCTAGCTCATGTGGCTGTTCCTAAAGCCAAGCTCACTTACTTTGGCCCCTTGTTCCTTTGGGTTAGGACAGGCAATGGCTTTGATGGATGCTTGAACCATGAATTAATTTAGGCTTGAACCTCCTCCTGTAGCTCTATTCTTTTCTCTTTTTTTCTGTTTTCTTTTCTTGTATGAAGACCAAGGGGATTCACCTTTGCCTTTGGAAGTAGTATTTCTCCAGTGTGGAGTTTCCTCATGTTCCTGTAGAAATCTCTCCAGTACAAGCTGAGCCATTAATGAGGGCGCATAGTCCACCTCATTGACCAGGTCCAGGAGCACTGGGGCAGCTCCATTTTTTGCCATTCCATTCAGGTACCTCTGGTAATAACTTTTAATTGCTTCTGAAGTATGATGTTTGGTATGCGTTCTTTTGATGTGTTTCTGGTACTCCTGGGAGAAGATGCTCAGCAGAGAGGCCTGCGATTGACTGGGGAACCTCTGCTTCAACTTCCTCAGGCTCTGCCTGGTGGGCGGCATAGACACTAAGCACTGGGCTATCTCGTCGTACTGAGCTTTGGTCAGTATCATGTTGGGCCAGAGACCGGGAGGTGGGACAGAGCCAGGAGGCTTGCCCTAACCCGAGGACCTGAGCCCATAAACCCTTCCCAACGCACGTCTCTGGACTTTGTCAGGAGAGGATGAGGAGGACCCCACTGATGGACCTGTGTCCTGACCCGGCCACAACCCAACACTGACCCAGTCTGGGCTAACATAACCCTCCTGAGATTCTCATCTTTTGCCCTTCCTATTCCCTCTCAGGGTGAGTGGGCCAGTTACATCCCAGAGTGGGGATCTGGGGATGATGGAAGAGGGGTCCATCTTCTGTGGGCCTGAGGGAGGGCAGGTGATGGTGTTTTGAAGTCTCTTGGGGAGCTGGACATCTGCCATGGATCCAAAAAAAAGGATTCTCCTAGCCCCTCCTCTAGGGTCCTGTGGACAGGCTTCCAGAGTCTTATGTCTGGGGTGGGGACTCTGGGGGTGTGTGTGCTAGGGAATGCTGGTGTGAAAGACACACTGCGGGGCACAGCCTTGGGGTTCCTGGGGGCCTGGGTGTGGCTGATCGCAGCTGAGTGGCCAGTGGGATTTTTGGAGCATCTTTGAGAGAGGCTGGGCTGGCTGTTGTGTTCAGTCGTGGTTGGGTTAAACATTTGCTAGACAGCTTAGAAAGACCAGGCTCTTCACCCAGCCTGGAACCAGTGAGCACCTGGAGTGCTCCCCACACATATCCAGTGATTATGGGGGATCTGCTTCTTGGTGAAATGCTGAGGACTGCAGGGCAGTGAACCCTCTGTGAAGCATTTCCCCATCACCATGCTGGAAAGTGCGCTCTGACCTGGCTCATCTATCTCAATCCAGTAGGCTTGGGATCATGCTGAACCCCTTCACTGAGGGGCTCTGTGTAGACACATTACCTCCTTGGGATGGGGGAGCCATGACCATCCCCACCCCTGCCCTGATTGGAGCTGAGGATAGCATGGACCCTGGAGATAAAAAGATGCAATTTGAAGCCCAACTGTGCCTCCTACTAGCTTTGTGCCATGGCATGGGAGTTTTTCCCCAGGGTCCTTCCTTGTGAAATATAAATGGCAATCCGCAGCTTGCTGGGGGTTGGGAGGACTGAGCGAGTGCCTGGTGGGGGTAAACACCTCACTTCGCCTGGTAAACACCCAGGGTGACTGGGTCTTGGTTGCAGGCAGCTGGCAGGGCCTTGCAAAGGGACAGTGTACACAGCTAGTGAGATATAGAGTGCCACCCCTGGGTAAGCAGAAAACAGTTTTACAAGGCAATCATCGAGGCCTCAGAAAGCCTTAATTAGAGCATCTATTTGTAAATGGCTCAGAACAAAGAGAACTGCAGACCAGGAGCCCCATGAAAAGAGACTTAGACAGGAAGCTGACAAAGAGACAGCAGCACCCAAACCCCCAGGGTGCCTCCTCCCTCCTGGGCTCCAGGCTGTGATTGGTTCCCCCTCTAACCATGGGCCCATAAAGGGTCCCGCAGAGTCACAGGCTCTTTCAGTCGCCAGGGCCTGGGCTCTGTGTCTGCCCTTCACGCCTGACCTGAATTGGCCTGGAGGACTGACTGCTTGCCTTGTTGATCTGGTCCTCAGATCCCCGCCTACCTCCCTTGGGGTACAACCCCCTGGCCTTTTTCCTGTGTGTTTTTCTAGTGGCTGCCTGCCTGTCTGTTGGGTTTCTGACACCCTGATGCTCTGAATTTTGTCGTTTTTTTTCTTGCCTTGATATCCACGTTCCTTCACATTTTTTGTCCCTTCTTAGTGGATTTTTGAAAAACAACTCGGAGATGAACATTAGTAAATACACCTTTGGGCCCATGCCTACTCATTTCCTTAAATCAAATTCCTGGAGGTTAAATCATTGAGTCAAAGGGGACTGTTCTGCTCTTCTCCAGGTGTGCCTGGCCACAGGTGTGTTGCTGACCTGGCTGTGGAAGTGACATTTCCATGAGGAGCCTCATGCAGTGAAGTTGTAAGATCTGGGAGTCTTGGAAGTGGGGCTGCAGCTCTCATTTCGGTCACTCTGTGTGTGTGTGTGTGTGTGTGTGTGTGTTGCGTTAGCTAATCTCTGTAAACCTTGTTTCTTCATCTGAAAAAAAAAAAGGATTCTAATACTGGCCGGCTCCTGCCTGAAATCCCAGCACTTTGGGAGGCTGAGGTGGGCAGATCACTTGAGGTCAGGAGTTCAAGACCAGGCTGGTCAAAAATGGTGAAACCCCATCTCTATTAAAAATACAAAAAATTAGTTGGGCACTTCTGTAGTTCTAGCAACTCGGGAGGCTAAGGCAGGAGAATCACTTGAACTCAGGAGGTGGAGGTTGCAGTGAGCTGAGATCGCACCATTGCATTCCAGCCTGGGCGACAAGATGGAAACTCCATCTCTATCTATCTATCTATCTATCTATCTATCTATCTATCTATCTATATAATATATATATAAATAATATAAATAATATATATATAAATAATATAAATAATATATATAATATATAAATAATATATATAATATATATGTTTTTATATAGAGATATAAATATATATATATTTTATAAAGTATGCACAAGGTTTTTATGGAGAACAATATAAAACTCTATAATGGGTTCAAGCCTGTAATCCCAGCACTTTGGGAGGCTGAGGCGGGTGGATCACGAGGTCAAGAGATCAAGACCATCCTGGTCACCATGGTGAAACCCCGTCTCTACTAAAAATACAAAAATGAGCTGGGCATGGTGGCGCGTGCCTGTAATCCCGGCTACTCAGGAGGCTGAGGCAGGAGAATTGCCTGAACCCAGGAGGCGGAGGTTGTGGTGAGCCGAGATCATGCCATTGCACTCCAGCCTGGGTAACAAGAGTGAAACTCCATCTCAAAAAAAAAAAAAAACCAAAAAACTCTATAATGAAAAAAAAAGAAAATCTGATTAAATGGAATTATACCATATTCAGCAATACTTTGACCTAGCATTCTAAAGATATAAATTGCCCCTAAATTAGTTTGCAAATTCAAACTATGTAGGAGAATGTCCTTACTTATGGGTGGGGAGAGTTTTCTTAAGCAAACCTCTCTCTCTATCTATACACATACGTATATATATATATACATATATATATATAGAGAGAGAGAGAGAAAGAGAGAGAGAGAGATGGAGTATAAAATACCATTATATATATATAATAAGATACCGTTCCTAAGAGAGATTAAATACAATGAAAACAATGAAGTATTTACAATATAACTTTATAAAGTATGCACAAGGTTTTTATGGAGAACAATATAAAACTCTTTAATGAAAAAAAAACAAGAAAATCTGATTAAATGGAATTATACCACATTCAGCAATACTTTGACCTAGCGTTTTAAAGATATAAATTTCCCCTAAATTAGTTTGCAAATTCAATGCAAACCCAACAAAAATTCCAGCTGGATTTATTTTGAGGAACTTGATAAAATTCTTTCTGAAAGAATAAAGTTCATTTATAGCAAGGCCAGTTATGAAAAAGGAAAGCAAAGAGGTGTCGAAATTAAATAGCAATAACGAAGTGTGCAGCAGTAAGTAAACAGACTAATGGAGCAGCACAGACACTCACAATAGGCCCCTTCCATGGTGTTTCACAAGGGCTGCAGCAAGCAAACGCTGGTGGGATTTGTGAAAAATAGACACACCATATGGAAAGCATAGAGCTGGAGTCTAGTTCACACCATGTCCCCTGGGAGGCCTCAGATGAATTAAAGTCTGGGACGGATAAAGATAAAAAGCAAGCAGAAGACTACGTCGGAGAATGTCCTTATTTATGAGTGGGGAGAGATTTCTTAAGCAAACCTTTAAAGTCAAAATCAACAGGTAAAAAATGGATCAACATGACCACATGAAAATGAAAAAATCCAGTTTAGTGAAAGACTGTATAGAAAAAATTAATTGGTAGTTGATAGCCTGGGAGGAGATGTGTGTGTGTGTGTGTGTGTAAGAAATGCCTATATGTATAAGGAATGCCTGCAAATCCATAAGTAAAAGACAGGAAATCCAGTAGAAAGCGGCCAATGATCTCAATAGACAGTTCATCAAAGGGAAAGACCAAATGGCTAACAGGAATATGAAGAAATGTTGACTGACCCCAGTCCTTAGGAAGAAGCAGATCAGGCCATGAGCTGTGTTTGAACCATCAGAATGGCAAGAATCAGAAAGGTGGTTGTGGAGAGGTGGGAGGATGGGAACCCTCAGGCGCTGTGGTTAGGAACGTGGGGTGGTGTTGACATTCTGGAAAGCAGCGTGGAGTTATTCAGTGAATTCAGGCATGAGAAATCCAACCCCACATATGAAAGCAGTCCTTATGCAAAGAACAGGCTATTGATTGTGGTATTATATGAGCGGAAGGAAGTTGGAGGCACCATAGTGGATGAGTTAGAGAGCTTTGCTGGGGCCTGCCTGAAATCAGGCTCAGGAGTCTTCAGATGTCTTCCCCGGAGCCTTTGGTGCCTGGGGAGATGCATCTTGAAAGTGGAGCTTTTGGGAGCCAAAGCTGTGAAGGCATATAGTGGACTGGAGGAGGGGAGACTGGTTCATGAGATGAGGAAGTTAACATCTGGGGTGGTGGCAGTGGGCTGCCCAGGGAGGGGTGCACTGCCAAGTGCTGAACACATGTAGGGAAGCCCCTGGGAAAGTGAGAAAACTCCAGGCAGGGAAGAGCCAGGAAAGCCACACTCCACACTGATCAATGTAGGAGGGCTTCTTATAGGAAAAGGGCTTTCCTAGGTGGTGGCACTGTGTACCTTCTGATGCCAGGCTAGGGTGCCCTCTGGTGGGAACACTGTGGCAATCCTGGCTGTCTGGGACATCTTTTCTAAGGCACCCTCTGTAGCAGAGCTGTGACTCACATGGCTTCCCTGAGCCACAGAACTTTGGTCTGTGAAATGAATGCACGCCACGGGGGTGTGGTGCGGCTGGGCCAGCTCCAGCTCCAGGGTAATGACAGGTGTTTCGAGGCCAAGGTTTTCTTCCTGTTCCTCTCTGACACTCCTGCAGCAAGCCTTCTGAACGACTGGAGGGGTAGCCCTGGAGTCGTGTCCCACCCTACCCTCCCTGCTGTGCCACTCCTGCTGGATCCTCCAGGGCCAGGGAGGCTCTAGCCAGGCTGGGCAACTTGAAGTGGGCCTTATGTGGAACCCGAAGCCAAGCCCTGCACTTGAGCCTGTTGGTCATCCTCTGCCTCTCTGGCTATGCCCCATGCATTAGCCTGGTCCCCAACAGCCTTGCTCCGAACCTCCCAAGTCCTCTCCACCCTGCACCCTACCCACTCCCTTGAGATGCACACCCAGCCTGCTGTACTCAGGAGCCCTCATGGGGCAGGCTTTCAGGGACCTGGGTGAGTGGGACACCCCTCTGGGTGCTATCTGGGCCAGCAGTGTCCTCTGGAAGCCGTGAGGGGATCGGGCTGGCCACTCTTCTCCTCTTGGGGTCTGAGCCGCAGGGGCAGGGTGGTCACTGATCCGGGTGCTGAGTGTGTGGGTGCTGCCTGAGGGTGCAGGAGCTCCTTAGAACAAACACAGTGAGCTGTCCCTGCTTGGACTGCAGCTCCTGAGTAAGACAAATTTGGTTGCAAAAACCACTAAATTTAGGGGCTCAGTAACTGCTGTAGTACGTGGAAAAGACTCTTACCTGGATTCCATAATTTGCAACCATTCTTGAGTACTGTCATCATCTTATCCCAGAAATTAAGACAACTGAATCTCATTGTAAGGTTTCAGTTTTAAGCTCTATTCAAACCTCTTCTGTGCCCCCACACTGAGCCTCCTCCCCACGTGCCCAAGCTAGCCCATTTAAGACTCTCATGGCCTGGTGCAGTGGGGGTCTTGTCATCACACACTTCCGCCTTCCTTCTCTTTTGAGATTTGCAGCATGTATTGAGTCAGGGGAGAAACCGTCAGGCAGGGCTCCCTGCCTAGGTGATAGGGCTCCCTGTCTAGGTGATAGGGCTCCTGTCTAGGTGAGAGGGCTCCCTGCCTAGGTGTGAGGTCTCCCTGTCTAGGTGAGAGGGTTCCCTGTCTAGGTGATAGGGCTCCCTGCCTAGGTGTGAGGGCTCCCTGCCTAGGTGTGAGGGCTCCCTGCCTAGGTGTGAGGGCTCCCTGTCTAGGTGAGAGGGCTCCCTGCCTAGGTGAGAGGGCTCCCTGCCTCGGTGAGAGGGCTCCCTGCCTAGGTGATAGGGCTCCCTGTCTAGGTGAGAGGGCTCCCTGCCTAGGTGATAGGGCTCCCTGTCTAGGTGAGAGGGCTCCCTGACTAGGTGAGAGGGCTCCCTGCCTAGGTGAGAGGGCTCCCTGCCTCGGTGAGAGGGCTCCCTGCCTAGGTGATAGGGCTCCCTGTCTAGGTGATAGGGCTCCTGTCTAGGTGAGAGGGCTCCCTGCCTAGGTGTGAGGTCTCCCTGTCTAGGTGAGAGGGTTCCCTGTCTAGGTGATAGGGCTCCCTGCCTAGGTGTGAGGGCTCCCTGCCTAGGTGTGAGGGCTCCCTGCCTAGGTGTGAGGGCTCCCTGTCTAGGTGAGAGGGCTCCCTGCCTAGGTGAGAGGGCTCCCTGCCTCGGTGAGAGGGCTCCCTGCCTAGGTGATAGGGCTCCCTGTCTAGGTGAGAGGGCTCCCTGCCTAGGTGATAGGGCTCCCTGTCTAGGTGAGAGGGCTCCCTGACTAGGTGAGAGGGCTCCCTGCCTAGGTGAGAGGGCTCCCTGCCTCGGTGAGAGGGCTCCCTGCCTAGGTGATAGGGCTCCCTGTCTAGGTGATAGGGCTCCTGTCTAGGTGAGAGGGCTCCCTGCCTAGGTGTGAGGTCTCCCTGTCTAGGTGAGAGGGTTCCCTGTCTAGGTGATAGGGCTCCCTGCCTAGGTGTGAGGGCTCCCTGCCTAGGTGTGAGGGCTCCCTGCCTAGGTGTGAGGGCTCCCTGTCTAGGTGAGAGGGCTCCCTGCCTAGGTGAGAGGGCTCCCTGCCTCGGTGAGAGGGCTCCCTGCCTAGGTGATAGGGCTCCCTGTCTAGGTGAGAGGGCTCCCTGCCTAGGTGATAGGGCTCCCTGTCTAGGTGAGAGGGCTCCCTGACTAGGTGAGAGGGCTCCCTGTCTAGGTGAGAGGGCTCCCTGCCTAGGTGAGAGGGCTCCCTGCCTAGGTGATAGGGCTCCCTGTCTAGGTGAGAGGGCTCCCTGTCTAGGTGATAGGGCTCCCTGCCTAGGTGAGAGGTCTCCATGTCTAGGTGAGAGGGCTCCCTGCCTAGGTGAGAGGGCTCCCTGCCTAGATGATAGCTTGTTAGGGCAGCAGGCTCCGTGGCTGCCTCTAAATTTGGGTGGTGGCCCACAAGCCTGTTGTTGGGGGGTTGATCCCACAAGGTACCCTACCCCGGTGCTGCCTTGCAGCGTTTGGTCACATCTTGCTGTCCATGTTGCTGATGGCCCTTCCATCTCAGCTGTCCTCTGAGACCATCTTTTGGGCTTGTGGCTATGACGGATGGTGACTGGGTCCAGTGTGCAGCTCTCTTAGAAAGAACCTGTCTCTCCCTTCCCCATCGGATGCAGGAGACTCCCTGATTCTCCCTCAGACACCCCATTCTTCAGCCAGGTCATGTACAATCTCTCCTGAGACCTCTGTACCCCAGAAACACTGCTTCTGCCTCCATGCTACCTCAGATGTAGCTGTGCCCTCTCCCTTCTTGTCCTGGGTCAAAACTCTTATGGGAAGTTTGTCTCAAAACTCTTCTGTGGGAACCAAAATATTTGTAAAGTAAATTACTGGCTTTCAGGCTGCATTAAATGCATTGGGTATAATGTGAAGTTACTTGGAGGCTCAGGGTCACAGGGACCATGGTGCAGCCCCATGGGCTCTCAGGGACCACCCTGTGCAACCTTCTCCTTTTATGGACTGGGAACGGCTCAGAGAGCGGGGACATGGCTGTCCTACACAACAAGCTAGCCCAAGGCTGAGATGGGTGGGAGTTCCAGGCTCCTGTTGAGAGCCCAGCACTCTGTCCTTGCTGTGTCACTGCCTCATCTTCGCATCAGCCAGCCGGATAGCGACTGCAGTGCAGCACTTCACTGATGATGATGTTGTGCATTTGGCCTGCACAGTGACCCTGAGCTTGTGCTGCAAACTGGAGATAGTGGTATGTATAGAATAATTTGCAGCCACACTAAAGGACCCCATGGTCTGTGCTATTTTCAAGTTCACATTGGCTCAAGATGCTCGTGAGACCCTAAAGTGGAGATAACAGTAGAAGTTACCATTTACTGAGCCTCCAGTATAGTATATGTTACTCACTGTGCTAAATACTGTGCATGGCTATCTCATTTAATCCTCTCGACCGGCTCAGGCAGGGCTGTGATCAATCTTGATGCTTTTAATTGTCTTATACTATATACAGGGAGGGCCTGACATTGGGTATACTGCCCAGAGAAGGGCAGTTGGCTTGTGTTTGCCATTCTGTTGTGTTATTTGCTTATTTCTGATGCAAAACTGTGCCTTGGATGGTGATATGGTTTGGCTGTGTCCCCACCCAAATCTCATCTTGAATCGTAGTTCCCATAATCCCCACGTGTTGTGGGAGGAACTCGGTGGGAGGTAATTGAATCATGGGGGCAGTTTCCCCCGCACTGTTTTTGTGATAAGAGTGAGTTATCACGAGATCTGATGGTTTTATAAGCGTCTGGCGTTTGCCTTGCTAAACCTCATTCTCTTTCCTGCCACCCTGTGAAGAAATGCCTTCTGCCATGATTGTAAGTTTCCTGAGGCCTCCCCAGCCATGCAGGACTGTGAGTCAATTAAACGTCTTTTCTTCATAGATTACCCAGTCTCAGATATTTCTTAATAGAAGCATGAGAATGGACTAATACAGACAGCAAGATGGCTTTAAGTTCAACTTACAGGGAAGCAGAGTTCAGTTAATACCAAGTGCTGAGTTGAAAAGCATTTTGAAGAGGTGTTCCAAATGCCAACCATTGTCCTTGCTGTGGGGAGGTGTGTTGAGTGCTTGTCATTAAATGAAGAACAGTGGCAACTAAGGACTCCTTTCTGCCCAGGTGCCATGCTCTCACATCCAGCTTCCTCTGGACAGTCAGCCAGAGTGATATGGGGTTTAGGAGTCTGGCCTTGGGCACCAGATGAACCTGGCTCTTATACTGACCTGCTGTCAGTACAATCCATTTAGCTGATCCTTAGTGACCTCTGGAATGAGAATACTACATCTTCTGGTGACTGTCATTAGTCTGGCCACCAGATAGTTCTAGGTCTCCCAGTTTCCAGGCATGTGGTAGAATTGCCTTTCCCTGCCCTTCGGTGTGACTGGCTCCAGCCAGTGAAGCGTGAGCAAAAGTGATAAACAGCCTAGCTTGTCCTAGGCTGTTCCAGTCCTGATGCTGCTTTGTCTGTGCGATGTCCTGGACTTCTCTGTCCCTCTGCCACAGCAACTGGAAAAATTCCAGGGAGTGTTTGCTCCATCCTAGAGTAAGTTCCAATGTCCTAGAGTAAGTTTATTAAGAAGCAAAGCCCTTAGGCAACCACGGTGGATGTGGAGGATTTGTTAGAAGCAAAGCACTGTTGTTTGAAGCCACTGAAATGTTTTGGGCTATTTGTTGCCGCTAAACAGCCTAGCTCATCCTAGCTGACACCCTCCCATACTGGGTTTGGGGAAGATTAAATGAGCAGATACCTGGAAAGCACTGGGCACACTCTGCCCATTACACACACCCACCTGATACAAGTTAGTGTTTTCTATTTTTCTCAATCTAATGTCCCATGGGCATTTAAACCTCAGCATACTCAAAACTGAGCTCGGACACTCACCCACGAATACCATGCCTGCACTTCCTCCTGCTTCCCATGCAGTGAGATTGCACCACCTTACAGTCTCTCTCATGAGCTGCCTGCCAACCTGAGGACTTGACCACATCATCTGGATCACTCCTTTTCTCCCCCCGATATCCAATACATTGATGTGCCTTCTAGATACCCTGCGGTTCTTTCAGTCTCCTCCAACACTGTCTTAGCTCAGGCCTATGTAATTTCTTATTTCATTTCATGTGTTGGCTTGCTAGCTGGATTTCCTGCTTAATTTATTATGCTCCACAGTCTTTTCTTCACCCTACTTCTGAGTTGATCTGGCCATACATCTAGTCTCTCCTTCCTCCCATCCATCCATGAATTCATTCATCCAGATCCACCCACCTCTGTGTGTCACTATCAACTGAAAATTCTTCACTGTTGACAGGAGAAAGTCCAAACTCCTATGGGTGGCACACAGGCACCTGTGTCCTGGCCTGGCCTGTTTTCAGCCTCACTTCTCATCACTCTGCAGGGAAACACTCTGTTCCAACTATGTGCAACTGCACTTCTCTGGGGGTCTTTCTTAATCATGCCTCTCTATCTCTGCAGGCATTCTTTCCTGGGTCTGGAAACTCAAGACATGGTTCAGGGGCCATTTCCTTTCAACAGAGCCAGGCATCTTTGCACATCTCTATTAAGATGTTACTGTATTCTTTGCACTGTACTGCAAATGTTTGATTTTCCATATTTTTTTTTTTTTGAGACAGTGCCTCACTCTGTCGCCCAGGCTGGAATACAGTGGCACAATCTCGGCTTGCTGCAACCTCCACCTCCTGGTTTCAAGTGTTTCTCCTGCCTCAGCCTCCCAAGTAGCCGGGTGCATGCCTGACTACAGGTGCATGCCACCACACCTAGCTAATTTTTTGTATTTTTATTAGAGACGGGGTTTCACTATGTTAGCCAGGATGGTCTCGATCTCCTGACCTCATTATCAGCCCACCTCAGTCTCCTCAGTTAGCCTCATCATATTCTCCCATTATCTAAATTGCTGAGACGTGGGTCTTCCCTGAATCCTAAAAAAGCATGATGAATATAGGGAATTAGCAGGTAAACATGGAATGTTAACAAAAAGAGATAATTGTAAATTCATAGGATGTTGGGGTGGAACTCATGACTTAAAGACAAACTATGCAGGAGGCATTTGAAAACCCTATGGAATAAGGAAGGAAGTATTTAAGTGAGGATACAGGGAAAGAGAAAAAGCAGCAAAACTGCATAGAAAAGTACCTCTCCAGAGACTAGAGATGATGTTTTAAAAACTGCAGACTGTGAGGCTTTACTATTGTTGAATGAAGAATGTCATGTATCAGAATACATGCCAGATACCTGAACACAGATGTTAGGAAGAGAGGACCTGCAATTCTTGAGGTCCCTACCCAGCAGTTTTATCTCCCAGAGGGCAGGGGAATCCATGAGGCTCAGTGCTTTCCCAGTCCAGAAAGCTCTAATGGCTGATCTGACAATAAATAAACCTAGGAGAAAGAGACCTTGTCCCTTGCTTTTCCATCCCAGCAATGGAAAAACATTTTTTGGACATGTGAATATTTGCCATAACTCTAGAAAAGCATGTTTTACAACTAAATTTCAAGAAATTAATGGGATGACACATAGAGACCCTAAGAAGAAACATACAATAAAATTCTGCAGGTATTTTCATAAATATTTTTAATGAAAAAGGAAAGAGGTAGGCATGTAAAGACATGAATATTGCTAAAGAAAGAGATATTTGAACCCAGATTGTAAAAGGCAACAGTCTGAAGGCAGGCTACGTAATATCGATTTTAAAGATAGCAAAGTAAGTTGGCTTTTATTTTCTCCAAGTAATTTTTGAAACCAGAAGCAGGTCAGGGATGCAGAGGTGAGGAATGGGGCACAAGGTGAGGGACAGATCCATTGACTGGGGAAGAGACTGTGACATTAGCAAATGAAAGAAGCAAAGGAAAGCCCTCAGGGCCCGAATTGTTTCCTTCTTCCTCATCAAAGTGAAAATAGTCACTCTTGAAAAGCAGGAGAAAGTCGTGTGGTCAGCTAGAGGTCAAATGCATGATATTGAGGCTGCATCTTGATGCCTTAGGGGCCTAGGGTGCAGATAAAATCACATTGGTGGGGGGACCAAAAGATGTGTAGAAATGATAAAGAACAACTACCAGAAATCTTGGGGGAGTGCTGTCAGCAAGGCAGTGGAATAGAGGGTTCCCGCCTTGACATCCCCGAGAAATACCAATTTAACAACTTTCTGTGGACAAAAATATCTATGAGAGCTCCAGAATCCAGGTGAGAGGTTATAGCACCTGTGTAGTGCAAAGCAATGAGAAAAGATGTAAGATGTGTTGAAAGGAGTAAGAAGGACAGCTTCTTTTTACCCAGGACACCCTCCCCCAAGCTTACATAGCACAATGCAGAGAGAGGGTGGGGGGAGAGAGAGAGACAGAGAGAGAGAGAGAGAGAGAGAGAGAGAGAGAGAGAGAGAGAGAGTGAGAGAGAGAGAGAGAGAGAGAGAGAGATCGTCTCAGCCTGGGAATTCTACTGTGAAAGAAAAGGAAAGTGAATTTCTAACTTTGCCACAAACCCTAGCACTAGGCCCATGTAGCCATAGACTCTGGCCCCTGGCATTAGGCCCATCTGTAGACCCTGGCACCAGACTCAACTGAGGATCCTAGATCCTGGCACCAGGCTTACTCAGCTGCAGATACTGGCACCAAGCCTATCTGCCCACAAACCCTGTCATTGGCCCTACCTATGGACCTTGATATTAAACCTGCCAGCCTATGGACCCTAGCACCAGCCCTACCTGAGGACCCCATCACTATTCCTGTTTATGGATCCCAGACTGCAGCACCAGCCCACTTGCCTGAAGACCCTGACACTGAGCGCACTTTCCTTCAGACTCTGGCACCAGGCCCACCTAGATCACTGACTGGGGTGACTGCTGAAAGGCTTTCCCTGCTGAAGTCAGTCTGTAAAGACTGGAAGAAGTGGCTGCTTCTTCAAATGCACAGACACCAATGTAAGGCTACAAAGATGATGAAAACTCAGAGAAACATGAAGCCACCAAAGGAACAAAATAAAGCCCCAGTAATTAACCCTAATGAAATGAAGATCTATGATCTCCCTGCCAAAGAATTCAAAATAATAGCTTTAAAGAAGTTCAGTGAATGACAAGAGTACACAGATGGGCAAGGAAGCAAAATTAGGAAAGCAACACATGAATAAAGTGAGTAGTTCAACAAAGAGATAGAAACCACAAAAGAGAACCAAACAGTGTTTCTGGAGCTGAAGAACATAGTCACTGAACTGAATAATTCAGTAGAGAGCTTTGACAACATACCCAACAAAGCAGAAGAAGAAATCAACAAGCTCAAAGACAGGCCATTTGAAATTAGCCAGTCAGAGGAATGAAAGAAAAAGGAAAAAAAAAGTGACAAAAACTGTGGGATTTATAGGACACTGTAAGCAAATTAATGTATGCATCATAGGAGTTTTAGAAGGAAATGAGAAAATGTACAAAAGATTTATTTAAATAAATAATGGCTGAAAATTTTCCAAATGTGGGGAGGGAAATGGACATCCAGATTCATGAAGTCCAAAGGACCCTAAACAGTAGAACCTAGAGAGGTCTAAACTAAGACACATTATAATTAAATTGTCAAAAGTCAAAGACAAAAAGAGAAAACAGTAAGAGAAAAAGGACTCATCATTTTCAAGGGAAATTTTCTCCCCACTGCCCGAGAAATCTCGCAAGCTAGAAAGAGTGGGATGTTATCAAAGAGTGCAAAGTTTTTACTTTGCCATCATCCAAAAAGTACAATACTTGGCAAAATTGTCTTTTAAAAATAAAGAAAAGGTAAATACTTTCCCAGACAAACAAAAGATGAGGGAGTTTGTTACCACTAACCCTGCCTTGTAAGTGCTAAAGGGAGTTCTTCAAATTGAAACAAGAGGATGCTAAACGGCAATGTGAAAGCATAGAGAAATACAAATCTTACTGGTAAAGATAAAGATATAGTCAAATGCAGAATAATATAATACTGTGTTGGTAGTATGTAAGTCACTTTTAACTCTAGCATAAAAGTTAAAAGACAAAAGTATGAGGAATAACCCATGATGAAAAAATTGGTTAATGGATACACAATACAAAAAGAGGTGAATTCTGACATAAAGTGATAGGGAGTACAAGTACAGAGTGTTTGCATGTGATTGAAGGTGTCAGCTCAAAATAGACCAGTATAACTATAAGAAGTTTTGGTTCTACAAGCTGAAAAAGTCCTAGAGATCTGCTGTACAGCATAGTGCCTATAGTTAAAAATATTGTATTGCATACTTAAAAATTTGCTCAGTGAGTAGATCTTATGTTAAGTGTTCTTATCACATAATAAACAAATAAAGAGGGTAGGAGGAAACTTTTGGAAGTGATGGATAGGTTTATCACATAGATTATGGTGACTGTTTCACTGGTGTGTACACAGCTCCAAACTCATCAAGTTGTATACATTAAATGTGTACAGCTTTTTGTATGACAATTATTACTCAATTCGACTGGTTAAAAATGTAAACACACACACACCACATGCGTGTGCACGCATGCACACACACACACACACACACACACCCCCCAAATAAACAAAAAAAGAAATCTTGGTACTTAGGGAACAAGAAGGGAGCTCTGAGTTTGGACAGATAGTGATGTCTTGATTCTCAAGCCTGGAAGAGGACAAATGCCAAGGTGACTCTCAAGGATTTCCAACAAGAAGGAGACCATGTAGCTTCCTTAGGAAATGTTGAAAGTCAGCCGGTCCAACCCTGCTTGTACAGTTGAGAACACTGAGGACCAGAGAGGGTAGGTGACTTGTGCCAGGCTGCATGAGTCAGCAAAGCCACAATGAGCATTTGGGATACTCACCTTGGCATTTGTCTCACTGTGCTACTGCTTATCTTTGTTGCAGAGACAAGTTTAACCTACCAGAAAGTGTGGAGGTGTTCTTGACTCCTCCCCTTGTCTCACATATAAAATCCAGCAGGTCAAGAAATCCAGTTGGCTCTTTCCTCATATTCTATCCATAACTGGCCACCTCTCATGCCCTCCAGGGATTGTCATACTCTCCTCCCTGGCAGGAGCCTCTGCCATCTCCTGGGATGGACTCTTCTCCCTCCTTTCACTGTCACATCGCCTACAGTCTGAATCCCAGGCAGCTGTCATTGTGATCATTTAAACAAATCAAGTTACATCAGTCCTGTGCACAAAACCTTCCAAAGCTCTACACTGCACTCTGTGTGGGAGCGGATGTCCTCACAACACCTCACAAGCCTCCCATGTCCTGTGTGGAGACCCCTCTTCACTGTATCTCTCTGACCATGCCCATACTCACTCTATCACTCTCACTGCACAAGCCATACCAGCCTCCTTGCTCTTGATGGGAACACACCAGGCCTGTTTGTTCCCACCGTGGGTCTTCCCACAAGCTCTTTGCATGGCCCACGTGACTTGCACTTCAAAACCTTTGTCCAAATGTCCCCTTGTCAGTGGAGCTTACTCTAACCACAGCCAAAGTTGTACCCACTCTTTCTGCCAGCTCTCCTGACTCCCCTTAACCTTTCTTTCTTCTTTCTGTAATAACAATTATCACCATCTAACATATAATTTATTCATCTAAGCTTATCATTCATCTCTCCCACTGTAATGTGAACCCACAAAACTATGTGTTTTTGTCTGTTTTATTTACTGGTATATTCCCAGCTCATCTAAAGGTGCCTGGCATATAGCAAGTGCTCAGTAAATGCTGGTTGACTGAAAGAAACAAATAGAGACCAACATGAGACAGGCCCCTCCAGAGCATCAGCTTTGAATTCCAGTTTCTATTTTGCTTCCCTTGTTTAGTGTGTCCACCACAGAGGAGCTCGGTCACCTTCAGACACACTCAGCTCTTACCCATAGGTTAGAGTTAGCGTGGGAGTTGTCCTTCTGTGGCCTGCAAGTGGTGAGGTAGCCATGTGGCCACAAGAACAAATGCCTGGAGGACACTGATTTCTTATAGAATTCAATTTGTAAGGTGACTCCCCAGGCCCCCTCTGCTGTCTTGGTTTCCCCTGGATCTCTGTTCAGCAGATGCAGAAAAAAGGCTCCCATCTCAGACTGGTGCTTCCTGGGGCTGGGCTGGAACCTGCTCCCTCTGCGTCCATCCTTACACTCTGCTCCCAGCAGGTGACTGTCCTGTGTCTTACTCTTGTGAGGGATGTGTGCATGTGTGCACGTGTGTGTATGTATATGTGTATGCATGTGCACGCATGTGAGAGAAAGAGACCAGGAAGACCCCTACTCTTTCCTGTGGTGTTTGGCTCTTTTCTTGTGCCCCTTCCCCAAGCCTGTATCTCTGAGACAGAGTTCCAGAATATTATTTTTTATTCTTGTCTTCAGGCACAGAGAGCTCTACTCCAGGGCCTGGGGCTGAGGCAGTTTGGCATAAGTGCCTCGAGACTGCTGCTGTGCTGTATAAAGAGGCAGGAACTTTCCCCATGAAGTCCCATTTCCATTTCGTTCTGGGTGTGACACAGAAGGTGCCCTGTAGGATGGTGTGGGAGGCAGGGACAGGCAGTCCCTGGCCAAGGACCCTGCTTTGTGAGGGATCTCATACACTGGTTAATTTCTCAGGAATTAGGTTTGTGTTCTGCCTGGAGACTCTGTATCCCCGCTTCTGTTCTCCCTGAAGATGTTGCCTTCCTCTGGGACCCAGCTTCAATCTTGCCTCCTCTGTGACTCTCTGGCCAGCTATGAGTGACCTTCTGTTGAAAACAGATGCTCGGTGCTGCAAAGAAAAATTAGCACTGAGACATCAGATCTCTCAGCACAGCAATTTTTACTTTTTCACTTCCTATACTGCAGAAAGATTACCCTTGCTAGCCATCTGGCCACAAGAGTACAGTGAAAAAAGGAAAAGCAGACATATTTATCCCTTATGCATTTGGGGTTGTCCTTATTGCTGTGTTGTTAGCACACTTATGATTTATTCTTTAACAAGAAAGGAAACTTTAAAGAGGAACTTTTCTACTTTCTGTTCTCCCTGAAGATTTTGCCATCCTCTGGGAGGTGGCTTCGATCTTGCCTCCTCTGTGACCCTCTGGCCAGCTGTGAGTGACCTTCTCAGGAAGGCTAAGAGCATATGATCTGTGCCCCTTACCTGGTCATATTTCCTTCTCTGGCTGTGGCTTTTCCCTGCCTGTGTCTCCCAGTGAGGTCAGGTTCTTCAAAGGCAAACTGTCCACCTAGTTTTATCTCTCCCAGCCTGTAGGTGAGAGCCTGTTCTGGTGGGACCTTGCCTGCCCAATGAAGGCACCAGCTCCAGGCCAGCTCCTAAGGCAAGCTACTGGGCTTGGCACACAGCAGAAGGTCAGTCAGTGTTTGTGGACTAGATAAAGACACTCTGCAGGTATCGGCTGCTCCCTCCTGAGTCCAGTTCATTCATTTCAACCAAGGCTGCCTGGGGACTTGGTATATACTAGTTGCCAGAGGGGATATAAAGGTGAATAGACATGACTTCTGACTTCAAGGGGGACAACACAGAGTCCAGTGGCTACCCTAGAAGATGAAATGTAGCCAACAGCAGTCCCAGGGAAAGGCTTGAAGGGCTTGCTCCACAAGTGCCTACCTGAAAGGATGGGCTGGGTGGGACCTCTGTGGGACATGGGACCCTTGGAGTCTCAAGAATGTGCTGGCCCAAGCCTTGACTTGCCTGGTGGGATGATGATTCCTGGTTCTCTCACAGGTTGGAGGGGAATTAGGGCCTCCATAGATGTGTCTAGGCCTGTGAGTTTGGAACAGCAAGGGCAGGTTTATTGGGATGCAGGGTCTCTTTGATATGCCTATTAAAAGAGGCAGGTTTCAGCTGCCCTTGTGGTCTGCCTAGCGGGAGATTCCCACATTCACAAAGGGCATTAATAACATTCTCTGCCTTTTATGTTGTCAGGAGGCCTATCCTCTGCCCATAAAAGGCAGGAGCAATAACAGGTCTCTAGTGTGAGACCGTGTCCTTCAATCCTCAGTCCAGGGGACTGTCCTGCAGAGCAGAGGCATGGCAAGCCAATCCTACCACATCAGCTCTGGTTGCAGGGTCAGGAACTTTAGCTCCCACTCTGCCATTGTGCCCAAGCCTGGGGATCGCAGCTGTGTCAGTGCCATGGCCCATCATGGGGGCAGTCCCAGGGGGCTAGGCTATAGGCGCCTCAGAGGCTTTGGCAGTCGGAGCCTGTGTATGGTGGGGTCTCCCTGGATTGCGGTGAGTGGTGGATGGCCCCTACACACCAGGGACAGGTTTGGCTACCGGGCAGGGGGCCTTTGCAGACCCAGCCTCCCCTGCATCACATCTGTGACCGTCAATGAGAGCCTCCTCACGCCCCTCAACCTAGAGATCGACCCCAATGCCCAGTGTGTGAAGCACGAGGAGAAGGAGCAGATCAAGTGTCTCAACAACAAGTTTGCTGCCTTCATCGACAAGGTGGGTCTGTGTGCTGTTCCCTGAGACTGTAGCTTAGGAAGGGGAAAGGGACTTTGAACCCGATGATGCGGTGGTTCAAATTCTCCTGCCACTGACTAGCATGTGGCCTTGAGAATGTGGCTGAATCAGGATCTTGGTTTTCAAATGTTTCTATGAGATTCAAATGCAATAATGCATCTGAAACCACCAGACAAAACAGGAGGGTTTGCTGCTGTTGCTCACAGGCAAGCAGCAAACATGGTGAGTGTGTCTGTGTGTCCCATCTTCTAGATTTCACTGGCTCACAGTAGGAAGGTGTGGGCAGAGTGCACAGCTCTGCTCAGGTGTGTCTGACCTCCCCATTAGATGCTGCCATCCCCAGCATGGAGCAGAAGCCAGGATAAAGAGGGACCAGAGGCTCCTTTCCTGCTCCTTTTTGATGGGGACATCACAGGAAGGCTGTGAATTTTTGGGACTGCCCAAGGCACTTTATACCCTGCAGCACATGCATGGATTAAAGGCAGAGAGCTGAGAAACTTAAGGCATGATCTGGATAGTGGCTGTTGAATTGCATTTTCTGAGTCCTCCCAGTTAAGTGTACAGCTCTGGTTTCCTTTAACCTAATGATGTCCTCTCTAGGAGCCCATAGTCTTTGAGGGAAGACAGCCACCAAAGTTTAAGGGAGAAGAAGCTTGTCTTCCAGGGCTGAACGGTGTGCATATCTACACCTTGGGTCTGCATAAGAAGGCGCAAACCAGGGCAATGGTGGGTGGGAGCTCTGCTGTCAGACCAACGCGACATCAGAAATGGGCATATCTGCACACAGAGGTGCTGGGCATCCATTGTTAACATACTGTTGGCTGTCCAGATTACTCTTCCCTTCCATCGGCACAAAGGAAGCTGATGGTAGATTATGCAGGCTATTCTTTGCAAAAGGTCAACTACCAAGAGCAGGGGAGGTTGAAATTCAGCCCAGGCTTTGCTGGCTGAGCTGTGTGCCCTGGCAGGGGGCTGGAGGTATCTTTTCATAATTTGCTCAAAAGCACAGTGAGAGCCCTGAGAGTGCAGGCGCAAAAGGGTTTTTGCATGTTGTCTTTTGGGCATCACCCATGAACACTGATCTCTCTGTTGAGAGGTGTCAGTTCTGGGTCTGGAGAGAGGAAGTTATACCATCACACCAGGCTGGCTTTCTCCTCCCCCAAGGTTGCTGATGACCACCCTCTTCCCTCCAGCATTTTTCCTGCTGGCTCCAAACTGCATTGTGCTCCAGACTACAAAGTGCATTGACATGATGGCTTTAATCCTGCCAGAGGGGGGTCCCATGGCCTGGGTCTGCATGTTGAAACCCGAGTCAGATGACTTTTGATAATCAGAGCTTTGGTTCCTTTTCCTGCAAGCACAGATAGTCAGGCAGTTGAGGGTTGTTTGTACCAGGCTTGTGCTCCCAGGATGTTAGGGCTGAAGAAGAAATCACCTGCTTTAGGCTGGTAACTGGAAACTTCAACAGGGGCTTGGCAGGTCACATGAATGAAGCCAAAATGAGAGGAATGCTCACGTAGAGGGGCAGCAGCTGCTGTGTACTCCAGCCACAGGCCTACCTACCCTTGCCAGAACTTCTGGTATGTCAAGAGGGTCAGAGAGATCCAAATTCTTACTTGAAACCACTCAATTATTAAATGTTGGCAACGAATCAGATCTCTGTAAAACAGTGTGCAGGCCAAGTAAAACATGCATGTGGGCCTGATAGGGCCTGGAGCCGCCAGTGTATCACTGCGAATCTTTCTCCTGTCTTGTTTCACAATGAAGTACAGTGAGAATGAGGTGAAGCAGTCTGGTTGGTGACGGAGTTAGAATGAGATGTCTGCTAATTCCTGATCTGGGATCCCCACTCCTGGGCTTCAGCACCCTAGCATAAGAGTAAGGAAGAGTCATGGTTCATACATTTAAAATTGCTGCTGTACAAATGCCCACAAACTTAGCAGCTTAGAACAACACAAATTTACTACCTCAAGAGTCTTATATTAAGATGTTGGCAGGGCTGCATTTCTTTTTGGAGGCCTCAAGGGAGAATTCGTTTCCAGGGACATTCAGGCTTTTGGCAGAATTGAGATCCTTGTGGTTGCAGGACTGAGGTCTCTGTTTCTTGCTGGTTGGCTACTGGAGGTTGTTCTCAGCTTCCAGAGGTCTTCTACATTCCTTGGCTTGTGGCCCCCTCTTCCTCTATCTTCAAAACCAGTAATAGTGGGTTGAGTCCTTCTCATGTCTCAAATCTCTGTGGTGCAGATAGTTTTGGCGGGATTATTATTCGCCTACTATGCATAGTGTGAAATATTTCTGCAGGATCAGATGTTATTTCATTCTGTGTAGAATAAACGAATTGTTATAAATAGTGTGCTCTTTCTGGGAGGCAGGATAGGTGGATAGAAGTTACTTGGGGACTACTTGTGACCTTTCAGACTTTGCCAATGATTTGGCCTCCTGGGGAAGGTGACAGGTTTCTGCAGGGAAGGGGCCATCCTCAAGGGCAGTGAGAGCTCTGGGGGACGAGGCAACCCCCGCCCTCAGGCTCCTCCTTCAAGTCTCTTTCCTCCTTCCTGAATGACAGATGTGCTTCCTGGAGCAGCAGAACAAGCTGCTGGAGACCAAGCTGCAGTTCTACCAGAACCGCAAGTGCTGCAAGAGCAACCTGGAGCCCCTGTTCCAGGGCTACAGTGCGACTCTGTGGTGGGAGGCCGAGCACAGGGAGGTCGACAGCGGGAGGCTGGCCTCGGAGCTCAACTGCACGCAGGAGGTGCTGGAGGGCTACAAGAAGAAGTGAGCATGTCAGAGCTGGGATGGTTCTAGGGAGTGGAGTCTGTCTTAGCTGAGATCACACAACTCCTCCAGAAGCAGAGATTGCTGAAGGTCAGGGTTGCCTTGACAAGCTGTCAGACACTTCTGCCTTACCAGTCTGCTTTGTCTTGTGTCAGCTCCCAGCCCTTGCAGTCCGCTGCTGAAGGCTGGGGAAAGATTTGTAGTGAACAAGAGCTCCCACTCTGGGAGGGATGGGACATGCATCCAGGGCACAGACTGATGCAGAGATGAAGAGATAGGAAAAAAGTGAAACAGGAGAAGCAAGGCCAGCAGGACTGCAGAGCAGGAGCCTGGAGCCCTTAGAGCTAGGATGGGGGGAAGGGAAAGCCCTGGAGAGGTATCTGAAAATGAACTGGCTGATGCCATTCCAAGTATCTGATGAACTTGGATTATCACTTTATTTATTCTGCAGATAAATCATCACGCTCTCATTCTCCAAGGCTCCACAATTCAAATTCCAATGTAAATCTGGTTTTTCCTGAGTTGTTTGTCCATTACTCAGTCTAAACTCACTGTGTCACTGTACTTACCTTAAAGAAATAGACAGAGGGAAGGGTGATTTTGACTGTAATCAGTCCCGGTAATTCCAACCTTCTTGGGATTGTTGGAGGTTCAGATTTTACCATCCGGCTGGACCCAGCAGTGGGTCCTCACTTCCCTTAGAGTGAAGCAAATGTAGACACAATCCTCAGTGTGCAGGCATCAAGGTCTGTCTCCCACTCTGGGGGAGTGCAGGCCGGTGATTACAGAGCTGAGTGCAGCCCAAAATGACTGTGTAATTAAAAAGTGATGAAAACCATGCTCTGGGAACCCTGGTCTTCCTTGTGGGGGCAGGGCTGCTCCAGGGATACGGTCTCACAGGCAGGGGGAAGAGGGCCGGGCTGGTGAAAGAGGGAATGCCCTGAACAAGGGTTGCTTCTAGGAAATCAAGTCCTTGGATGTTGGGGCAGGGGGAATAAAACCGCATGGGGTGGCTTCATCGAGCTTTGTTTTGTACAAGGTAGAATTTAAAGGCTCCGTGGAACATCTGTCTGTTTTTAACTTATCCCACAAATATTTACTGAGTGCCTCACTGCACACCTTGTGATTTGGCCCAAGATCCAAAGAGATTAAATGACTTGCCTCAGGTTTTGCAGCAACTTCAGTCTAAGCTGGGATCAGATACCAGGGACATGGACTCCAAGTCCAGTGTCCTTCCAGTGGGTTCTTTGTGGCTGGAAAATAGAAGTCCAGAGAGGCCAACACTCTGCTCCAAAGGCACAGAGAAAGGAGAAAACCAGGGAGTTTGGCACACCTGGGCTCTGGCCCGGCCAGGTCCTCAGTCCCGGGGCCTTTCCACCTGGGTTGTCTCTCCCCAGGTATGAAGAAGAGCTGGCCCTCGGGGCCACAGCTGAGAATGAGTTCGTGCTGTTGAAGAAGGTGAGTGACTGTTCTCACATGGGAAGAATTAAATCCTGGGCACTGGATGCTCTGATGCTGCAGGCCCTGCCATGTTCCATCAGTGCAATTGTTGGTGGGAAGGCACTGGAACTCCTGGCACAAGAAGGTGGGTTATGTTGGCTGCAGAAGCCATCAGGGAGCCCATGCAGGAACCCAGGTTGTGCTGACGGAGGCTTCGTAAAAAGAAAAACCTCACCATGCTACTACCTGACTTTTTTTAAACTACTGGATTGGCTGAAATGTTCAATTTTAATTCTGTCATGTGGGCATTGCCTTCTCCTGTTATCCCATACTGGGGGTTGGTTCTCAGCTTGTTAATGATTTCCAAGTGTGGCTGTCATTCACTGCAAATGGTGGTGATGAAAAACCCAGAGGAATAAAACCGCAAATGATTTCCCTTTTGTTTCATCTTGGTGAGTGCAAGTACATGTGAATGTTCTTTTTTTTGAGATGGAGTTTCACTCTCGTTGCCCAGGCTGGAGTGCAATGGCGCTATCTTGGCTCGGCTCACCGCAACCTGTCTCCCGGGTTCAAGTGATTCTCCTGCCTTAGCCTCCCAAGTAGCTGGGATTACAGGCGTGCGCCACCATGCCCGGCTAATTTATTTTTCAATTTTTTGTTTTTAGTAGAGATGGGGTTTCTCCATGTTGGTTAGCCTGGTCTTGAACTCCCAGCCTCAGGTGATTCACCTTTCTCGGCCTCCCAAAACGCTGGGATTACAGGTGTGAGCCACTGCGTCCAGCTGTGAATGTTCTTTAACAAGTAATGTGCTTGCTCGCCAGCCTCCTTATTTGTGAGTATCACAGAGTGGCGAGAGGGCTGGTGACAGATCTACCAATAGAGGCTCGGCCTGGGTCTCAAGCAGGAGAGTCAGCTATTTGGATTCTGGGTGTTTCCTGACCTGGGCTCTGAGGACAACCTCCAGAGAGGCTCTGTGATTGTCACATACTTGTGCTCTGTGGGTCAGCCTGGCTGGGAGGCAGCAGCCTGATGTTCTGGGCTGTGACATCAGGCTTCCTTCTTTGGCAAGGTCCTCAGCTCTGGAAGGGGTCAGACCTCTCTCCACTTCCTTTCCCTAGGTGGTCTCATTTATGCAATGGGAGGTAACTCACTGGCAGATAGCAAAGGCTCTCCCCTCCTAGTGGGGCCCTGAAGGCAAAGATGAGAAGTCTAGGTTAGACCTGTAAGTGCAGGGTGGCTGGGCAGGAGCAGGCTAGAGGCAGAGAGGTGGGTCAGGAGGTGGCTTAAGGGCCCGTTGGGGAGTGCCGAGGCTCAGGGCACAGCGAGGGGATGAAGGTCACTCCCCATCCTCTCGTGTCTATCTCTACCAGGTTGTAGACTGAGCCTATCTTTATAAGGCAGACCTGGAGGCCAATGTGGAGCCACTGAGGGAGGAGTCAGTCTTCCTGCGGTTCCTCTATGAGGAGGTAAATCTCTCCCCATCTCTGGAAGAGCAAGTGAGAGCGGAGGCAGAGGAGGGTTTTCTTGGAGTGTGGCTTGTCCTGGTTCCTGGAGAGAGCCGTGCATTCTCTCCCCAGGCCTGGATGTTTTTCCTTCTGTGATCAGAGGGGATTTTACTCTTGTTCGGGCTTTCTTTCAAAATGGAAGTGGGTGATGCCCTTCCTCTAAGATGATTTGAAAGAATGTAGTTAATTCCTACATCATGAAATGGAGATCTGACAATTTATTAATCCAGGTAGTGTAAAAACCCAAGCAGATAATCCAGGCCTCTACCTCTGGCTACAGTTTGGTTCATTAGATTTGTGCATAAAGCTACAGCTGATCTGGATCATCCAGGCCCCACGGCGGGGCGACCCAGCCATACACATCAATCCGGCTCTGCGGATGCCTGTATTAGTAGAATTCCACATTACTCATGGCTTTGAGGCCACGGTCCCAATTCGAGCCTTTTCCTCTTACAGCTACAGGTTTTAAATTTTCCTGACTTGCTGGTAGTTTTCTAATTTCAGAGTTGGGACTTTAAAAAAAAATTTTCTGAGGAGATGGGATCAGAAGGGGATTTCACTGGTTCCTGTCTCCTACAGGAAATCCGCCTCCTTCAATCACAAATCTCTGACACCTCCGTGGTGGTGAAGATGGACAACAGCCGGGAGCTCAACATGCACTTGGTTGTGGCCGAGATCAAGGCTCAGTATGATGATATTGCCAGCCGCAGCTGGGCAGAGGCTGAGACCTGGTACCAAACCAAGGTAGTCTGGAGGGCAGGGCTGCCCCACTGAGCCAGGAGGACAGCTGTGAGCCTCAGGTTTCTCTGGGAAACACACTCCTGCACTCTAGAGGGGCTGCAGCTGAGGTCCTGGGCAGAGCAGGGTCAGGAGGCGGCAGAGTTGCAGAACAGTGGGCTGGCTGATGGGGCCGGGGACAGCAGCCTCCAGCCATTGTTTCTGCGTGTTTGCCTCTCAGCCCATAGTGCGAGGAGGTGAAGACCACAGTGGCCCAGCAGGGTGAGAACCTCCGCAGAACCAAAGATGAGCTCAATGAGCTGAACCGCAGGATCCAGAGGCTGACGGCAGAGGTGGAGAACGCGAAGCAGCACGTTGGGTGGTGCCGAGACCCCACTCTGCAGTACACCTGCCGCTTCTTGTCTGGTTGCTGCTTCCCTCCCATCTTCAGGGACTGCTATCATCTTTGGAGAGGGCTGTATCTGAACTGTGCCGGAGTACTCTCCTATAATCAGCACACGAGGGCTCCTGTTCCAACACTCGCTGTTATCAAACTTTCTAATGCCTGTGGATCTGGGAGGTATAAACTGGCACCTAACTGTTATTTTAACTTTTATTTCTTTGGTTAACTAGTGATATGAAATGTTTCCTCATACACTTACTAGTTATTTGTATTCCCCTTCTAAGAACTGTCCATCATACATCCGCCCATTTTTCTACTGTGGTTCCCTTCTTTTTTTTTGGTGATTTGCAGTATTTCTTGGTCCATTCTATCTGGGTTGTAAGCCTTTGTCAGTTACACATGTTGCAATTCACTTTGTCTTAGTCTGTTTGTCCTTTATGGAACCCATTTTTGTTTTGTTTTTTGAGACAGAGCCTTGCTCTTTAGCCCAGGCTAGAGTGCAATGGTGCGATCTTGGCTCACTGCAACCTCCATCTCCCAGGTTTAAGCGATTCTCCTGCCTCAGCCTCCCAGTAGTTGGGTCCACAGGTGTGCACTACCATGTGCACTACTCATTTTATATTTTTAGTAAAGATCAGTTTCACCATGTTGGCCAGGCTGGTCTTGAACTCCTGACCTCAGGTGATCTGCTCACCTTGGCCTTCCAAAGTGCTGGGATTACAGGCATGAGCAACCGTACCTGGCCTGAACCCAAGTCTTTTTTTTTAAATTGCATTTTAGGTTTTGGGGTACATGTGAAGAACATGTAAGATCGTTGCATAGGTACACACATGGCAGCATGATTTGCTGCCTTCCTCCACTTCACCTATATCTGGCATTTCTCCCCATGTTATACCCCCCCAACTCCCCACCCACTGTCCCTCCCCTAGATCCCCCCTACAGACCCCAGTGTGTGATGCTCCCCTCCCTGTGTCCATGTGTTCTCATTGTTCAACACCTGCCTATGAGTGAGAACATGTGGTGTTTGATTTTCTGTTCTTGTGTCAGTTTGCTGAGAGTGATGGTTTCCAGGTTCATCTATGTCCCTACAAAGGACACGAACTCATCATTTTTTATGGCTGCATAGTATTCCATGGTGTATCTGTGCCACATTTTCCCTGCCCAGTCTATCTTCGATGGGCATTTGGGTTGTGAACCCAAATCTTTAACCTGGATGTGCCCAAATCCATCTTAAGTTCTTCCTTTAATGGTTTATACTTAGCGAGTTTTGAGGTAATAGAGATAGCTCTTAAATTTTCCCCCATTAATTTTATAGTTTTACCTCTTGCATTTAGGTCTGTAATCCACCTGACGTTTATTTTTGGTATACATAGTGAGTAGGGTTCTAAGTTAATTTTTCTACATATGGTAAGAAAGTATGCAATCTATTCTTTCCCCAGTGATTTGTAATACTACCTGCATCATAACAGCGAGCTCCCACACATGCCTGGCTCCATGTGTCTTCTCCCACCTGTGTTGCTGTCCTTCATCACGACGCAGGATGTGTCACTAGTAATTTGTTACAGTTAAGAGCGGAGTAATGAAATATGCAAATGCTTACTTTTTAGATACGAAATTAGAGAAGATTCAAAGTTGCCCCTGTAATAACATTGCTTTTGTTCATTTTCCTTCTGACATGCTTTCTTGAGTAGGGTGAAGGGAGCGGCTGTGGTTTGCGTGCTGGGAGTTGTGCGTGGGAGCTTCTTTCAGCATGCTGATTGCAGCGGGCCAAAGAGTGAGACCCTGCACCATGGCTTTGGAATACTTGGCTGGGCACTAATTAATTGGATAGCTTAGGGCAAGTCGCAGCCTCTCGGAATCTTAATTTCTTCATTTGCATAATAGGAATAATAATGCCTGTTGTGACAAGCTGGAAGAATAACCTCCAAGGTCAGATAAGATAACATCTATGCAAGCGCCTAGTAAGGAACAAGTCTAAGGTGGTATCAGTAATAATGACCATTCCTATTTCCGTGCTAACATTTCCTCCCTCTAATGGCTCACCTGCCAAACCCAAGTCAGTTTTATGATAAAGTGTACAAAAATGAAGGAAAAAAAGATCCAAATGTCCCTGCCTAGTTAATTTAGGGGCATTGATGTATTTCTTTTAAATAGTATTAAGCTCAAAAGTTAACCATTTTGAAAGGAGATAAAATAGGATGACCCAGGCCGCTGGAGACCCACAAGAGTCCCCACAACCTGCAGCCTTTTCAAACTCCTTCCCTTCTGTCCGTCCCCACAGCACTGCAAGCTGGAGGCCATGGTGGCCCAGTCTGAGCAGCAGGGTGAGGCGGCCCTCAGCGATGCCTGCTGCAAGCTGGCTGAGCTGGAGGGTGCCCTGCAGAAGGCCAAGCAGGACATGGCCTGACTGCTCAAGGACTAGCAGGTGGTGATGAACTCCAAGCTGGGCCTGGATGTGGAGATTGCCACTTATCGCAAACTGCTGGAGGGCGAGGAGATCCGGTGAGGACGGCGGCTCCAGGGTCCCTTCACATCCCTACTCAGCTGGACTGAAATCCTCTAGGCAGAGAATGTTCAAATTGGGAAAGACTCTGGAAAATCATGAACTCCAACCATGTCCCCATTTTGCAGATAGGGAAACTGAGACCAGAGAGGGGAAGGGGCTTGCCCAAGAGCACTGCCAGTTAATGGCTCAGCTAAAATGCAGCAGTCTCTTGGCTGGCTGCCAGTGCTCTTCTTCCTCCTGCACAGCCCCCAGGCTGGAGCCCAAAGTGCATTCCAAGGTCACTACTTTACCCTCCTGGCTGAAAAATGTTTCTGCAATTAGCTTCCGTGGGTTCCTAAAGCTGAAATCATTCAGAAAATTAGCTAAAGGCCATCTGATTTGGGATGTGCAAAGAATCAACCTAGACAGCCTGGTGTTCAGGACTGGGTAGTAGAAATGAGTAGCGCAAGTTCTGTCCTTGCAAAAGAAGACAGGGCAGACATATATCCGTCCTCCAGGGCCTGGGGTCAGTGGCCAGGGAATCTGTCAGAGAAGGAGGCTGGCTTCTCAACAGCTGAGGAGGCAGGAAAGAGACAGGACACTCCAAGCTATGCTGACAATTTGAACCAAGAATTGAGGGCAGGTGAAGCCTGTGCAGGGCAGAGGAATGTGTATTTACACTTGGGATGGTTGCATGGGCCTCTAGATTTGGGACGGCCACATCATTAGAGCTTCTAGCTGAGTCCCTTCATGGTGGGGAGGCTAGACTAGCAAGTTGAGTATAGAGGTGAAGAGCACAGGCCATGAGCCCACTCTGGGTTCAAATCCCATGTCCACCACTTACTGGCTTGTGACCCCTTTATACCTCAGTGTCTTCAGCTGTAAAACAGAAAATCACAAAATCCACCTCGTTAGGCTGTTGCAGGATAAGTGAGTTTTAATGACACATAGTAAGCCCCAGTGGGAGGAGGTGATAGTCATGAGTCGATGGCCAGGCAAGGCAGCACCCATGGAGAGGGAACTCAGAGGCCTGGTTGGCTTTAGAAACCTTCCATGAAGTGACACTGAGCCAGGCCACGTGGCTGGACTTGCTCTGTGCTTGACTCAAGCACACACATTTTTCTGTCAGTTTCCTCAGGCTTTGGGTGAAGTCATGGATACTGAAGCCTTTGGATACTGAAGCCCCCACCCCAGTCACTAGCATTCAGTGGGCAGCTGGGACTTGTACTTATTTTCATTATGATACTCATGGATGAATAACTCAATTATAGAATTATACACATCAGATTGGTACACATCCCCAATGCATGTGATTTTAAAGTTGACTTAGCATATTGTTCTTTGTGTACTATGGCCATTGACTTTTTAATAGACTGCCTCCTCTTGGCATTTAAAATATTTAGTTTAATTACATAAATAATGCTCAGTGCTGCCAATACAGAAAATAAGAAAACAATAGTGGCCAGAACCACTCAACTCAGAGATAGCTGTTGCCAGAATTGTGGTTCCACAGGCACCACGATGGGCATCGTGGGTTCCTTGAAAGGGCACAATCCGAAGGTTGTGGCAATGCCAGACTGAGTGGCAGGAAAGCAAACCAGATGCATATGTCCTAACTCCAAAGAGGAGTGAAGGAGTGTTTTGAGTTGGGCAGAATGAAGCGGAGTAGAGCTTTCCTGGGGAAAAAGATTTGAAGTGAGGAGCTACAAACGGGGAGACAGAACAGAAAGTGCAGGCAGGTGTGAGGGAGGAGGGGGTGTCTATAAAAAGCCCACTATAGTGGTATAAATGTCTCATCATAAATGATATATACATATTTTTTGAGACAGAGCCTGTCGCCCAGGCTGGAGTGCAGGGGTACCATCTCAGCTCACTGCAACCTCCTCCTCCCAGGTTTGCGTGATTCTCCTATCTCAGCCTCCCAAGTAGCTGGGACTACAAAGGTGTGTCACCATCCCCAGCTAATTTTTGTATTTTTAGTAGAAAGAGGATTTCACCACATTGGCCAGGCTAATCTCCAATTCCTGGGCTCAAGTGATCCAACTGCCTCAGCCTCCCAAGGTGCTGGGATTACAGAAATGAGATGTTTATAATGTTGGTAGCAAACATGTCCCATTTCCTTACTATGTGCCAGTCTCCATTTTAGGCACTTTCCATGTAGAACCTAATCAAACCTTAGGACAATCCTTTCAGGTGGATGTTATCATCCCCATTTTATGCTGGAGAAATTGAGGCACAGAAAGGCTAAGTGACCTGCCCAAGGTCACTCACACCAGCTAGTAAGTGGCACAGCCAGATTTAAGTCCAGGCAGCCTGGCTTGAGAGTCCAGGCTCTTGACCACACCACACTGTCCAGCCTTCCTCTGCGTTGAATGAAATCAGGTAGATGTCTAGGGTAGCATTTAAAATCATGGGATAAAAATGAATGCATTTGAGTAAAGGGCAAGCTTTTCCTGCTCAGAGACATCTAGCTGGGAGGTAGCGGCTTCCATCACCACTTTGGCTGTGCTGGAATTCCCAGCCAAGGGACAAGGAGGATACCCCCTTCATCTCTTCTTCTCAGGTTACCAAATTTCCATAGCCGAAAGGCAAACATTTAATAAAGTGACCTTTTGGAGCCTATAACCTAACGTGCTCCTGTCCTTCTGGGATCCCAGCAAGCAGGGCCCGCACCAATGCTGTCTGCAGCAGGTGGTATCCTGCCTCTGCTTCTTAGTGCCCCTTCCTTCCTTCAGCATGGAGGAGAATAGGTTTGGTGCAAAAGCCGAGAAACTCAGCACTAACTGTATGCTCTCTCCTCTCCCTGCAGGCTGTGCGAAGGCGTGGGCTCAGTCAATATCTGTAAGTTGGCTGTATGTGGGCATGGCTCTTTGGGGTGTCAGTAATCTTAATATTAGAGTGCATCTAACTGATGACCAAGCCTCCGTCTATGGAGTGGTAGACAAGGGACTCTGGAGCTGATGTCTCTGGGATCCAGACAAACTGATGACCTCGAATATTTGACCTCCACACGGATCCAGCTGGAACATCCATAAAGTCTAAGTTAATGAACATGGCAAATTCTGAACACCTATTTGGCTCTGCAAAAATAGCTCAAGTCTTTTGGTTACACACAGAATACTTCTCAAGTGGTAGCATGTTCTAGCAAGAAAAAATGCTGGGTTTATATTCTGATCATCTGGGTCTCTGAGGCAACTTGTAAATCTCTAATAATCCAGTATATACACAGCCCCTGGGTCAGGTGTCTGATTCCCATCACCTCTCTAGCCACCGTATTTCTAGATGACTCCTTTAGTGTGATCTATCAGTTTTTGCTCAAAGATTGTATGAACACATCTCAATGTCAGCCTGGTCCAAGTAGAGTTAGATGTGCAATGTGCTAATCACACTCCTGAATAAGCAGATGGCAATGGATTTAGGTTTGCCTGTATCTTGTTCTTCCTACTCTGAAGAACCACCACCATAAGTCTTTTTAGGTTATCCTTAAAAAGACTCATGTTGGTGGTTCTTCAGAGTAGGAAGAGAATTAATCATTGATTCTAAAGGATTCTTGGTCATAGCATGTCTGAGATGGAAGAGAATTCTCACCCGTGTCTCTGTCCACAGGTGTGAGCCATTCCCAGGGTGGCGTGGTCTGCAGGGACGTGGACTCCACTGTCCTGGCTCAGGGGGCATGGCCATCAGCAGTGTTGCACTGTGGTCCCCTCTGTGGTGGGGGCCTGCTCCAGTGCCGGGTCTGTGCAGTTTGTATAGAGGGGGTGGGAAGCTGGACCGACGCGTTCTGATGGGGGCAGTGTGGGTTGGGGAGTGGAAATATTTTCTCTTACATGCCCAAATGTCAGCTTAGTAATTCCCCCTTATGGAGAACCCAGAACTAACTCTCCTGTTTCCTTCTTATTGGAGTTAACAGTTTACTCTTCGGGTGTAAACCCTGGGTTTGACATTATTTTCACTTCCATTGCTTCTCCCCCTTCCTGTGGTCCAGGAAAGAGAGAAAGGTTTTTTATATAAATTGCTCAGCCATTGTCTTCCCTAGTTAACTTCAGGCTAGCAGATGTTTATTAAGTCCTGACTGTGTGCCGGACCCTCTTGGAAAGGAGCCAGCTAGAGGATGTGCAGTGTGTGGGAACATTGCTGTGTTTTGCCCTTGGATGAGAGGGACTCCAGATACTGTCTCACCATCGAGGGGCGCTGGGGCTGCAGAGCTGGGCTCCTCACATGCTCTGAGAGATTGTATATCCCCAGAGTCCCCCAACTATTCATGTATCCAGACTGAAAGGCTGACAGAGATAATCAGCTGGGTTTATACCATTGGTTTTCTGGAAGTTCATTCTATTTACCTGATTCCTGTATGGCTCCTTCTTTCTCTTAGTGTGCTTGATTAAACATCAATGGCAAAAGGCTTTTTCTTAGTAACCAAGTTAATACCTGCCTCCTTCATTGTCTTTCCAACCCACCCAAAACCCTGACTGTTTCGGTGCATCTCACAATGCACTGGACCACCAGCTGCATCAGGATCCCCGTGGGATAGTTGCTAAATGTGCGGATCCTGGGCTCCAGCCAGAACTCTCCATCCAAAGTTCTAGGGATGAGCCCAGGAATCTGTATTTTAACAAGCTTCCAGGTGATTCCTAGAAGAACTAACATTTGAGAACCACAGATTTATGTGGGCAGAGGAAAGAGGAGGGTCAGATAATCATGGCCACGAAGTGACTTTTCCTGATTCTCATGGATTGATCTAGCCCCTTTGCATTTCTGCTTTGTCTATGCTAAAAGGTCAGACCCATACACACACCAAGGCAGGGTGGGGGCAAAGGTACAAAAGGGGTGAGGATGGGAGGGTCAACTTTCTTTCTCTTGTTGTACAGGAAGAACTATTTCTCCCACCTTATTTTATTTGGAACTTTTTGTTTTTAAGGTTTTTTTAAAGCCTGACTGGGTAGGAAACATTTTGCTGCAAGAATGCATATCTGATTTCATGACATAGAAAAGCTTTAAAATGTGTTTTGTTTGTTTGTTTGTTGTTTTTCTTTTCATTTCCAAGGAACGCAGACACACTACCAGACCTCCTGGTACCAGCTCCAGACCAGCCAAAACAATGACTGGCACCCTGGCTTAGGGGTGGAGTCTGGGGGAGCAGGGCTGGGCCTTTTGACTCCCCACGGGTTTGCTTCCCACATCCCACTCACTACAGGCAGGAGACCCCCGAGGGTCTTTTAAAGACCTGTGTGCCACCAGGACTCACTAGGCACCTAGACTGTGGAGAGGAGGGTGCTGACTCTGGCCACGGTGCTACAGGCATGTCCTGGGTAGCCCTGAGCAGCCAACAACCCCGCCCACTACCCCAAAATGGTGAGGTGGTGCCCAGCTCCCCCTCCCGTCCCTCCCAGCTCCAGGCCCCAGGCCCCTCACCATTGGGGTTGGGTGCTAAGGGCGGGACGCGGGGCACTCTCAGGGGCGAAGGAGGGCAGCCAGGGCCCAGGTCTGGAGGGCGGGCGTATTTGAGAGCTGTGGGGGCGATGGGATCCCTGTGGACGGCAGGAGATTCGAGCACCTGTCCAGTGCCAGAGGTGCCCGAGACAGGAACCCTGGGTGAGCCAAGGACCCAAGGCCGCTGTGGACATGATCCCAGGGGCTCCATGAGGGCCGTCGCGCGCCATGCATCTGAAGATGCGCCCAGGGCGTCTGGTGGCCTGATGCAACGCAGGGGGGTGGGGCAGGGCAGGGCGCGGGGCGACCCGCGAGGCAAGGGAGGGTGGGGGTAGGAGGGGTGCAGCCCCTGACTCTCGTGGGTGGGGAGGTCGGGGACAACGGTGGTCTTCACAGGAGACGGGACCAAAGTGGGGACCGGCAGGGAGGACCTGCAGCCCCCTTGTTACGCTGTAAACTGTCCCCTCTCTGGGGGCCTGCGGACCACCGAGTCTGGGGAGGTCCCGCCGTCCAGGACTATGACTTGCCTTCCGATTCCGAGTCTCTCACACCCAGAGGGCCAGGACTGCACAGCTGCTGTAACAGAGAAGAGCCTTTGAACGGTTCTCCCTGGCCATGCGGTACTTCCGATGCTTTCAGGCTGTGTCCCAGGGGCCACAGTGGCCAGGCAGTGACTTGACCTGGGTCATCCGAGGTCTGTCTTAGTAGGGCGCTGCTCCCCTGCTCTCTGTCTCCTGAACCAAAGGGTCTTGCAGGCTCCTGCCCATTGCTGTCCTGATCCCACCAAGTTTGAGCAGTGGTAAAATTAGGTTAAAAGGGTCACCAGGGTGTCTCTGGGGAGGAAACAGGGTGTCAGGGGGCATTTGCTGTCCTGGGGCATGGAATGTGGACTGGGGAAGGGTCTGTGTTTCCTTTTCGATGGTGGTGGAGGGTGGCTATTTACCTATGAGTGCCTTGGGTATTTTCTTTTTCTTTTGAGAGGGAGTCTTGCTCTGCTGCTCAGGCTAGAGTGCAATGGCACAATCATGGCTCACTGCAACCTCCACCTCCCAGGTTCAAGGGATTCTCCTGCCTCAGCCTCCCAAATAGCTGGGATTTCAGGCACCAGCTAATTTTTGTATTTTTAGTAGAGATGGGGTTTCACCATCTTGACCAGGCTGGTCTCGAACTCCTGACCTCATAATCCACCTGCTTCAGCCTCCCAAAGTGCTGGGATTACAGGTGTGAGCCACCACAACCTACCTTACTTCATTTTTAATGCACAAGCTTAAAAAGGAGTGAGGCTGTCTCTGCCTCACTCCACTCCCTGGCTGCTCCCCTGCCAACATGGGGGAGCCCTTGGTGTTTGAACAAAGCAGAAATGAGCGGGAATTTCCAGGCATACATAGATTGGGGGTTGGGAGAGGAAGGAAGGTGGCCTGAGGTGCTGTGAAGTAAGCCTCTACCATTGCTTGTTCTTCCTGGCACATCCCTACACCCAAGGAGAGTGGCACTTAGTGACCATGTTCTTGTTGCTTTAATCTTCAAAGAGCAAAGCGTTTAGTACAGTCGCCTCCTAATGCCTGTGTTTCCAGAGAGAGGCAGGGGTGTGAATAACCCAGACAAGGGGACAATACTTCCCACATGGTCATGTCCGTGTCTACACAGAACACACTTGGTAATTTTCTTGATAATGTGGCTTATTTGTGCTCCTCACTAAGCTCGGCTAAGGTGAGTAATAATGCACAGTTCTATTTTCTGAGATCCCAAAGATTGAAGCAGGGAACAGACAGTTAGAGACATGGGCCGGGGGAGGGAACTGTCTTGGGCATAGGTGTTTGTGAGGATGACATGAAGCAGAGTGGGTTGAGAATTGGTGGAGGAGTGTTAACGTTCTCAGGAGAAAGGAAAAGATGACAAATCCCAAGTGTATCTGTTTCTTTGAAAGGATTATTATCCATACTTTTTTTTTTCTTGAGACAGAGTTTCAATCTTGTTGCCCAGGCTGGAGTATAATGGTACCATCTCGGCTCACTGCAACCTCTGCCTCCCCAGTTCAAGTGATTCTCCTGCCTCAGCCTCCCGAGTAGCTGGGATTACAGACATGTGCTACCACATCCAGCTAATTTTGTATTTTTACTAGAGACGGGGTTTCAACATGCTGGTCAGGCTGGTCTCGAACTCTGGACCTCAGGTGATCTGCCCACCTTGGCTTCCCAAAGTTCTAGCATTACAGGCATGAGCCACCGCACCTGGCCATACTTCTAATTTTTTGGAAGCTTTGTGTGTTTGTTGGGGAGGCTATCACTGAATATTTACGTAAGAATTGAATACACACAGCAGGTCTGATTTTCTCTGATGCTGGTGTTAGCTTGGTTTGTGATGTTTCTGAGGAGGGAGCCCAGGGCAGAGATCTGGGATCACTCCTGTGGCCACTTTATTGTTTGGGCCTCTTGCACTTCTGGCTTTTCTTCGATCTCTCAATTTCAAATCACTTGACTTGAATTTTTTCTTTCTAATAAAATGTCAATACCTAGTTACCCTGGGACTGTACCCTTTGCCTTCTGTGGGGAATAGTTCTTTGATCAGGAGGGCGCTGCAGGAGCCACAGCATCCTTTGAGACAGAAGAGCTTGCTGTGGGTTTTTGCTGTTGGCTGCAAGGAAAGCTGGGCAGAGGCTTACCTCCTCATAAGCAAAAGGCACCCCCGGCCGGCTGGATCTGTTGAATGGTCTTTTCACACAAAGCACAGAAATGTATTAAAAAGTTTATTCATATCTCCCAGGTTCCAACTGTTTGACTTTTCAATCCATGGCGCCATGGTTTTTTGGGTATCATATTTGATATTTTAGTTTTGCTCAGCCCATATCCATGGTAACATCAAGCTTTTTTCCCAAGCTTAGACTCACTGTAGCATCTCAAAACCGCAGAAGGTAGCAGACCTGGAAAGACTCTACCCACTCATCTCACAAACCCAGACTGATGCACAAAGCATGGAAGCCACTTCCTGCACAAGGACTCACTGAGACCTGGCAGTCTTGGGAGTACTGGGGCTCAAATTTCCATCTCCTGATGTTTCAGCCCCTGGGATTTAACATTTTCTGTGGGTGAATCATGTCCCCTAAATTGAAAGTTGGTCTATTGTGATTGTCACCATGCCCTCAGGGCCCAAAGAGCTGGGAGAACAGAGGCGGCAGGCAAGAGACCTGGAGGAGGTGTCACAGCAGCAGGCTGAGCACTCAGAAGCAGCCAGCAGCCTCCAGTGAGGTACAGCCCTTTGGGCCTGAAGTGAGGATGCACAAGGGCTTAGCTTCTCCTCTCAGGGAAAGAGTCTGGGGGACAGGGCAGCAGGGGGGCTGGCAGATGCCTGCCTGACGACAGCGATGGCTAATGGGGAACTGGAGCTGAGGCCAAGAGGACTGGATGTCTCTACCTCCTGCTGTACCAGCTGGAGGTGCAGCTGGTGCAAGAGGACTGGATGTTTCTACCTCCTTTGTTCATCCAGCACATCCCAGGCCTGGCATTTCTTGGAGGCCCATCCTGGGACTTAGTGGAAGGTCAGAGCCAGGAGGGGATACTTCCTGCCCTCACGGAACTTCTAGCTTGATCCAGGCTCCAGACACACCCATTGACATTCCTGGCCCAGATCCACAGAGATGGAAGATTCTCAGGGTTCCAGACACTGTGTGATGGGGGTTGGGTGGGGAACGGGTGGAGGTGTGGGGGTGAGGGTGATAGGCATGGGGAGCAGAGGAGGGCCCTGAGCAAAGGCAAATGGGAGGAGGAATGTGGGATGGCCTGTGTGTCCACAGGGATAGGTAGGAGACAGAGTGGCTCTGGGCTGCCTCAGAGGGTAGACTTGTCTCCTTGGGGTGGAGTCCATGTCTGGGAGGAAGAGTGCTGGGTGGAGGGTCAGACAGGGCTGAGGAGTAGCTGGAGAAGGAGGTGATGAAGGGAGCCTGCATTTGGCATAAGAAGCTCACATATGTGAGTAAGTGGCTTGAGCCAGGCAGGAGGTGGTGAGAGCAGTGGGTTTGGGATGGAGTCTGGCTGCTGGGAGTGTGCAGAGTGGGTGGGGGAGAAAGAGGTCATCATCGGGGAGCTGGGCTGTGGTCCAGGCCTGAGCAGCCTGAGGGGGAATGAGTGGAATCAGACTGTGGAAGTGGACAGGAAGCAGGAGAGTTACTGGGGGGTGACTGGAAATACTGCATGGGGCTGGGCTGGGATCAGTCAGCTGGAGATGGGGCAGGAAGGGAGTGGAGACGCTGTCGTTTACAAGACCACACACCCTTGCATCGCAGCGGCATTTATTGAAACACAGATTGAGACAACCCAGAAGGCGGTGCACCCGTAGACAGTCATAAGAGGGAGACCCAGGAAGTGGCCTAACTCTCTGTCCCAACATCTCTGCATTGGACAGTCCCCACCAGCATCCAGCAAGGGGGCATCTGGAGCAGCCATGGAGTCTACTTTGAAATGTACAAAGGTTCACTGCAAACCTGTCCAAAGTCCCCTAACCAGGGGCTGTAGGCAAAAGGATGCCCCACAGTAATGGGCCTCTTGGCTGCGAGGCCACATGGGGGAGCCTGGCTGGGACAGGTTAGCCCAGAAGCAGGAAGGCAGTCTGAGAGAAGCAAAACGTGAATGGGAAGTGCTTGCTGGGGACCATTCTTCCCAGCCAGGAGGAGGGGCTGCTGGGGAGGGACTTTCTCCCTGATTCTCGGGTTGTGGGTGGCTTGGCTGGATGGTTAGGATGGCGCCTCCACCCAGGAGGTAGAGTTTCCATGCCAACCAGTCCCCTGTCATGCTGGGGGACTGTCTTGTCCCTGAGAGCTTGTGTAATAATGCAAATTGGCTACAGGTATTTTGGAGCTAAGTTGGAGTTAAGCAAAGGGCTGTGAACACCTCTGTGAACTGCTGCCAGGAGAAGAACTAGGACGCATCTCCCTAGCATGAGAAGGCGGAGGGGAGCAGCCCAAGGGTCTTTCCCTCTGTAGGAACATCCGGAAGATTCTGGAAGCAAGCGCACATTTTCCATTCACATGCCGTTCAGTGCAGTGACGCAGGCAGTCAGGCGCTTGGCAGAAAGCCCTGGCTCCAAGATTCTATTATGCAAAGCGGACCGACCGGCTGCTCCCGCAGCTGAAGCTGGAGGAGCGAGGCTGGCAGGGGGCACAGGAGTCAGGGGCCATCACTGTGATGCTGCCCCCTATGGCCGAGGGGCCAGAAATGATCTGGCGCCCTGGGGTAGTGCTGTAGGAGAGGCCCCCACAGGAGACTCCACCACGGGAGCTGCTGACACCTGTGGAGAGAAGAGACATGGAGGGGTGAGTGGCTCTCTGCGATCTCACCCATGCTATGACAGGCCCCAGGGCACTGGCAATGCAGAAGCTGCCTTCCTCTCCAAGGAGCTGGTGGTCAACAGGCCCTGTTTCTCAGATGCACAGTCCATGTAGGGGGCTGGGGCAGGAAGGAAGTGAGGAGCCCTGGGCCCAGGGGTCAAAGCTGCCAGGCTGCAGGTCCACGGCCGACAGCTCACTGCCCAAACCAGTGACGAGCGCTCAGCTCTACTTTCTCTAACACCTGTCATGGCCCCCACTGAGGAGCCAGGGGAGGGTGAAACAGTTGGGGGAGCACTCGAGGCTCCATGGGTTAGGCCAATGAGTTCAGTTTTTCCATAAAAAAAAAGCCATTTTTCTAGGAGAATTTCAGGCAGATACTCACAGACATTCACGGAGCCCACACCTTCACACAGCCTAGGGAAAAGGAAAACTCTGTTAGTTGCAGACACTGAGCTGGATTCCTTGAGTCCAATGGTTGCTTGGGAAAGAGAGGGTCGTCCTGTGTGCAGAGTCTACCCCTGAGAGGCAGGAAGGGCTCCCTGAAATCTGCACTAAATGCTTTCTTTCTCTGATGGTTCTAACTGTGAGGACAAGGCCTCCTGATTGTCAGCAGCAGTGGGTGAGATCATGAACACACATCGTGCCCCTAGTTTGAGTGATGGTGGCCTACCCTGGATGGTGCTAATCAAGCTCACAGGAAGGAGAGTTAAATCTGATGCACCAGAATGTGAAAGGCCGTTGTGGGTGATGAAGAGCTAAATGCATATAGAAGCACATCATCATCATCATAACACACAGGCCTGACTGGCAGGCCACACAGCAGCTTCAGGAGGAAGCTATTCAACAAGGATGGATTTGGCAGGCATGAGACTTGGATGCAGGTCCCAGCTTTTCTGCTTATTAACTGTGTAGCTATGATAAAGGCACTGAATTCTGAGCCTACTTCTTTATCTTTAGATGGGAAAAACCACACTTATCTTATGGGATTGAGAGGATTATAAAAGAAGCACTTAGCACAGGTCTAGCACAGAAGCATTCAACAAGTTATCATCATTATTGGAGCTGTTGTACTAACTGTGGTCAGAGTTGTAGCTCACACCTAGCTCAAGGAAATTCACTCCTGAAGAACCACAGCCTCCACCTCTGAAACGCCACAAAGTCCTCTTAGCCCCACCTGTGCTCCTCGCCCTCCAGCAGGCGCCTGTAGGTGGCGATCTCGATGTCCAGGCCCAGCTTGGAGTTCATCACCTCCTGGTACTCCTTGAGCAGGCAGGCCATGTCCTGCTTAGCCTTCTGCAGGGCGGCCTCCAGCTCAGCCAGCTTGCAGCGGGCATCGGCAAGGGCCGCCTCACCCTGCTGCTCTGCCTCAGCCACAGCGGCCTCCAGCTTGGCACGCTATTGGGGTGGAGATGTGAGGGTCAGAATGAGAGAGAGAAGGCACAGCTTGGCTCACCCAAGCTGATGGAGCTATGGCAGGGAGAGGAGGGTCCTAGAGAGAAGATTGGCCCATGGCCAGGTAGCTAATAGGGCTGTGAACACGAGGGAGGAGATGGGTCGGCTTTTCACCATCTCTCCTTGATGGTGGTCACAGGGTGGCCAAGGAAGGGGCTGGGTCTTCCTTTGGAAGTCAGTGACATGGCCTGAGTGCTGTGAGATACGTAGAGCTCCTGCCCTCCCTCTGGGTCCCTGCTTCCTCATAGGCACACCATGAAGCCTGATTAGGGCCAGGTGCTGCAGTCTGCCTCTGCTGGGTATTTCAGTCCTCCACAGACCCCACCTGGCACTTGGCATTCTCAATCTCGGCCGTCAGCCTCTGGATCATGCGGTTCAGCTCGTTGATCTCCTCCTTGGTGCGGCGCAGGGTCTCCCCGTGTCTGATCACTGTGGCCTTCATCTCCTCGCACTGGGGAAGGAGAGAAGCTCATGAGGCTCAGGGTGGGGCGTCCCATCCATTCAGGACACCACGGACGGTTGTGCAGTGCTCAGCCTGTGCAACCACATGTGGCAGTCCTGCCCTGCCACCCCAGCCTCAGAGACATAGCTCTTCTCTTCCCACCCATAGGAACCAGAATCCCCAGAAAAGAAGTCTATTTAATAGCTACTATGCATCCCTCCCACTGCTATGTCTAGCAGGCAGGTGTCCTGTGCCACTCACCTTGCTGCGGTACCAGGACTCAGCCTCAGCCCGACTGCGGCTGGCAACATCGTCATACTGAGCTTTGATCTCAGCGACGATGCAGTCCATGTTCAGGTCCCGGCTGTTGTCCATCTTGACTATGACTGAAGTGTCTGAGATGTGAGCTTGGAGAACGCGTATCTCCTGTGGGGCCGACAGCCAGGGCATTTGCTTCTGGTCCCCGAGCTGCGCCACCCCAGGGGGCAATGTCCACTCCCTAGAGGGGCACTGGTCATGAAGCTTACATGACTCCTGCTCCCACTACCTTCACACATACACAGTCTCCTTACAAACAACAAAGGGGCTGTAGAGGCCACCTGGGAACAGTGTCTGCCTTAAAAGTGGGAAAACTGAGGCCAAGAGGGTGAAAAAGTTCTGATCCAAAGTCACCCAGCAGGGGAGCTGGGGCTTGGATGCCAGGATGAGCAATTAGTCCATTAATGAGGACCATGCCCTATGTGCAAAGCCATCCTGGCCCCCCCACACATATACACTCTCATGCCCAGGTCTAGACTGACACTCACACACGCGGCACACAAGCAGCACACCAACATGCGGAGGTCACAGACTCAGAGCAGTCCAAGAACACGAACACTCCATGCTCCTCACATACATGAACATGGAACATGAACATGTATTGTGGGCCCCTGGCATGTGTGTGCAAGCTCTTTTCACACTTACATTGCACATTGGCAAACATAGGCACACACATGCACCCTTGCCCCGATGCTCCCCTGTCTCCAAAACACCCCTCCACCTGTTCTGGCTGGGTGGCAGGTGCCCCCTCACCTCTTCATAGAGGCGCCTTAGGAAGCTAGACTCCTCCACCAGGGCCTCCACGTTGGCCTCCAGGTCTGATTTCCGCAGGTAGGCGCAGTCCACGTCCTGGCAGTGGGACAGAGAGGAGGGGACGTGCATGTGAGAGAAGACTAAAAGAAGGTGCCTCCAGTCAGTGTGGTGACCCTGCCCCTCGCTGGAGTTTGCAACGATGGGCCCCCTCCTCCTTGCCCCATGACCAGCTCCTCACCTTCTTTAGAACCACAAACTCGTTCTCTGCCGTGGCTCTCAGGGCCACCTCCTCTTCATACCTGGGTGTGGGAGAGAGAAGGGCTGGAGCTGAGAAATGGGACTTGAATACCATCCCAACTCCTGAGCAAGTTCTTCCAGGGATTGAAAAGGGATTAATTCCCTCCAGATGTTGTCTTGGCCCCTCCAGAATCTATTGTGTGTATTATTCATGGCTAGCCCTTGTCCCAGCCTGGCTTCATTCCACCGCAGTCCTTCTGCCTGAGATGGGGTTGGGAATGCACATTCCTTCCCCCAAATCTAAAATCTTCTGTGCATCCTAGATCTCAAAGAGCTGGTCCCATTGGCAGGGAGATCACAGAGTCCATGTTATAAAGGTAAGCTGTGAAGGGCAGGGGACATAAAGAGTGCTAGAATTCCATTGGATTGCCTCTCCTCACTCTCCCAGAAGTAGCTCTAGAGTTTTAGATGTGGATCCCAGGAATCTGAAGAAATCTAGGCCCTACTGGATCCCTGCTCTGGGTTCCAGGCAGCCTGCTAGAGGAATCTGAAAGAAGAGGGCTATGGGTAGAGCCTCCCAGCATTCTCTCTAAGTTTCCCCTGAGTCCCTCCAGCTTGCCGCACTCACTTCTTCTTGAAGCCCTCCAGCACCTCCTGTACGTGGTTGAGCTCTGAGGCCAGCCTTCCACTGTCGGCCTCCACGCACTCAGCCTCCCGCCGCAGAGTCTCAATGTAGCCACTGAACAGCGGCTCTAGGTTGCTCTCGCAGCAGCGCTGGTTCTGGTAGAACTGCCACTTGGTCTCCAGCAGCTTGTTCTGTTGCTCCAGGAAGCGCACCTGCCATTCCGGAGAGAAGAGGGTCAGAGGAAGCCTGAGGAGAGGTGTCTGGTCCCCCACAGCTCTTGCTGCCCTTGGGTGCTGGCTGAATGGGCTGAACCATAAAGCTGAATGTCTGCAGCTCAAGGGACCCATTCCCAGATCCTCAGGGAGGCAGTTGTGGGTGTGAAGGAAGGCAACCTGGCTAACCAAAGGTCTGCTTCAAGCCCCAGCTTTGATACTTTAAAGGGCAAATTTTTTCACTTCTTGAGGCTCAGTTTTCTCCCCTCCAAAATGGAGCAGAGAATAGTGCCTATCTTAGCACTGTTGTGAAGATTGAACAAGTTAATGCGTATCAAGTGCTTGGAACAGTCCCTGACATGCAGTAAATGCTCAGTCTACTTACCTATTATTATAATTACCAGTTGTCCTTCACTTACTCATTTATGCAACAAACACGTATTAAATATTTACTACATAGTGCCAAGGCATGTGCTAAGATATACACATTCATGTCTAATGTCTGTGTCTATGTCCATATCATCTATCTCTACATTCCATCCAATTACCACAGTCCTGTGGGATGTAGACTTTACCCCATGTTACACATGGGGAAATTGAGACCCCAAGGTGTGAAATGCCCAGCTCATGGTAAGCGATAGTCTTGCCACGAGAGAGGCATGCTCTGCCTGCCCCTACAGCATGTCTGAGCTGCTCATATTACACCCCCTCAGCCCCAAGTTGCTGTCTGAAAAGTGAAGAGGCTGATACCCATCCCAACTGCTCACTGTGAAGATGAACTCGGATCACTGAAGAAAAAGTGAAAACGGGAAAGTCACTGCTTCTGCCGCCTAAACCCTGATCCTAGGCCCCCAAGCCTGGTCCTTCTACTCTGCTAGAGGCCTGTGGACACAGGAGGAGCCTGTGAAGGAGGCTCCCAGCCTCCCCTCACAAAACTTTCTTGGGAGGCAGCCTCACAGCTATGCAGCATTCTTCATGGTCTGGGTACATTAGGAGGCCTCCTCCTGCCAGCCTGGCCACCTCTCTGCATTCCAGCCCTCCCTCATGAAGGGGCTGCCAAGCCTGGACTGGCTAACTGTCACACCTCTTCACCCACCACCGTCCTTGGAAAGTAATGATAATAACAGCTGACATGTACTGAGGGCTTACTATTTGCCATCATGTTTCATGCGTGGACTCATTAACCCTCACAGGTGGATGAGGCAGGTCCTGTTATCCAGCCGAGTAACCTGCCTGGGGTTTCACACTGCTGAGTCATGCAGCGAGGGCTTGGGGGAGGCAGTGTGGCTCTGGGCACTCCCAGCCCCTTCACAGGCTGCTGACTAGGAGACACAGTCCTTTTGGTCTCCCCATTATCTCCCACTCTTCCAGCACCTGCTGCCCAGTCCAAGTTTTCAGACACAGTTCTTATAGTTCTATGTCATGTTGGCTCAAGAAAGACATGCATGCTCACACAGATACACTCACAGGCACACACACACACATATACTCACACAACACACATATACACACACTAACACACACACACGCACACATACCGCTACACACATACAGATGCACACACTTTGGACCACTGGCTCAATGTCTAGACCACAGGAGACATCATTCAATGCTGCGGGAGTTAAATGATGGAAACTGACCCTTCCACCTATGTGGGTCTGCAGGTCATTCCCTCTGCTGCCTCAACCCCGCAGCCATCCTGTCTCCTCAGCAGATCGGGACCTCCCTGAGGGAGGGCAGGGCTGGGGGCTTCTCTGGACCGTCTCAGGCCTCACCCACCTTGTCGATGAAGGCCGCGAACCTGCTGTTGAGGCACTTGATCTGCTCTTTCTCCTCCTGCTTCACGCACTGCGCGTTGGGGTCGATCTCCAGGTTGAGGGGCGTGAGGAGGCTCTCGTTGACCGACACGGTGGTGATGCAGGGGGGGCTGGGCCCGCACACACCCCCGGAGCGGTAGCCGAAGCTGCGTCCGCAGGAACCAGCGCGGAAGCCACCCACGGCTATGCGGGGCCCACAGGAGCCCAGGTTGCAGAGGCTGCGGCTGCCGAAGCCCGTCAGCCCCCTGTAGCAGGACACCCCTCGGTAAGTGGGGGCGCTGATGCAGCAGCGGTTGCCGGTTTTGGGGGCCACAGCTGAGCAGGAGCTGAAGTTCCTGGTGACCCCGCATCCTGAGCTGATCCTGTAGGAGCGGCACGACATGGTGTGCGGCTGAGCAGAGTCTGAGAGGCAGCGGACAGTGGTGCGGGCGGCAGAGTGCGAGGCTCAGGATCCTTCTGGTCTCTCTGATCCTCCCTGGTCCTTTTATTGGTGGGGAGAGCTGGGGTTGGCTGCATAAAAGGAGTGAAAAGCCATTTTATGTTGTTTATGGGCTTGGGGAGTTTGCCAGCAACTCCCCACGGACTCATCTTAAAGGTGAGCTCAGCAGCGACTCTGGGGCTCCGTGAAGTCTTGAAGATGTTATTAAGGATACTGCGTTTGCACTTTTCATCTTCAAAGCTCGTTTACATACATTAAGTAATTAATTTTCTCACAGTCTCTCTGTGAGATGGCCTCAACCCACACTCGGAGACAGATTTGAACTGCACAATAGCCTGGGGCTGGTTGGGTTTGGGATACAGGCAGGGGCCATTGTCTCAAGGGAGAGGTTGTAGGGTCCTAGGTTAGATGAGACTGGGGGCGGGGCGGTTATTGCATCCTTCTGCCTGGTTCCACAGAGGACACATTCTCAAGTAAATCATTGCACTTCAGGGGCCAGTATGTCAGGTGAATCCTGCCCCATCCAGGCAGCATTTCTTGGAGGTGGTTCAGGACCAGAGCGGTCATACTGATCATGACCATGCCAGGATGGAGGGCTGGGGCAGATGGTCTCTTGGAACCTTCTGGATTCCAGTCCAGAAGGCACTGCTCCAGAGCTTTCATTTCTCACCCAGCAAAAGTGCAAACCACACAACTTTCAGTGGCCACAATAATGGCCACTTGTGGATTATAGGGAGACTCCCTCTAGACACTTTCTTCCGTTTGGCCAAAAGGATTGGAGAACTCAACCTTAGGATAACCTGGGGACTATAAATTTGCTGTGGGCACCTTTCCTTTGCTCTTTAAGAAGAAAGAGGTCATGTGAGCCTCCCTTCCCAGACCACCAGCTGCAGGAGGTATTCCTTCTGTTGGCCAGCCCCAGAACTGTCATCCCTAGAGGAGACTGCATTGCACAAAGCTGGAAGTGGGATGGTGGCTTATTCTTGTCTGAGGTTGCCATGATTTCTGGCTCCTAGGGTTCTGGGAGCCCCATCCTTCTGGTTTCTGCTTCCCTGGTGTCCTTGGGTGACTTATTAGGATAATGAGTGCTATTCTTTTAATGTTTAGGGAGTACAAATCTTGGGGATGTCCATCTGCCCCCAGGGAGGTTAGCCAGACACCCAAGTGTCAGGAACTTTAGGAAGAAGAGCTGATGAGCTTCCTCAGAGGGTGACTCCTCCAGGAAGCCTTCTGTAACCAAGCTCTGCCACTGTGCTGCTGTTCCCATAAGTCCTTCATGAAATGCCCTACACTCTGTCCTGCATCTGCCCTCATCTCCACAGCTAGCCGACCTCCCCCAGGACCTTCACCCAGGATCAGGCTGAATGATTCCCATCTCACCTCCACATTTCACATTGTTCTTCAGGGCAGGGCAGAGAGAGCTTGGCAGCTGGTGAGTCTCACCAGCTGCCCCTAGAACATATCCAGGTCATAATCATCCATGGAAAAGCAACTGAGTTTGGCAACCTGGTAATGGAATCAAAGCTGGAAGACCTGGTTCAAGGTCCAGTTTGGATCCTTACTAGCAGTATGGCTTTGGGGAACTTCTTAACCTCTCTGAGCCTCTGTTTCCTTAAATGTAATGTGAAATTCATCCTTAAATTCCGGAGCTGTTTTGAGGGTGAAGTACATGATACATGAGAATGTGCGGTTGAAATGGTAAGGCTCTGGGTAACGGGAAGGACCTATTGCTTCCCATGAGAAACATTCCCACCTGCCTTGCCCAGCAGAGAGGGCCTACTCCTTGCCCTGCCGTGGTCTTCACCTCCTCTGCATGTTTATGACTCCTTTACCCTTTCAAGGTTGCTTTTAATGTTTCCTTTAGTCTGATTTCACTTGTATAGCAATTCTGGGTGGAGTCTGGGGACAGAGAGGAGGCTCTGTGGGAGACCACAGGGGATGATGATTCCCCAGCCCCCACTGCTCAGTGCCTGTTGCCAGGGACCAGGGATGTCAAAAGGATTGGAGATCTCAACCTGGGGGCTATGAGTTTGGACAGTGAGTTCACTGACTGGCTGCCGTGTAGACCTCGCGCTGGTGTGGTGTGGGCCAAGAGGGAGTCCTGAGCGTGGGAGGTGGAGGGGCCTGAAAGTCCATAAATACCTCCCCCTCTCCACAACTCCCTTAAGCCTCTGCCCTCCTCCAGGTTGTTAAAGATGATAGGACCAGAGCCATTTCTGTTCCTCCTTGAGGGCAGGAGGTTTTGTCCTGGAGGGAGGCTCCTGTTTCAGTTGCTTTCTCCTGGACCCAATGCACACTCCATCTAACCCTCCACCCTAACTTGGGAAGGGAAGGTGGTGCCAGGGGATTCAGGAGACTGGGGGTAGTCCGTTGTTTCCAGAACTAAGATACCTCTCCAGGACCATCAGGTCTATGCAGCCCAAGGGTGCAAGCCCCTGCAACGGCCCACCCTGCCCACCCAGCTCATGCGTGCTGGGTGAAGCTTGCATCACTGCTGATGGCAATGCTGAGCCCAGGGCTTGGGGGGCTGCCCAGGTTGTCCAGGTGGAGCTTCAGATTGGAGGAGCTGGGCTGAGGGCAAAGCCTTGAGGGGAGCTGATCCTCACTGGTCTGGTCCCAGGTGGTCCAGGGCCAGTGAGCAAGTCAGGGCAGGTGGATCTGGCACAGCTGTCCTGGAAGGACCTGGGCCTTTGCTTATGGTTCTACCCAGGGGGGACTCAGAGAGCATGTAGCCTCTCTAGCCATCACCCAAACACCCTGCTCAGTGGAACCCAAGTCGTTGCCCTGAGAGTCAGGATCTTTGCAGGGCTGGAAGCCCCATCTCCTTTCAGTGTCTCATCCTTATTCACTGTGCCCTCGTTTGCCTGTGCCCCGTCACACCCCACTCCCTTCCGTCAACCTTCTCCCTGTCACACCTTGGCCTGGAATGTTCGAGAACAGCTGCCTCTTCCAGGAAGCCTTTGTGAGATCATTAGAGGGAGGCTGTGATTTCTCCTCCCTCTGTCTCATAAATGCCCTCTCTGGGGCTCTCCAGTTAACCCCAATTATCCCCTTCACACCCTCTTGTCCTAAGGGCTATCACTTGTCATCTCCCTTAGCCCTGTCCCCTCTTGTTCTCTGCACCTTTTGAAGTCCCCATCTAGTTCTGGAAATCTCAAGAGTCCACAACCCAGCCGTAAAGTGCTCCCAAGAGGCTGCTTTTTTCAAAAAGCCTTCAATAACTACTTGGAGAGAGAAGTTCCTTACCCTACCCTGAAGCCCTAGGCAACATCTGAGTCCCCCTGTGATCTGCCCCACTCCAGAGTACAGATTCTGGGGTTTTCTCAGAGGCCTCCCTGCTCCCATCTCAGCCCTATCTTCAGGCAGTGCGTTTTGCCTGAGCTGGGATGCTCCCTGGGGCAGCTGGCTCTCCCCATCCCAGAGGCCCACTGCCTCCCTTCCCTTCTGCTTTTTCCACTGTGCTAAAATCCCCTGCCTTTAGGAAGACTTCCTGGATTTGTCCAAAGACAGGAGGGCACTGGCACCTCCCCCTGTCCTGCACTGACTGTCCTTAGGGCTGCCTGTCTATCCTCCCAGTTTTGTGTTTGTGTCTGCCTGGGCTCTTGTGGGTTGTCTTCCTATCTCTTCTAGTGGGCTGGTCCTCCTCGGTCAATCCCGATGGGTTCCCCATGGACAAGGCCTGCACAGCTGATTTAAGTTGGGCACCGCTCTTTGCCTCTGCTGGCCACACTTTCATTATGCATCCAAGGCTACGCCACTGCTGGTGTTGAGAGTGAGAGAAGGGAGGCCGGAGCCACTTGATGTTCTGCAGTGTGTCATGGTAGGGTTCTGTGCCCAGCTGACACAGCTGCTCCCTGGTCTGTGGCCCACAGGAACTCCAAGAAACTCCACTCTCCTCCTGAACTCTGTCGGCGTGCCTTCCTGGCAGCACTCCCTGGTGCTTTGCTGTTTTCCATGGTTACTCCGGGTCAGAGCAGATGCTCAGTCATTACAGAGCCTCTGAGGAGTAGAGTGCATAAGTGATTTTGAAATTTTTTCTTTTCTTTTTGGCAGTAGAGCCATCTTCCTAAATCCTAGGAGGAGAACAGCTATAGAAAGCCGTGTATCTACTTACTTAGTTATAGAATAGATAAGATTGACGTGCTGGTCTTCCTGTTTGCCCCTGGCCTCCCATCTCCATTCTCAACACAGGAGAGTGAGCCCCATAAAACATAAGTTGGATCATGCCACTCCCTGCTCGAACCCCCAACTCCCCATTTCACTTGGAGTTCCAACGATGGCAATAGGGCCCTGCACTGCCTGTCCATATTGTGGCATTTGTCACTGGTCTCCCTGTGCTCCTGGAGCATCAGGACGGGTTACACTCCTGACTCAGAGCCTGTGCCCTGCTGCCCCTTCCGCCCAAATGCTCTCCTCTCATCCACGTGGCTTGCCCATCACCTCCTGCAGGGCTTTTCCCCATACCATCTCTCTGACTCTTTAAAAAAATGGCAACCCACTCTCCACCCCAGGGCACTCTCCATCCAGCTTATCTTGCTCTGATACACACTCCAGAATTTACTTATTTATTCTCTTTACAGATTATTGTCTGTTTCTCCCCTCATCCCAAAGTAAACTCCCTGGGAGCAGAGATTTTATCTGTCTTGTTTATTTTGTTCACCTAGAACAGTGCTTGGACTACGGTAAGTGCTCAGTAAATATTGTTGTCTGATGAATGTATAAATGAATGGATATCTTGAATTCTTTAGATATTTGAGGTTTGGCAGAAAATGTCAGCTTGTGGGAAGCCTTGGCCCTTGAGCCCTGAGGAGCTCACTCAGTTTGAAAGCCGCGGGCTAAGCCCCCTCCCTGGGTCTTTCCTGCTTCAAGGCTGTGGTTTTCTGAACACCCATGGAGACCAAGAGCACGGGCGGTGAAAACGGCTGTGTTGGGTTGGTGAGAAAGGAGATGGACTTCTTTTTAAAAGCTGTTATTTATTGTTTGTATGTTTGTGTCCTAATTACAAATTTGGAGGAAAACAAAATGGTTTCACAAGACTCTAAGCTCCCTCCTCCGCTCGCTGTATTGCACAAGCCAATCCTGCTGGTAGCCTGCTTTGAACATCTCCTGTGCCTTCTTGTCCGAAGCTGGTGGCCAGAAGAGGGCAGCAAATTCCCACAACTGGCCTGGCAGCAGTTCAGTTGTGGCAGAAGCAGAAAAGGCCAGGGATCTGCCTGTGGCTGGCTCTGGTTTCCAGAGCTTTGGAAGCTGAAGATAGTCCCTGATGCTCCTGCACCCACCCGTGGCTGGTTCTGGAGTGGCTGAACTGCTGACACAGCTGCTGTTCATTGATAAACAGACACCGAGCCCACCACCAGACTGAAGCAATCATGCCCCACCATGTGCCAGGTTCAGTGCTAAGCACCTTGGATTGCCATTGCACGTCATCCCCACAGCTCTTTGAGGTAGGACCTATTTTTCCACTTTACAAATGAGGCAAGAAGCATATTGAGATGCCGTGACAGGCAGAACAGCACGGTGGTGGTGAGCCTGGGCTCAGTAGTCAGAGCTCCTCTGCTTCACCATGTATTTAACTGCACTGGGCCTCAGTTTTGTCGTCTGTCAAATGGGAAATAATAAAAGTACCTACCACCTAAGGCTATTGAAACGATAAAATGAGTTAACCTATGAGAATTACGTGGAACACTATTCAGTTCAATATATGTTAGGTATTATTGTTACCTCTCATTACCTTTGGTCATGCAGCCAGTAAGTGGAAGACCTGGGACTGAACTCAGGTCTGCCTGTGCCCTGGTCCATAGTTCCCCGCCATGCCATCTTTGGGGGGAGAACTGACATATTAATAATATTGAGTCTTCCAGTTCATGAACAGAGTGTATCTCTCCATTTATTTAAATCTTCTTTGGTTTCCTTCATTAACATTTTGTAGTTTTCAGCATGCAGATCCTCATATACTTTTGAAAGTTTTATGCCTAAGTATGCACCCTTTGGAATTAAATGGTATTATTGGAAATGATTCCCTTCAATTTCTGGTTTGCTGAGAGTTGTCTTTTTAAAGCCAAGAGTGGGTGTTAAATTTTTTCAAATGCTTTTTCTGCCTCTATCAAGATAAAGTATATTATTTCTCCTATTTAGTCTGTTGATATCATGAATTACATGAATAGACTTTTCAAAGTTGAACCAGCTTTGCATTCCCAGGCTAAACTCTCATTGGTTATGATCTATTATCCTTTCCTTTGTTACTGTGCTTGCTTTACTAATACCTTGCTGAGGATTTTTTTCATCTCTGTTCGTGAAGGTTTCTTTTCTTACAATGTCACTTGGTTTTGGTATCAGGGCAATGCTGATCTCTAAAGGAATTGAGAAGTTTTCCCTCCTTTTATGTTTTCTGAAGGAGTCTGGGTTGAATTCTTCCTTAAATGTTTGATAGAATTCACCAGTGAAAATACATAGGTCTGAATTCTTCTTTGTGGGAAAGTTTAAAACTGCACATTCGGTGCATACTTAGTAGATATAGAGCTACTCAGGCAGGATTGGCTACATAATTTACAAGGTCTATCAGGGTGAATGTTCCCTGTTGTCACTTGAAAAGAATGTATATTTTTCTGTTTGGTGTGGTGTGCTCTATAATGTCAATTAAATGAGATTAATAGTGACATAAATTACCACAGACAGAGACAGTAGCCATTAAACTTTACTTCTGTTAATCTGTCTTTTGTCAGTTTAATTTACAGACTCCAAGCACTAAAGCTCAATGGGTAAAAGAAAGCTTTTTATCCCTGACAGCGTGTTTTGACCATTTATGTTCCATGTCATTATTCATATTGTTTTATTTAAGGTCTGTGATTTTATTATTTGTTTTCTTTTTGGCCCTTCTGATGTTTGTTTCTCTATTTCTTCCTTTTTATCTTCTTTGGATTATTTAGATATCAAGATTTTTTCTTTTCTATGACTTAAAGCACTTATTAATTATTATTTATTATTATTGTTTTGCAGAGACAGGGTCTCCTCATATTACCCAGGCTAGTTTCGAACTTCCATGCTCAAGTGATCCTCCTGCCTCAGCCTTCTGCAGGGTTGGACTACCGGCATGAGCCACTTCGCCTGACCTCTATTGATTTTTCAGTATATCTCTCTGCATTACTTTTTAGTGGCTACTCTAGAGATACAACGTATGTAATCTACTCTTTCATAGTCTGCTTAGAGGTAATTTTTATCACTTACATAGAACTTCCTCCCTTTGTGTGATAGTCATCACAGATAGTTCATCTACATGAATTAAAACCCCACCAACGGGCCCCGTTTTTATTTTCAGTAGTCATATGTATTTTAAAGAATATAAAATAAACAAAAATACATTTTATATTTACCCAGATATTTACCATTTCTGCTGTTCTTCCTTCATTCCCAAAATTATGTTTCCCTCATAATGATCAATATGATACTGTTTCCTTTTGCAAGTCTGCAGTTGGCAAATTCTCTTAGTTTTCTTTCATCTGAAATGTCTTTTGTTTCTTTGTGGGTTTTGTTTTCTTTTTGCCTTTGCTTCTGAAGGATACTTTTGCTGGCTGTAGAATTCCGTGTTTACAGTTCTTCCCCCACCCTAGTCCCTGGTACTTTAAAGGTGATGTGCCGCTGTCTTTTGTCTTTCATGGTTTCTGATGAGAAATCTATGATAATTTGAACTGTAATTCTCCTATATGTAATGTGTTATTTTTCTCTAGCTTAAAAGAACCTTTTTAAAATTGTATTTTCTCTTCATTCTTCAGATTGGATAATTTCTACTGATCTGTCTTCGAGTTATTGACTCTCCTTTGTCTATTCCTTTTTGTTATGGGCACATTGATGACTTCTTAAATTTCAAATATTAAAATTGCTCCCAAGAGGTGTGTGTGACTTTGCATATAGAAGATAAGGTGGGACGTCATGAGCCCCTGGAAACAGGAGGGCCGGTGGCTGGCGGCCCCACCATCAGGCAAGGCCTGAGGCTGTGAGCAGGGCAACCTGTAGGTCCTCAGGGTGCTGGCAGGGGTCTTGGCAATGCAGAACATATAAACATGAGAGATGTGCTTCCTGCTCCCTTGGAAGAACTGACTTTGAGTGAGGTCAACCTGCAAAGCATTCCTACTGTGAGACATGCCCCAGTGGAGCTGGCCCAGGGTGCCGTTCATGACTGTGCCCTGGCTGACTCCTGTCCCCACCTGATGCTATGTTTTGCACTCTGTAGTATTGTCACGGTCGGTTTCAACTCCAGGCAAATCCTCAGACTTCTGCTCTCTCCAGTGTCTTGGTTTTTGCACATGCTGTTGCCTCTGCTTAGGACACTTCTTCCTTCTTGGTATGGCTAATTCACCATCCTTCGCATCTCTGCTGGGACACGACATCCTTCAGGAAGCATTTAATGATGCCCCAAGTCTGGGCTGGGCGTCTTGTCTGTGTAGTACAGCATGAGTTCTACTCTTAATACAGTGCTTGGCACTTGTCTATCTATCAGACAGGACTGTAAGCTCTTCGAGGGCCGGGATTGAATTTTGTCCATTATCATTTTCCCAGCATCATGCCTGGCACGTGGTAGGCACTTATCAAATGTTTGTTGGATGAATAGTTAAAAGATGAGAGGCGGGAAGTGGGCTGTTTGGCGGGGACGGCTGGGGGTGGGATTCTACGGGCAGATCACACAGGGCTTGTATGCTGTGTTAAGGAGCTTGGGCTATTTCTGGAAGGCAGTGGGGAGCTACTGATGGATATGAGCTGGGGGAAACCACAGTCAGCTTTTTATGTGAGAAAGGCCTTTCTAACAGCATCGTGATGGAGACAAGAGTGGGGACAGAAAGACCAGGAAGGACCTATAAGGATGCTAGAGGAACAGAGGTTGGGTGAGACCTGGGGAACAATAAATGGAAGGGCTGACTTTGGTCAGGGAGGGTGCCTCTGAGCACAAGGCTACTCCCGGTGGCGGGGGGAAGTAGGCAGTGGGCTGGCTGGCACTTGTTTTTGGAGCCTTTGCTACCTCTCCTATGCCCTGCAGAACTGTGAACCCCTCCAGGGAAGGGCCTGTGCCCTCTTTCCTCAGTGCCTCCCCCTTGCCCAGGATACCAGTCTCTGCTCCTCCTCAGCTGGGCAGGCTGTGGTCTGGTGGAGTCTAGGAGGCAGCTACCCCAGCCCCAGTGTGATTCGGAAGGAGAGGCCAGAGTCCCTGTGAAGTGAGCTTGGCAAGTTTATTGAAAACCCAGAAACACAAAGAGCAGTGCACACAGGCACCCCACCCCACCTGGCCCCCAGGCCTCCTTGGAGCTTGCAGACACACCCTGCAGCGGACAGGGCTGGGCCTCACACCACGAGCAGGGGCAGGAGTACGGGGAGCCTTGTACAGCCCGCCTCTCTGCCTGCACCCCACCTTGTGGACTCACATGCCAGAGTTATACCAACAACCCAGGAAGAGAAACAGCAGGACAGAAGGCACTGGGAGAAGAGCTACCTCGGGGCTTAGGGAGCCCGGGGCCACCAAGGACTGGGATCCTCTGAATCAATCAGAGACAGAAGGAAAGAACCTTCTCCTGCCAGGGAAAGGAAGAGGAAGGAAGTGAAGGATGTGGATTTAAGGATGCCTGCAGTGTGGACAGTCAGCTCCGTTCTCCAAGTTAACCAGTAGTCACAGGTGGTGAGGGCACCGGACTGATTGTTGTTACTGCAGTGAATGAGCCATTTCTCCACGCTGTTGCTGACTGAGAGAGGAGTGATCCAAAGGAAAGAAATTGGGAGTCAGGGAGAAGTCAGCTTGGCTGGAACTGCCAGTGGAGCATCTACATGGTGAAAAATCCTCGGAGGGGATACGGGGCCAGGTAGAACAGCAGGGGGAGAGCTGAGGGGTGGTTTCCTGGCAGGAAGGGGAGCTGGAGACCCTCAGGCCCAGAGCCCACACACCCTGGGGGCAGAAGCAGGAGCCGTGGAGCTGGTTCTTCTCCGGGCAGCAGGTCTGGGGCTGGGCTCTCAGTACTTGGTCCGGCGGGAGGTGGTGGTGGACACCAAGCGTACGCTGGAGCTGCGGCCACCACTGCAGCTGCTGAAGCCCCTCTCTGCGGGCAGGGGGCAGGGGACGCTGAGGGCACAGGGCTCACCAACGAGCACGGAGCCACTCCTGGGGCCAGTGCTCAGCAGGTCCCCAGTGGCCGGGGAGACCCGGGCCCCCCCAAGGCTTGGGCCGCAGGAAGTCAGGACTCCGCTGGTGGCACGGACACTGCTGCTGGTTGAGAAGGTGACCCCGCCACGGCAGAGGGTAAAGCCGGCAACCAAAGGCTCAGGGCCACACACCAGGCCGCCCCGGGAGCTGCTGACAGCTGCGGAGGAAGAAAGCATCAGGGAGGCTGCCGACACCGGGGCCCAGTCCCCCAACTCCATGCTACCCCTGCTTTGCACCTCCCTGTAATCCCAGCACTTGGGAGGCCAAAGTGGGTGGATCACTTGAGGTCAGGAGATCGAGACCATCCTGGCCAACGTGGTGAAACACCGTCTCTACTAAAATTACAAAAATTAGCTGAGCATGGTGGCGCGTGCCTGTAATTCTAGCTACTCAGGGGGCTGAGGCAGGAGAATCACTTGAACCAAGGAGTCGGAGGTTGCAGTGAGCCAAGATCATGTCACTCACTGCACTCCAGCCTGGCGACAGAGCAAGACTCCATCTCAAACAAACAAACAAAAAAATCAAACATCCAGATTAAAATGACAAATTCAGCCCATTCCCCAGATGTTTGCATACATCCATAGGTTGACTGTCATTTACATATGGCACAAGTCCAGTAGGGCTGTGAGCTGGATTATCCAGATAGCTAGAGAAGTAGCTTCCATAAACCCATGGCAGCCCTTTTCTCTTCCAATTGTATTATGCCCCTTGGTGGTCCCCACACTTCCCCTAGCCCAGCACACAGAAACTCCCTCTAACACTAGTCCCTGTCACCTCTCTCCTGACCTACTGGTGGCTCTGCTCTGTAGCCCTCTGCTCTCCCCTGTACATACCTCCATGACCCAGGACTTGAATTCAACTAAATCTTGCTAGCCCAGCCCTATCCATGGAGAGACTCACTCTTCTCTGCCCTTTTGTCTTACCCAGAATCCTTCCTGCCACCCACGATGTTCACTCAAGCTTGACCTCCTGCAGAAAGCCATTGGCTTCCCCCGCCCATCCACTGCCTCCATGGGAGTGGGGAGGGACACTCTTCTCCAAGTACATGTAGCTCTGACTGTCTGACGCACCTGGTTTAGCACTCGGTTCCACCACATGCCACTGTTCATTTGTGTTTTTGGAGTCAGAAATCTGGGTTTGAATTCTGGTTTATTTTGTGAGTTCTGGTAAATCATGTATTTTCTCTGGGTGGGTGAAACAGGGATACCAATATCTGCTCTTCTCTCTGGAATCCTTCCAGGGTTAGGTTGATGGTGGCTAGGACTCATCTTTTCAAGAAGATTCTATTTCTAGAGAGCAGGGGCTGGGTCCGCCTTGCTAGTGTCCCCAGCATCCCATGTCCGGCACACTGCCCTGCATGCTTTGGATACAACCCATGCTTCGGCTGCAGCAGCAGGGAGACTTCCATTAGGCCTTGCTGCATTTCCTGCCATCAGGGGATGACAGCCTCCCCTGGCAGAGGCCTTCCCACTCCGTCTAAGTCCCCTAGATAGTTCCCTTGAAGGACAAGTCCACTCAAAGCAAAAGGACTAACTGTCCTCCACTGTGGAGGCCTTGCAAACCTTTGTGAATGTTTTGCTCTGGGGAAGGCAGGCTCTGGAGAGATCTCAGACCTCAGCTGAGGAGGTGTTCCCAGTCCAGGGCCAGATGGTCCCAGCTCCCCTGACTGTCATGACCAGACCGACCATCTCAGAAGGCTCCTGACCCCAGTGTGGACTGAGTTTAAAGGAAGTTTGAAGAGGAGACAAATGTGTGAAGAGAAAAAAATTACAAGTTTCTTACATATGTTTACTGGTCCAACACCTTCACAGAGCCTGGAAAGGGAAAGAAGCCAGTCATTTCACATGCACTGTTTCCTGGAAACCTATTTGCTATGAAAGGATTTCTTGTCTGAGTAGATCTGTGGACCAGTGGTTCTCACCCCTGATTATACACACATCTGGGGAGCGTTGAAAAGCTACATGTTCTAGACCCTACCCCAAAACCATTAAATTAAAATATTTAAAGAAACGTATCAGTAGTAATTTTAGCAAACTAACCAGCCAAGCAGAACTCCCAGTTATTCTGGTGCAGCTTGTCTAGGCTTGCATTTGAGAGTCACAGATCTAGAGCGTTCTTCCAATTCCCTGACAAGGGCAATGCAACTAACGTATGCAGAGAAGGGATTGTCACCTCTAGAGACTGCATATTTCCTCAGTTCTTCACTGTCCCCTCCCCTTGCTTAGTCTTTCTAGATACCCAAGTCTCTCACTCCACCCTCCTGCCGAATGGAGAGCACTCACCGGCTCTCCTCGCCCTCCAGCAGGTGCCTGTAGGTGGCGATCTCGATGTCCAGAGCCAGCTTGACGTTCATCAGCTCCTGGTACTCGCGCAGCTGCCGTGCCATGTCCTGCTTGGCCTGCTGCAGGGCACACTCCAGATCTGCCAGCTTGCATTTGGCGTCGTTGAGGGTCGCCTCACCCTGCTGCTCGGCCTCGGCCACTGCAGCCTCCAATTTGGCACGCTGCAGGGAAGGCAGTTTGAAGGGGGCTTTGGCAGTGCCAGGCATCCATCCCCAGGTTGGGTCAGAAATAGCGTCCCTCTTATTAGGAACATAGCCTGGGGCCAAGGCAGGGATGGACCCCATGGTGGCTGCTTTCCCAGGCATCAGAGATCCTGTAGTTTGATGTCACTATGGGGTGGGGCATTGCTTTTCTTGCTTCCATCTCCACTGACTTTGCCACTTCTGATTTCAGCTGCCCCAGAGCTATGGCATCTAGAGGGTAAACTTATTCTTTCTGTACCTCCTTTCAGGCTGGGTCTGCCCTAGCCCCTTCCTTCTATGTGGGAAGCTTTCCTTCCCTTCCACAGTTTTCTCCCCCAGGAAGCCTTCCTGGACTGATGCCTCCATTCCTGTTTCTGGGTCTTGATGGTCTTCCTCACCTCATTAGACTTGGGGGTTCCCGAAGCCTGAAGCCCTGCTTCTCCCTAATCTGAGGCTTTCCCTCCTTTCCTTTGCCCACCTGAGCCTTGGCATGCTCAATCTCTGCCTTCAGCCGCTGGATCAGGCGGGTCAGTTCATTGATCTCGTTCCGTGTGTTGCGCAGGTTGTCACAGTGTTGGCCAGCTGTCACCCGCATCTCTTCATACTGGGGAGAGAAGATGGTATTTTGAGGGTTCAAAGGTTAGGTCAAGATCACAGCCCCCACTGAATTGGGGGGCTGAGACCTCCCTGGGCCTGTTCTGTTGTATATGAGTCTTACCCCACAGAGCTGCCTACATCCCTTCCCCAGCCTCCACTGCCCACCTTGGTCTGGTACCAGGCCTCAGCATCAGCCCGGCTACGCCTGGCCACCTCCTCATACTGGGCCTTGACCTCAGCAATGATCCCATCAAGGTTCAGGTCACGGCTGTTGTCCATCTTCACAATGACGGATGTCTCTGAGATATGCGACTGCAGCAACCGGATTTCCTGTGTTGGGGGATTGGGGAGACAGATGTGCTCAGAGTCTCATTTAGTGACTGGGACTCTGCCATAGGGTGCCCAGGAAGTGGAGTTCAGGGCAGAGAGCATCACTCATTCGTTCATAAAAGAGCAAGACCATCTGAACTGAGAGTAAAGAAAAAGGCATGTCTGAGAACCATCTCAGGCTGACTTTAGAACTCTCGTGATGTACTTAGAGACATCCCTTTAACACACGACTTTGCTCAGTGAGCACTGAAACCATGGGGACCTAAGAACACGATGGAAGAAAGTGGGAGCCACTCTAGGGCTTAAACTTTTCTTAGATTATCCACAGAGTGGCTGTGCTGGTCACAGACCATTGAGATCTGACAATATTTTAGCACAGGGTGGTCTAGGAATTCCCATATCCAAAATCCTTAGTAGAAGAACCAAGGGGCTTGGGACTGGCCTGCAAAGAGAGTTTCAGAGGAGGTTCTCCTCACCTTTTTCACTTATAGCTAGCAATTCAGCTCTGGCTGGGTCTATACCACACTGGGCAGATTGCTTATGAAGCAAAAGACAGCTGGTTTGGCTAATTCAGTCAAACACATTTTTTCTTACCTGTCCTGGAAAATCAGTTTTTCAGTCTTTTGGTCAATACACAGGAAGTGACGTTTTTAAGATCCTAGTCTTTAGATTGGCCAGTAAGGATTTGGATCATAGATACAAGGAGTTTGACCTGCATCAGGCTGCTGAAAAGCCTGCTCACCTTCCCTTCCCCATTTGAAGATATATTGGCATATAGAGCTTACAGATTTGAGTGGGAGGAAAGATATATGATAGCAAATGTTTGAAAATATGCTAGCCCAGACTAAGCCCTCAGAAAGCCCAGGCCAAGCACAGATCCCCTTGGATGCCCTAGAGAAGATAAGCCCTCACCTCCATGTAAAGGGTTTTTAGAAAGTCAATTTCCTGAGTTAGGGTATCCACGTTGGCCTCGAGATCAGACTTTTGCATGAAAGCTGCATCCACATCCTGTATAAAAGAGAGAAGGATAAATGCTCATTGCCTGGGCACTGCTTCACCTTCCCACCTGGGTCTGGAGATGGATGCAAAGATGCAGCCACTTCCCACAGATGGTTAAAGTCGCTGGGTAGAAGCAAAACTCAGTGACGTTTGCTCTTCTCCTTGTTACAATGTCAGCATCTCCCCAGGAGGTGCTGGACATTTTCTGATGTTCAGTTAGAGACAAGGAAAATCTAGATAATCCAAGATACTTAGGTCATCCAAGATACCATTTTAGCACATGGTGGTCTAGGAATTCCTATATCCAAAGTCCTTAATAGAAGAACCAAGGGGCTTGGGACTGGCCTGCAAGGAGACTTCCAGAGGAGGCTTCCACTTTCTTAATGTGGGGTTCGGATCGAAAACCTGGTCTATTGCTATGCTCCTCTGACAGAAATGACTTAGGATTGTTGTACTTGACTATGGAGCAAGCAGGACCCAGCTGAAAAAGATGCTGAACATGGGCACCTCTCCTTTCATGTGACCTAATCCTAAAGAATCTGAGGCTGAACCTGAACTTTGTAAGAAACTCCTTGTGATCTCTGGGGTTCCACTGTCTTGGTGTGAGTAGTCCCAGACTCCACAGGGATGCCTTGGCAGTTTCCTTGAGAGTCTTGGGAACATTTGCCAGTCCAGAGGAGAAGTTGGCCTGGCCTATGGTTCCCCCTTACCTTCTTCAGAGCCACAAACTCATTCTCAGCATTGGCCCGACATACCACCTCCTCTTCATACCTGGGATGATAAAAGTTAAGAGGGCAAGTTCTTACTCTGAACTGAGAGCCAGTTACTCCCCATTCCCCAGTGAACCTCTCGAGACCTTTCAGTCCATGCAGGAGCATGTGATCCTGTTGCTATCTGCATGATAACACACCATCCCCTCTGTCGCATCTTCACGACCTTTCATAAGCCAGTGCCTCTCAGTTTCTCCAAAGCTCTTCCACTTTCTTTTTTTTTTTTTTTGAAATGGAGTTTTTGCTCTTGTTACCCAGGCTGGAGTGCAATGGCGTGAGCTCGGCTCACCGCAACCTCCGCCTCCTGGGTTCAGGCAATTCTCCTGCCTCAGCCTCCTGAGTAGCTGCGATTACAGGCACGCGCCACCATGCCCAGCTAATTTTTTGTATTTTTAGTAGAGATGGGGTTTCACCATATTGACCAGGATGGTCTCGATCTCTTGACCTCGTGATCCACCCGCCTCTGCCTCCCAAAGTGCTGGGATTACAGGCTTGAGCCACCGTGCCCAGCCCAGCTCTTCCACTTTCTTAACGTGGGTTTGGGATCTGAAACTCTGGTCTATTGCTATGCTCCTCTGACAGAAATGACTTAGGATCGTTGCGTTTGACTATGACCAAGCAGGACCCAACTGAAAAAGATGCTGAACATGGGCACCTTTTTCCTCAGGAGGGCCTCCTCCTCTCTGTTCATGTATCACTACCCACCACCCCTGTCCCAGGCTTGATGTGGTGACCAGCATTCAACCCTGATCCTTCCAGCTGCTCTCATCTGAGCTTGGTGGTGGATTCTGGGGCCTGGGGCCAGTCCAGGCCTGTCGTTGGTCTGTGTGGCTCAGATGTCACTCACTTCTTCTTGAAGCCCTCAAGGACATCCTGCAGGTGGTTCCTCTCAGCCTGGAGCCGGGCCTGGTCACTGACCAGCGCCTCCAGCTGCCTCCGCAGGTTGGTGATGTAGCTCTCGAAGAGTGGCTCCAGATTGCTCCTGACACATTTCTGCTCTTGGAGGAAGCTCCACTTGGTCTCTAGGAGCTTATTCTGCTGCTCTAGGAACCGCACCTAAACACACAGGGCACAGAAATGGCATTTGAAGTGCTTGAGGGGGTTCACACCTCAGCCAGGTTCTTGAGATGGCCAGCTATGACTTGACCATGTGTCCACAGCGTTCTCTCCTCTGCTGAGTTTCATTCCTCCTCTAACTCAGCAGAATCTGGAAGGGCAGGTTGCAACTGCCTGCTTGTGCTCAGCTAGGCCTAGTTACCAATATGGGGTTTTGAACCATAACACTTCAATACTATTCATTTATCTACCCTCTAAGAAAGGCGTACACCGGTTCATCAGGAAGGTGGAAGGGTTGATTCTGTTTAAGCTGGGGTTTGCCTGTATCTGAAAACAGATGCCAGCCATCCCTGGCAGAGAATGAGGAGCAGAGTAAACTACATTTGGGGTGGGATATGGTACTAAGAGGTGGGAATTCTGATTGTAAGTGCTACCCAACATCTCAGCTGAGACGTGTAGAGCTGGAAGAGAACTTAGAGACCTTTGACTCCAGATCCTCATTTTAGAGAGGAAGAAACCAAAACTTACAGAGGTTCTCTTCCATTCTCAGACACAGCCATTCCATCTCCACATAGGCATGGTGAGTGGGATGTCAGTTCTTTTGGGTGATCCAAGTCGCTGTTCCCACTCATGTGCCTGAAGACCAGTGACTACTAGCGGTCGCTCCCTACAGTTTCCCTGAATCTAGGCAACTTGGCCGAATTTCGATACCCCATCTGGGGGTCTGAATTCCTTTTTCTTTTTAATTACTCAACTCCATTCTCTACTTTTCTAAGCTTGGACAGATGAAGTCACTCAGCCTTAGAAACTCTGAAAACTTCGAAGGATCTCAAAGAATAAAACCTCTTAAACATGTATCAGGCAACACTTGGCTAAAGCCCCAATGTTTCCAGCCTGTTTCAGAGACATTTCTAAGCGACCAGATGGAACACGTGTCCAGATGCCCTTGAGTTTGGCTGGAGGTTCCTCTGTCCTCCAGAAGATGTCATCGCTGTCTGAATCTATCTACCATGCAGCATGGCCTCTGGCTTGTCCTTGCTCTGCAGCAGAGCATCCCACAATGCCTTAGGTAGACACTTGAAAGATCTGGGGTCAGGTTCCAGTCCCAGAACTTAGCCAGTTCTTTTTAAGGGAAAGACGATCCTAGTGCATTTTGGCTCTAATATTCCTAGACCCTGAGGTTCAGCTATCATAGGTACCTTGTCAATGAAGGAGGCAAACTTGTTGTTGAGGGTCTTGATTTGCTCCTTCTCATCTTTCTTCACCCTCTGGGCATTGGGGTCAATCTCCAGGTTGAGGGGGGTCAGCAGGCTCTGATTCACAGTCACTGCTGTGATGGATGGGGCTGCTGGGACTCCAACTCTGTAGCCAAAGCCAGGGCTGCCAAAGCCACAGCCAATGCCACTGCCAGCTCCAAACCCCAGGCCAACACAGCTGCCAGCCCCAGGCCCCAGACCAACACCTCTTCCATCACCAAAACCCATCCCACAGCCAGCACTGAAGCCGACTCCACAGCGGACGGGCCGAGGGCCTACAGGTGCCATACGGGGTGAGTACGATCCAAAGGTGACGACGCTCCGACTGCCAAAGCTGCCAAGGCCCCGGAAGCCTGGCCCACTCCTGCAGGAGACAGAGCTGGCCCGGAAGCGGTTCAGGTTCTGCGGTGTCGTTGCTGAGCAAGAGCTGAAGTTGCCCACCCGGTGACCAGAGCTGACTCGGTAGGAGCGGCAAGACATGGCAGCTTCCTGGTTGGGAGTGAAAGAGCGAGTGTAGAATGGACGAGCTGGAGCTGGGAGTCCCTCTGAGGCTAGTGGATCCCATGTGCCCCTTTTATGTGTGTGGTGATCTGAGGCTTGGCCCCATAAAAACGAGAAAAGCCATTTGCAGGCATTTATGAGCTTGGGTAGTTAGCAGAAACTCTTCATGCCTATAACCTCCTTGACGGTGAGTTAACTCAGACACACCTAGGCTCATCAGGATGAGGGCTGTAGCAGCAAACCAATAAATATTAAAAACACATAAACACATAAACATTATAGTCCTATTTTTCCCCATAAGTCACCACAATTGCCATTATGGGGACATTAATTTGGTTTGGTCATAAATGCAATAGGTTTTTTCACTGTAAGTGTGGCTAACCACCAGAAAGTTAGGATGGCGAGAGCTCCAGCAAGAGGCTCCCAAGGGATGCATCCGTGAAGACATCACCCTCTACAGGGGTAGGGGTGTGTGCAAAAGAGAGATGTGGTCTGCACATCTCCAAGGAGGAAGTGATATGGAGAAAATACAGCTTGTTGCATCTCTGTAGATCGATTAAATAACCAAAAAAACCTTCTGCCATATGGCTGTTTATGTGAGAGTTGAATCTATAGTAAAGCTCATTTGGGCTAGTTTAGACACATCTGTGACTTGAGACACTCAGAGATATTCATTCATTCAATAGTTTTCGAGTGCCTACTATGTATCCAGCAGTGTGCTTGGTGCTTAGGGTACAGAGATTAAAAAGACAGCCTCTATCTTCACGGTAGTAGGGAACACTTTATCTTAATTATTATTATTATTTTTTTAAGTGACAGAGTCTATGTTGCCCCGGCTGGTCTTGAACTCCTGGGCTCAAGTTATCCTCCTGCTTCCACCTCCCGAGTAGCTGGGACTGCAGGCATGCACCACCACGCCCAGTAGAAGATTTATCCTGAGAACTTCCAGCAGTCACCACTTTGTGGCATGATTTGAGTCCAAAGCATTGGAAAGTTTATGCATAGAAAGTTAACTACATGATTTTTAGCCCCCAAATATACCATAGGGCAGATTTATAGGCCTGTTCATTTAGGTTCCTTGAATTATTGATGAATCTTTGGTTAGGATAGAGAGACACAATATGCATCTGGATAAAAAATGAAAAGTTCATTCCAGCTAAAGATAACATCCAGCAGCTAAGTATTATCATTGTTATCAATATTGCAGCTCTCTTAGGACCCTGAACCAGGCTGGTGTTTACCTTTTCTATTCTAGTGTGTCCGGTGCCCAGGGAAATGCATGTTTGACTGGATGCTTGAGATTCTTTGGGATGCTTGGAATTCTACTTGGAAGGGGGTGTGTGCTTTTGACTGGAAGCATCCAGCTCATTTGTGAGGTATTTTCTTTTTCCAGCAATCGTTTATATGTCTAAGGGGGAAATGAAGCAGAAAAAAATAACAAGTGTGTACTTCTCGTCAAGACCACTGCCTCCATGTTAAATTCAATGGTCTGTCCTTAGCCCTCACTTCACTTGACTTATCAGCAGTATTTCACGTAGCTGACCATGCCCTTTCTCTTGAAACACATTCTTCTTTCGATTTTGAGACACTTTGCTCTCTTGATTTCTTGCTACTGTTTTCAGTCTTCTTAGCCAGTTCCTCCTTATATCCCCAGCCTCTAGACACTGCAGAGTCCCTGGGCTCAATCCTCGTGTGTCTATTCTCTTCTTTAGACTCATTGCCTTGGTGATATTATACAGACGCGAAACTTTAAATACTATTCATTCATGAGTGCCAAGGCATATCTCTATACCAGACCCCCTACCCGTAAGTGCTACACACATATTTTAACCAACATCTCCATTTGGATATCATGTAGGCATCTCAAACTTAATACAGTCATCCCTTGGTATCCCCAGGGAATTTCTTCCAGGACCCCCGGTGGATATCAAAATCCATGGATGCTCACTGAGCCTCTGATATAGAATGGTGTAGTATTTGCATGTAATCCACACACATCCTCCTGTATACTTGAAATCATCTCTGGATGATAGCTCTAATGCAATGTAAAAGCTATGTAAATAGTTGTTATACTCTATTGACAAGAAAAAAGTGTGTACTTGTTCAGCACAGATGCAATTTTTTTTGGAACAGTTTCAATCTGCAGTTGATTGAATCCACAGATACAGAACCCACAGATACAGAGGGCTGACTTTATGACCAAAACTGTTCTCCTAATTGTTCCTACTAAGTATGTTCCACTTGCCAACCTCACTATCTCTGCAATAGGTCAGGCCAGAAATCTTGGAGTCATCCTTTTGTCCTCTTTGTTTTTTTATTCTTTTCCCACATTCAGTTTATTGGCAAATTCTCCCTTCAAAATACATCCAGACTCCTACTCCTTCTCACCACCCTGTCGCTCCCATGCTGGCCCAGGCCCATCTCTTCCCACAGGATCTTCTGAACTAAACTCCCAGCTCGTCTCCCAGCTTCCTCCCTTGCCCCTTCAGACATTTCTTAGCACCACGAGTGATCCTTTAAAAACATGTCAGATCATGCCATTTCCATCCTCAAACTCCTCCCATGGTTTCACACCCACTCAGAGTCAATGCTCTGTAAGACACTATGCAGCATGCCTCCCGCTTCCCTGACCTCATCCCCTCCATCTTTCCTGCTGCCCACTCTGCTTCAGCCACTTGGGCATCCTGGTTGTCCATTAAACAGGCAGAACAACTCCTGCCTCAGACGCTTATCCCTTGCTGTTTTCTCTGCTGGGAACATTTTTCCTCAAACAGCCGCACACTTTTCCAGCGCTTTGTGCATATGTCACCCTCTCAGCTTCTATTGGAAGCTCCCTGTCCTCCCTGCCCACCTGACCGGCTTCCTTCTCCCTTTAGCACTTGAAGCCATCGGAGGTCCTCTCCTGCGTGGATTTGCCTGTTGCTGTTGATTTTCCCTGGCTGGAGTGAAGCTTTAGGAGGCAGACACCGTCGTGCGTTTTGCTCTCCTCGGAGTCCTCAGGGCTCAGTAGAGTGGGGCACATGGGGGGCATTCTGTATAGTTTCGTTGAGTGAATGGAAGAGGCTGCAAAGACTAAAAGCAGGAGGAGAAAGGAACAGGGAGTATAAACAAGAGGAATTTGGGCATTTAGTTTTGCAGATATTTCAGGAAAAAGAGACTCCAGATCCCCAAATGGACAGGAATGGCCCTGGAGGGGACGATGGTGCAGAAACTCAATAGCTCGCAGGAGAGCCAATCCAGTTTGCCCTCCACTCCAGCCTCTTGGGCTTTGAGCCAGGCTGCTTGAAAGAGCATCCCACTTCTCTGAGGCCAGGCAAGGGGTTCCAGGAGATTGGGGCAGGGGGACCAGAGGCTGTCTGGTGGAGGTGAAAGGGGAAGGGAGTGGGAGGCATGGCCTGCTTAGAGAACCATGGTGAGGACCCAAAAGACTAGATATTGATTTTAGAGTAGGATGGACCTGCGTAAACTCAGTTCTGTCACTGACCAGCAGCATGATTTTGGATAGTGCTATACCAAGGACAGGGTGGTGGCCAGGTTCTGCCACAGGTGCAGGCACTAGGGGAAACTTATCTGCAGGGAACTTTAAAACCAAATACAACCAGCTTGTTAATAATTTTCAACATACATTGGTCATTCTAAATAATGCCGGTTGTCCCTTCCACCCCTATGGTATACCAATGACCTTGGGGAAATTGTTCAACCTCTAAGCCTCAGTTTCCTCATGCTTAATGTGGAATATTCCCTGCTTCATAGTATGATGAGGATCCAATGGGAAGTGCCTGGGATATGCACTGTGCAGTGCCTGGCAGCTGCTACTATTCTCCATTTCTTTCCCTTGCTCTTTTCTCCGTCCCTTTCCTTCTCTCTTTTGCACAATCCTCCCTTCACTTCCACACAGTCATCCCTGTTCCCATCCACACCCACCTCCTTCCCACTCCAGTGACAGATGCACTCATACCCCATTAGCCATTCCTGTCCCGTGTCCCAGCTTCCCTCAACCCTGATCAGGCTGGGTGGGGTGGGGATAATTGTACTTGGTACCAGTCAAGCATAACCCCTGCTCTGTGATGAGCTGTCGCCTCAGCAGTTTGCAGTTTGGAGGCATTATTTCGCCAGACGATGCATAACACAACCCTCAGTCATTTTTCAGGGGGTGGCAGGTGGGGAGAGGGGGCGGAGTTGCCCTGGCAACTCTGGGTGGGAGGTTTTGCTGTTGCAACAGTTTCTTCTTGCTGTTGTCAGTCAGCCTGAGTGTCACTCGAGACCTGCCGGCTAAGCCCAGGCTCCACGGCTGTGTTACTGTGCCTGGCTGCTGGGTCATCAGGATGCTATCTGTGGAGCAGGGAGGAGGCAGAAACGCTGAGCAGAGGAAAGGGAGGGGAAGGGCTGTGTGAGGGAGGGAGACATCCTGGTTGGGCATGGAGGTTCTGGGAATCCTGTTTGTGCGGTGGCTGGGTGTGTGTGTGTGGGAAGGGGGATGTTAGAGGAAGCCCAGATGCTGAGAAGGCTTCAGAGGGCTTCTGTTTTGCCTGGGGACGAGTTTGAGCTGGAGAAAGGCACCAGCTGGGGAGGTTTTCATGCTGAGACCTGCTCCTGCTGGGAAAGGAAGCTCCAGAGTCCCCCAGCTGGGGTGGGTCGGTGGGGGGCAGGGGTGTGTGTGAGAGGCTAGGCCCCCCCTTGCCAGTATCCCCTCTTCTCTCCCCTCTCAGATGAGTGAAGACATCTCCCCAGGGGAAATAAAGTACCCACTTCTTGTTTTCTACCCACCCCTAACACTTCTTCCAGGAAGGATTTTTCAGGTTTAATCCAATGTCTCACATTGCCCACACAGCTGTCACCTGTCCAGAGTGAAAACGTTTCTAGTGGTAGACGTTTAGTTCAGTTTGCTTAACACACCTTTATTGGTCGCTAATGTGTGCCTGGCATTGAACTTAGGTGCTAGGATGGCCGGGACAGCCTCTTCCAGGCTCAGTGACCCTAAGCTCCCCCTCCTCTGCTCATAGTGGCATTTCTAGGTTTCAAGCCCCTGCCAGGATTCTTTCCCTAATTCAAGCCCCTGCCAGGATTCTTTCTGGGTACTTAGTGACCCTGGCTGGAGAGTGGCAGTTGTGGGTGGACCTAGGACCACAGATGTGACTGTTGTGAGGAAGGGCCATTGGGGGCAGAGTCACTGAAGGGAGGGGCCAGGGGAGCAAGGAGCGGCTGTGTGGGAGGGAGAGAAACTCTAGTGAGCACTTGAGAGCTTCAGGAGGAAGAGGGCGGAGAAATGGGAGACATTCTGTGAAGACAGACACAGAAACACGGAGCTCCATTCCATGTCCCCACAGCCTCCCTAGGCTGCTCTGGGCTGCTCCCCATCCTGTCCTCGCTGGCACACTCTGAAAGGGCTGGGGTTAGGAGACTGCAGGCCGAGCTGAGTGCAGGGAAGCTCTGGCTTCATGCAGACTGTTCTCTTCCTTGCCCAGGGCAGGGGCCGGGGCCTGTTCCAACTGTATCCCAGCACCCAGCACGGGGCTGGCCCAGAAGACGCTCAGGGGGCGTTTGTTGAGTTGAGTGGAATGCAGACGTCCCAGCCACCGCCAGGAGGCATTTGTGTCCTGCCTGTTTTGAAATACTCCTCTCCTGGGGAGAAAGCGGGGTGGGGACACAGCTGTATAACAGTGGAGAGTCCCTGGTGGGTGTCCTGGAGGGGGTGCCCTGGTCTCTGTGCTCAGGTCCAGGGCTGAGCAGGGGGTGAGCACTCCTGGGATGAGCAGTGCTTATGGGATGGCTCCAGGCAGCCTTCCTGCCCAGCAGACACTCATCAGGGGCCGGCACTCTGGAACCAAATCCCAGGGGGGTGGTTGTCAGGCCCCGAGTCTGCCTCACTATAGTCGGGGGGGAGTCTTCCTTCCCTCCCTCCTTCATTCTTAGCTCAGTCCCGACACCAAGGTGGGCTGTGTCCTGGGCCTCGGACAGCCATCTGAGAGACGGGGTGGGCTGTCTCCTTGGAATCTGTGTTTGCTGACTCCAGGACAGAGCGTCTCTGTGGCTCTAGGGTGCTCTGAGTTAGTCCTCAGCAGGGAGTGAAGCTGGCTGCAGGGCCAGGTCCAGAGTGATGAGGGTTCCAGTGGGAACGAGGCTCTCAGTCCATCATTTCCTGTTCTCCTTCCCGGCATGTGGATGTGCGGCTCTGGAATCACACTCACAGGCCCTGGGCATGTGCTGCGTGCCCAGCTGGCAGCTGTGATGCCCCAGCCTGGAGCCCACTTCTGGTGTCCTGCCTGACACTTTGGCGGGCCTCCAGGGCTCAGGCTTGCCTGCGCTTCCTCCTGGGAGCTTCCAGAGCCTCGGGACTAAGGCAGACCCTCGGTTCTGTCCCTGTGGCCTTCTGCTCGCCCACCATCACAACAGTCATCATAGCTGTAATTTTGCATGTCTGGTCTATATTTCCTGGTAGGCCATAAGCCCATGAGGCATGGGGCCAGGCCCTGCCCCCTTTTTGTTTTTTGAGATGAAATCTCTCTCTGTTGCCCAGGCTGGAGTGCAGTGGTGTGACCTTGGCTCACTGTAACCTCCGCCTCCCGGGTTTAAGCAATTCTCTTGCCTCGGCTTCCCGAGTAGCTGGGACTACCAGCATGTGCCATCATACCTGGTTAGTTTATTGCATTTTTAGTAGAGACGGGGTTTCACTGTGTTAGCCAGGATGGTCTCTATCTCCTGACCTTGTGATCCACCCACCTCAGCCTCCCAAAATGCTGGGATTACAGGTGTGAGTCACCTAGCCTGGCCCAGGGCTCCATTGAAAAAAATAGACTTATTGAGATATAATCCCTATTACTGTATAATTGATTAATTTGAAATGTAGGAGTCAATGGCTTTTAGAATGTGCAACCATCACTACAGCCAATTTTAGAACATTTTCATCACCTCAGAAAGAAACCTTTATTTTTTATCAAAAAAAAAAAAAAAAGTCTTTTAAGAGACAAGGTCTTGCTCTGTCACCCAGGCTGGAGTGCAGTGGTGTGATTGTAGCTCACTGCAGCCTTGAACTTCTGGGCTCAAGGCATCCTCCTACGTCAGCCTCCCAAGTAGCTGGGACTGCAGGCGCAGCTACCACACCGGGCTAAGAAACCTGTAGTGCTGGCTCCCCTGACTCCCCTAAGCTCTGTCTTCTCCTTCTTCCAGCCCTAAGCAGCCATGGCTCTGCTTTCTCTGTGGATTCCCATATTCTGGACTTTCATACGAATGGAATTATAAAATAGGTGGCCTTTTGTGACTGGCTTCTTTCACTTTGCACAAGGTTTCCAAGGTTCATCCATGCTGCAGTATGCATCAGCACTCCACTCCTTTATATGGCCAAGAAGATTCCACTGTGGAGGTATGCCTTATTTTGGATAGACAATGTGGCATGACTACACAACATTATTTCTACCTTTTAGTTATCATGAATGATGTTGTGATAAACGTTCATGTGCATGTTTTTGCATGACATAGGTTTCTATCTCTCTTGGGTGTATGCCCATGAGTGATATTGCTGATTCACATGGTACCTCTGTGAGTAACACGCTCAGGAACTGCCAGGCTGTCTTCCACAGTGGCTGCCCCATCTTACATTCTCCACCATCGGCCCTGCATAAGGTGTCTACTGTGCTTACGGGGTAAGCTGGCCATGACCAGGGCTGTCTCGTTCACCACTGAATCTCCAGGTCCTGGGTAACCAGCCACATAGCAGGTGCTTGAGAGATGCGGACTGAGCAAATGAAAGTGAAGGAATGGTTTCTGTTGACTATGCTTGTCCACGGATCTGACTCTAGACTTCCCTTCAGCCCCTGTCCATACAGTCTTCCCTGTGATCCTGTCTCTGACCCTTTCTAGGCAGTCATGTGCTCTTTCTTGTTCTTTGTCACTCATTATTTACGACTCCTCCCTCCATGATGCTGAGTGTCCCTCTAGAGTTAAGAGGGTGCTTTAGTCCTTTCTGTGTCACTGGCCTCTCATGCAGGGCTTGGTGCAGCCTGGGTGTTCTATGGGGAGAGGAGAGAGTCATTCCAACTGTTAGGAGAGGGGAGCCTTAAGAGGGAAAGTGCCCCCAGGAGAGGCGGTTTCAGGGGGTCAGTGAGGCAAAGGAAAGGGGACTGAGGCCTCGCAGAGGGTGGACACGCTACCGCCAAATCTCCAGGTCTTGGGCTCTAACTGGGGAGAAGAGACTGGAGTGTCCTGGTCCTCCTCACTCCATGGGCTGCCACCATATTCACTATTTTCCTGGAGCTGGGGCTGCCCAGGCACGGAGAATGGTTCAGGATAGGGACAGAGCCCAGGGCTTGGGGGCTGCTAAGCCTAGACATGACAGAGGACCCCATGGATTTCTCTAGGATGTGTGTAGGGCACCATGTAGTGAGGAGGCCTGTGTGCAATGGTTTGTGGTTTTAACACGGCAAGTGACTTGCACACTGTTGGGGTGTGATGGGCAGGTTTTAAGTGAGATTTGTATGGAGCCCTATTTCTTCCACAGGGCATTTGCAAATTATTTACATGTGGTGTTTCTGTTTGTACACTAACCTTCATTTCTGTTCCCAAGCCTCCAGTCCCCAGAAGCTGCTCACCAGTTCCCCCTCAGCCTTACCACACTTCCCATAGAGCAGAGTAAATAATGTTGATTTCCATAATCCATGAACAGAGTAGATTTATTTTGAACAGACAAACCCAGATGCTCAGGGCAGAGGCCCTGGAGCCCCAGAGGGCCAGGCTTGGCAAGAGGGGCTTCTGGGAGGTGGAGTCAGCCCTCAGCTCCTCCTCCGTCTATAAGCTCCTGAGCCAGGACCTCAAAGTTGGTGGGCAGTGCCACATCACTGTCATATCAGACCCAAAGCAAGAGGAGCTCAAAGAAGGGGAGCAGGAAGGGGCGGCTATGTACAGAAGGGGTTGGGTGGAGGTGGGACTGATTCCATCAGGCAAATAATCCTCCTTTTTGGTTTTCCATCTGTGCAGTAAATATTCCATATCCCCTTGCCCTTTGTTCCAGGCATTTCCTGACATCACCTGCCAATGTGAGCTCAGGAGAAAGATTTGTTTTCATAGTTTGGGTTCAACATACCTTCTTAAGTAAATCTACTGCCCAAAGGCCACCTCTTGATTCTCTGTGCTGAGGGGACATTGGCAGGTCCTGACTGATCCTGAAATCGTGGCACTTGGCTTTGGAATTCAGAGTGGGATCTGGGAGTGTCTCCTTTTGATATTTGCAGTGGTACACATTTCAGGTGGTGTTAAAGGAAATTCACTTTTCTTAGGAGCACAAGAGCCTGAAGTAAGGGCAGTGTGGAGCCTGTGGGAGGCGAGGAGCTGGCTTTGCAGGGAACCGTCCATGGGATGATCCACAGAGCAGAACTGTGGTGTGCCCATTTGACCTTCTGGAGGCTACTGCCATTCTGGGGTTAGGAGCGATGCATTCTCTTTCTCTGCCTTCCGTCCCCACCATCTGGGCCTAGCTGAGGGTCTGCACACAGCTGAATGGGAGGTGACTGGTGAGGGAAAGGAGGGGCCCAAAGGGCAGCTCAGTTCCCAAGGAGGAAACACTGGAGGGGAATGTGGAGTCAATATGGGGGCGGGGGAGGGGTTGGAACATCCTTGTCTTCAGCCCTGGTCGGGGTGTGACATCCAGGGCCATGGGGCTGGGACCCTGTCTCCTGGATGCCCAGTGTCTGGGGCCATGCTAACACTTGTGGCTGGAGGAGATTCCCCCAGCCCCTAGCTTTGTGCCGGAGCTCCGCCCGCTCCCACAGCTCGGTAGCCCTTGGGGCTCGCAGGGGACGTACAGTTCACCGGTGCCCACGACGCTGCAGCCCCCACTGCCCCTGAGGACGCTGGTGCTAAGGACAGGTGTGCTGACCCCACATGGCTCATACAGGATGGCACCTTTGGAGCTGCTCACCGCTGTGGGAACAGGAAGGGGTGCTCAGGGCCCCATGCGGCATGGCTGTCAGTGCACTGCCCTGAAACTCCTCAGCCAGGCCATTCCTCCCCCCTGCTGCCACTCACCTCTACGGACACCCCACTCAGCCTCCAGCTCCCATGTCTCCCCACCCTAGTCATGTAAAGTGCTTGCAAGGTTCCCAGGCACCTCTCTCTTTTCCCCAGAGCCTTGGCAAGGCCAGGCCGGATTCAGCTTCACCCTTCTTCAGTTTCTACTGTACCCTCCTTCCTGAGCTTGCTTCAAATCCTCTTCCTCTAGAAAAGTATCTTCTTGTCAAGGTGGTTGTTTTTACCCCTGGGCCCTGAAGCACTTGGACCGTGGTGTTGCAAATCTGCTCCCAGTCTGACTCCCAAAAGATTTGGATAGCCCTCTCCACCAGCCTGGGAGCTCACAGCAGAGGGAGCTCTTCTCTTGGGGTGGGGGAGGCATCAGAGGTCTGGGAAGGGATGGTGGGGGCTGACTGGTGTTGTGTTGATCAACCCCCAAAACCCCAGAGACAGTGGGATGGCTCATCTACTTACAGATATTCACAGGTCCAATGCCTTCACACAGCCTGGGGATGAGATGAAAAAGGAGACAGGTAAGTACATCAAACAGATGCAGGTAAACGTAGCATCTCCCCGCTCCTGCCCTCACTGTGAGTTGAGCCACGTTAGCGATGAGCCATGTGCTGCTGTGGGTTTTCAATGACTGGGGTGGGGACAGGGGTGAGCAATACTTGCCGCCGCCGCCAGAGGGCTGGGTGGTGGCCACACCTGGTGCCTGTCTTTGACCCCTCCTGGAGGAGCTCACCTGTGCTCCTCGCCCTCCAGCAGGCGCCTGTAGGTGGCGATCTCGATATCCAGGCCCAGCTTGGAGTTCATCACCTCCTGGTACTCCTTGAGCAAGCAGGCCATGTCCTGCTTGGCCTTCTGCAGAGCCTCCTCCAGCCCTGCCAGCTTGCACTTGGCATCGTTGAGAGCTGCCTCGCCCTGCTGTTCTGCCTCCGCTATGGCACCCTCAAGTTTGCAACGCTGTGGGAGGGGCACAGAAAAGCATCACTGGGGGCTCTGGAGCCCCAAGCCCAACTCCCAGAAGAGCAGAGAGAACACAGTGGTGGCAGCATGCCAGGCTCTCATTTGCTGCGAGCTTCATCCTAGGATTGTGACATCTGGTTCCTCCAGGGAACTGGGACAGGTTTTCTGTCTAAAGTAACTCCACGAAAGCTGGGATTTTAAGTATGAGTAGAAATTTCTGTGGAGCTAATAGGTTCTAAATGCCTAGCTGGTCTTCCCTAGGAGAATGGAGTAGATCTGACTTTATGAACAATGCAGAGCCACCCTGCATGTCAGGATCACAGAATTACAGTCTTTGGGTCTGAAGGGGCTGTGGAGAATATCTTTTCTATACTTGCACCTAGTGAAGCCTCCTTGCTTTTCATCTTTGACTCTGGTCACCTCGTTTCTGTTGGAGATCTATTTCCTGTGGCTGCTCATCCTGCTGTGGCTCAGCCCTTTTATAGAAAGGACTTGCCTTGAGCAAGGCAGCACGAGTTTATTTCCTTATCAACGGCACTCACAGCAGGGACTGAACCCACCTTGTATGGTGCACACCAGCCGGTCAGCCTAGGATGGCTCTCGCAGCAGGGACGTCTTCCCCGGCCTCACCTGGGCTTTGACATTCTCGATGTCCTGCTGTAGCCGCTGGATCAGCTTGTTCATTTCCAGGATCTCGTTCTTGCGGTTTCGGAGGTTGTCGTAGTGGTTCCCAGCTGTGACTCTCAGCTCCTCATACTGCCAGGACAGAGAGGTCAGAGCCCCAGGCCCTGCACGGTGGCATCTCCTAGCCTCCTTTCTCACCGTTCCCAGTCTCTCCTCCACTGACTTCCTAGCTCGGGTGCTCTCTGGTTCTCACACTTGTTCTGCTCCTCTACCTTCTTCCACTTCTGGGCAATTTTGGGGTCATTATGTGGGCTGCTCCTGATTTCCATCTCACCCCTTCCCCAGCTCCAGGCTTGTTAAATTCTTCTCTAACCTCTGAGATTCCCTTCTCCGTTTAGCTTTCTGCGTCTGCTCCTTTACTCCGTCCCAGAGCCCAAGTTCACCCAAGGGCTCTCTTCCTTTTAGGTATGTCTCTGGACCTTGGAAGGGGTTTCTGTGCTCAGGCTGGCTTGCCTAACAGACCAAGGAGTGCCCATCAGGATGAGTACATTTGTATGTTTTCCCTAAAACAATAAAAACCAAAATGCAATTTATGTCCTACCTAGATATAACACTTAAAAAAAAAAGAACAAAAAAAAAAACCTTTGCACTTTAAATCCAATTTCTGAGTAATAGTGTGTACAGGTTGGATTTGTGTTTTAAAAAATTAGCTGCCTTTGACTTTTCTGATGGTGGGTGGGAGCATATTATACAGAAAATGCAAAATGGAAGATAAGGCTGAAGTCACACTCTGGCTCCCTTGTTATTTGGTTACACTGGGAAAGTCTGCAGTTGCCCAACAAATATCTATTCTCTTCTTCTTAAAGCAGAACTTCTGGCTGTGCACAGTGGCTCACGCCTGTAATGCCAGCATTTTGGAAGGTCAAGGCAGGCAGATCAAGTGAGGCCAACATGGTGAAACCCCGTCTCTACTAAAAATACACAAGATAGGCAGGTGTGGTGTTGCATGCTTGTAATCCCAGATACTTGGGAGGCTGAGGCGGGAGGCTCACTTGAACCTGAGAGGCAGAGGTTGCAGTGAGGTGAGACTGCACCACTGCACTCCAGCCTGAGCAATAGAGCAAGACTCCATCTCAAAAAAACAAAAACAAAAGCAGAACCAAACAAACTTGTTTTTATTTAGGGTAACAATGAGTTCAGATAAGAGAATACTTCTCGGCTCTCCAATCAATGAGATCTATGGCCATGGCTGGGTAGGGCTTCTGGGAAAGCTCTTTAAAGAGCGGAATGACCCTGTTGGCTTTACCCCCTATGTTTTCCTTGCTGCCTGGCATAAGCCTGTGAGACTTGAGGCGCTGCAGCTCTCTTGGGACATGAGACAACCATGAGGGTGAACATCCTTGTCTTCAGCCCTGGTGGGGGTGTGACATCCAGGGCCCTGGAGCTGGGGCCTGTCTCCTGGATGTCCAGCTTCTGGGGCTGTGCTAACACTTGCAGCTGGAGGAGCTGCCCTGAGCCCCTAGCTTCATGTTACAGATGGCAGAATGGAGAGCTAGAAGGATCCTAGGTCCCTGATGATGACACAGAACCCTTGTGTCATCCTGGGCAGTTTATTTTGTACTTCAAACTACCTGATAAAAAAGTAAAAATTCAGTTTTAGCCATTTTTATTTTTTTAGAATTTCTGATCCTCATAGCCAAATGCAACCCTTACCTCATAGAATTGTCTCTACGATTCTGACTTAGCAGGATGAGAAAATGGGGTGGTTGTAGTCTGATGGTGGTTGCCAGGGGCAACCAGAGGAAGGGCCAGCCAGGGTGAAACCTGGCTGTGGGTGGGCCACAGATGGGGTCGCCAGGAGCTGACTCCAGATCAGGATTTCATACTTCTGCCATGGAACTCCAGAAAATGGGCAGAGCATCACTCTGGGCACTCCCTGGCACCCCCTGCCTTCAGAACAAAGCCAAACAACTTAGCACAGCCCTGTAGCTGTGCAGTGACCTGGCCTCAAGCTACCCCTCCAGCCTGATCTCCACAGCACGTGGCACTTCAGGCCCCTCGATTTCTGCTATGTCCTAACACCTGCTGCTCAGCCTCCCCCCATCTGCCCATTGAATCTTATTTGTCCCTCAAGATTAGATCAAATGACAACACCTTTGCCTTTGCAGACACAGTTTGTTCCCTCTGTCATCGTCATCGACTCCCTCTAGCTGGTGCTCCACCCTCGCGGTCACTTCCTGCTCACTGCTGTTCTGGTTGGGGAAACGCATCCTTGCTGGCCACCCTATTTGAAACTTCCCTACCCTTCTCCTGGTTTATTTTCTTCCCAGCACTTGGTATCACCGTCTAACACACACCCCTTGCACTTACATGCCTTGTTCATTGTCTGCCCCTCTGCCCCTCCCACCTCACCCTGACCCCCAACTTGTCTCTGGAATGAAAGTGACGGGAAGGCAAGGACTAGTGTCTGTGCTGTTTCCTCCTGTGTATCCAGCTTCCAGGACTGTGGCAGATGCTGAAGACACAGTGTTGAATGAGTGGACCAAGGAGTGTGTGCATGCGTGGTGCCTTTCACAGGTAGGGCAGGAGAGTCTGAGCTGATGATATTTGTTAAGCCAAATTACCCTAGGGCCCCCCTGCCCTCTAAGCAAGCCCCTAATTATGAAGTCTGAGGCCATCTTAATCACTGTTTCTGCTCTACCATTAGAAGCCACCCCATGCTGCTAGCCTCCTCCCACGCCTGGAAGCTTAGAGCCCTCTTTGCCATCATCACCAATTAGTGTTTATTGAACGCTGCCTACAGGAGCACTTCCTGTGAGTCTGCAGGTAAAAACAGCCGGGTGCCCTGGCACCCTGATGACAGGCCTGGGGTCCCTCCCACGTACTCTGCAGGGATGTGGCCTGGGACCTGGCAGAAACAGCCGCGGGTGGGCTTTATGGGGTTCCCTGTGTCTGTGGCATGGCTCTCATTAGCTTCTCACTGCTCCTCACCCACTTCTGGGGGGAAGGAGTCTAGGGGTCCTCCCCTCTCCTGTCTCTTTGTCACCTCTCCAGTCTCCCTGCTCCCCTGGCCCCCGGCCTCACCCGGCACCGGTACCAGGCCTCTGCTTCAGCTTTGCTGCGGCTGGCGATGTCGTCATACTGTGCCTTGATCTCGGCGACAATGCCATCCACGTCCAGCTCCCGGCTGTTGTCCATCTTCACAATGACTGAGGTCTCAGAAATCTGAGACCTGAGCAGGCAGGTCTCCTGGGGACAGGGACCAGGCGAGGAGCAGTGAGCTCTCTCAGCTTCCAGGGCAGGGGAAGGAGCAGGCAGGTCTCCTGGGGACAGGGCCCAGGTGAGGAGCAGTGGGCTCTCTCAGTGTCTGGGGCAGGGGAAGGGGAGAACCCGTTCTGACCTTCCCAGAGCAGAATACATAGAACTCTACTATGGCTGTTCTGGGCTTCAGTCACCAACTGACTCCTTGTCCCCACCCTCTAGTTGCCCAGAGCTTGGTGGAAACTTTCCCAGAGGGGCCTGTGAGCCACGAGCTGAACGATCCAATTTCTGGGAGTCTCGCTGCCTGACAACCGTCTCTCTAGTACAAACCTCTTCCCGTGCTTGCCCTGAAACGTACCCACTGGGCGGCTGCTCTCTTGCCCTCTTGCTCCCTTGGCTCTGGCCCTGACTAACCACCTGAGGGCAGGGCTGTGGGTACCTCCTCATACAGGCCTTTCAGGAAGTCAATCTCCTGCACCAGTGCCTCTGCATTGGTCTCCAGGTCAGCCTTCATCAGAAAGGCTGTGTCCACGTCCTGCAGCAGAGCAGGGACAGAATGTGACCTGGCTGGGCCGCCTCCCAGGCTAGCTGGCTACAAGGGGAAGGTGTGGGGCCCACCTTTCCTCACGGACACCCACGGGCAGTGAAGGAGTGATGGAGCCAAGGTGGGAGGAGGGCCAGGGCCCCAGGCCTGGGCCTGGCTTCTAGAAGGGGGGCAGAGGTTTAAGTGAGCCTTGGCAGCAGCCTCTCAGGGCCGGCTCTGCAGAGCCTGGGCCTGGAGAAGCCTGGCTGCCTGTCCGAGGAGCCCTCGAGTTTGTTGTCCTATCCGGGGGCTGTGGCAGAGCTTTTGCTTTGGTCTGGCATTGGCATCAGTCCCATCTCCAGCTGCCTGGGCAGGGGTGGACATGACCTTTACCCAGCTCTGGCCCACACGCATGGGGAAGTGGAGGCCAGGCCAATGGCTGGCCTTCTGCACGGGGGACAAGGCGGGGGGAGACAAGGAGAGGAGGCTGGCCTTCCTCATTGTCAGGGTCAGTGGGGCTGGCACAGGAGTCTGAGGGGTGAGAAACTCTTGCGGGTGGGTGGGCTGCAGACACATTTGGACTCAGTTCAGGGCTAGATGGCTTGGGGCCAGGGGCCAGCTCAGGGGCTCTACCTGTCTGAGCGTCCTTACCTTCTTCAAGGCAACAAACTCATTTTCAACACAGGGGCGTAAGGAGAGTTCCTCTTCATATCTGATGGAAAGGACAGGGAAAAAACGCTTTAGTCGGGCTTGTGGATTTTGGAAGGGATCTTGGCATCAGGCCTTTGGGGGTGACTGTCTGTCACTGAATGCCCTGGGGAGTCCCCAGATCCAGTCCTGTCTTGGCACCTCTAGCTCCTCCACCCACTGGAGATGGAACAATAGTCCCATGGCTTCTCATAGCCACTTTTCAAGTTTACTCTTCTCCCCATTCCTCTGGAGCCTGTGCCCATGATGAGTCCTCCTCTGGGAAGTCCTCCTTAAGGCTAGCTTCATTCTATCTTGCTGCTGAGGAGGTTCGCTTCACGTAGTGGCCTCCCCTGGGAAGGTGGAAGAAGGCTGTGCTGCTGACCCAGCTGTCTTTTCTGAGTCACTGAGTTCCTGGCTAACACCGTGCATCCTCCTTGATGGGAGGGTTCAGAGCCTGGCCTCTACCTGGGGTCCATTTGCAGAGGTAGCAATTACTCACTTTACCAGACCCACAGAGACAGCCAGCCTATTTCCTCAAGCTCCTCGGGGCTCCTCAGCCCACTCACCATTCCCCTAAGGCAGAGGGAGTTGGTCAGGGGTTCAGTCTGATGAGCAACATCAACCCATTAAAAGCTTCCCTGCTTCTTTGTGCTCCTCTGTTTTTTTCCAGCCGAACTGCTGCAGCATGGCCAGGGACTCTGGAGCCCACCCCGCTGGGTTTGAATCCTGGCTCTGTCCCCTGCAAGCTGTGGGCAAGTTGGGTAAGTGACTTGGCCTTTCTGCCTTGTCATGCACAGCTTCATCATCTGCAGAATGAGGCTGACACTAGTCCTGCCTCACAGGGCTGCTGTGAGCTAACACATCACATGCATTCATACCTGCAAAGCACGAGGGCAGTGCCTGGCACAGGGTCTGGACTGTGAAAGCGTTTGCTATGATTCTTAAAATACGAGTTGGATCTCATCCTTCTCTAGTTGTCTCACTTTTAAAAGCCAAAGTCCTCTTCTTCAGCTGCAAACATGTCTTTTAATCTCACTTTGCTACTCAGTTCTCAAGAAACGCATTGCTCCTGCTGAGAGGCCGGTCTCCACCCCTCCCGCAGCCCCACTCACCTGTCACAGTCTGCTAGAGCTGTCCCTCTCACTTGGCACACTCTGCCTCTTTCTTGTCACCCATTTCTATCCTTTCCCCATTTCCAAGATGTACTCTGGACTCCCCTTTTATAAGAAGCCATTGAAATGAAGCCATTATCCTTCATTAAGATGGTGGATAATGCCATTGGAATGAGCCATTATCCTCCAAGGCCCAGAGCAAATGGAAGCTCCTCCAGGAAGGCTTCCTGGACTCCTGCTCTCTCTCCCTTTCTTGGGAGTCCTCTCCCTTCTGCTCTGTTTGTGTGTAGGTACAGGTGGTCTGTGCACACTGGACTGGGAAACAGCTAGCCTTTTATCTTTCCATAGCACCCACCTTCCTAGCACAGTGTCTGGCCTTGAGTAGGTATGTGGTTGACAGCTGCAATGAGTGTCCCCATTGTGGCTCCACTCCCCTGACCCACACCCTTATGGCCTGTTGTTCTCAGCTCTCAGTATATTTGCACTGTTTCTCCTCAATAGAAAGGCACTGTTTCAACTTCTCTGCCTCCAATATACACTCTCATAGGACACTGGACTCTCATGGGACACGGGATTCTCATAGGACACTGGACTCCCATAGGACACTGGACTCTTATGAGACACTGGACTCTCATGGGACACCAGACTCTCACAGGACACCGGACTCCCATAGGACACCAGACTCTCATGGGACACCGGACTCTCATGGGACGCTGGACTCTCATAGGACACCAGACTCTCATGGGACACCGGACTGTCATGGTACACTGGACTTCCATGGGACACCGGACTCTCATAGGACGCCAGACTTTCATGGGACGCCGGACTCTCATGGGACGCCGGACTCTCATGGGACACTGGACTCTCATGGGACACTGGACTCCCATGGGACACTGGACTCTCACAGGACACCAGACTCCCATAGGACGTCGGACTCTTATGGGACACTGGACTCCCATGGGACACTGGACTCTCATAGGACACCGAACTCCCATAGGACACTGGACTCTCATGGGACACTGGACTCCCAGACTCCCATAGGACACTGGACTCTCATGGGACACTGGAGTCCCATAGGACACTGGACTCCCATGGGACACCAGACTCTCATGGGACACTGGACTCTCACAGGACACTGGACTCCCATGGGCCACTGGGCCCAGGACCTGGTTAGACAATTTATCTGGGCCTCAGCCTCTTGCAAGCATTTAATTACCATATGCTTATCAACCACCTACTCCAAGCTGTGAATCACCCGGAGCCCACCCTCAGGGGGTGCCAAGTAGGGCGCCCTGCTCCACCCTCAGCGGGAGCAAGTACGGTAGAAGAGAAAACAGGAAGTGAGGCAGAAGGAGCTAGAGCCTGATATGCAGAGAGGGGGTGGGAGGGCTGTGCCGGAAGCTGGAGTTGCGGGTGAGAGGAAAGGTGGGCTGTGGTAGCTTGGACATGGTGCAGAGAGATGCTGAGAGGGGTGTGTCAGGCAGGAGCAGCAGGAGCAGAAGCCAGGAGGGAAGAGGCCTGGGGATCTGTCTATGGAATAGGAAGTAGTTCAGGATCTGCAAAGGCAGAACAGGTGGTTTCAGCAGAAACCTGGAGCTCCAGAAGCTGCAGGTGAAAGAGCTTGTTTTACAGAGAGAGAGAGAGAGAGAGAGAGAGAGAGAGAGAGAGAGAGAGAGAGAGAGAGAGAGAGAGAGAGAGATCCTGAGGGCCTTATTTGGGCAGGGTAATGGGGACAGAGACAGCAGTACACAGTCTCAGAGCTCCCACCGTGTGCCAAGTGGGGCGCCCTGCTGACACAATCCCACATAACTGTTCTGCCACCCAATGAACTAAGTTTATGGTTCCCATTTTTTACGTGGGTAGCTGGGGCCTGGATTGTTTCTGTCCCTTGTCCCCAGTCCTCTAGTGAGTTGAAAGCTGCACTGACTCACTTTTTCTTGTAGCCCTCCAGCATGTCCTGGAGACTAGAGAGCTCCGACTCTAGCCTCACGCGGTCCCCAGACACACAGTCCAACTGCCGCCGAAGGGCACTAATGTAGCCTTCGAATATGGGCTCGATGTTGGTCTGGCAGCACCTCTGCTGCTGCATGAAGTTCCACTTGGTCTCCAGCAGCTTATTCTTCTGCTCCAGGAAACGGACCTGCAGCCAAGAATGGAATGTCACCAGGCAGCAGGCGTCCTGGGGACCATGACTTAGAGAGGGCAATGGAATGAGTTTGTGCCCTTTCTCCCAACACATCGCTACCAATGCACTGGAATTTGCAACATTCAGGGTGTCTGCGTAGACTGGCATCTCAGGGTGTGTGTGTCTGTGTCTCCCCTCCTGGGGGCGGCTAGAGAACCCCTACCTTCCACTCAGAGGTTGCGTGTTGTAGTGGATAGAGTACTTCTCCTAGAGGCCTGGGCACGTTCTGTTCCAGCACTGCCTGCCTGCCTCTCTCTATCCTCCTGACCTTGACCAAGACATCCTGTCCCTTCAACCCTCGCTTAGCTTCCCAAAGCTCTTACTTGGACAGTGTATGGGAAGACACTCTGTAAATTGCATATTAATGTCAGAAGATGTGGAGCTTGGGGGTTGAGGCTTTCTCTTATGACAGCCGGGGGATACTCGGGGAAAGGTCAGATCAAGGGACTCTAAGCTCTTTTCACCTACTGTGCTGCATCCTCATGGCTGTATCTGAAAAAAAGTCCAGGTCACAGTAGTGTGGATAGCTGCTGGCCACCTCCTCCCTTCTCACGAAGTGGAAACTGAGGTTAGGAGTTGAGTAAGTTGACCATGGCCACCTAGCTAGTCACTGACAAAGGGAATATGGCCTCCAGTCCTTGCTCTGGGATTTTCCATATTGTGCATTGTCTCTCAAGAAAACTGTAGAAGAGCACTGCCCTACTGCTGGTCAGTGGCTGCCTTACAGAAGTGGGGGTGATGTTGAGAATCCGGAATGAGTATACAGCCAGAACTTAGTAAGCTCTAGAAATAAAACTGTTAAGTTTGAGTAAACAAGTTCCTCTGTGAAGCACTTTTGAATATATTATCTCCTCGAATCTCCCAGCATCTGTCCTTGCCTTCCTCACTGGGCAGCATGGTCCAGAGGCCAGGAGGTGAATGGCTTGTACAGGGATTCAGGGTATAGGAGTGGAGTCAATGCCAGCAGCCAGGGCTCCTGACCTCTGGCCCAGGACTCTTGCCCCTAAACCTTGGGGTCACCAGAAACACCAGCTCAGATCTTGGAATAAATCCTGACCCCAAGAGCTTCCCTGGGGTGTGGGGATGGGCCCAGGGGCTGCTAAGAGATGGCAGGCCAGTTCAGCAACTTTTGAAGGAGCGCCTTCCTCACAGCTTTTCAGTGGCTCTGGGGTTGACAGATGTGAGACATTTGTGGCTGTCACCTTGTCCCTCTGGCTCTGACTGTCCACTTTCTTCTCATCCCAGGCCTCAACTGATGGGAAGCTCTGGGGTCACAGTGCCCATCCTCACCTTCAGGCTCAAGAGTCATGACCGAGCTCAGGCACACAGAAGGCAGTTCTACCACTAAAACCTCATCAGGAAGGGCATTTCTCTCTGATCATTCCTTTCAGTATTGCTTTGGAAGTTCCCCTTACAGTCTGACCTCAGGCAACCCTGGTGATTCATGATTTTGTCAGATAATATTCAGAGAAAGATGATATCTTTTTAAAAAGACAAGGAAACAGAAATGTTTAGAGCAGAGTCTGGTCTAACTGGCTTTCAAAGGCTGGTGGCTGTGGAATGTGAGAGAGGCCATTGGATGAACTGAGGCTTCCTTATTGTCAGTCTCCTCCTGGTTCCCTTGGACCAGAACAAGACCAGACCCCAGACCTGCAGTGGGTCTCCTCCTGTGGCCCTGGGCCAAGGCCCCCTTACCTTGTTGATGAAGGATGCAAAGCGGTTATTGAGGCACTTGATCTGTTCCTTCTCATCCCTCTTCACCCTCTGCACGGTTGGGTCGATCTCCAGCGCCAGTGGGACCAGCAGGCTCTCATTGATGGTAACAGGGGTGATGCAGGCAGAAGGCCCACAGGTACCCCCCATTCGGTACCCAAAGCCAGGCAGGGTACCTCCACACCTGGAGGCTACCCGGGGCCTCCCGAAGCCCACGTTGCACAGGCTCCGTGAGCTGAGGCAGCCTAGAGCTCGGAGGCGCCCACCACCCCCCGGCCGGCATGGCCCCTTGCTGGCTGCATAGTGGGTGACCGTCCGGGGCATGACAGCCGAGTACGAGCTGAAACTCTGACTGCCACATCTGGAGCCCGGCTGGAAGGAATGGTAAGACATGGCAGGAGAGAGAGGCAGAGAGACAGGGCCCTGGAGAAAGAACAGGGGGCAGGATGATCAAGTCATGGCTCAGTTTCCCCCCTTTTATCTGGTAGGATGATGGAGGGCTGAGCTGGGTCAAACCCCACATCACCATTAAACCAGGTTTATGAGCTTGGGATATTGGTAGCGCTAAGTAGCAAGGTGGATAATTAAGGTAGCCAAGACCAAAGAGAAGGGGTCAATGGTCAGTGCTGTTGAGCCCTATAAAAATCCTATTTGTCCTCCTTCCTTGATCGTGGGGGTGATGAAAGGGGCCAGCCAGATGGATATGTTCCATGTATCCAGTGGCTTACCTCAAGGAAAGGGAGAGTTAGGACTACCTCACTTCATAGGAGGGGAAGCGTGCCATGAATGATACACTCTGGCTTCCCTGGGATTAGAGGGCAAGCCCCATATGCTTAAGCATGCTCTGGCTGTTTCTCCAAGGCCACTTCTAGGTTTTTTGCAGATCTTTCCAACCCAAGTGCCCTCTGTGGGCTCCTAGGTGAGTCAGGAAGTTCCCAGGGAGGAAGGCTTTTGGGGTGACAGAAGCCTCCCTACAGCAGGCCAGACCATAACCCTCCTGAGCCCTGGCTCAGTGACCCACTGTCCCATGGGGGTCTTGCAGGTAGACAGGCTCCAGGCATAGATGCTTCTCTCCAAGGCCCATCAGTCCACAAAGGCTGCAGGGAACTGAAGAGGAGAGCCCTGGTGCTTGAGAAGGTCAGAGGAAGGAACGCTCTCCCCAACACTTCTGGGGCCCCCAAAAGGCAGCTTCGGCTCTTGGCTTCCATGTGGCTGTTCCTTTCCCCTTGCGCCCAACCTAGCCTGAGTGTCCCTGAGGTCAGCAGAGCCAGCCTTGGCCTGAGGATGTCTCTGGGGAGAGTTGCTGCCCTTGGGACTTGTCTGGTTCCCAAGAAATCCCAGATGTGGGATTCAGGCTTTCTTTCCAGCAGCCAGGTCACAGACACATATCTTTGGAGATGTCTAAAGCCCCCGCCTCACTCTCTTTCCTTCTCCTCTCCATCAGTTTAATCAGTGAAACTTTTGCCATGGCCAAATGACCTTTACCTTCCACACTGAGACTTATTACCAGGTCAGAATCAAGCCAATAATAATAATCCGCATGTATTGGGCACTTACTATGTGCTCTTTACATCATGGTCTCATTTAACTCCCTGATCATACCGTAAGGTAGTTACTATGCCACAGACAGGAAAATGGGGAGCAGAGTGGTTAAGAGCAGTGTCCCCCAGTCACATGGCGTATGGCTGACTAATTAGCGGGGAGTCCATTCTGTTCCTTCTGACTTTACCCTGCCATGCTGCTCCAGAGCAGGGAAGCCCAGGTTAGGATTTGGGAATCTGCTGCCCACGCACATTCTGCTGTTCCTGTCCCTCAGCCTTCTAAACTTTGGATTAGGAGACCTGAACTCAAAGGTTTCCTGAGCCTCAGAAATTCTCAGTCTAATTGTGACATTTCACACTCCCTGTCTCCTTTTTTATAGTCCTGACTGTGGGCCCCAGAGTAGTGGGGAGGGGAGGGGTGCAAGGTGAGACCATAGGCCAGGAGGGGAGGCAGAGGGTTGGGTTGGGGGGGGTTCAATTGAAGAGTGTCAGGGGAAGGAGATCACACTCTGCTCTGGGCTGAGTCCACGGTGGGAGGGGCCCAGGATGGTGTCGATGTTGATGTGGATACTCAGAGGTCCTACCAGAGAGTAGATTTCCACTAGAGGGGGTGAGGGGGACAGTGGGCAGAACAGGAGGGCAGGGGTCACTGCAGTAGTAGACACAGCAGAGTCTCCACACCATGTCCAGGCCAGAGGATGGCCTCAGTGACCATGTTGGGCTCCCGGAGCCCAGGACCAGAGCTCAGAAACAGAGGGCAGGGTGGTTCCTTGGATTCACTGTGGGTGTAAGGCACCTGTTTCCTGAGCTCCCCGAGTCCAGAGGGGCTCTGGGTATGAGCTAGAAGAGGACTCAGTCAAGACCTAGAGAGCTTGGCGGCGTTTTGTTAAAGTTGATTCAGGAACTAGGTGGGCATAAAGGGAGCAGGCAGTTCAGAAGAGTTTGCTTTTTCTTCTGGATCAGTGAGTTCTGTCTTCACTTTGGCGGTGCAGTAGACAATCTCTACCTGCCTTTGGAATGCGTTTTGGCAGGTCTTTGGGGGGGAGTTTATGACTCTTCAAATTAAATACAGAAACCACCCTGTGAAGACCAGCCTCAGAGAAGAACCCTACACCTACCCCACCCCCAATTCCATGCCAGCCTCCTCCCGTGTCCTTCTGGAGCTGAGCAATATGCCCCCTTGGAGCGAGGAAAAACACCAAAGGAAGAGCCACCTCTCCTCTGAGTGCGCTGTCCTGGGCCTCTGCTGTGGGGCAGGGAATGTGATGTCCTGGCTTAAAGAGCTTCTGTTGCAGCCACAGCTGAAGACACGGAAGAGAGACATTCAGAGACGGGGAGATAAGAAGGGAGGTCAGAAGAGAAAGAGCAGGCAGTATTAATAGATTGCCAAATGGAAGGAGTGGGGGAGGAAGAAGGGTGAGAAATATACACAGGAGGAGTAAGGGGGATTGAGAGAGAAGAGGAGTGGGGGGGCGGGGCGGTGGAAGAGGTGAGCAGAAAAGGAAGCGAGGGTGAAAGGTGAAAGGGCAGGGTTAAAAGGAAAGAAAACAGAAGAGAGATGTTGCTAGCACAAGGGAAGAGAAATTGTCCTGAGCCTGGAGGATTATTTTGCAGGACTCTCAGAGGGCAGTTCTCAATGCAGGAGAATTAAGACGGGCTTTTCCTGGTGTATTTCTTGCAAGCATTTTGGGTTGAGCTGCCTTCCTGCACCCTTACATGAGCCTGCTTCCCTCCTGCCCCTCCGTCATCAGGACATTTCCGTTTAGGAACAGCAAGTCTGATACTGACTTAAATAAGACAGACTTGAAGAAATTTGGCTATGAACTCTCATCCAATGCAGGCCTGGGCCACGGAGGGCTTTTGAGTTCTTGATAACATCATTCCATTCTATTATGAATAAGCAAGAGCAGATCCCATTGTGAACGGTGCTGATTTCTCATTCAAATATTATGCTGGTGGGAGTCGTTCGGGGGCTTGGTTGGGGCCCAGGCAGGGCAAGAAGGGAGGTGAGGAGGTGGTGTGTGTGGCAGGGTTTGCAAGATGTATCCTGGTCTAAGCAGGAAAAGTGTTCCATCTGTGATGACAAATGTGCGTGGAAACTGGGGCCTACACTGCACTCAACCTCTCTGGGGCACCACGGTCAATTGTGAGCTCCCGGGAAGGACTGCGCCAGAGGCGTTGTCTTGTGGTTGCTGTGGGTCTGGGTCAGACAGGAGGGGAAGACCCTAGTGTACCCCCTACTCTGGAAGCTTCTTAAGGGCAAAGTTCTAGCCCAGGTCCTGGCACAGAGCAGTTGAGTTAACGTTGGTTGGAATAGATGCCTGTGGACCCTTCAGGTCTCTGAGATTAGGAGTGGGTAGGGTACCTCTGTGGGGACCTTCTGGAGGCAGACGGATGGACATGGTGACCTCACGAGCCACTTCCTGCTCCCTGTGCCTCCTGCTGTTGATTTTGGGTGTGGGGTGTCAGCAAAGCATCAAGCCTTGGGGCTGGGGAGCTTGGGGGCTTGCGGAGGGTGGCAGCGGAGGCAGGTGGGGTGTGTGGTTCCCGTGACTCTTCTTGATGCACCATCTCTTAGAGACAATGAACATGCTGGAGCTATTGTGACTGCTGGTGCAGCTGAAGCCACTGCTCCTGTTGTTGTGGCAGAGGACACTCCCCCACCACCCACACAGAGGATGCTGCCCCCGCTGAAGCCTGTGCCCCCCAAGGAAGAGACCTCAGCTGTGGAGAGAAGGCACAGGGCATGTTGGCAGGCTCTTCCTGTTTCCCATGTTATCCCCATGCCTGCTCCCTTCCCACAGTGCCTTGTTCCAGACAACCCTCTCTCCCCTGAGAGCCTCAGGGAATTTCTGAGCCAGTGTGAGAGAAGGTGGGCATGGACCCACTACCCCATCACACTCTGCCTCCTCATGAACCTCTGCACAGGGCATTGCCATGCTCGAGGCACATTCACAGCTGTGACCATCTGGGTCTCAACGGGGCTGAGAGGACACTATTACTACAATCACCCTGATTTTGTAGAGGAAAAAATGGAGGTGAAAAGAGATCAAGTGGCATACCCAAGTCCACGCCCACCGGAAGCCAAGGCTTTCAGCTCCCGCGCTGGGTTCATTCCCCTGTCTTGTAGGAGGCTCTCACATTGGATGGAATAGGAGGCCTTGTATTCTGGAAGAGAACCACAGGCTCATGTGTTGAAAGTGGCCTGCAGGTCACCTGGATGAGCCTCCCTGGTACTGAAACCCCCTGATGACATTGCCAAGATGCAGTCATTCGGCTTCTGCTTCAATATTTTCAGCAACTGGAGCTCCCTACTTGGATGCATCTTTGCAAGCCAGGTAAACATTTGGAAATGTTTTATTGACTTCCCCTTTTGGCATCTTTTTATACTGGCAAGACATTCCTGCCCTCTGATGAGCTGGTTCCAGGCTCTTCCTAATCCTGGCAGGCGAGTCTCTCTAATGTGGTCCAACCCACACGGGTCTCAAGGGGATCCTACTCCCATGACCAGAACATGCTCCCATGAATGCCACCTACAATACTAAACTTCTACACACAGCCCCAGAGCTCCAGAGGGTCACTTGATGAGGTCATTCCTTCTGTACTCCCTCCTGTGAGTTGAGGCCGAGCCAGGTCAGTCACTGCTGTATTTGTTCAATTAATGTGCTTAAATTCTAAATATAGGTCTTTACATTTAATCTGTTTAATAGCCGCTTGTTATTTGTGTTAGTTTGAGTTCCTGCCAGCACTAGCTGAAAAAATCAGGCATTCAGACTGGGCACCCATGATTGTTTGAATAGTCTTTTCCCATCACTGGGATCTTCTGGGACCAGCCCTGAGGGTGAGGGGTCACCTGCAGGTTAATCTCCACAATATCTATGGAGATTAAGCCAGAGTGAGAACATCGTTGGGCTCCTTAATGACATGGAATGTGCCCCTTTTGAGGTCTCTTGACCTCACAGGGAAGGAGGGCACAAGAAGAGAGGGGTCTCCAAAGAGCCCCCAAGGGGGTCTTCCTGACATCCCTGCCCCCCCTGTTCATCTTCGACCCACCAGGCCTTCATGAGTGATGCTCCTAGCTTCCACCTTTCTACCCACCCAAAAAGTGTGCCCCCCACCTTTCTACCATCCCAAGATGTTGACTCACAGATGCTCTGAAGAAGACTCCTTCTTCAGAGAGGCTGTGACCACTGAGAGGTTGAGGGGCCCTGGGTTCTTTGTATTTAAAGTTATCGACACAGAGCTCTGACATGTGCTTGGCAAGCTCTCCCCTCAGCTCTTTCGCCTTGGGAAACTCATGTGCATCTGTGAAGGAAATCCAGGAGAGAGATCAGGTCGAAAATACAGATAAAAGTGAGAAGAGGGAGATGTGGCAGAGAGGTAGCGCAAGATCGTCAGCTTGTAGGGCAATTCCGGAGCCCCTGAGGCTTGTCCCAAGTCCAACAGCTGTGGGAGGGGCTGCGACTACGGGATGCCTTTAAGGGAGTAGTTGCATTTTAATCCTGCTTCTCACCTGGGAGCTTCTACCTGGAAGGCTGACATTGTGAGGCTCCTGGGGCCTCTGTGGCATTGCTGTTGTGGTCTGGTGCATCTGCTTGGGTTGTAGAGGGATGAGAGGGTGGCCCACCTGCTCTTCAAGCCCTCCAGCACCTTCCTGTAGGTGGTGATCTTGATGTCCAGGGCCAGCTTGACATATATCGGCTCCTGGTACCTGCACAGCTGCCATGCCACGTCCTGCTTGGTCTTCTGCAGGGCTGTCTCCAGCTCCACCAGCTTATTCTTGGTGCCAGCCCCCCATGCTGCTTGGCATCAGCAGGTGATGGCGGCTTGGGGTTGTGCACTGCCAAGTGGCGAGGAGAATGTGTGTGACATTGTTCATAGAGGATGCAATAAGATCTTCTATGGACTTTAGGTTGAAAATATGAAAACTTCAGGCCAATATCCATGATGAACATAGATGCAAAAATCTTCAATAAAATACTGGCAAGCCGATTGCAACAGCACATCAAAAAACTTATCCGTCATGATCAAGTAGGATTCATCCCAGGAATGCAAGGCTGGTTCAACATACGGAAGTCTATAAATGTAATTCACCACATAAACAGAACCAAAAACAAAAACCACAGGATTATATTAATTGACACAGAGAAGGCCTTTGACAAAATTCAACAGCCCTTTATGCTAAAAACCCTCAATAAACTCGGTATTGATGGAACATATCTCAAAGTAATAAAAGCTATTTACGACAAACCAACAGCCAATATCATACTAAATGGGCAAAAACTGGAAGCATTCCCTTTGAAATCTGGCACTAGACAAGGATGCCCTCTTTCACCACTCCTATTCAATATAGTACTGGAAGTTCTAGCCAGAACAATCAGGCAAGAAAAAGAAATAAAGGGTATTCAAATAGGAAAGGAGGAAGCCAAATTGTCTCTATTTGCAGATGACATGATAGTATACCTACAAGACCCCATTGCCTCAGCCCAAAAACTCCTGAAACTGATAAGCAACTTCAGCAAAGTCTCAGGATACAAAATCAATGTGCAAAAATCACAAGCATTCCTATACACCAATAACAGACTGAAAGAGAGCCAAGTCAAGAATGAACTGCCATTCACAATTGCTACAAAAAGAATAAAATACCTAGGAATACAACTTACAAGGAATGTAAGAGATCTCTTCAAGGAAAACTACAAACCACTGCTCAACGAAATAAGAGAGGACACAACCAGATGGAGAAACATTCCATGTTAATGGTTAGGAAGAATCAATAACGCGAAAATGGCTATACTGCCCAAAGTAATTTACAGACTCAACGCTATCCCCATCAAGCTACCATTGACTTTCTTCACAGAACTGGAAAAAACCACCATGAACTTCATATGGAACCAAAAGAGAGCCCGCATAGCCAAGTCAATTCTAAGCAAAAAGAACACAGCGGGAGGCATCATACTACCGGACTTCAAACTGTACTACAAGGCTACAGTAATCAAAACAGCATGGTACTGGTACCAAAACAGAGATATAGACCAATGGAACAGAACAGAGGCATCAGAGGCAACACAGCATATCTACAACCATACAATATTTGATAAACCTGACAAAAACAAGCTATGGGGAAAGGACTCCCTGTTTAATAAATGGTGTTGGGATAACTGGCTAACCATATGCAGAAAGCAGAAACTGGACCCCTTTCTGACACCTTACACTAAAATTAACTCCAGATGGATTAAAGGCTTAAATATAAGACCTGGCACCATAAAAACTCTAGAAGAAAATCTAGGCAAAACCATTCAGGACATAGGAGTAGGCAAGGACTTCATGACCAAAACACCAAAAGCATTGGTAACAAAAGCCAAAATAGACAAATGGGACCTAATGAAACTCCACAGCTTCTGCACGGCAAAAGAAACAGTCACTAGAGTGAATTGGCAACCAACAGAATGGGAAAAAATTTTTGCAGTGTACCCATCTGACAAAGGGCTGATATCCAGAATTTACAAAGAACTCAAACAAATTTACAGGAAAAAAACAAACAAGCCCATTCAAAAATGGGCAAAGGATACGAACAGATACTTTTCAAAAGAAGACATACATGAGGCCAACAAACATATGAAAAAATGCTCATCATCACTGGTCATTAGAGAGATGCCAGTCAAAACCACATTGAGATACCATCTCACGCCAGTTAGAATGGTGATCATTAAAAAATCTGGAGACAACAGATGCTGGAGAGGATGTGGAGGAATAGAAACACTTTTACACTGTTGGTGGGAGTGTAAATTAGTTCAACCATTGTGGAAGACAGTGTGGCGATTCCTCAAGGCCTTAAAAATAGAAATTCCATTTGACCCAGCAATCCCATTACTGGGGATATATCCAAAAAACTATAAATCAGTCTACTATAAGGACACATGCACACAAATGTTCATTGCAGCACTGTTTACAATAGCAAAGACCTGGAACCAACCCAAATGCCCATCGATGATAGACTGGATTGGGAAAATGTGGCACATATACACTATGGAATATTATGCAGCAATCAAAAAGGATGAGTTTGTGTCCTTTTTAGGGACATGGATGAATCTGGATAACATTATTCTCGGTAAACTGACACAAGAACAGAAAATGAAATACCGCATATTCTCGCTCATAGGCGGGTGATGAAAAAAGAGAACACATGGACACAGGGAAGGGAGTACTAAACACTGGGGTCTACTGGGGGGAATAGGGGAGGAACAGCGGCGGGGGGGAAGGGGGAGAGATAGCCTGGGGAGAAATGCCAAATGTGGGTGAAGGGGAAGACGGCAGCAAAACACATTGCCATGTGTGTACCTATGCAACTATCTTGCATGATCTGCACACGAACCCCAAAACCTAAAATGCAATTAAAAAATAAATAAATAACTATTTTGTTCAGTAAAAAAAAAAAGAATATGAAAGAATTCCCCAAAGTGGATTTAATGCAAAGGAGGTTGGAGCTTCATTATCTTTAAAAGTAAGATTGATTTCTGTCTGCCTTGGATAATTTGAGACTTAGCCAGAATGCAGAAAATGACGTTCTGAGGTCCTTTCTTTCTTCTTTTTCTTCGTTTTTTTTTTTCTTTTTTTTTGAGACAGAGTCTTGCTCTGTCACCCAGGATGGAGTGCACTGGCACAATCTGCTCACTGCAACCTCTGCTTCCTGGGTTCAAGCTAGTCTCCTGCCTCAGCCTCCAGAGTAGCTGGGATTACAGGTATGCACAGCCACCCGGCTAAGTTTTGTATCTTTAGTCAAGACGAGGTTTCACCATGTTGGCCAGGCTGGTCTCAAACTCCTGACCTCAGGTGATCCACCTGCCTCGGCCTTCCAAAGTGCTGGGATTACAGGTGTGAGCCACCGCACCTGGCCCTCTGAGGTCCTTTTCAATGCTAAACTTTTCTGGATCTAGAGTAAGTAAAGCAAGCCAAGCTTTTCTCATTTACTCCTCCAGAAGATAGTGCCTTTCTTGCATTTTTCAAGCCACTCAAGTTGACAATATTAACCATCGCACTAGGTGAATGAATATTTATATTCCTGGAAGGCCACTTATCTGAGGGGGCATCTCTCTCTATGAGCTGAGTGGTGCTCAGGCACAAGTCCACCTGGCGGCAGGAGCACGGATGGGAGGACACCTGGGAGCTCAGCTCTCTCTGCTTCTACAAGCTATCAATCTCTGGGCGCAGCCTCTGCATTATCAGTTTAGCTTGGAGATCTCCATCTTGGTGGTGTGGAGGTCGTCCCATGCAGACTGGCAGAGCGCTGCAGCTCCTTGTACTAGGAGGGAGGAGAAGCAGACCTCGGATGAGGTATGAGTGCAGCAGGTAGGGACAGCTAGGCCAGGGAAGAGAAGCTGTATCTTCTCACAGCCCCATAGGCTTTCATTTGCCTCTCAGAGCCTTCCTGCTGGGCCACCTCTGGCCCAATCAGATTCATCTGCATTTTCTCTTGCCTCTGCCCCTCACTATCCATGCCCACTGGCTTCACCCTACAGCTGGGCAGCTGTGGTTGTGCTCTTTCCCTTCTTCCTGTACCTGGTCTTTCTTCCCTCTCCCTTGACACCATGCATCTCACCCTCCCAAACTCAGCATCATGCAGGGTGCCAATCGCTTTTCCTTTGTTTGTGTTTTCCTTGGCATGCAACTTATTATCCCAGGGCAGAGTGTTTGCTCTCATGTGGAAACTCTCATTCTGTGACTTAGATCAAGCCTTTGCCCTCCAGCCCCTGGGCCCTAGCCAGTTCTGCCTTTCTTGTCTGGATCCTCCAGCCTCCTCCACAAAGGGTTAAACCTTTGTCTTGTCCCCACCCTCCCTCTCCCTTCCTTCTGTTGGCACTGGTGGCTGGAACTGTCCAGCTGTCCCTTGAATCTCTGATACAGGGCATTGGAGGTGTGTCCATCTTCCTCTTGGCAGAGGCACTGACCACCTCCTGCCTTTATCTGGCTGTTTCCCAGGTCCTGACATACTTCCCCCAGGTAACAGAGGGTAAACCCCAACCTGAATTCAGATCCCTTGACCCTATCAGACTGGGACACCTAAGAGGACATGGCTCTTATTTTGTTTGCCTTTGAAATCTTAGTTTTCTGTGCTTGTTTAATGAACTTGTCCTCGATGTCTCACTTTGGTTTAGTACTAGTACTCAGCCTTGGCCCTGCTGTCGTTGGTGATGTCTTCATGCTGGGTCTTGACTTCAATGATGATGCTGCCCAGGTCCAGGTGTCATTGTTGTCCATTAACAGGAGGACCATGGGGGTTTTGGAGACCTGGGCCTGAAGCTGAGCCAGCTCTTGTGGTTGGGCCCAAATGAGAGAGCTGAAGCAGAGTGTGCGTGTGCTCATGTGTGTGTGTAATGTATGTGTGCATTCATGTACATGTGTGCATGTGTATAATGTGTGTGCATTCATGTGCATGTGTGAGCACGTGTGTATGTGTGTGTAGTGTGTGTGCATTCATGTGCATGTGTGAGCACGTGTGTGCATGTGTGTGTAGTGTGTGTGCATTCATGTGCATGTGTGAGCATGTGTGCATGTGTATAATGTGTGTGCATTCGTGTGTGTGTGTAGTGTGTGTGCATTCATGTGCATGTGTGAGCACATGTTGGGAGGCTGTGACCTGCCCCCTGGAACAGACCCTGGCATTGAGGGTCTTGCACGGTTGGGGTGGAGTGTGGCCTGTGTAGGTCTGAAAGGGCTGGGAAGGACACTAGGGAGGTCATTGAGTTTATGGCTGTCCTCTGTCATCAGCTCATGTGCATGGAGGGAGCAGCAGCACAGGTAGCTCTAGCCAGAATTCTCCAGAAGCCACTCCTGTTGTCACAGGAGCACACCTTGTTGTGACCTGTCAGTACCATGGATGTCTCACGTTCTGAGAAAATACAACCCTTCACACCAAATAAATATCTTGTGAAAGAAAACTGAGTCAGAAGGAGTCAGAAAACTTGCCTACTTCCCGGTTGTATTTCCCAGTTTGGCTCCTCCCTGCTCCTCAGGGATGAGGATGGGAAATGGAAATTAGCTCTAAATAGCAGAAAGGGCACCCCACTGACAAATTCAAGTCTTGCATCTGCCAAGCACATTTAGATAGCATCCTGGATCTCAGCAAGGCTGAGCACAATACTGGCCGTGTATGAATTCATGACGATTAAATGACATCCAGATAAGACGATCTAGAAACAGTCAACCCACAATTAATTTGTTAATGATCACTTTTCAGGATCACCTAACTCAGTGATTCTCAAAATGTGACCTCAGACCAGTAGCATCAGCATCACTGAAACTTGACTGACATGCAGCACTGTGAGCCCAGCCCAGACTTACTGAATCAGAAGTGGTGTTTAACAAGACTTCTAGAAGATTCGGATGCTCTTTAACATTTCAGAATCACTAGGCAAAAGTCTAAGTAAAAATGTTCCTTTGCTCTCTGTATTAATGACTGATTCATACATTTCCTGTTTCAACCAATTATTTTGTCATTGTGCTGCAGCTTGTTTTTCCCAAATAGTTTTGCTGGATGCGGATCTATTTCAAAGGTCTCAGCCCACAGGCTTGCCGGCCATGGGCTAGTTCAGAATTTAGAGGCAGTACCACCCTGGTGGTCAGCATTAAGGAGAACAAGCAGGGAGGGGGTGGTTATCCCGTGTGGGCTGCGAAGTGAAATTGGAGCCCACCCAAACACTCAGAGGTGAAGCCCCAGGTCCTGGAGCTATGTGATCAGCTTCTGTGGGGCGTCCCGTGTGTGTGACCCTTACCAGGCCTACCTGGAGGTACTCCACTCACCCTACACCCCACCTCGACACCCCTGGTCCTATCTTCACCACTCTCTCCTCTGCTCCAGCCACACTGTCCTCCTCCAGGCATTCCTGGATCACATCTGGAGGCATTTGTACTTCCCATTCCCTCTGGCTGGAACACTGCTCCCGCCCACCATGCCCTCCTGGCTGACATCCTCAATTCCTTTAAGCTTCTTGTCCAATGTCATCCGCCCACTGCTCGTGATTGCTTTCTACTGTTATTTCTCTTCATTGCCGCTATCACACCTGAAATGGTACAGGGATTTGATTACCCCTGTTGCGCGTTTCTCCCCCACTGTACCGTAAGCTTCGAGAACTGGGGTCCGCTGCATTTGCTCAGCACTGTGTCTGCAGCCCTGTGGAGAACACAAATGGAGAACCAGGCAATTCCGTTGCTTGCTTTCAGAAGCACCTGAGCGCTCACTAACTGCCACTTGATTTGTGTAATTGCGTCACCCTGCATTTGCTCTAGGAAGAGCAGCAGGTAAATTTGGGCAGGGCAGGATAAGCCAAGTTACTCAGAAAGTTCTATGGAAATCTGTATTTAATGACAGATAGCCCATTTTTCTGCCTGCCCAACAGAACATGCTTGATCCAGATGGTTAAGGCTGAATTTTTCATCTCTGCCAATCCGCCAGCTGCTCTATGGAACATTATTTTCTCCTGTGGTAGGGCATTTGCCCTACAAATTACAATGTGTAGATGAAATGAGGAGCAGAGAGAAGACCAGGGAAGGAGCCCACGGCCTCTGCGCCCAGCTGAGGCTCCATCACCCAGCCCCTAGCCCTCCTGTTGTGGGGCGGTGGCCACTCTCATTGCCTTGTAGAAAGTGCTCAGGAAGTTGGTCTCATCCATCAGGGTGTCCACTTTGGCCTCCATCCCCACCTTGTTCATGCAGGCAGCATCCATGTCCCACAAAACTCTGGGCCTCACCCTTCCAGGGATAACCAGCCCCTTCTGTCTGTGAATTAGGTGGAGAGCTTCAGTTCCCAAGGATAGAGCATCTGTCTACTCCAGGCCATGGAATAGAACTTGGAGGGGAGGGAGGGAGTAGAACTTCCAAACTATGTGAAGACCTGGGCCTTCAGAGGTGCCCACCTGCCCATCAGCTCTGGTGCCACATGGAAAAAGTTCTCTTGTGTCACCTCACATGGTGAGGACAACCCTGTCCTGACTCTGGCCACCAAGCAGGAAGGCCCAGAACTTTCTGGAGCTGCTTCCGGGCTGCCCTGTCCTCCTCCTGAGCCTGACTCGGTGCCTGGAGACTCAGCCCAGGACAGGCCTGTTTTGCTTCCCATCTCCACACTGGACTCCACATGGGTTGGGGTGGGGGCTGGTTTCAGGATTTGCAGGTCAGACTCTGGAGTCCTGGGTTCTGACTCACTCCTGATTACCTAGGTAGCCCTGGGCAAGTTTCTTTACCTCTCTGAATTGCAATTTTCCCACCATTAAAGTAAAACCTACTTCTAGGCTTGCTGTACAAATTAAATAAGGCCTTGTATGAAGCCACTGGGAGCCGGGCAGGAGCAACTCTGTCCACTCCCCTTGGGTACCACAATCCCATCCTCTGCCTCAGTGTACCTGTTGATTTCTTCTTCATACCTGTGGGAAAGATCACAAAGTGTAATGGGCTTGGAGCAGGCTCTGGGAGTAAAGTCAGAGCAGTGAGGTGGACGTGGGCAGGCAATGGGGGGGTCTGCACAGCAGCCTCAGCAAATGCTGCACTGTAGCCTGGCTCTCCTGTTACACATCGTCCCAAATCCCAAATCAAACAAACCACCAAACAAAACCCAAACCCCAAACAACAACAAAACAGATCCCCTCTCATTCTTTCCGAGGTTTCTTTTCTCACTGCTCGGCTCCTTGGAGTATTCGGGTCCCATAAAGGGGCATATACATTTCCTTTTATTTTTTTTGTAGTCTTGCCCCAACCCAGGGCAGGGAGGGGAGGAACAGGGAGAAAAGTCAGAGGCCAGCAGCCCCTCACCCCACAACACCTGCATTTCCCTCACTCTGCCCAGGCACACTGAGCTGTGGTCTGAGAAACAGAGACTTCGGTCCCACAGGAACCCTCTCCCGCTAAGCTTTCTCATTCTTCAATTTGTCTGTAGGCAGCACCCCCATCCTGCCTGTCCCCCAGGGGCACGTGGAGGTGCTCCCTGCTCACTGATCTCTGAGAAGGAAGTATCCCTGCTGCTGCAGGTGACGCATTCCCCTCCCAACCTGCCTGGGTGCATCAGAGCGCCCCATCCTAGTGGTGCTAGACAGCTGTGGTTTAGACCTCAGCTGCTCGCCCATCAACCATGTGACCTCTCAGAGGATCTTTCTCCACTATGCAATGATAAGATGCCATTCTTTTAAAACTATGAAATCCCATCACACATTACTTACATTCAGCAGGATCTTCTTGGCTTTTGTGTTTCCACTGCTGCTCCGTAGGATCTGAGAAAATCTCATGCCTGCTGTTGAACCTTCAGTACTGTGCTCTCTCCCAGTGTTCTCTGGGAAAACCAATTCGGTTTTCCTAATTGTTTCCTTGAGTTGCCTTTTAATGAAATCTGAATTCTCTTCTTCACCTAACTCCACACAACTGTCCTCTCCTTGCCTTCCATGTTACCCAGCTCACAGTCCCTCTGCCAAAGGGGAAGTGTCACCTGGCCCTGCAGAGGCCACTTGGATGCCACAGGAACGTTGTCTGGCCATTGACCAGCAGCACTCTTCAATAGATGCCCTGCTATACCCCTCCCTGTGCCTTCTTCCTTTTCAATCTTAAGCTTTAGTTTTCTCCTCCAGGAAGCCTTCTTGGAATGAAGCACTGTGAGTCCATGTTTGCATACGTGTTATAAATTACCCATCTGCACACCAGCTTCTCTTGTCTGAGTCCACATCAGTACACATGCATACCTAATCATAAATAGAATAAATATAGCTAACACTTATTAACAACTCACTATGTGCCAGGCACTGTGAACCCTACCAAGTACCTTACAGGCAGCTTTTGATTTAATACTCTCAATGCTCTTGTGAGGTGGGTACTATTGATGTCTCTTTTAACTCATGAAGAACCAGGTGCTTAGAGAAGTTAAATCATTTTCTTGAGGTCATTCAGCCACTAAGTGATTGAGCCAAGATTCTAAAGCCACTGACTCTGGAGTTTAGAGCACTGTCTAAGAGAACTTTCCATGATGACAGAATTGCTCCGTATCTGTATTCATTACAGGAACCATTTACCACGTGTGGCGACTGAAGCCCTGAAATGTGGCAGGGATGGCGAGCTTGCTTAGTGCTTGTAGCTTGCTCCCAGCAGGGCGCTTATAAACACCGTGAGACGGGCGGGTGACAAGCTGGCATTGAGACTGACTCCCCCACCTCTGAATTTTTTTTTTTAATCTGTAGACATTGACTCCATCCATCCGTCCGTCTGTCCACCTGTCTGTCTGTCTATCTAATGTTATTTTAGATTGTGTCATCAATTCCAGCTGAACTGAGAGGGAAGGGATTTTGTTTTTTTTTTTTTCTCCTCACTTCTTTTTTTTTTTTTATGGATTGGAGGTTTCAGTGGGACGGGAGAATCACAAGGAATCAGGTGTTCAGAGGAATGTATTGAGTAGAGGTGAAGAACTGGGATGCTGAAAAGTAAAAAAAGGAGAGAAGGAGAGGAAGAAAGAGGAAGAAAAAGAGGGAGAGAGAACAGGAATATTGCTTCATTCTAATAATGAGTATTAATAATGGCTGATCAATATTTTGTGTATTTAAAATGGAGAACTCTATAAATATCTATTGAGTTTACTGGTTCCGGATCTGAGTTGAAGTCCTGGATATCCTTATTAATTTTCTGTCTCGTTGAGTCTAAATCTCATTATGGGTCTTATGTATCTGGGTATTAAGATCTCTTATTGTTGCATTGATCCTTCTACCATTGTATCTTTGTTGCTTTGAAATCTATTTTATCAAATGTGAGAATTGCAACTCCTGCTTTTTGTTTATGTATTTATTTTTGCTCTCCATTTGGTTGGTAAATTTTTCTCCAACCCTTTGTTTTGAGTCTTTGTGTATCTTTGGATATACTGTTTGTTAGGTTTTGGCTGTATCTTTTGATTGGGGGATTTAGTCGATTTAAATTTAGGGTTACTGCCATTTGATGCTAACTGGCTATTTTATCCATTCGTTGATGTAAATTCTTCTTTATGTTGATGCTCTTTACTTTTTGGTATATTTTTAGAAAGGCTTATACTGGTTGTTCCTTTCTATGTATAATGCTTCTTTCAGAAGCTCTTGTAAAGCAGGCCTGGTGGTAATAAAATCTCTGAGTACTTGCTTGTTCATAAAAGATTTAATTTTTCCTTCAATTGTGAAACTTAGTTTGGCAGGATATGAGATTCTAGGCTGAAAGTTCTGTTCTTTAAGTATGTTGAATATTGGCCCCCACTCTCTTCTGGCTTGTAGGGTTTCTGCTGAGAGATCTGCTATAAGTCTAATAGGCTTCCCTTTATGGGTAACCTGGCCTTTCTCTTTGGCTGCCCTTAGTATTTTCTCCTCTGTTTCGATCCTGGTGAATGTAACGATTATGTGCCTTGGGGTTGCTCTTCTTGAGGAATATCTCTGTGGTGTTCTCTGTATTACCTGGGGTTGAATAGTGTCCTGCTTTGCTAGATTAGGAAAATTTTCCTGGATAATATCCTGAAAAGTATTTTCCAGCTTGGATTCATTCTCTCCATCACATTCAGGTACACCAATCAAACGTAGATTGGGTCTTTTCACATAGTCCCATATTTCTTGGAGACTTTGCTCATTCCTTTTCATCCTTTTTTCTCTATTCTTGTCTTGTTTTTTTATTTCATTAAGTTGGTCTTTGACCTCTGATATCCTTTCTTCTGCTTGATCCATTCTGCTATTTAAACTTGTGCATATTTCACTAAGTTCTCGTGTTGTATTTTTTAACTCCTTTAGTTCATTTATATTCCTCTCTATATTGTCTATTCTTTTCAGCATTTTGTCAAACCTTTTTTCAAAGTTCTTAGTTTCTTTACATTGGGTTAGAACAAGTTCTTTTAATTCCCAGAAGTTTCTTATCATCCACCTTCTGAAGCCTACTTCAGATAATGGAACACAGTCCTTTTCCATCAGGGCTTGTTCCGTTGCTGATGAGGAACTGCAATCCCCTGTAGAGGGAGAGGGGTTCTGATTTTGGGTATGCTCAGCCTTCTTAGGCTGGTTTTTTCCCTTTATTATAAATTTATCCATCTGTCATCTTTACAATTACTGCCTTTATAATTAGGTTTCTGAGTCGACGTCCAATTTATTGATTCCCAGTGCTGGGATTCAAGCAACCCACTGCGCCGGCCAAAATAGCAGCGATAAGACTGATGGTGTTCTTCTGCCCGGGAATCTCTGGTCTGGCTTCCTTCTTGAGTCCGCAACAAGCGGCCCTGACTTCCCGGAGCTCCAAACTCCAGTCAGTAGGGGTAGCAGTCCCGTTTGCTCTGCATGAAGAGCTGCTGCTCCGAGGCGCTGGCAAAACCACTGCGCCAGCCACAAGAGTCGCGCTGGCGACCCGTGGGGCTCCTCCACTAGAAATCTGCTGGTCTGTGAGCGAGGAAAATTTGTCTGAGAGTGTGGCGTCCTCTCGTTCTCTGAGCTTTCACTGGGAGCTACAATCCTGAGCTGTTAGTGATCAGCCATCTTGGATCTTTGAATTTTAAATTTTAATTAATTTAAATTTAAATAGTCACTTGTGGCTACTGGCTACCATGGTGGACAGCACAAATCTAAAACCTGAGCTTGTGCTACAGTATACAAATAGCAGTGACCAAAACTCATGATCCACTTACTAACTTTGGTTGTACCAAGAGAATTAAAAATAATTAGAACAAGAAAAATAAGAAAAAAATAAGTCAAAACAATAAAATCAAGAAAGTTATATCTACAGGCCTGAGCGTTTGAGCATCTCATTATATTTAGTGGTGTGTGTGCGTGTGCGTGTGTGTGTGTGTGTGTGTGTGTGGTCCTGGGAGAAGGCAGCAAATGTGTCTCTTTCATTTTTGTTCTCCAGCCTCTTGGCCTGGGTTGGAATGACTACATGGCCACTGTGTAAATTAGCAGTGAGATTTAGTTGTATTTACGTGAGAGTGAGATTCCATGGGGTTCATTCCTAACTCCTGAGTTCCACTTTGTGTCGTCTCGGGTATGCCGGCTGCTGTCTCAGAGCCTTACTCTTCTCATCTGCAGAGTTTGAAAAATGTGTGTATTATGCTTTTTGTACCTATGCTAGTTATCATCATCTACAATCCCAGCCCTTCCCTAAAGCCTTGGCGTTCTTGCCACAGGGTCCCAGCTCTCTTTCTACTTTTATGTCTATTTCCAATTCCACCTCTGTATCCTAAGTGTGTTCCATTTCCCCATTGGACTGGGCGTTTCTGGAGAGCAGAGGCGGTTTCTCCTGCTCCCTCTGGCCTCCCCTGGAGCCCCAGGGAAGGGCCCTGGCCCAAGCACTGGCTGAGCATCTTCTCACTTCTTGAAGTCCCCTACCATGTCCTGCATGTTCTTCAGCTCCACCTCTGGCTTCCCCTGCTCCACACCCAGGCAGTCCAGCTGCCACCTCATGTTGTTGATGTGGGCATCAAACATGGGCTCAGAATTTGCCCTGATGGCTTTCTGGTCTTGTAGGAAGCTCCATTTAGTCTCCAGGACTTCGTTCTCCTGTTCCAGAAAGCACACTTGCCCCAGCCAGAGGTAAGAGACCAAGAAAGCTTCCATGCAGCAGTCTCCCAGAGGTCTCTGGGATGCAGGATCCTTAACAGTGCAGGGAGGCTCTGCACGACCCTAGATCTCAGAGTCCTGGCGGCAGGCTCTTCCTCCTCTTCCTCAGCCTGGGAAGGAACCTGCAACGTAAACAGCCAAGCAGATGTTGGTGCACTGGGCTTGGGAGACAGATGGTGGTTTAGTTTGGACAGGAGAGAAGCAGGAAGAGTCAGAGGTGCTGGCAGCTGTTGGAATACACCAACCAGGTGCACGTATGGTAATTCAAGAAAAGAACACTCCACCATCATGTTATTGGGTGAAATTTTGAATTCCATTAAATGGGCAGGAGGTCCTTGGCAGAAAGTTTAACGTGTCCATTTTCTTTCTGATATGATCTCTGTAGACCTAGAATCTGGACTGAGTTGCCCACATACTCTGGGAATGCTGGAATGGGTCACTCTGCAGTTGCATTGCGAGGACCTGGCTACGTCCCCAGCCATGTCCATCACAAGCTGTGTGGCTTCAGGTCAACCCCTATGCCCCTTCCTCTCTCTGCTCTCTCGGGTCCTTCGTGGTCTTGTGCAGCTAATTTGGGTCTCTCCTCAGTGTGGGAGACTGACTCGGGAAATACACACAACTTTTCCCCGTAAACAATGTCCCCTGGACCAGGTCTGGGGATTGGGGCCTGGGCAGACTTGGAGCAGGCCTGGGGTTTCCAGGCCCCCTGCCCACCCAGGCTCTCAGCCACACCGTGGACACTCCCGTACCCTCTCGTCTGAACTCCTTTCTCTGTTCCCAGGTCTTGGGCTCTGAACCCAAGCACTAAATCATGCTCCTCCCATTCTGGTCACTTATGATTTCAAAAAATTTATGTATTGAAGATTCAGTCTGTGCCACACCACATGGCAGGTCAGCTGCAAGCATGGCTTCATTTGATTCTCATAATAACTTTGTGAGGGTGATAGATGATAAGAATGACAATTGTGAATATATTTTGAGCAGCCGCTGTGGGTATCTACTTTACATGTATCTTTTATCTTCAATAGCACTACAGGGGTCGCTGTCATGATTCTTGTTTGACACAGAAGGCGACTGAGGCACAGGGTGGTTAGGTACCTTGTCTAAAGTCACATAGCTAGTGAGCACTGGGGCCATTGTCAGAGTCCTGACTCCTAGTCCCATGCCCCGAATAACTGCACCCCACACAGATGGGGAGATCAGGCTCAGAGAGGAGAGGTGACTTGGCCAGTGGAGAAAGCCTGAGGCTCTCACTCCAAAGTCCTGTCCCTCCACTTCTCTCTTCCCTGGGTCTGAACTCACCCTCACCCCAACATCAGGAATTTCATAACTGTTCTCTGTGTCATTTCTCTCCTTCCTGCCACCCTCCCCCTCCCATTCATTCCAAATTTTACCCCCTGGTTTTACACTCATCTTCCCTCCTGATTCACAGCCTCCCCTCCCGCCACTTCACTTCCTGCTCCTTCATACTGGATAAGGGTGTTTTAGAACCCTGGCTCCCAAGTCACTCACATCAGTCCTGAGCTTGGTCCTGAGCGTCGAACCCACCCCCTCCAAGCCCACATCGACTGCCCCACTCTTGGTGAGCCCACTGGGCTATGCCCCAGCTCAGGCCTGATGGGAGGGGTCCAGGAGATAAAGTCAGGAATGTGGGAGCTTCCTGGATGTCTCACTGCTGCCTGCAATTATGGGCTAAATGGCTCTTCTGCTTGGTGAAAGCGCTGCTCCCAGGGCTACCTTTTAACTCCTCTTCGTGGCCTGTTACCTGTTATTTCTCTGCCGGGTCTGCAAGTTGGAAGATGTCAGGGAACAGTCAACTCCTCTGCTGGGCCTCCCACCTGGCGTCAGTGTTCTGGAACACTGGTTTGGAGTGGCGATGGTACCAACCTGCGTGCCATACAGAGCAGGGAGGCTGGGCTGGGCTTCTCACAGCAGCTTGAGCTCCCCAAACAAGGCACGCTGAGGAGAGGGAAAAGGAATTCTGGCCAGCCCACCCTCCCTTCCTCCCAGACAGTCTTTTTATCTCAGATGGAAAGGGTGAGGGCTGATGCCTCTGAGCACTGCTTGTGTGAGCCCCATGCTGGGAGCAAGCCTGGGGGAGGAAGAGAATTGCTCTGGGTCACTCTCTATTCCAAACAGAGGGCCAGACACCAAACAGGTGACACATGCATTTAATAGACACATTTCAGGGAGGGAACAGAGGGAGCACTTGCTCTCAGCAGGGCACTTATAAACACTATGACACCGGCCGTGACAACATGCCATTGAGACTGGCTCCCCAGCCTCTGCATCTGGAGGGAGGGAGGGAGGTAGAAGCTGGAGGAGGACTTTCCAGCTGCCTGGGGCTCGCAAGATAGGCTGAATGAGAGCCTTGGGAGAGAGCAGACGTTGGTTTCACATATGTAGCAGACAAGTGCTGCCGGCAGTCTGGGCACTGTCGGGGGAAAAGCTGGTTCAGGCCTGGGAGTTGGTGTAGCCAGTGCTCCAGGCTCCTAGCAGCACAGGTGTACCTTGCAAGGGTAGAGGAAGGAGGAAGGAGGAGGACCCAGGTATCCAGGTGTGACTGCAAACAGGCCTCAAGGCAGGGGAGAGGGAGCCGTGCAGCTCACTTAGTGCTTGTAGCTCTTCCGGCTAGAGGATGTGGTGGAGACAAACTTGACGCTGGAACCACTGCCCCCTAGGCCCCTGCTGCTGGCGGCACTGAAGCCAGAACCTCCCAGGCCTGCACCCAGGCTATGCCCGCCACTGGTGGTGAAGGAGTAGCCGCTGCCCCCACCAAGGCCCAGGCTTCCTCCTCCAATGCCGCTGCTGCTTCCATAGCCACTGGAAACCGTGGAGGTGACCACAGCTGCAGGGAAGAGAGGAGGTGTAGTCAGATCAAGTGCAGATCAAGAGCTGGGAGTGTCAGGGCCTGTGCCCTGGAGTCTTTGGGTGGGGAAGGGGTGGTCTCATCAGCCAGCAGTTTGCCTCCTTCCAGTGTCCCCTGCTTTGTGAGATCACTGCCATGTGCCTTGGCCTGTGTTCCTGAGCTGTAGCGCCAGGAGGCTGGAATGGCTTCCTCTTCCCCTTCCAGAACCTACTGGAGCCCTCTCCTCCTGGAAGCAGGTCGGTCCACCTGCTTTCCCTTTGATCCTCCTCCTGTGCCATCTAGTCCTGTCTCCCTCTCTGGGCCTGACTCCAGAGTTTCCCTTCCTTCTGGAAGCTCATGGCAGGAGGGGCCCACTCCTCTTCCCTCAGTGTCCCCCAGCCCCACACTCAGAATCCCAGAGGAGGGGCTAGAATATTCTTGATGGACAAAGTGACAGATGAACCTGTTGGTCAGTCCACTCTGCTCCTGTTCTCCTTCCAACCAACCTGTTCTCTTAACCCATCCCCTTACGCTTTCTAGCACCCTACTTAGGGTCTTGTGGAAAATAAATTTTAGAAAAATGGACTCCATTGTGGGATGAATTGTGTCCTTGAAAAACCTATGGTGAAGTGTTAACACTAGTATCCATGAATGCAACCTTATTTGGAAATGGGATAATTCTAGGTCTAACCACGTTTAGATAAAGTCTATAGGGTGGACCCTGATCTAACATGACTGGCATCCATACAGAAAGAGGGAAGGCATTCATCTGAAGCCACAGACAAACGAGGACACAGTCACAGAGACAGAGAGTGGAGGGATGCAGCCACAAGCCAAGGAGCACGGAGGATGGACGGCCACTGCCAGAGCTAGGAGGAGGCTGAAGCGGGGCTGGGCCACCCACACTGCCTCTGTGTTCCGAACACCGTCTAGTTTGGAGAGGGGATGGCACCACCCTGGATGACATACAGAGCAGGAGGCTGGGCCAGGCTCCAGGTTTCAGAGGAAGTAGGACCCTGCTGACCCCTTAATTTCAGGCTCCTCAATTGTGAGAGAAGACATTTCTGCTACTTTAAGCCACCTGGTACTTTGTTGCAGCAGCCCTGGGAAACTAACAGACATTGAGGTGTTTTCAAGATAAAAGGAGCTTCAAAGTTATGCTTGAAGGTCTGTCCCCAAAATTAGTTTTGAGGATCTCTGGTGCTACTAGACAAGGGCATCAGGGAAGAAGGACACCGGGGTGGCTAAGAGAGCTCTACCTTCTAGATTCATCGGCTGATATGATCAATTGCCTTTATGAATGCCCACCAAGAAAACCAAACTCACTTGTAGAGCATGAGCCGTAAGAGTCATTTTTGTTGCTCTCATGATGGCAGCGCTGAGCTTTGTGAATGATCACTTCTGTTCTCACCAGCACAGGGCCATGCTGGCTTGCTAATACCTCTCCTGTTTTAGAGCTACTCTACCCAGCTGCCATATTTTATGCTGCCCTCACTGCCTTGGAAACCTCTGGTATCCTTCTGCAGTTATACTCTGCGGAGTTGAGCCAAGCAATGGAGCGTCTTCCCAAACTGTTCGGGAAAGAAGCCGCCTAGTTGGCAATGCTCTTGTCTCCAGCATGAAGGCTCCTTTCAAAGACCCAAGTCAGACCAGGAATTTTCAAAAATCCTGTCTCCATCAAATGCTCACCTCTGAGCTAGGCTTGCAGCTCCAACAGAAAAGGCAGGAGATTCTGGGAGGTGGGAGATGTGGCTGGGATCTTCCAAACCCACTCAGAATGACAACAAACCTCCCTTCACCCCTTCTGTGACACCCTCACTCTCAAAGAGGAAAGAACTGTGACATTAAAGACTCTTTCCTAATATGTATTGCTTTTTAAGGGACTCAAAGCCTCAAACCTTCTCCAAATGAACCCTGTCTGTGAGATCCCGTCTAATGCCTCATGTCTTCACCCTCCTGTAAGCCCACCACATTTCCATTCCCTCCACCTCTCACATTCCAAATGACACAGAAGTATGTCATACTCACAGATGTTAACTGGAGAAACTCCCTCTCCACTCAACCTGATTGGGAAGAGCAGGGAGAAGGAAGGTTACCCATGTGGCTGGCAGCTTACAGACCTTTGCAATGACATTTTTGTAATTGTTTTCAAAGCATTTAAACATACTTTATTATTTTTATTGCAGAAGTAATGCAGTTTGAAATTATTCGAGAACTAGTAGTATTAAAGATAATATTAACAATCGAATAAAACAACGTGAAGTTTGAGGTTCACAGGAACAAAATCTGTAATCTCAGAAATACACTTTTTGGTTTAAACTACTTAGATGCCTTAAGGAAATTGAAAGTAATCTTATGCTGGCATCAACTGGAAAGGAAGGACCTGTCCTCTAACAAGATTTGTCTCTCTACAAGGCACCATTGTCTTGCACTGAGCCAGTGCTGAGCTTATTCCAGGTGTGGAGAGGAGTCTGACTCATAAAAATAACAATAGTAATATCAGTTTATTATTATCTTAGCAACCGAGTAACTTTGCTTTAGCATCTTCAGGACAAAACTGGCATTCATTCATAAACATACTGAGAACCATAACAAGAGCTGGCATCTGTTGAGTATCTGCTACCTATCTCACACCACTCAGTTCTCTCCACAGCCCCATGAGGTGGGTATTATTCACTCACTTTTGTAGAGGGAGAAACAGAAGCTCAGACAAGTTAACTAACTTGCCCATGATCACAAAACTAGATTTGAAGCCAGATTCATCTGATACCAAAGCCTATGTCATGAAACTGAGTGACAGCTAACATTTATTGAACACACTGTGTACCACGTATTGTTCTAAGAGCTTTGTGTGTATTCCCTTATTTTAACCCTTTTAATAACGTGAGCATTTAGAATTATTGTTGCACACATTTTATTGGGTGGAGACACTGAGATGTGGAGAGGTTAAGTAATCTGCTCTTGGCTACACAGCTCATAATGGGCAGAGCACAAAGCTCCCATGAAGCTTTGGGGATCGTATAATCTGACCTTTTCATTTTATCATTGAAGAAACTGAGGGCCAGAGAGGGGAGACTGACTTTCCCAAGGTTATGTAGCTACTTAGGGGTAGATCTGTAAGCCCAAATCCTAGGACTGTTTGTTCTCAGCCCATGGCCTTTCACACCACATTTTGGGAACTACTATATAACCAATTGTCTCCTTCGGTAGAATTCAGTTACTTAGACCTGATCAGGTTCTAGACTTCTTTAGGGGTGCTAACTGTAGTTGCACCTCAAATGATTTCCTAGCCTGCAAGGAAATTACACCTGTATATATATATATATTCGCCATAGTCCAATTCTGACCTGCATTTTCTTCCGGGAGAAGGAACTGCAACAGCCTAAGCCCCTAGGAATGCCCAGGAAGCTGGGGGAGCTCAACTTGCTTTGAGGATGAAGTCAGTATATCTACCTCACCTGCACTCCTCGCCTTCCAGCAGCTTGCGGTAAGTGGCGATCTCCACATCCAAGGCCAGCTTGATGTTCATCAGCTCCTGGTACTCACGCAGTAGCCGAGCCAGGTCCTGCTTGGCTTTCTGTAGGGCCTCCTCAAGGTCTACCAGCTTGGCCCGTGCATCCTTGAGAGCTAGCTCTCCACGCTGTTCTGCATCAGCAATGGCCGTTTGCAAGCTGGAGCACTGTCAGGACAGGAGGAAGCCATGAGTCCTGCTGACAGCCTATGAAGCTGTGGTGCTTCTTGGGGAGGAGTTCTGAAAGATGGCAGAATGACCCAGAAGAAATGAGCATCTGGGGAGCTCTTGGCCCTGCCAAAACCCTACCTGCTTCTTGACGCTGTCGATCTCAGCTCTCAGCCTCTGGATCATCCGGTTCATTTCCGAGATCTCTTGTTTGGTGTTTCGAAGGTCATCTCCATGTCTGCCTGCTGTGACCTGCAGCTCCTCGTACTGATAAAACCACAGCAAACCCAGTCACTGAGTCAAATGCTTGGCCTGGGCACTTGCTGTGCACACAGATTTGTCCTGGGTGCCACAAGCTGGCTCATTCATTCCTGGTCATTCACTCATTCCCCCTGAAGCTTACAGTACATTGGGGGACATAGACGTTAATTGAATTAGCATATTATCAAATGTAGAGTTCCAAACAGAGATAAGTGCCCTTAGGAAATGAACAGGGTCCTGGTAGAGTGTAATGAAGGAATCTGACCTAGATTTGGAAGTGGGGAATGGTGGTCAGGGAAGTCTCTCCAGAGACAGAGATGCTTGAGCTGTGGTCTGAAGGATGAGAAGGAGGGATCTAGGTGCTCAGCTGTGCAGGAGAACATTCCAGACAAAGGAAACAGCCTGCATGAAGACCCAGGGTCAGGGAAGGAGCATGGTGAGTTCTAGGAGTAAGATGTTGATTTAGTCCCTGTCCTTGGGGAGTTCCTGGTCACAGGGCATCTACCCAGACCAATTGTGCCCATGAATTTTGGTAGCCCACCAAATGCCAGTGCTGGAGAAATGGAGGAGATATGGGGGAATGATGTGGGATGGTACAGAGGCTGTGGAAGGCACAATTTTGAAGACTTTGTAAAAGTATTCCCAGTCTCAGGTAGTTCTCAGTCTAATGGCGCATATCCAGGACACATGCATTTAAGAGCAATAATGACACCCTGTCTCCTCCAGCAGACTCAAGTGAAGTCTATGCCCTTCCCTGCCACAAGGAGATCCCCTGCCCGAGTCAAGATCTGTGAGGTTCTTGAAGGTGCTGAATAGCTCAGCTTCCTGTTTCTAGATATACACGGTTAAATTGAACAACCACTGTCGATGGTTGGAATTGACACAAGAGGAATTATTGGCTATCAATTTCAACCACTTCACCTCGGGGTTAAGTGCATCATGTTTCCTCTCAGTGTCAAGGTGCTGCCTCTGCACTGGGGACCCCTGGCCCCTGCCACCCACCTTCCTTTCCACCACATGGCTGACCAGAAGGGACTGAGGCAGTGCACAGAGCAGGGAAAGAGTAGGAATTAGCTTACAGGTGAGCAGCTGCCTGGGGAGGGGTCTGGATTTGGCAGGGAGCTGGTCTCATGGGTCACCTATACCCCTCCAAAGCCAAACTTCTTTGGGGCTATCTGAGCTCTGGGCAGCGGCTGCTTGTGTTTTTCACACCTTCCTCCTCCTGACATAAACTCCCTTGCTCATTCCCGCCTGCCTGCTCCTTATTCAGCCTTAAACCTCTCCTCGCTCCTTGGCAATCTTTTGTCCCTCACAGCTTCCTAACTGGACGAAACCTCCACATCTTCCTGGAATCTTTTTATTCATGCTGTCTTTTCCCTTCCATGATCATCCATTCACTTCATGGTCTCCCAGACCTCGGGTTCTCTGTTTGCAGTTACTCATTTGCAACCCTGTAACCCTCCTTGGCATACAGCAGGAGCTCAGAAAATATATAGAGAGTGCATTAGCCTTTTAGAAACTGCCTCAGGACCATATCTCAGTTGTTCTGGTGTCTCACCCTGCTCCCACCCAGATGTCAAGGAATATGGGGCTGGTGGATGTCCTGAGCTCCCAGCACTGGGCTGACCACGCATTAGTATGTCCAGTTGGGTTTCCACATGCATTTCAAGCTAAGTTTTCATAGCATCAAAGACATGCCTGGTAAGTGAAATAAATGAATGTGTTCACAGGTTTCCTGAGGCCGAGTTAAGTGATAATGTGGGGCCTCAGAGAACACTAACCCTGGAACCTATCATGGAGGTGTCCATGCTCACCTTGGTCTGGTACCAGGACTCAGCCTCGGCCCGGCTGCGGTTGGCAATGTCCTCGTATTGGGCTTTGACCTCAGCAATGATACTGTCCAGGTCCAGGTTGCGGTTATTGTCCATGGATAGCACCACGGATGTGTCACTGACCTGGGTCTGCATCTGGGACAGCTCCTGCAGGACAGCAAACTCAGCATCACCAACGCATAAGAAGGGATCCTAAATCTTCATGGTTGACTACTTGACTATGTCAGGAATCCTTTGTTTGGTGTTCCTGGTAGATTCTCCCAGCTGTTCCCTGGGTATTACCATTCATCCCGGAAAGATCAGTGTGGTAAGAGTCTTTCCCCAGCCTGAATTCTCAAGGCTCCCATCTGTGTGCTTTCCCTGGGCATGAGTGTGGGTAAGCGTCCTCTGAATTGGAATTACATAGATTTGAATGTGACACATGTCTGTTCTTTAGGAGCATCGGGGGACATCTGGAACCCTGCTTCTGTCTGTACAGTGTGACTCTGTCACTTCCTACCTCTCTCTCCCTTTCCACAGACCCAGGTCTCTGCCTTTGGAGGAGTAGCGCCCAGAATGAGGCATCTTCAAAGGGCAAGAAGCCCCCAGACCAATGAGCTGAGGGGCAGCTTGCCTTTAAAAAAAATAATACTTTTCATGGAAGGGGAAGGGAGCTGGCGTGTCTTGATTCCTTGGGAGTATTACCCAATGACCTAGAACTTGGGAATCAGTACTCTCTCCTTGCTAGGTGTTGTCCTGCCATAGGATGAGGGGGTTCAGGGGAGAAGCATCAGAGTGGGGGTAGTTTAGTGTGACAAGGATCCAAGCAGTTCTCTCTGGTCCCCCTACCCGCCAAGCCCCAGCTTAAAGTATGCAGGCAAGATGCCGGGCAGAGGCACTGAGTGATGACACAATACACCATCCTTTTCTTTCCAGGCTCCAGACCCAGGAGAGACAGAAATACTTGCAGACTCTTACTGCGTCAAAGACTGAGTGGAGGAAGTTGATCTCCTCAGGCAGAGATTTGACCTTGGCCTCCAGCTCCACCTTGCTCATGTAGGCAGCGTCCACATCCTGGAATGACAGCACAGGAAGGTCCTCTGAGTCTGCAGCCCCAAGCACTTGGTCCGAAAGAAGCTGAGCAGATTTCTCTCTAGCCCATCTAGTTTGGATTTTAGAAAACTCTGGGTCTGGGGGATTTGGGGTTGGGGATGAGTGATTACTGAGAACTGGGAGCTTGAGTTCCCGAGCTCACAGAAACCCAAGTAGAGCTAATGGGGCCATCAGCGTAGAGGGAGCATGTTGGCAGGTTTGAGCTCTGCAGATATTCTCAAGGTTGATGTGACATTTCTTGGGTGGCCCAAGGGTCAGGTTACCCCACACTCCAGATTCCGTTTTAAACCTTCTCCTTTGAGAGGCAGCTCACTCACCTTTTTCAGGGCCACAAATTCATTCTCAGCAGCCGTGCGTTTGTTAATTTCATCTTCATACCTATAAGGATAGAGGAGGGGGTGTGCTGTTGAGCAAGTTTGCTTTGAACTCTTCCCAGGCTGGTGTAGCAAGAGTTAAGAGCCCTCAAATCCTTTCCAGCTCTTCCGCTGACCTGGGCATAACTTTGGATGATTCACTTAACCTCTATTTCTCCCTCTATGAAAGGGGGATAATTTCTTCTGCTAGTTTTTAAAAGACTTTTCTAAGACTAGAAGGTGAGCCTGGAACTTAAAGCAATAGAAAAATATATGTATGCAACTCCATCTTTGGATAGACATGCAATGCTAGTCTTTAAACTGTTTTTCTGTCTCAGGTGTCTACTGAAATTGTGGAGTAAACTTTATCTGTTCAGGAGACTGTTTTAGGTACATTTTGATATATTTTCACTGAACCTCAGGGTGCCCCTGAGAAGTGTGCTTTTTCTAAGTAGGGGTAGCTCAAGCTCAGAAATCAGGGCAAGCTGGCTAATGGGTTATCCTGGGCCAAATTCCTTCACCTGCTACAATCTGGATGATGTGCAGTCAACAGTTGCCCCCCACCCCAAGGAAGGTCAGATTGCCTCATTTAAACTCTTTCTTGCTACCTCTCTCCACCCCACAGTGAATGCCATCTTGGAAACGCAAACCATCTCAATAATTGAGCCCATGTCCAATGGAATTTAATAATGGGCTGACTGTGAAATCAGATTATGCTTTCTAGAGTTAGCAGCAATGTTTTATTGGATGATGCTGATGTCTCTTTGCAGTCATGTGGGCAAATAGGAATAGGATCGCTGTCAATAGTGATGCACAAGGTGAAGGTCCCTTTGTTACCCCACACAGTGCTGTCTTCACCTTGTGGGATAATGGCTGCAGTCCCAAAGCTCCCGGCTGATACTGGCATTTGCTCCTTTTCACCTCTCTGGTCCTCATACAAAGGAGCCCTGAGATGGCCATGTGTAGCCAGAAGCCAGTCTCCCACCTACCTGACTTTGAAATCTTCCACGACGTCCTGCATGTTCCTCAGTTCAGCTTCAAGCCTGCCCCTCTCGGTGGTGATGCTTTCCAGCTGCCGTCGGAGCTCACTGATGTAGGAATCAAAGAGGGGCTCCAGGTTCTGTCTCACGGTCCTGGAGCCCTGCTCCTGCAAGAGGGCCCACTTGGTCTCCAGGACCTTGTTCTGCTGCTCCAAGAACCTCACCTGGAGGGAAGAAGAGAGCATGAAACCTTGAGAAGTTGGAGAGGCAGAGTCAGACACTCCTATTAATAAGGAAGAGAAGAAAAAGATATATATTTTTCACCTGGCACCCACTGGCAATAGTGTAATTGACAACTCCAACCCAAAAAGAGGCAGTCCATGAAGCTCCCACAAACTCCCTAGGGCTTGCATAGGATTCGGGTGGTGGGTCCTAGAGGCCTTTGTAGGGAGCTGCAGTGTTCTCAGGTGAAGTTTCTCAACACTACCTACTCTGGGTTAGGGTAGTTTGCTGAGCAGCAACTCTCCTGTGGAGAATCAACTAAACTCGTCCTTTGGTGTTGACTGAACCAGCCCATGTGGCTCCAAAAGAGAGGAAATTTCTACCAGGTCCTGTGGGTCAAGCTGGCCTGCAGGAAGGGCCTCAGCCCCTGGGAGGCCTTGCTGAACAGCGCTCATTCCCACAGTGGGATTGTTGCATGATTGCTCTACCCGCATGGGATGGCCCTTCCAAGAGCTTATTCGATCCCAAACCCAAGGGTGTGGATGAAGCCCTTGGCTCACCTTGTCGATGAAGGAGGCGAACTTATTGTTGAGGGTCTTGATCTGCTCACGCTCCTCGGCCCGCACCCGCTGGATGGTGGGGTCGATTTGCAAGTTGAGAGGAGTCAGGAGACTCTGGTTGATGGTGACCTCTTGGATGCCTCCAAGGGTGCACACAGGGAAGCTGGGGCCACTGAAACCTCCTCCAACTCCACCCCCATAGCCAAATCCACTGCTGACTCCAAACCCACCACCTGCCCTGCCACCAAAGCCACTTCGGAAGCTGCTGCCGCACCCACTGATGGAGACCCGCTTGGTCCCCCCCAGGTTGTAGAGGCTGCGGCTTCCGAAGCCGGCCCCAGCACTGCTGATCCTTCCTGGGCCCCCACTCCCCACTGCAGAGCTGGCCACAGAGACAGAGCTGAAGCGGGAGCGGCCAGCTGCTGGGGTGGTGGTGGAGGTGGTGCTGAAGCCCCTGCGGCTGCTGGTCTGGAAGGTGATGGAGGACTGCCGAGACATGGTCGGTGAGGAAGGCCGGCGAGAAGGCACCTGAGGTGGGCTGGTGTGGGCAGTGGAGAAGACAGGTGGCTGGAGGGCCCTGGGTTCGTGGCTTTTATGAGCATCCTGTGGAGGCGGGACACCGCTAATGGAGAGGGCCTTCTGATGGCATCCCCTGGGCATCCGCCAACCCTGAGCTCACACTCGGCACCCCTTGGGAAATGGTGTAAGGGCCACTGGCTCGTTCCCTGGCACCCCCTCCCCCTCCCCCCAACATGCAAACTCCTTTCCAGTTGCAACTTGATCAGCAGATGAGTAAGAAGCAAGTTAATTGCTTTCCATCATGTGCTAATCATGCATCTTATAAAGGACTCAGAAAACACTGCCTCATTTCTAAACCGCTTTCTTAGGCCTGGGACCAATTCCCTCCTGTCCAAACATCTTGTGTCAATACAAGCGACTGCGCTGCACTGTTTCCTTGATGCGCTTCCTATTCCGGAAGCGTTTTCTCAGCAGCTACTGCCCGCTTCCCCAAGCCCCATCAAGCTGTCCTTCCAGACCTTGAAAGTCCTGCTCTGTAATCATCTTTCTTAGGAATCTGCCCCATTTTGATTGCCCCTTTATTCTGCTCTGAAGCTTTTGTGTCTATTGTGTAGATCACACATGGTTTTCCGGAGTGTGAGTGTGCCTATACCCTGCCCACTGCCAGCCAGCACTATGTCTCCTGGGGAGAGAGGTTGTGAGAGGAGGAAGATTTGAGTTTGAATCTCAGACCTGCTCATAGTTGTGGGACCTTGAGCAAGTCATGAAACTTTTCTGTGCCTCAACTTGCATGTCTGTAAAATGGGGTTTGTGATGAATATTCACGTGTGAAAACTTTCGCAATGCCTGGTACATGTAAGTGCTTAGTAAATGTCTATTAAGGCGTCCCTCCTTCTGATACATCAAGTAATATTAAGGAAGTGCCTATCGTGTGTCCATCCTGTGAGTAGCCCTGTGGGAATTCAAAAGAAACACAAGCACATTATTTATCTTGACAAGCTTGTGGCCCTGTTGGAAAGACAGAACTGTACAGGATGGTGTACCATGAAGCATCACCTCCAAGCTGCTTTTGAGGCTGCCTCTCCCAGAATTCTCCCAGCCAGGTCCCTCCTCCTTCTGAGGACCAAGAATTCCCAGCCCTCCATTCCTTCATCAAAAGAACTCCAATGGCTGCACCTAGTAGAGGATTCATTCTTTCCCTTTTTCTCCAGTTAAGCTTATAGACTGTGCCCTACAGTTTCCACTAGTCTACAAACTGCAAAGAAGACTTCGAGGTACCTTGTCCCACTTTGTTCTGCATCTCACTGCCCGTCTCTACCATGGGAAGAGTCAGATCAAAACATTGCTGAATCTTCTTCTTCTTTTCCTTGAGACAGGGTCTCACTCTGTCACCCAGGCTGGAGTACAGTGGTTCAATCTCGGCTGACTGCAACCTCTGCTTCCTGGGCTCAGGTGATCCTTCCACTTCACTCCTCGAGTAGCTGGGACTACAGGTATGCTCCACCATGCCTGTCTAATTTTTTTTTTTTTTTCACTGTTTTGTAAAAACTGGGTGTTGCCATTTTGCCCAGGCTGGTCTTGAATTCCTGAGCTAAAGTCATCCATCCTTGGCCTCCCAAAGTACTGAGATTTCAGGTATAAGCCACCTTGCCTGGTCTGAATCTCCTTTTATCTTGCTAATCACTTGCTTCTTGCTGTGGTTTTGAAGGCTGGGAGAGTAAGAGAGGAATTAATCAGCATTCAGTCTCCATTTCATGGATGAGGGCACTGAGCCCAGAATGGCTAACTGGGCAGACAGACCCACAAGAAGCAGAGCGAGATTCCATGGTCTTCCCACAAAGGTGTCCTTTCAGGGGCACACCGGGAACCAACATTTGGCAGACGTTCTCACCCGCCTGGAATGGCAGTTTGGCACTTGGAGCGGCAGTTCTTTGTTCTCCAAGTTGTTTCCTCCTTGGGGCTGAGGCCAAGGGGTAGGCCTCTCCCCCATCTAGAGATTATTTGGGAGTCTCAGTTTCCACAGGAAAGGTATGATTCATAGCTTGTGTTGATACAGGCCAGGAAGAGCAGAGGAGTTCCCTCACCTGGATCCATTGCCGGCCCCAGCCAGGGTGGTGCATGGCTCTCAAGTGGAAAGAATAATTATGTTTGTTTTCTGTACTCTTCATTGCATGATAATCTGGCCCCCAGAAGAAAGGACACTTGTTTCCTGAGCTGCATCGAGGAAACCTTTGCAGAGCTTTCCACAAAACAAAGGCCTTGGAGGGCCTGGGCGTGGGGAGTGGCTTGGCTCATGCTCCGGGGAAGAGAGGCCTGCAGCCTTCTCTCACCATGCTTCCCACGTGGGAAGCTAGCTCCAGGCTGCCATTCCTTTCTTTCCCAGGTCCCCTGCTGGGACCCTCTTCCCAAGCACTTCATCTCATTCTGTTTCCCTTCTGGTTTTTCTCAGCCGTTGCCTCTTGCCTGGGGCTGCTCATTTATTCCTTTCCTCCTCCCTCCTCTAGTTTTTCCAGGGCTGTTGTTTCTGAAGCTAGACGGTCTTATTCACAGGCTTTGCTGAGTTAGATTGAAATAGATCATGCACCTTCCTTCCTCCTCCACTCTCTCTTCTGTGACCTCTGACCTACACAGTGACCTTTATCCTCGTGGTCAATATCTAGAAGAGTGCCTGGAACACCTGACCTTTCTGATGACGTGTGTCCCCACCCTTTTAAAAATCTCAAAACTCAGAGATTCTTAACACCTTCTTTGCTTTCTGCCAAGGAAGGTATTTTTGTTTTTAACCTCTCTGTAATTATGTTTAAAACTCATCCCTAAGAAGGCATCGAAGATGAACTGGGTCCAGCACTACCCCTTAACGCTATTCCCTGGAGTGCCTGTGTCTGGCATGCGCTTTGATATGATGTTTTTCTGGTGGTCTGAGTGTTAGTCCATTTTCTTCCCAGCTCTAACTAGCCTCCTCACCACCCTAAATAGAATTGTGGTAGAAGTTGGTGCGATTCAGGTCATCTAATTTAAAGAAAAACTATATATTCCTTTTTGTTCTCCATTCTGCAGCCTCTCTAGTTCTGTATTATTGGTTCCATCTGAGAGGAGTTTTCTTGAGCTTGGAGGAGTGCTGGATTCAAGAGTCACAGAGTATGTTCTGGTGCCTGAGGCCGGGAGAGGCAAACTCTTCAATTTCCCTGTTCTCTGCCCATCCTGCTCAGGGCAATCTCCATCATCCTGGAAGGAACTCTAAGGTCCTTGGAGGGTGGTGGATCCCAGGAGGCAGGGCCAGGTGGTGATCAGGGCTATGGAGGAGGAAAGGAAGGTGGAGAGATGTCTTTCCACAGATGAGGAGTGGCGAATGCACCAGGGAGCTTTGGCTTCCAGCCAGGGCAAGGCCACCAGGGTTAAAGACCATGGGGCAGCAGGGGTTACCTCCCTAGAGCAGGCTGGCCTGAATTGTAGAGCCAGGGCCCCGGGTACAGCATCTGAAGACCTAGGCCACAGCCACCCACTCCCAGTTCCTCGACTGCTAGACTTCCCAGACTTCTCCTGCTCTCTGCGGAGTCCTGGCTCTAGTGAGTAATCATTGATTAGCATCTATGATGTGCCAGGCACTCGCTGATCTAGCACAGGAGATACAGCAGTGAAGAAAGCAGCCACAACTGTCTTCCCTCCTGGAGCTTATATGGAAAGAGGAAGGAGCAGAGGGGTTTTAGAATGGCAGGCACAACCCAGGTCTCTCAGCTGACACTCTCACGGGCCGAGTGTGGAGAAGGTGATTCTGTTGTGATGGCACCTGAGACGTGCTGGCCAGAGACACTTTGCCATCGTCACTGTTTGTGCTGTGGTAGCTGCACTTCCTCAGTGTTTGGTGTGCCTGACAGGCACTGCCCAGCCTTCCTGGGATCTTCCACCTCACAGCCCCCTTTGTGCAGCAGCAATAACTGTTCCCCAAAGGGCACTAAAGGTACCAGTGGATCTGAAGAAACTGTTAAGGTCCAGGACTTGGGACATCCACTTGCAAATGGCCACATTCACCTGATCTGCCCCTGTCCACTGTGAACACAACGGCCACTTCACATGGGCCCAAATTTGATGGGCAGATGCAGAGCCTGTGCAGGTAGGCAGACAATCTCCCCACTCAGTCCATTCCAGCAGGAAAGTAGTGGGCTCTTTTCATTCAAACTCAGGCTTAAGAAAGTGTGATGAAACTGTCCTGTCCCTCCACAACCCAGCCCTTCAGACACACCCAACAGATGAGCACGTACAAGGTAGACACACAGACAGACACACATGTCTTCCGAGCATTCATAAAACAGCAATCTGCACACAAGTGTGGTGCTGCCTGGGTGCATCAGGATACAGAAGTGAAGGAGCAGAATTAGACTTTAAAGCCTGGAGGAGCCCTGAGATGAGGAAACTCAGACTGGGAGAAGAGTTGTTGAAGGCCACACAACTCTTTGGTAGCTGGGCCAGAACTCCTGATTCCTTCTGCTGCCTGACATTAGCCCTGAGGCCCCTCTATGTTAGAGAGCACAGCAAGAAACCTCCCTGGACCTAGGAGGCACAGGCAGGGCCCTGCTGGAGGGAGGGGGTTGGTGCGATACCAGCCTCTCAGGGGCCCTCCCAGCGCACCCCAACGGAAGGAGACTGGAGAATTCCCGGTGTGTGTCTTGGCTGTTCACCTCCAGCCTTTTTTCTTTCTTTCTTTCTTTTTTTTTTGAGACAGGGTCTGGAGTGCTGTGGCACAATCATGGCTCACTGCAGCCTCAACCTCCCAGGCTCAAGTGATCCTCCACTCTTGGCTTCCCAAAGTACTGGGACTACAAGTGTGAATCACTGTGCCTGGTTCCTCCAACCTTGTTTGTTCCCAGGATTGGGTTGCTTCCTCCACCAAGTCTCTCTGTGTCTTGTGCTGGGAAGAAGCTGCCACACAGGGACACTGCAGGGAGGGGAAAGTGGGGAGAAAAAGGAAGCTGCTCCAGTTCTTCCTCGGGGTGGGAACCCAGAGACCCTCTCTGAACTGAGGAGCGCAGGACCTAGAACCAGCCTGGTGAACACTGGCATGGAGCCCCAGCCTGTGTGTGTGGGCTCAGGGGCTGGTGAGGGTTGGGGGTGTATGTCACCCGATGGGACGTCTGAGCTGAAAGCGGCAACCTTGTGCTGGGCTTGGCACTACCTCAGTGTCTCATAACTTGGACCTCCTGAAAACTCTTCCCTCCTTCTTGCTTGCCAGCTGCCTTCCCTCTCCAAGTTGCATCTGAGAGACATATCTGACACGAACCTTCAAACAAGCTGCCTTTGCTCAGCATTTATTCCTTCAAGAAATATTTGTTGGGAACCTAGGACATGTGAGGCACTGAGATACAGCAGTGAGGGAGGCAAAGTCCCAGCATGGTAACAAGGAAATGGGTCATTAGGAGAGGCTGTCACTTTAGCGGTGGGTGCAGGGTACAGATGGGGAGCTCATGACACCTGTGAGGCCATCTGCCCCTCAGTGGTCAGGCTGTGGCCATGTGGCCTGGTGGCCAGGCCTTTGCTGGTCACTGCAACTCCAGAAGAGCTCAGGAAGCACACTTTATATACGTCCCATATTTCTTGGCTGAGGAGTATGAGGCCCAGAGCATGACAGGAGGCTTAGAGTAAAACTGTAATAGGACAGTTGTCTCCTATCCCCCAGCATGGTGTTTACTCCGTGCCACGCTGATCCGTGTGCTGGGGCAGATGGTAAGTGTCCTCCAGGAGTCTCACCCACTGGGGGCTTGCTGGGCTGTGGGGAAGATAGAGACACATGTGAAACAGACATCATGTAAAATGTTATATAACAGAATTTTAAAATATAGGCCAGGTGCCATGGCTCATGCTTGTAATTCCAGCACTTTAGAAGGCTGAGGTGGGCAGATCACTTGAGCCCAGGAGTTTGAGACCAGCCTGGGCAACATGGCAAAACCCCATCTCTACAAAACATACAAAAATTGGCTGGGCATGGTTGTGTGCCCCTGTACTCCCAGCTACACAGGAGGCTAAAGTGGGAGGATGACTTGAGTCCTGGTAGGTTGAGGCTGCAGTGAGCTGTGATTGTGCCACTGCCCTCTATCCCTAGTGACAGAGTGAAATACTGTCTCAAAAATAAAAAAATAAATCAATGAAACTCAGATGGTGAGTGGTGCAGTGTCTTGATGGGCCACGAGGGCTTCAGAGGATCCTTGCTCTCCTGCTGGCTCCTGATGCCCCAGCCCCATCTCGGGCACATACAGGAACATGGTGTGAAGGAGTGCCAAGCACAGGAGGGGAGGCCGAGGCAGCTGGCTGGGTCTAAACATTTCCCACTGATAAATCAGAGTGAATCCACCCACAGACGCTTCAGATAGAATCGCTGAATGCATTCCTGCACTGCCCGTGTAAAGCTGTGTCCGACGCGAGGCATCCGGGAAACACACGTAAACATACACGGTTTACTTGTGTGTTTCCATGACAGCTTCTGCAACTGTGGAGCTGTGTTTTCCATGATCATGGGAGGACAGGTCCCTTGGGCACCCAGTCTTGGCCTAGGAATTCCTGCTTCATTCTGAGCTGCATGACACTCAGCTGACCTGTAGGCACTAAAGATGAGGATGGTGACAATGACAGTGAGGTAGGGAAGCCGAGAGCCATCATGCTGGGCCTGACCGACTCAGTGTAACTGGAGAACAGAAACCTCCTGCTCTGCTTTGAGAGAGGTAGACATTTGAAAGCCCCGACGAAGAAGAATGAAAAATTAGAGCACATGACTCACTATTGCCAAACAATTAGTCTCTCTGAAGAAAGACTCGGCAGAGGGCTCTTCCAATCAGCCGGCTCTCTTTGTGTGAGTTCAAAGTGCAAATGATTGGCATGTCACTTTCAGGAGGACTTCCAGGGTGTAAAACCAGATATGTTACTGGAATGTGATGAGTAAGATAGTTCCCACTGAATAGAACAGGGCTGTGTCTGTGATGCAGGTTACATCTGAGGAGCCAGGACATCGCTCTCCTCCCTTTCCAGAAGAGGGTAAAAAAGGCCCAGAAGCCCAACGGGCAGATGCCCGTGAATCTCTGCATGAACCTACCTGTGGGTATTCTGGCTGTGCTCCCATCCGGGCCACAGTGAGAGACACAAATTCCTTTTAAAGGAAATGCCTGAAAGTGCTTTTCATTCACCCCCTAGCACTGGTTTATGAAGCAAGAGTTAGCCAACCTGGGGCGAGTGCAGAGGCGAATGAAAATGACAAATGAATTGGGAAATATGAGGTGGGAGCAAAGGGGAAAGGAACTATGACAGGAGACCAGTATGCTTCTTTGTTGTGGCTGCTTTTACCATCAGGGAATAAACTTGTCAGCAAGAAGGATTCAATGAAGGACTTCTACGTTCTAATGGTGAGCAGGAAAATATGCTTTTAAGGGAGGTTGTAGAGATTTCTGCAGATTCTTTCTATAATGATTTAGAGGCTGTGATTCTGCAATAAATGAAGGTTTTAAAAAATCTCTAAGATAAGCACCAATACTCTCTACCCTGATAATGCTCTTCAGGCATCATGGTATTTATGGATTCAGGATAGAAATAGGGTTTTCCTGCATCTTTCAACATTTCCCCTGGAAGGTTCATGCCCACAGAGCCTCTCTGAGGTTGGACCTACCGTTGCTCATGTTCCGTCATTCTTTGCATCCATTGCCCTTGCCTCTTGGTTTACATGGAGTGTCTGTTCATGCGTGTAGTTCTGGCTCTGGCAGGTGAGAGGAATTTTTCAAAGCTAGGCACGTAATTCAGTGGAATTCAACATGTATCAAATAATGTACTTACCCTCCTTTAATTCTTTCTGAAATATTCGGGACCTTGCTACAACACAGGTAATCAGAAACTGTATTGCTGAGTGACTTTGCTGGATTACTGAGTGACATAGAGCACCTGTGAACAAAGAATGAGTTTTTGAAGACATTTTCCAAGTCAAAGGTAACACAGGCTAAAGGCAGTCACATTTCACTCATCGCTTTCTCATCACCAAGGAATGAACAAGAAGTCAGAGTAGGGGAGATAAAGCTTCAGAGACTAGTATAGGCTCCCAGGGGGAGGGAAGATAAAAACACAGCTTGGAGGGAGTCCAGAGCTGGGGGAGGAGAGAGCAGTTGGCCAAGCCAGCTTGGGGGAAAAACAGACATTCCTCTTTCTCCCAATGTGGGCTGGAATTTCCAGGCTAAAGGGTGAGCATTGCACTGGCTGACATCACTGTCCAGCAGATGCCTGGTTTACGTGAGGAGCCAGCTCCTGCATCTGCTCTTTGTACCCAGGGCAGTAGCTTCTTCACTAGAGGGCAGGCAAAACAAGGAAAGACAGGAGGAGTGGGGAAGGTGGTCAGTCTCATCATGTTCACAGGAGCAGCACTCTCCCTCCCTTCTGGGGCCAGAGTGGGAGGTGATGGAGCCGGAGGAGTCATCGAATAAGACCACACCTTCCTAGCATTGCAGGAGGGCAGAGATCCTAAGATGAGGCAGGTTGTTCCTTGGATCCTGGCTCTCCCTCTTACTCATTATGTTACTTAACTTTTCTGAGGCTTGGTTTCCTCATCTTTAAAATGAGGATAAAATTTAGCAAGGCACCTGGGTACAAGATCAAGGTACAGAAATCAATCATTTTAATGCACTCCCTTTAAATAATTAGAAAACATAATGAAGAGAAAGGAGTTGTAATTCATAACACAAGAACTCTGAGATACTGAGGGATACCTAACAATAAGAATAACAACAAAATGCACAAGAATAACTAGAAAACATTGAAGACAAACAACCTGTAGGACTTGCTGCATCAGAAACCAACATGTAAGTAACAGAACAAACATCACTAAGATGGCAGAATAGAAGTTAACCTGCTCAATAGCACCCTACAACAAGAATTCTGCACCTATCCAGTCAAAAGTCTCCCCGCTGAAGCTTCCAGATTCAGACATCATTGCACATCCTCAAGCATCAAGGATGTTCAGGGAAAAGACCTCACCAAACAGACAAAACAAGGCATCAGAGACTGACCCTAAAGTAATAGAGAAACCAACGTGTAATATAAAGGTCTAGTAATCACAGTTGTATGAACGGACAAAGAGATCAATGAAACGGAAGAAAAAATGTATGAATTCAGCATGTCATAAAAGTGGTATTTCAATAGGGGAAAAAGTAGGATGTTTATTCTTATGTAGCAGAGAAGTACGGAAAGGAAAATAGCAATTACCCAAATTCACACTCCTCACAATTAATCACTGTTAGTATTTTATCCTGTTTGTTTCATCCTTTTTTCCATGTTAACATCTTTTGATAAATTATAGACGTAATAAATACAGCATTCTTTAAAAACAATCTGCAGCTCAAACTCCTGGCAAGATGGTGAACCAGCTGGGGCTGTAATCTCCCTCCCACAGGATGAATCCTGAGAAATTGTAGAAACACATGAAAGGTACAGATGCTAGGAACCACGAACCAGAACCTCACAAATGAAGACACCCCAGGGGCGCCCAAGTCTGTGTTGAGCTGATACGGGTTGGGGCAGCTGAGTAGAGCTAAGGCCTGAGGTGACAGTGAGGAGTGGTTTAGAAGAAGGGTCTTAAGCTTTGTCCTTGCCTTTTGTCTGCCCCTTACAGGAGAAATCCAAAGCACCAGCCCACTCACCTGTGTCCTTGTCTGTGGTTCAGTATAAAGGAGGTTGACTTCATAGGCAGGGTTGCTAGATTTAGCAAATAAAAATACAGGGTGTGCAGTTTAGACTGAATTTCAGATTGGCAACAAATAATTTTTTTTAGAATAAGTATGTTTCATACAATATTTGGGACATATTTAGACTATGAGTTTTTGTTGTTTATCCGAAGATCAACTTTAACCGGGGGTTGGGTGCAGTGGTTCGTGCCTGTAATCTCAGCACTTTGGAAGGTTGAGGTGGAAGGAGTACTTGAGCCCAGGAGTTTGAGACCAGCCTGGGCAACATAGTGAGACCCTATCTCTACACAATTTACAAAAAAGAAGAAATTAGCTGGGTGTGGTGGTGCATGCCTGTGGTCACAGGTACTCAGGAGGCTGAGGCAGGAGGGTTGCTTGAGCCCGGGAAGTCCAGGCTACATGGACCCATGATTGTACCAATGTACTGCAACCTGGGTAACAGCGAAACTCTGTCTAAAAAAAAAACAACCAAAAACAAAACAAATTTAACTGGGCATCGTCTATTTTGTCTGGACAACCCTGTTCACAGGTGACTGGAATACCTGCTCAAAGTCTTAAGCCAGCTGGCATCTAATTGGCCTCTTAGAGTGGGGTAAGCCTCTGGACTTCACTCGAGGCTGGTGAGGGAGCCTGCCAATAGCCTGCTGTCCTGGAGCTTTTCACCTGGGGAGGGAGAATAGACTTTGCCTGGCACACTGGGAAGCTGTCCTAACATGGCAGTTCCTACTCTCTGCTTCCACCATGCCTTTGACTTCCAACCCTAGACTGCTGCAGTGATAGAAAGAGAGGGGGTCACTAATTCCCCAATGTCTTCTCCAGCTCCAAAGTTTCTGCTAATGACCTGCTCAGCAGCAAAACCCTTGCCCACCCACAGACAACCATGGGAAGAAGGCCAGACCTCAACTGCAGTAATGACCCATGGGAAAGGAAGGGTCTCTGCTGTGGCATCAAATGGGCAAAATATGACCATAAATGAAAGGGTTATTGTTGTTCTTCTGGAAGTTTCCCTCACTTTATATTATTCTGATCACAGATAAGACATGATTAGCCAGATTCTAGAATAAGCTTGTGTAAACATGGCCTAAAAGATAGAGAGTCTGTTTCCGTCTAAAAGTAAAAATTACAACCCTGATGTTGATATCTAGTCAATTTGAATGAACCTCCAACCATCAATTTTTGCTTGTCAAAATTATCATGAAAGTTTACAGTTAAAATGTGTAGACCAGGTGCGGTGGCTCACCCCTGTAATCCCAGCATTCTGGGAGGCCGAGGTGGGTGGATTGTGAGGTCAGGAGTTTGAGACCAGCCTGACCAGCATGATGAAACCCCGTCTCTACTAAAAATACAAAAATTTATAGCCGGATGTGGTGGGATGTGCTTGTAATCCTAGCTACTCGGAAGGCTGAGGCAGGAGAATTGCTCGAACCCGGAAGGCGGAGGTTGCAGTGAGCTGAGATTGTACCACTGCGTTTCAGCCTAGGTGATAGAGCGAGACTCTGCCTCAAAAAAAAAAAAAAGTGTGTGTGTGTGTGTGTGTGTTTTCATCCTATCATCAAGTGAGGAACTCCCTTAGCCTTCTTCACCCAGGCTAGAGTGCAGTGGTGCAATCACAACTTACTGCAGCCTCAGACGCCTTGGCTCAAGTGATCCTCCTGCTTCGGCTTCCTAAGTAGCTAGAACCCCAGGTGTGCACCACCATGCCCAACTAGTTTTTAAATTTTTTGTACAGGCAGGGTCTGGCTATGTTGCCCAGGCTGGTCTCACACTCCTGGGTTCAAGCGATTCCTGCCTTTACCTCCCAAAGTGTTGGGATTGCAGGCGTGAGCCACTGTGCTCAGCCTCCACTTTGATCTGAGGGTCATCTGTCAACATGGACCATGTCATCTCTGCCTGCAGCACCTCAACACAGACTGTAATTTTACAAATATATTCTGTGAATTTATTTTATTGACTTTTTTTGACAGCTTCACTTTTTCTAAGAGTTGTTGAGGTATAATGTACAGTTAAAGTCACTGGTTTTAGGCATACAGTTATATACATTCTAACCAGCCTTTCCCAAGATAAGCTCTCTCTCTTTCTTTTTTTTTTAGATGGAGTTTTGCTCTGTCACCCAGGCTGGAGTGCAGTGGCATTATCTCTGCTCCCTGCAACCTCTGCCTCCCAGGCTCAAGCGATTCTTGTGCCTCAGTCTCCTGAATAGCTGAAATTACAGGTGCACACCAGCATGCCCAACTAATTTTTGTGTTTCTAGTAGAGACAGGGTTTCTCTGTGTTGACCAGGCTGGTCTCAAACTCCTGGCCTCAAGTGATCCACCTGCCTTAGCCTCACGAAGTTCTGGGATTACAGATGTGAGCCACCAAGTTTGGCCCCAAGATGAGTTCTTAAGTTTGGCCCCTGCATCTTTGAGTTGTGTCAAAACCATTCCAACACATAAGGCACTGCATGCCTTTAAATCCATACACTGAGATCTGAGGATGCTCCTTTACTGTATCTGTTAGTTGGAATGATGGATTTTAGAAGTCGTATCAGAGCAGGCATTGGTGGCAAAAGTCCTACTAATCAAAGAGTTGGGGCAAGCACCAGCTTCTTACCAAGTGTTTCTGATCTGCAGGGTCAGTGCAGTGTTTCCCGGGGGTGGGGGGCAGGGAGTGAGGCGGTCTCAGAGATCAGTGTGGGGCCAAGCCACCAAATGATGGGGCTGAAAAATAAAAAATATAAATGAATCTTAGTTATCAGATTATGCTAATCCACATTCCAGAACTTAGCTTCCCTTTCTGTTCTGATGCTTTCTAAAAGACTCCATTTGGGGAAAAAGCCCTGAGTGGCGAAGGCTGAGTAGTTGGTGACCATCCACGGGAGTGTCCAACAGAATCACATAATGTTGACTGATGGAGTAGGTTGTGGACGATGAACTCCTGCCTCATTCTCCGTGGTGACTTGTCGATGGGGAGAGGAGCACGTCCCGAGGATGAGACACCGTTTGTGGTGTGAGAGTGTTTCTAAACCAGATGTGGTCAGAAATACAACCTAACACAGCATGTTCATATTCTCAATCTGCTTTATTCAACAGAACAACAGAAAGCAAAGAGAGCAGAGAAGGCAGTGCAGGAACGCAGACTGCATCAGAGGGTATGTCACACGTCATTCAGGGACGCTGCAAGAGAACATCAGGACAACTGATTTGTCAGATGGAAACTCCTGAGTGTACCTATAATGGGCAAGACAGTTAGCAATTGCAGAGAGGACTCCTCATTTGCAGCTGGACCTAGACTGAGTTTCGGTTCTGATGGGGACATAGGTCATTTTTTTCTTCGAATGATGGCAGACTCATATATCTGTAATAATCTGGGAGCATACAAAGGACATTTACAGGTCTGGGTGATGGTGACTCTTGGCCCGATGATGAGTAACAGGAGCTTGGAGGAACAGGTATTGATGAGAAGAAAAGTGAGGGCATCCCGAGCTCTACATGAGAGAGCAGGGGAGACTGGAGGCCAGGAGAGGACAAGCAACCTGAGGAGAGGGCTCTGCAGCCAGAGAGGAGCCTGAGGACTGTGGGACCGAGAGCTGGCGGCAGCACTTCAGTGCTTGTAGCTCTTCCTGCTGGAGGAGGAGCTGGTGGTGTACTTGATAGTGGAACTGCCGCCTCCAACCGAGCTGAGGCCACCCCCGATGACTCTGCCGCTGCTGGAACTGAAGCCGGCTCCAACGCCAAGACCACTGCCATAGGAGTAGCCGCTGCCTCCGCCCAGGCCTAAGCCACCGCCGACACCGCTGGCGCCTCCATAGCCGCTGGAGACAGTGGACTGTGTCACGGCTGTGGAGGGGAGGGGACAAGGACACAAGAAGACACGGTGAGCTCATCCTGCCAGCCTGAGCCCAGTGAGAGGAGGGCAAGGGCAGGGGAGGAGGGTAAGCAAAGGTACTTACAGATGTTGACTTGTCCAACGCCTTCGCCATTCAGCCTGCGGGGAGGAACACAAGGAGGGTGAGACCTCAGAGAGCCCTTTCCTGGACCAGCACGGGAAGCCTCGGCGGGCAGAAGAGTCCATAGGAAACTCCTCTTTTAGTTTTCTCCCTAGAAGAGCGATTACCGCCATGGGCAGTGCACCCTAAAGTGGTGCTCAGTGCCAGGCACCTTGAAGGGGGACTCAGCTGTTGGAGGAGGTCGTGTCAGTTACTCACCTGCACTCCTCGCCCTCTAGCAGCTTGCGGTACGTGGCGATCTCCACGTCCAGGGCCAGCTTGACGTTCATCAGCTCCTGGTACTCCTTCAGCAGCCGGGCCAGGTCCTGCTTGGCCTTCTGCAGGGCATCCTCCAGTCCCTCCAGCTTGTTCTTGGCATCCTTGAGTGCCATCTCCCCACGCTGCTCAGCATCAGCAATGGCGGCCTGCAGGTTGGTGCACTAGGAGGAGAAAGGAATAGGAAGAACTTGTCGTCTGGTCTTCCAGAGGAGACTAACCCTGGCAGGTTCTTTTCTGGTGAAGAAGGGGCCAGGAACCCAGAATTGATAGTGAATGAGCTCTGACTCTTGCTGTCTAGCCTTTTTACTATCTGTAAACGTGTTATGCCTGGAGTCATATGATAAAATCCTGTGGCCCTTTGTGTTACCTCCCCTGCCTAAAGATGCGGGTGATGACGAATGGAAGATGCCACAGTGGACACAAGACCAAGTGCATTAAGTATCGTTTCCAAAGCAAAACCAGGACCATTTTTGATGATCTTCTCTGCATGCCATGATAATTTGCAAACATTGTCACCTGAGGTGATGAGTTTTCACATGAGGCTGTTGAGACCTTGCCTTCCTCCTGCCTCACATTCGCTCACCCACTTAGGCTGTTCTCTTCCTCACGACCCTGGTTTCTCTTTCTTTTTCACCTTAAATCTTGAGCAAAACTGCAGCAATGTTACACATGCTTTCTGACCTGACAGTTCGCCCAGCTTGGTCCTTTGCAATTCTAAAGTCATCAGTGTTCTTACATAAGCCTTTCCAATGCCTCTACACTATACTTTTACAGATCTGACCAGGTGAGAGCGTCTGCCCAGGCAATTATTTCATGCCCTTGGGTGGGATCCATGTCTCTGAACTAGAATGTTCTCACTGAGCCTAGGAACTGCATGTCTTTCCTTCCCTACTTGCCACTCAATTCCCAAAGAATTTTCTTAAATGATGGCTGACAGCTGCCTCATGGCCTAACAAGAAAATGATGCTTTTCCCCTCCATTGTCCCTCGCCGTACCTGCTTCTTGACATGATCGATCTCGGATCTCAGCCTCTGGATCATGCGGTTGATCTCAGAAATCTCCTGCTTGGTGTTGCGCAGGTCGTCCCCATGTCTGCCCGCTGTCACCTGCAGCTCCTCGTACTGTAGCGCAGAGGTGGAGAGAGAGACAGTGTCTACGGGCTCTTACAGGGAGTGATGACTTTCACTTCTGTATCAAGCATGTGTTAAACTTGAACCTAATGACTTCTCCTCAAGAAATTTGAGGAAAGGTTGATGTTACAAGGTTGACAGACACTGAGAAACCAAATCACAGACGATCCTTACTGTGTGACCAGTGATAGTGTAGCTATCTTAAGGACTGGCAATATTATATACTATATTCTAAAAGTCAGCAATCAGGGGAAGCTAACGGCAGAGATGACTAGGCCCCTGTCTATGGCAGCTTTCCCCCTGCACTGGGTCTTTTTCCTCCTTGACTTGGGTGTAAGTTCCATAAGTGTCTACTCTAATAGGGCAGGGTGCACGTCCTGTGGGAGAACCCCGGCTTCCTGTCAGGGGATGTCCCCCGTGAAGTCTGCAGTCCTCTGGCATTCAGCATGGGACACAGGGATTCCTCAATGGCTGCCCACTCCCTGCTCACCTTGGTCTGGTACCAGGACTCAGCCTCAGCCCGGCTCCTCTGAGCAATCTCCTCGTATTGGGCCTTGACCTCGGCGATGATGCTGTCCAGGTCCAGGTTGCGGTTGTTGTCCATGGACAGCACCACGGACGTGTCTGAGACGTGGGTCTGCATCTGGGACAGCTCCTGCGGAACAGAAGGCCAGAAGATCAAATTCACTTCTGACACTCACAGAGATACCCAGCCCTAGACATCTTCTCCCCTTTGCAGACCCCATCAGAGTAAATAGAAGGACGGTGGAGATGCTTACTGCCTCATACAAGGCCCTCAGGAAGTTGATCTCGTCTGTGAGGGTGTCTGCCTTGGCTTGCAGTTCAACCTTGTTCATGTAGGCAGCATCCACGTCCTGGGGAAAGAGCCAACAACCTGGAGTTACCTGAGCGCACCTTTCCAATCTGCCCATCTTCTAGTCCCCCTACCAATTCTCCTCTCCCAGGTGAGCAGGGACGCGGAGCCACTTCTGCCTTTCTAAACCCATCTGAACCCCTGGCTTCATCTGCTCACCTTCTTCAGAGTCACAAATTCATTCTCTGCTGCTGTGCGTTTGTTGATTTCATCTTCATATCTTAAAAAAAAAAGGGTAATACATAATTATGCTAGTAGGGAAGATGGGACAGGAAGTCAGCCTGAGGGTCAATTGTTTTCATAAATGGATTATATCCAAATTGAGTTTTGATACCACAAAAAGCTGAAAAGATAATTTTTATTGAACCTATTTTTTCTAACCTATCTTCCCCTTTTTTTCTTTTGGGGTCTTTTCTTTATTTTTTTTTGATTTTGTTTTTGTTTATTTGTTTGTTTTTGTCATTGTATTTTAGGTAAAGACAGGAGTTTTATCATTTTGCCCAGCCTGGTCTCAGACTCCTGAGCTCAAGTGATCTGCCTGCCTTGGCCTCCCAGTGGGTCAGGCTTGGAGGCGTGAGCCCCTGTTCCAGACCTCTTTTGGACTATTTTATAGGCAATAATTTGTGCTGTTAGTTTCCATGGACATGGGTTGCTGGGAATCTTGCCCACATCTGGCCCTGGTCATCCAATAGCCTTGAAGTGTGTGCTGCCGGAAGCTGAGTCCATTTCTCCTATTTAACTCACTTGTTCTTGAAGTCCTCCACCAGGTCCTGCATGCCTCTGAGCTCTGAGTCCAGGCGGCCGCGTTCCCCGATGATGCTGTCCAGCTGCCTCCTGAGGTTGTTGATGTACTGTTCAAACAACGGCTCCAGACTCTGCCTCACAGTCTTGGTGCCCTGCTCCTGCAGCAGGGTCCACTTGGTGTCCAGAACCTTGTTCTGCTGCTCCAGGAACCGCACCTGGAGGGGAGACAAGCTGGTCATTTTCCAGGCAAAGGAAGGAAGAAAGAAGTGTGTGGTACCAGGTTTCCTGGCAGGTGTGGGAGGTTCCCATGGTGCTGGGCTACTACAGTGCCATGTAGGGAGGCTCAGGCTGAGCTCTGCTCCCCCAACCCCTTTTCCTTTGCATCCCACCAATCTCACTAGATAATTTGTCCCACAGATCATTGAGGTCTTCATGCCTTAAGCTATTGGTCATATCAATGAGTTTCAACATTTATTCTTTTTCTTTTTCAAAACACCATGTTAATAGTTTTAAAATACTATTTGCCTGATATATTGCACACAGTTTTTATTACTGATAGGACCTCAGTTAGGAGGAATATTAGATGCTGACTAATGATTGGATTCCAGTTTAATTTCCCGTTTAGTGGGCTATCTCTTCTCAAATATCCTACTGTTATGGTCATTCTCTGTTTTTAAAATTATTTAGCATTTCTCCATGTTTTATAGTTTTTCTATGTCCTTTTTTCTTAATCCAGCCAGATTATTTTTTTCTTTTCTTTCTAAAGTTCTTTTAGTGTAATTTACCAGCCCATATACTCCTGGCATTTTCTCTGTAATCTCTTAGACACTTCAGAGGGAAGACTTAACCTACTCCACTCTCTGATGGCCTCATCTGTGCTTCAGGGTCATGAAAAGTTAGAGCTCTAGCTAGGCAGGAGTGAGGACCACCCCAGAGATCCCACAGGGGAGTGATGCCTACCCCTGCTACCTGCTGTGCTTCAGGAGCCAACTGCACCCTCTGCAGAGCTGGGCTGAGTCCCCTTCTTTCCTCTGGTCTGGGGACCCTGAGGTGCCCATGGAGAGCATGGCCCTGGCTCACCTTGTCGATGAAGGAGGCGAACTTGTTGTTCAGGGTCTTGATCTGCTCGCGCTCCTCAGTCCGCACCCGCTGGATGGTGGGGTCGATTTGCAGGTTGAGAGGAGTCAGGAGACTCTGGTTGACGGTGACCTCTTGGATGCCTCCAGGGGGGCACACAGGGAAGCCGGGGCCCCCAAAGCCACCAGCAAGGCCAGCTCCACCACCCAGGCCAAAGCCAGTGCCAGCTCCACCACCAAAACCAAATCCACTCCCGGCGCCACCAAAGCCATAGATTCCTCCAGCTCTGCTGCCATAGCTGCCACCGATGGCACAGCTGCCCCCTCCAATGGAGATCCTCTTGGAGCCCCCAAGGTTATAGAGACTGCGGCTGCCAAAGCCAGCTCCTCCACATGCGCCACCCAGGCCACCACTGCCCCTGGAGCGGGACACAGAGAAGCTGCTGAAGCCAGAGCGGCTGACCCCAGGGAGCCTGGCTGAGCCGGCACTGAAGCCCCGGCGGCTGCTGCTGTGGCTCCTGATGGTGGTGGATGTGCTGGACATGGTTCCAGAAGATGAGAGGGCTGAAGAGAACGTGAGAGGCTGGAGGCGAGAGGGAAGAGAAGCAGGACTAGGAATCGGGCTCCAGGCAACACTTTATATACGGAGAGCATGGGCTGGGCCCAGTCCTGGAAGGTGAGCTTGCAGGTTGGGAAGGGCTGGGCTTTACCAACAGTGAAATCACAGCTGCATTATTACAAAAGTTATGAAATGCCGAGATTGCATTTTTCACTTCTTTTAGTCAGAGAAAATGTTCTTGCCTCCAGCTTTGACTCGAGATCTCAGCACAATAAGAGCATTCTGAATTAATGAAGTTGGCGTTAGTCACTGTCTCCAGCAAAGGTTCTGCATGCTAGGCTGTTTATCAACATGTCCTCAGTGCTCTCCTCTTCCCAGTCTGGGCTTTCTACCAGCAGAGATACTGGAGATCACAAGCACTGTATTGCAAATGCCTTAATAGAAATATTACCATTTCCACGTAATTGTTTCACCATTTAGGTGCAATTTTAAACAGGTAGAGAAGCAGAACACTGCAATGGGCCTGTATATATGTACCACCTGCTTCCCTGATGATTACCTCACAGCCAGTCTGATTTATTTCATACTTCGACCCCATTTCCTCTCGTATTCCAGATTGTATGAAAGCAAATTGCAGAAGTCATATTATGTCTTCAACAAATAATCCAATATTAATGTCTAAGTAATAAGTCTTTTTTAAAAAAGTACTATTTTTATATGTTAAAATTTACACTTTTATTAAATTCAACAAGTGTCTCTTTAGTCTTCAAGCGGTCCTATTTTTGATACCTGCTTCTTAAATTTTGGTTGTCCCAATCAGGATCAAAATAAGCTCTATATATGTTGTATTTGAGTGATATATTTTTTAAATCATTGTAAAAATCTCCCTTCATTTCTTTCCTATCTACTTATTTGTTAAATAAAACAGGTTAACTGTTCATTGTACTTTTTCATTCTTTGGGTTTTTCTAATTGCAAACCCCTCTTGTCTCCTTTAATATGTGACTCTAATCTTCATATTTCATATTAGAATTTGAAACTTATTAAGATTTTCTTTATACTTATACTACATTCTAGATGTAGACGTAGCAGACTGACTATTTACATTTTGAATAGGACTACTTGCACATTTATTTATATGTTTACAAATTGAATACATGATACATGTTACAAATTTTTTTTGGTAAAACATGCTTAAACAACAAAATAATATAGCTCAAGGCCGTTCTCCAGCTATCTAATTCCTATCTATGGAGGAAGCAATGTAAGTAGTTCCTTGTGTATCCTTCTATCTTTACTTGGATATTTTTCTGTGCTTTTCCTGACATGTATGTGCATGTGTGTTTGTGACTATGTGTGTGTGTATGAGTGAGAAAGAGGTGGAGAGAGTTGGCATATAGAGAGGGAGCCTGCATTACAGAAAGGTATAAAAACAAGTATGTGAATGTTTCGGTATGTGTCTGTGTTTTATGTAAACAAAATATTTCACATATTCATATACACAAAACACAAAAATATTGTCTTTTTCCATTGTGATTGTGTGGTGTCTGCTTTGTCTCTCCTTTCCAGATTTTCTTACACTGTCTGTGATCTCTTTTTCATAGCTGTTTGCTTTTCCCTGTCTTTTCCAGGATGTCCATTACTGAGCATTCGCCAATGCCTTTCCTCCTTGTGCCGCTTTCAATTTTTTTTTCTTTCTTTCCTTCCTTCCTTCCTATTATTCTCTTTAACAGCGTCTTGATCTGTCACCCAAGCTGAAGTAGAGTGGCGCGGTCTTGGCTCACTGCAGCCTGCAGCTCCCAGGTTCAAGCAATTCTCCTGTCTCAGCCTCCTGAGTAGCTAGAACTACAGGCATGCACCATCATGCCAGGCTAATTTTTGTATTTTTAGTGAAGATGGGATATCAGCAGGTTGGTCAGGCTGGTCTTGAACTCCTGACCTCATGATCCATCCGCCTCAGACTCCCAAAGTGCTGAGATTGTAGGAGTGAGCCACCGTGCCTGGCCAATTTGGCCTTCATTTCTGAGCATGGCTTTGTTGTTTTCTCTACCGCTTTTCTGCACTCTGCAGATGAATATTTTATCTTTTACCATCTCACTATATTTTCTATTCTCTTTCTCACTTTATAGTGTTTATTTTTCAGTATTGTGCCTTTTTCTCTTGAGTGTTCTTTATGTTTTCTTTTTCTTTTTTTTCTTTTTTTTTTTTTGCTTATTCCTTTCAGTTTTGAATGCAGAGATCTTTTGTGAATCCTGGAATGGCTCCTTTCTGACTAGTGCTTATTTTTAATGAGATGAGCCCCCTCTGGACCTGCCATTTGTAGAAGGTATTTTGAGAGGAGGAACCAGGGCCATATCCAGGCTAACAGGAGTTCTGATTGTGACACAGGGCTGTGTGAATAGTTCTTTTATTCTTTAACTCAGCCAAGCCAAGAAAGATCAGGCAGAGTGGTTCACAATTCATAGCCTCTCTGTTTACTCTGCCTCAGAACAACATACTGCTAGTAGACCTGTCTCTATTCTTACTCAATTTTGCCTTTGTAGTTTCTTGAAACTTCATGACAAGTAGGGTCTGGTTCCTGCTCATACACCCAGTAGTGATTGTTGCAAACAAGGGATTCTTGGATGTTCACACAAGGACATGCCCTTTACATTGATTTAGTTGAGTTAAATGAGTCAACCATGCCCGGCATGTAGTAAAACCTCAGTGTTAAGCTTTGTTTGGTTTTCCTTTGTGATTACAGTGTCATCTGATTTTGATCTGTTTATTTGTGACTAATCTTCACTGGCTTTTTCTGAGATCTGAAGCTGTGGCATCTGCTCTCAGAGTTTCCCTAACAACCTCGTTTGAATTTCACTATGTATGTGAAGACATTCTTTTATTATTATTATTTGGTTCAGGGATTTTCAGATCTTTTACTTTTGGTGTTTGTGGGTAGAGTCTGCCTTTATATTTTTTGTTCTCTTTGTTGCTTTTAGATAATTTCTGAGAAGAGGAAAGTGCTACCCTTTCTTCCGCTGGGTTAAATTCAGAAGCCATTCATTTATATTTAAAATATCACTTTATGTAAAATGTGAATCTAATAACCTAACATAGAAATATTATTTTCTTCCTCTCTCACGCTTCAGTAACGTAGGTGTCATGTTGTCCTCTAGGGCCTCTGTCTTCCCTCGAGCTATTTTTGAATAACTTGAATGCTTTGTATAAAACATCGTTTTTAGTATCTCTAGAAATTTAATCTCAAACTATATTTGTGTCCTTCTCAGTGTAATAAGCCACTTCATTGCTTAAACACACTTTGTATTATTGAAAATTTCCAACAGATAAAGAGAACAGTTTATAAACCTCCGTGAATGAATCACGCAGATGAAACAAGTATCAACATTTTCTCATTATTATTCCATTTAACCCCCCTGGTCTTTTTCTATATGACTCCTCTACTGCTTTTCTTAAAGTATCTTAAAAGAAATCTAGACATCAAGTCAGTTCACTTGTCAATATTTTTATACATATGCAAGTAATAGTGAGTTTATAATCTAGTTGTGTAACAGTATTAAGTCTATCCAATACCTCCTTCATATTCTCATCATCTGATTCTCATCTCTGATTATCTCAAAGATGTCTCTTTAGAGCTGGCTTGCTCCAAGCAACATCCTGGCTAGGTTCATATATTGCACTGGTTGCCATGTCTTTTAAGGTTCTTTATTCTCTAGAGAACCCTGTCTTTTTCTTATATTTGTCATTGCTTTGTGGAAACATTTTTTATTTGTTTCTACAGAATGTTTATATTTTGGATTTGACTCATTGCTTCCTGTTGGTATCACAAAATGCCTTCTCTCCCCCAGTTTTTCCTGTGTGTTGGTAGTTGTAGTGGAGGCTTGATTAGATTTGTTTTCATTGTGGCCAGCAAGATTATGCAGTAGTTGGCGCTATGTACACCCGCTTGCACCATATCATAGGGTGTGTAATACTAGTTGCCTACTTTTTGTGACATCAGGACTGATCAAGGGATTTCAGTGGTTTCAACCCAATCCCTCCATTATAAAGCACTGCACACAATACAGTTTTCTTCTGATATATTAATATTCCTTGATCCCATCAATTTTCAGATTCACTACTTCATTAGAGGTTGTGAAATGGCATCTTTCCGATTTTATCATGCCTTCTGCGTTTATTAGTTGGGATTCATCTATAAAGAAGAACTCTTCATCTTTACTTTTTAGGTAACCTAAGGTTTAATTAATACAAGAAATTTAGAATAAGTGTTTGACTCTTACCCTTCATTTATCAGTTTTCAGATAATAGATTGTTCTCTAGCAATCTTCAAAGGTAATCAAGAAGATTTTTTTTGTTTTGATATAATTAAAAATTCACAGTTTAACAAAAAATATATTTGATATGTTTCAGTCCACTGCAGTCATTAATCCTTCTGGCGCTTAAGTGGTCCTGTTTGAAGCAATGGGAGCTCTTCAGATTGGCTTCTGTGTCCTTTGACAGGACCGCATTTGTTTTGATACGTTCCTTGCTTTCCAGGACCAGATGTCTCAGGCTTATTTTGTACTCATCATGCAACAGGCGTGAAATCACCTATATCTCCTTGTACATCTAGTTGCTTTCATTGGGAAATGATATACATCAACTAGAATTTGGATGCTAGGAGCTCTTATTGTTACTGCGTTGCCTTTGCTGTGAAGTCTTTTCAATGGACAGAGCCAGGAAAACGTAAAAATATTTTTTAAAAGATAGCAAATCAGAAGCTTATACTGATATTTTCAATTCAAATAGAAGATCATATTAGGTTGGTGCAAAAGTAATGGCAAAAACAGTAATTACTTTTGTACCAATCTAATAGAAAATGTATACACGTATTTACATTTCTCACACGAAAAAGTTTGGCTCTAAATGACGTTAACATATTGTTTATTTGCTTTATCCTATAACATACCGATAATAGTATCAAGACAACAATACCAACACCAATAACACTTATTTATAAGAAAGAAGACTACTGAATGCAGTTCATGATTTTTGTGTGTGAATATCTTAGTTCTTGTGAATATCTTCCACATCCTACTAGGGATGTATATCTAAATGATTTTAAAATCCCTTGAAGTAAACTTTTTCTCTGTGAGATTTCACTACTTTTGATATAGAGTTAATTTCATTGTTTTCAATTTTTGAAGTTTTTTTGGGGGATTTTGTTATTTGAAAGAATACATCAAGTGTTTATGCAGTTCCAAAGCAAAATATAATTATGCTCACAGAAGGCTCACTGATGTCCTCATTCATCTCCTCTCTGTCTTGGTCCCTCCCTACCTCCCCCACAGGCAATCGTTTTTCTCAGTTTTTAGTTTATCCTTGCACTCCTTATGTTTTTATTATTATTTATATTTTTGAACTTTTATTTTAGGTTCATGGCATATTATATATCACTGGTGTTTGGTGTACAGATTATTTTGTCACCTGGGGTAATGAGCATATTACTTGATAGGTAGATTTTGATCCTCACCCCCCACCTACCTTCCACCCTCAAGGAGTTCCCAGTGTCTATTGTTCCCTTCTTTGTGTCTGTGTGTACTCAATGTTCAGCTCCCAGTTACAGGTGATAACATGTGGTGTTTGGTTTTCTGTTCCTGTGTTAATTCACTTCAGATACTGTCCTGCAGCTCCATCCATGCTGCTGCCTGAGAGCATTTGATCTGGTTTTTTTTTCTGCCTTTAGACTCAAACCAGAACACTTGCTTTCCTGGGTCTCCTGCTTGTCCACTGCAGATCTTGGGACATGTCAGCCCCCTAAATCACAGCAACCAATTCTTTATAATCTCTCTCTCTCTAAATAGATAGATAGGAAGGTAGACTGATAGATGTAGATAGATAGATAGATACACAGATAGATGTAGATGATAGATACATAGATAGATGCAGAGAGATAGATGGAGATGATAGATAGATGCGGATACACATATATATGTGTGTGTGCGTATATATCTCCTGTAGTTTCTGTTACTCTGGAGAACACTGACTAAAGCACAGGCATAGTGGTTTCAGGATTGTTAGTCACAACACCACAGGAAACAACCTTATCAACTTGAGTCCAATACTGACATTTGGTTCTTACGATTCTTTTTGCCTTTAGTCTCGTAGACTCTACTCACTTCCAGAGTTCCTTAGGTCAGCCTGTTTCTCCCCATCCACTTCAGGGAGGTGGTTTCATACATTTGTAATACAGTTAGATCCTTTTGCCACATTGTACATTCCATTCTAGAATCTGTCAATCTCATAAATCATTTTCTTTAACTTCAAGCATTAAGGTTTACTCCACAGCTAAAATTCTATGAGTTTTCCCCAATAAACATCCACAGTATAAAATGCTGAGTTTCTCCCAATAAAAATCCCAGCAAATTACTTTGTGGATATCAACAAACTGATTCTAAAGTGTGAAAGGAAGGGAATTTCCATGCTAGTGTTGCTTTCACACTTCAAGGAATAAGCATGTGAGCTTTGTGTCTGGCTGTTTGGATTTTTATTTTTATTTTCAAGATGGAGTCTTGCTCTGTTGCCCAGGCTGGAGTGCACTAGTGTATTCACTGCAACCTCCACCTCCCAGGTTCAAGTGATTCTCCTGCCTCAGCCTTCTGAGTAGCTGCGGTTGGCACCCACCACCAAGCCTGACTAAATTTTATATTTTTAGTAGAGACAGGGTTTCACCATGTTGGCCAGGCTGGTCTTGATCTCCTGATCTCAGGTGATCCACCCACCTCTGCCTCCCAAAGTGCTAGAATGATAGGCATGAGCCACTGCGCCCGGGTGTTGGATTTTTAATTGTATCAGCTTTAATGTCCCATTTCCCCTTTGTGAAGATTGCTGTGGTGCTCATCCATGTGCGTAGAGCTTCCTGCATTTGCACTTTCTCCTCAGGATACATTTCCAGAGGTGTAACTCCAGTTCTAAGTAAGCACATAGTGATCGCTGTTGATACACCTTGTCAACAATTTTCTTGGTCATGAGGCAATTCTATGTATAAATCAAATCTCTTATTTTCTTCTCAAATGACTTTTACTCTATGTGGCCAAAAATATGTTTCTCCACCTGGGCATTTAAGCCAAGCACTGATGTACAAGGAGGAGTGACCTTAGACAGCAAGTCAGAGGGACCGAGCTGCCAGTTCTATGTACAACAAAACATGTGGACAATCATGGTGGACCAGATGCCTCCCACTCCACTTGCCAAACATTTAGGTGGAATTCGATTTGAGAAGAGACCCGGAATATCAGAATGCCATAGCGCTGCTAGTTGAATCTCTCTAATGGAGAAGTTTAAACACATGGGAATACGGATTATCAGTTAGAAATAAAAAGGCATCTGTCACTAGCAAAATCTGAAGAAATATTGGTATCATGCATTATTTTAAAACCTGCTTTATTTAGTAATTACAAAGAACAAAGAGCAGAAAAATCATCACAGGGAGATAGACTGTGTACATCACTAGTCACTTGTGTTTCCATGAATTCTGCAGGGGAGTTCACAATACTTGTAAGGAAGAGAGTTTGGGGGCCAATGGAAAATAAGTGGAAGTTGTTCTGAAATAAGCCCCAGTTTTCAGTACTGAAAAGGAGCAGAGATAATTTTTTTACAATGCTCAGTCTCAGAGATAACAATTTTGGATGCAAGAAATCAATAATTTAGTAACAAAGTGAAGCTCCAGTGGTGATTACATCATGATGTGAAATCAGAGGTTGATTTCACCTTCTGATGGTGAGCAATGCGTGCACAGATGGGGCAGGAATAGACAGAGAGGAGAAATAAGGGCACTAAGCATCCATCCCAGCTCTACCTGGGAGAGCAGGGGACACTGGAGGCCAGGAGAGGACAAGCAACCTGAGGAGAGGGCTCTGCAGCCAGAGAGGGGCCTGAGGACTGTGGGACCGAGAGCTGGCGGCAGCACTTCAGTGCTTGTAGCTCTTCCTGCTGGAGGAGGAGCTGGTGGTGTACTTGATGGTGGAACTGCCGCCTCCAACGGAGCTGAGGCCACCCCCGATGACTCTGCCGCTGCTGGAACTGAAGCCGGCTCCAACGCCAAGACCACTGCCATAGGAGTAGCCGCTGCCTCCACCCAGGCCCAAGCCACCGCTGACACCGCTGGCGCCTCCATAGCCGCTGGAGACGGTGGACTGTGTCACGGCTGTGGAGGGGAGGGGACAAGGACACAAGAAGCCACGGTGAGCTCATCCTGCCAGCCTGAGCCCAGTGAGAGGAGGGCAAGGGCAGGGGAGGAGGGCAAGCAAAGGTACTTACAGATGTTGACTTGTCCAACGCCTTCACCATTCAGCCTGCGGGGAGGAACACAGGGAGGGTGAGACCTCAGAGAGCCCTTTCCTGGACCAGTGCGGGAAGCCTCGGCAGGCAGAAGAGTCCATGGAAAACTGCTCTTTTAGTTTTCTCCCAAGAAGAGCGATTACCACTGTGGGCAGTGTGCCCTAAAGTTGTGCTCACTGGCACCTCGAAAGTGGACTTAGCTGTTGGAGGAGGTCATGTCAGTTACCCACCTGCACTCCTCGCCCTCTAGCAGCTTGCGGTACGTGGCGATCTCCACGTCCAGGGCCAGCTTGACGTTCATCAGCTCCTGGTACTCCTTCAGCAGCCGGGCCATGTCCTGCTTGGCCTTCTGCAGGGCGTCCTCCAGCCCCTCCAGCTTGTTCTTGGCATCCTTGAGTGCCATCTCCCCACGCTGCTCAGCATCAGCAATGGCGGCCTGCAGGTTGGCGCACTAGGAGGGGAAAGGAATAGGAAGAACTTGTCGTCTGCTCCTCCAGAGGAGGCTGCCTTCTGTTTAGTAAACAAGGGTCCCATAACTCAGTATGACAGAGAATAAGCTGTGACTCTTCCTGTCCAGTATTTTTCCATTTGGCAATATTTGTCTAGTCTGGGAGTCAAGTGACAAAGTCCTAGGCCCCTTGTAGTAAGCACCTGCATGAGAATGTGCTTTGTATCTGATGGGAGACACTAACAATGGTCCTAAGAACAAGGCATATGGAAGATGAGTGCCCTGGTTTATATCGAATGCTGTTTTCAAAACTACAACAAGAATAATTTTAATGAGTACATCTGGATGCCACATCAAAATATACAAAATTATGACCATCTGTAGGTGAGATGCTGACTTCTCACCTGACTGTTGAGACTTGCCTTGCTCGTGCCTCAGAGGGTCATCCCCTTGGATGGGCTTCACTTCTCCGTTGAGTTCTTACTGAGGGCAAGAACTACTCATTTTCCTCACCCTAGTGTTTGTTTACTTTTGAGGAATTATCTTAAATAAAGGCCAATAACTGCCTGATGGATCTAGCAAGAAAATGATGCTTTTCTCCTCCATTGCCCCTCACTGTACCTGCTTCTTGACATGGTCGATCTCGGATCTCAGCCTCTGGATCATGCGGTTGATCTCAGAAATCTCCTGCTTGGTGTTGCGCAGGTCGTCCCCATGTCTGCCTGCTGTCACCTGCAGCTCCTCGTACTGTAGTGCAGAGGTGGAGAGAGAGACAGTGTCTATGGGCTCTTACAGGGAGTGACGACTTTCACTAGTATGTCATGCATGTCACGAAGTTGACCTAATGGCTTCCCCTTAAGAAACTTGAGGAAAAGTTGATGTTAGCTGGTTGCTGGATACTAAACCCTGTAGTGACAGACCATCCTCATTATGGCACCATTGCTGCCTAGTTTCCAAATGTTCTGTACGATTTTCTAAAAGTCAGCAATCAGGGGAAGCTAAAGGCAGAGATGACTAGGCCCCTGTCTATGGCAGCTTTCCCCCTGCACTGGGTCTTTTTCCTCCTTGACTTGGGTGTAAGTTCCATAAGTGTCTACTCTAATAGGGCAGGGTGCACGTCCTGTGGGAGAACCCCGGCTTCCTGTCAGGGGATGTCCCCCGTGAAGTCTGCAGTCCTCTGGCATTCAGCGTGGGACACAGGGATTCCTCAATGGCTGCCCACTCCCTGCTCACCTTGGTCTGGTACCAGGACTCAGCCTCAGCCCGGCTCCTCTGAGCAATCTCCTCGTATTGGGCCTTGACCTCAGCGATGATGCTGTCCAGGTCCAGGTTGCGGTTGTTGTCCATGGACAGCACCACGGACGTGTCTGAGACGTGGGTCTGCATCTGGGACAGCTCCTGCGGAACAGAAGGCCAGAAGATCAAATTCACTTCTGACACTCACAGAGATACCCAGCCCTAGACATCTTCTCCCCTTTGCAGACCCCATCAGAGTAAATAGAAGGACGGTGGAGATGCTTACTGCCTCATACAAGGCTCTCAGGAAGTTGATCTCGTCTGTGAGGGTGTCTGCCTTGGCTTGCAGTTCAATCTTGTTCATGTAGGTAGCATCCACGTCCTGGGGAAAGAGCCAACAACCTGGAGTTACCTGAGCGCACCTTTCCAATCTACCCATCTTCTAGTCCCCCTACCAATTCTCCTCTCCCAGCTGAGTAGGGACACGGAGCCACTTCTGCCTTTCTAAACCTGTCTGAACCCCTGGCTTCATCTGCTCACCTTCTTCAGAGTCACAAATTCATTCTCTGCTGCCGTGCGCTTGTTGATTTCATCCTCATATCTACAGGAAGAAAGGCACAGGACACATTTGAGCCAGTGGGTAGGGTAAAACAGAAAAGCAGCCTGGGATCCAACACTTTTCTCGAATGGAATGTATTCTAATTGAGCTTTCCTGCCACAGAGAGCCTAAGAGATGATTTTTGCTGCTACTCAATTTGTTACTTCTTTAATCTCCCCATCCTTCCATAACCATCTGTGGTTCTTGCAGGTTTGCTCCTAGGGAATAATTTGTGCTTTCCATTTCCATGGACGTGGGTCGTTAGGAATCCTACCCCCATCTGGACCTAGTCACTCAATCTTCTTGAAGTGTGTACTGTGAGAAGCTGAGTCCTCACTTTTTCTTTAGATCTTCCACCAGGTCCTGCATGCCTCTGAGCTCCGAGTCCAGGCGGCCGCGTTCCCCAACGATGCTGTCCAGCTGCCTCCTGAGGTTGTTGATGTACTGTTCGAACAAAGGCTCCAGGTTCTGCCTTACGGTCTTGGTGCCCTGTTCCTGCAGCAGGGTCCACTTGGTGTCCAGAACCTTGTTCTGCTGCTCCAGGAACCGCACCTGGAGGGGAGACAAGCTGGTCATTTTCCAGGCAAAGGAAGGAAGAAAGAAGTGTGTGGTAGCAGGTTTCCCGGCAGGTCCGGGAGGTTCCCATGGTGCTGGGCTACTACAGTGCCATGTAGGGAGGCTCAGGCAGAGCTCCGCTCCCCCAACTTCCTTTCCTTTGCACCCCACCAATCTCACTAGAGAAATTGTCCCACAGACCATTGAGGTCTTCATGCCTTAAGCTATTAATCATATCAATGAGTTTCAACATTTATTCTTTTTCTTTTTCAAAGCACCGTGTTAATAGTTTTAAAATACTATTTACCTGATATATTGCACACAGTTTTTATTACTGATAGGACCTCAGTTAGGAGGGATGTTAGTTGCTGACTAACGATTGGATTCCAGTTTAATTTCCCATTCAGTGGGGTGTCTCCTCTCAAATTATCCTGCTGTCATGATCATTCTCTGTTTTTAAAATTATTTTGCATTTATCCATGTTTTATAGTTGTTTCTATGTCCTTTTATTCTTTTCTTTTCTTTTCTTTTGAGACGGAGTTTCACTCTTGTTACCCAGGCTGGGGTGCAATGGCGCTATGTCTACTCACCGCAACCTCCGCCTCCTGGGTTCAAGCAATTCTCCTGCCTCAGCCTCCTGAGTAGCTGGAACTACAGGCTCCTGCCACCATGCCAAGCTAATTTTTGTATTTTTACTAGAGACAGGATTTCACCATGTTGACCAGGGTGGTCTCGATCTCTTCACTTCCTGATCCACCTGCCTCAGACTCCCAAAGTGCTGGGATTATAAGCATGAGCCACTGTGCCCAGCCTGTCTTTTTTTCTTAATCCAGCCAGATTATTTTTTCCTTTTCTTCTGAAGTTTTTTTCCTCTTACTCAGACCCCAGAGTGCAATTTACCAGCCCATATACTCCTGGCATTTTCTCTGTAATCTCTTAGACACTTCAGAAGGAAGACTTAACCTACTCCACTCTCTGATGGCCTCATCTGTGCTTCAGGGTCATGAAAAGTTAGAGCTCTAGCTAGGCAGGAGTGAGGACCACCCTGGAGATCCCACAGGGGAGTGATGCCTATCCCTGCTACCTGCTGTGCTTCAGGAGCCACCTGCACCCTCTGCAGAGCTGGGCTGAGTCCCCTTCTTTCCTCTGGTCTGGGGACCCTGAGGTGCCCATGGAGAGCATGGCCCTGGCTCACCTT